>NC_143052.1:305739375-306363750 GCF_052426305.1 Pelodiscus sinensis
CATTAAAGGCTCAGAGGGAATAATTATGTCTAGCAGAAACCAATGCTTCCTAATGAAGATACACGCAACAGCATACAAAACATTACATACACACAATTGGGCTGACTTACAGTTACAGAGGGAGCCCATAACATTCATATTTTCTGATTTCTGTGTGTTTATATTTTCAACTGTATCATTGCATTGATTTTTTTTTTGTTCACAGCAAATGTGTGTTTTGGAATGTTGTCCCTCCACAATCCTTCCACACCACCAGATAAGTTAGGAAGTGTTACTAAGTGATAAATATGATTAATTGTGAAGGGTATATGGTTTGTAGCCAGGAACTGAGTTACAGACCCAGCTCTTCCACTGAGTCGCTTCTATGTGGCACTGGGTGTGCTACCTAATCTCTTTGCCTCTACATCCCTTCATCTTAAACAAAAGTGTTGTGAAGATGAACTTGCTAATATTTGCCTAGTGCTTTGAAAATTGAACTTGCTATATCAGGGTTAAACAACATCATTTTCCTAGTTTCTTAAAACCATTTTTTTTTTTGGTATTCGACACCTTTCTCTAGTCTTGAGTCCATTTTTATTTTTCCCTTATCCTCCAAAGTCTTTTCCACTTTTCCATTGTGTCGTCTCTACATTTAGGGTTATAAACATCTCTACAATGGGGGTTGTTTATAACTCAGAAATGTTCGTAATTCTGAACAAAATGTTCTGGTATAGGTTGAACCTCTCTAGTCCGGCACTTTCAGGACTTGACTAGGGCAGAACCAGAGAGTTTGCTGAACCAAGGGAGGTCAATATTGTCTAGAAACATTTCCAACACTTCCATGGCTTATTGGGCTGTTAGAAGACATTTAGGGCTCAAAAACAGCACAGAACACTGACAGCCATGACTGGGGGCTGTAAACAAACTTTATGGCACTGTGGGAAACTTGGCCACACCCATGATAAGTAGACATCTGGCTAATTAAAATCATGCCGGACCATGGACGTTGCCAGGCTAGAGTGTGCCGGACTAGAGAGGTTTGACCTGTAGTTTTTTCAAAAGTTTACAACTGAACATTGACTTAATATAGCTTTGAAACTTTACTGTGCAGAAGAAAAATGCTTCTTTCCCCCCTTTTTTAGTAGCTTATGTTTAACACACTACTGTAGTATTTGGGCTTTGTTTAGAAAGGGGTCTCTGCTGCTGTCTGACTGCATATTTCCAGTTCCAGATGAGGTGTGTGACTGATTGGTTAGTTCATAACTCTGGCAATCACAGCTCCTGAAGCTCCTGAAGTATGTGTTTTTCTACTGCCTTTTCCAGATCACTGATACATTTTTTTTCACAGATTCATAGATTCCAAGAACAGAAGGGACCATTATGATCATCTAATCTGACCTGTATTCAGCAGTCCACAGAACTTGCACCCTGAGGTCCAAAAGGTAATTGAGGACAGAGGGGATAGGAGTATCTATTGGGGGGACTCTCCTTTGACCCATCCAGATGGAAAAGCACTTGCACTTTGCCAAATATGTGGCTCTGGTAGAAGGTTTTCTGCTCCCCATCAGAACCTTTTGAATTCACTCCGAGTAGGGATGTTAAATGGCATTTAATCAGCTAATCAACTAGTCGATTAATTGATAAGGGGGGGGACTGCAGAATCACAGCAGGGTTAGCTGCTGGCCCCAAGAGCTAACCCCACTGCAGCTCTGCCTTTTAAATGTCAGAGATGCTCATAAAAGGGGTCCCTGAAGAGGGATGGGGAAGGAGGGTGTAGGGAAGGTGGGAAAGGAATGAGATAGAATTTCCATTTTCCACTGTGTCTGTTGTTATTGCTGACCAGGCACAGTGGAAAGTAGATAGACATTCTAGGAAGGGAAGGGTCGAATTGTCGATTGATACTCTGTTCCCGATCATACCTTCAAAAACCCTAATGAGGACGCTGGTATTTGTTAGATGGTCTGATGAGGAACGGGAATGGTGCCTACCATTCCTGTTACCAGAGTTCCTATCCTTGGGTATGTCTACACTACCCCGCTAGTTCGAACTAGCGGGGGTAATGTAGTCATCCGCAATTGCAAATGAAGCCCGGGATTTGAATTTCCCGGGCTTCATTTGCATAAAGCCAGCCGGGTCACTGATAAAAAACATTGAACAGCATGGAGCCAACATCTGATCCCAGAGGGACCCTAATGTAAACATACCCACTTGATAATGATTCCCTCTTTACAATTACATTTTGAGATGCGCAATTATCTAGTTTTTAATCCATTGCCATGTCAATTTTATATTGGTCTAATTTTTAAATCAAGATGTTGCGTGGTACCAAGTCAAAACCCTTACCGAAGTCTAAGTATTTTACCTCAATACTATTACCTGTGCCAACCAAACTTGTAATTGCATGATTAAAATATATCTGGTAAATTAAATAAGATCAATTTTCCATAAATCCATGTTGATTTGCACTACCCTTCTTTAATTCTTTATTAATCAAGTCCTGTATGAAAGGGAACCGACAGCTTCCATGGGCCCCTGGGCAAAGTGGGAGGATGGTTGGCTCCATACTCCTGGAAGGGGTGGGGCCTCAAATGGAAGGGGCAGAGCCAACAGCAGCTAGCCCATTGCTGTGCGATGTGTAAAAATAATTTGAGATAGTCAGAGGTGGAGAACATCAGAGGTGGAGAACATCATCCTAAATCAATCAATGGGTAAAGAAAATCAAAACAACCAAAAATCAACTTCCCTCCAATTCCCACCCAGGGTGAGATCCATCAAGTCTCATGGCTTGCTGTGACATGGTGGCACATAGTGTCTGTAAAGAATATCTTGTCCCATGGCAGAACTCCTATGTTTCTCACGGTCCAAGTAATTTACTACGCTCTCAACAGCTCAATCGTTTGCTGATTTCTGAGCTGCTCTGTTTGCTGCGTCTCATACCCACAAAGGAGAGTCTGGAGATAAAAGGAGAAGCTGAGTAAAGCATAGGTGCCTACTTTCAGTTTCCTCAGGAGGTGGTCCACCTCTGCTCCATCTCGAGGCTCCACCCCTGCCCCTTCCCCCAAAGCCCTGCCCTCAACTTCACCTCTTCCCACTCCTGCCCAGAAACCACTGCCTGACCTCCACCTGCTGTTCCCTTCTCTCCCCAAATTGGGCTTGCCAGATGCTTTCATCAAAAATCCCGAACATGGCAGGAAAAAAACATGGTTGAGAAAAACCAACCAACCAACCAACCAACCAACCAACCAAAACAAAAAAACCCATGGGAGGCCAAACTTGTTGAGCCAAAAAACCCCCTAAGAATCCTGGGAGAACAAAAAAAGGTTGCTGTGCCTTTAAGAATCCCTGCGCTCCTTGCTTCCCCCCACCCATGACAGATGCGGCAGAGGAACAATGTCCCCACTGGGCTTCCATCCAAGAAAAACATTTTACATGTCCAGTATTTTCTGTTTTTTTCTTTAAATCAGACAGGGGCCAGAAATAACGGACCGTCCGGGAGAAAACCGGACACCTGGCAACCCTACTCCCAATTTCCTCCAGGAGCCACTAAGCAGCTGTTTGGTGGTGTTGCGGAACAGCTGTCTGACATCACCTCCCAATTAGCTGATCAGGGGTGCTACCAAACAGCTGATCAGCAGCAGTACCACCAAACAATTGTGGCTGGTGAGTGCTTAGCACCCACAGAGTGACTGCCTATAGAAAAAAGAGCTGCCCAAGGAAGGGATCTGCAATCATAAAGCTATGAAGGCATATATTTATAAAAGATTACTAGCCTTCCTCAAAGTCAAAGAAACTCTCCTATATGTCTAAACCCACTGCATGGAAATGTTTTTTGCTATCTCTTAAAAACCCATCATCCTTGTCCTTCCCAGAAAGTCCACCAAGGTGGAAGTCAAAACACCTATGCTTCTGGAGGCTGAAAGGTATTGTGTCTAAGTAATGAATATATTCTGGGTTTGGTTAAGAAGATTGTTGCAGAACTGTGATAAGATTCTGCTGCACTTAGCTTTCTTTTACTGCACTGATTTATGTTTTCCATTTAATTAAAGCTACCAGGAAAACATTTCTTCTACTTTCTGATATGCAATTCCACTGAGGCCTATTTCACAGAACTCTTCCGTGAAGGTTCAGCAGGTCCTGTCAGTGTCTCCACAATGAATTACTTCCGCAAACACACAGGGCTAAAGCCTCTCTCGATCCTTCCCCATAATCCCCAACATCTGTTCTGTGTCCAATCCCAGCCAACTGTGGGAATCTGCAAATATCTGCTGTCAGCATTAGCACAGATGAGTAAACATACAATCGCCTATGTCAGACTGCCATGTGATTTCAGCTGAAAACTCAGAACAAAAAGCAAGTTTCCCATTTAAACCATTCGTAATGTAAAGGAAACACCTGTTAAAAAACTATCCAAAGTAAATTTGCCTCGAATCTTAAAAAAAAAAAGTGTGATTGACAGCAGCAGTTCAAGATATAACAGTAGAAGTCAAAGCACTGTTACAAACTCTGGCCCTAAGTAATACAAAGGAACTTATCTTCTAGCAAAATGACAACAGTTGCTACTTCATTTCTCATCTTTCATTTAAAGGGACACTCCCAATGCTGGCAAACCCAAATTTGACCTAGCGTTCTCTCTTCCCCCTTAACTGTATGTAATGTCCATGTAATGCTCTTGATGCATGTGTAGGATTTTAACTTCAAAACAAATGCTTCAGTGCCATTACTCTTTAAAAGTAATTAATGCCAACAGTCCAGCCTCCATGAACAATTTTAAAGTAACTGGCAAATGAGTGCATGATGAAGGAGTTCTGTTTCAAGCCTGCAAAGTGTTGGCAACAGTAAGCACAAAGAGTATTTCAGAATTGTTTACGACGATGCCTTATGAGGATATTTTTAAACAGACAAAGGCTAAAGGGGTGGGGCTTTCAAAACCATTTAAATGACAAAAGAGACTTGTACTCCTAAGTCATTTGTTTCCAGACCTTTAATGGCGTTTAATTACCTCCCGTCTGTTGGTTTCAATAGCAGTTGGGTGCTTAAATACTTATGAAGATTTGGGCCTTGGTTCTTTAAAAATCCCCCCCTTAATTTTTGCATGTTAAAATTATTGTATTTAAAAATATTATCCCCTTCAAGACTTCTGGAGAGGTAAGGGACTACATCTTGCTTTTTTATTCACTTCTCTTCAATGATTAAAGTGCAGATCAGTTGCTAATGACATATTACTATATTACAGAACAGTTAGAGTGGATTTTCAAATGGGCTTATGTGATTTAGGAGCACAAGTACCATTGATTTTCAATTAGAAAGCCAGTAATTTAAATATTAGTAATAGCTTGCATTCCTATAGTACTTTCCACCTGAGGATCTCAAAACACTGTCCCACCATTCATTAACTTGTACATTGCACCAGGCCTAATGAGACGTTAATGTACAGAGCAGTTAAACAATTTGCCTGTGGTCAAATAGCAGCTCTGGAACAAAGAAAGGTCAGACATCTGATGTGCAGGCTCTCAATCATCAATCTTGCCAACAATGGCTATTTCTCATGAAATGTACAGTAAATTGCATGGAAACTGTGCACTCTCCCAACGTGCTGGTCATTTTAGGTCTTTCGGAATCTTGTGGGACGTTATAATGAATACCCTTCATTAACTAAAAAATGGTGACAGTGCGATTCATTCTTTTTTCCTTGGCTGCTGCAGACTGGCAGAGACTGTAAGGCATGTGCACGTCAGGAATGGGGATTTGACTTTCTTAACTTATCTTTCACCAAGGGTAGACAGCTGCCTGTCTCAATGACACTTCAGTCAACATGAAGAGATCTTCAAAGCATTTAGTTTTGCTTAACAGACAAGTTAACTAAACAAAATTGATAGTAAGGCAAAATCCATTTCAATCAAGAGCTAAAAGAGAGAGCATGTAGATCTCAATTTGGGCACGCACTATATGGATGTTCAAAAACAATTCACTACAGGAAAGTAAATGTGGAGTGCCAAACTTCAGGATGAAACTCACTCAAAATTCACAACAAATGGTCTGGTAGCACTTTACAGACTAATGAAACATGTAGATGGTATCATGAGCTTGAAGTGGGCTGTGCCCACTTCAAGCTCATGATACCATCTACATGTTTCATTAGTCTATAAAGTGCTACCAGACCATTTGTTGTTTTTTTCTGTAACAGACTAACTTGGCTACCCCCTGAAGCTCAAAATTCACAGTCTTTCATCTTAGGGAATCTTATGCTATTGCCACACTGAATGCTCCCATTATACAAGGATGGTGAACCTCCTGCCTGCCCGCAGTTGCCTGGTGGGGGAGGAAGCAGCTTGACACGCTGCTGCTCTCCCTTCCCTCGGCTGGTACAGTAAAGCACTGCCTGGAGGCTTTTCCCCACAAAATCTACTAGCCCAGGCCCCCATAGGCTCTGCTGTGCAAGGGGAATGTGGGGGTGTATGTTTCTGCTTTTCCGTCAGGGGCTGTCAGTGAGGTGGTTCCCCACCCCTGCATTAGGAGAAGTGAAGCTTTCAAAAAAAAAAAAAATCTCAGTGAGCTAATTTCATTTTACAAAGCACAGAAGTCCAGAAGTCAGTGGTGCTGCAGTACTATAGCTTATGGTAATATTCAAAAAGATATGAGTGCACCTCTATTTCTGGTGAGCATGCTTCTTTATGGTAAGGGCACATCAGAGGCAGAGCGTGAACTGAGCCCAAGAAGCAAAACGTAAAATCCTTTCCTTTCCTTCTTCAGAGAGGATGGATGGGAGAGAGCTGATCTAAGCAGGAGACTGCTCACAAAACAAATCCCACAATCATACATAATTGAATAATCCAGATTTTGACTTATTTAGCTTTTGTGAGACCCAAAACAACATTTTATATTTTTATTTTTACTCTCCTTTAACTTTATTTAAAGTTGCCTTAGGCTCACAAGCCTATTGAATTTGGGAAACTTTTTTTAAGGAAAGTAGCTGCTAGCTCTGGTGAGTTTTCCCTTCTGGTTTATCACTAAAGTTTGCTCTAAGCATTATCCTTTTGTAGTGTTTACAAGCTTATAAGCAAGATAGAAATACAATGAATCAGAGGAAATGATTATTCTTTTATTTGTTGAAAAACTGTGTCCACCAAATATATTAAGTCTCCCTCATACACTTAAGGGGGTTCTTCTAAGATGTTCAAAATTAACTGAGGTAAGAGTTGGGGTTTGTTTTAGCTGTATGTTGTGATATCCTGTTTCTTCCTCAGACCCCACATCAGTTTTTGAGAAGGACTTCTGGCTCACACAATAAGCCCATTTGCTACAGGCAGCCAAAGCATTATCAAAGGTTTCATTACAGTTGTCGAGCTAGAGCTATTTTACAACTGACAGAAAAAATGTGGATTTACAATACCAACAAATGCATCCTATAGCTTCCTCCAATCTTTATAAGAGCCAGAGCTTCACCAATAAGAAATAATCCAGAATGTTTATGTAAAAAGATATAAAATGGTTAAATCTTTAGGAAGTTTTGCGAAGGTGAAAAGATTAATAAAAACTGTATAGCAACAAGCTAAAACCAAACTAAGGGAGTCATTCTGTTACTGCACCAAAAGGAACGTACATCACTGCAAAGTTACGGATGAAGCAGAGAAAAGGCAAATGACATGTGACTCTGAATCAAACCAAACAGCTCAAGCAGCGATGATTCCAAATTTTATCTTTCACTTTTGTTACATTCTATGTTGTATGAAACAACCCAAGAAAGAAAGAAAGAAAGAAAGAAAGAAAGAAAGAAAGAAAGAAAGAAAGAAAGAAAGAAAGAAAGAAAGGTAGGGGCACTGCAGTATGGAAGAGAAGGGAATAACACAGGGAAGATTTCATATGCCAATTCCTTATTAAAGGTTAAGATTCATTCAGATTGGATATGATCTTAAAGCTCTAGGGATTTACACATCTCTGCCTCAATTCCAGGAACCAATCATTAGTTTAGATAAGACCCTATAAATATTTAAAATTTTTAATCTTTTGAGTGCCAAGAATAACATTTCTCATCTTGTCCTAGCCTCTCCCACAGTGACAATGTGGGATTTCTCATTTGGCACTATTGGCACCAGAATGCTGTCAGTGTATTAATAGGGGCAGTCAGTTAATTTAGAAAGTTACTTCTAATTGATCCATTTCCTGTGCATATTAACCAAATCTGTACACAAATATTATCCCTAAGAAGAAGGGTTTAAAAAAATTAAACAGAGAAAGAGACCGTCTCAACTAATGCTAGTCATGGTTATGTGATTGGTTTTATTTTACTATTTTTAAATGTGAAATTAAATATAATGGGCCAAATCCATCAGAGGTTTAAAATTTCAGTGTGAGGAATCTGACCCGTCGTATTTTTAAAGAATGAATTTACTTTCCTGCATAAGTAACAGCACCTTACACAGCACTGGTAAAGCTAAAATCATTTAAAAATCTAAAGCTTTTTACCATCATTCTGTTTTATTATTTTTTACATTATTTTTTGGCTCAGGCAGATTAGTCTGTTTCACTTTTATTTCTAATCAATTCCAATATTTAGTTTTCATACACTAGCACAAAGTGGCAATATTTGGGACAAACACCACACAAAAATGAAAACAAAAATCCCCCAAACTTTTCCATGTATTTCTTTTAAATAATGAAAACATTTATATTAATCTTTGCAATCCTCAGCCTTCTGACACTTCTTACACAAACAAGTGCCACGTTAAACTCTGTGACAAATATTCCTTACTGGCTGACTCTGGATATACAGTCTTTGTTTTAGGTCAGTAACAAAATAACATGGGAGATCTGGGTTCACATCCCTATTCCAAATCAGGCAGAGCAGGGACTTAAATCTGTATGTCCCACAACCCAAGAGAGTGTTCTAACCATAAGACTACTGGCTATTCCAGGAACTCTAGTTCTAAATTTTTCATGAAAAAAATCAAAACCTTTCATTTTTGTCCTTATGCAAAACAGTCAACATTTTTGAAATCACAAAAATATTCACAAGATGGGAACACTGTTTCCTGTCCAGCTCTACAATGCACATAATGTTGCAACACAGAAATCAAGTTATCCAAGAAAAATAACATTAAGGGTTCTTTCTTGCTGTCTGTTGCTATGGCTATTTTGATGGATCCACATGGCCATTTGCTCTGACAAATACAAACATGCAGTCTATAGCAACAAGTATCATGACAATACCGTTATTGGAAAGGAGAGTATATTCGCATATAGCTTAATTTTGCCTGTTATAGTCTTTGCTCTTGTCCAGTCCAAAATGTGCATTATTTTACCCAGCTTTATCTGACAATTTTAAAAATAGATATTAAATTACTAGTCTGGAAGTGAAAGTGCAAATTAAACAAATGATGTAGCGCTGGTATGGGAATAGCTAGGTTGTTAAACTTCTGGGCATGCTCAGATGAACTAAGTATTTTCTATAAACCTGAGAAGACTTAAGTTTGTGCTGAGTATTCGAACAGTTAACAAAAAGCGCTAAGCTTTCTTTCCTGAGAAAACTGATTTTAAGAGCTTTACTAAACACTGCAACAAAATATACCAGAATATTAATGGCTAAGATTAGGGTTGTCTGATAAATCCAAAATCTTGGAGTGCCAAACTGCAGGCTCCAAACATTTATCCACCATAAGTACAAATATGAAATATAATAGCTCAAGGTAAAACAAGAGGTTGGCTTAATTTTGTGCTCTGCAAAATGTGGTATGGCAGGATAAATGAAGAGGTAAGTAGAAGTTAAAAGGACCAAAACAGATCAAATCCACAAAACTAAGCCTCAAAAAATGACCAGCCACCAGCAGAGAAAGCTTTTAAAGTATAAAATGAAAAAATGAAGGTAAAAAGAGAGCTGGCAGATCTCAGGGCGCACAGAGCAACATGTGGGTGAAAACATCTAGCATTAAAATCCAGTGCCACCAGTCTATACAAAAGCGACGAAGAGTCCTGTGGCACCTTATAGACTAACTGAAGTGTAGGAGCATAAGCTTTCGTGGGCAAAGACCCACTTCGTCAGATGCATGTAGTGGAAATTTCCAGAGGCAGGAATAAATATGCAGGCCAGGATCAGGCTGGAGATGACCAGGTGGATCCAATCAAGGAGGATGAGGCCCACTTCTAGCAGCTGATCTGGAGGTGTGAATTCCAAGAGAATAGAAGCTGCTTTTGTAGTTAGCAAGCCATTCACAGTCTTTGTTTAATCCAGAGTTGATTGTGTCAAACTTAAAGATGAACTGTAGCTCAGCAGTTTCTCTTTGAAGTCTGGTCCTGAAGTTTTTTTGCTGCAGGATGGCTACTTTTAGATCTGCAATTGTGTGTCCAGGAAGATTGAAGTGTTCCCCTACAGGTTTTTGTATGTTGCCATTCCTAATATCAGATTTGTGTCCATTGATTCTTTTACGTAGGGACTGTCCTGTTTGGCCGATGTATATAGCAGTGGGGCATTGTTGGCACATGATGGCATATATTACGTTGGTGGATGTGCAGGAGAATGTACCAGTGACAGTATGGCTGATCTGGTTAGGTCCTGTGATGGTGTTGCTGGTGTATATATGTGGGCAGAGTTGGCACCGAGGTTTGTTGCAAGGATTGGTTCCTGAGTTCGAGTTATTATGGTGCGGTGTGTAGTTGCTGGTGAGAATATGCTTCAGGTTGGCGGGTTGTCTGTGGGCAAGGACCGGCCTACCTCCCAAGGCCTGTGAGAGCAAGGGATCATTGTCAGGATGGGCTGAAGATCACTAATGATGCGTTGGAGAGGTTTTAGCTGGGGACTATAGGTGATGGCCAGTGGTGTTCTGTTGGTTTCTTTCTTGGGCTTGTCCCGTAGCAGAAGGCTTCTGGGTACACGTCTGGCTCTGTCAATCTGTCTTCTCACTTCCTCGTGTGGGTATCGCAGTTTACAGAATGCTTGTTGAAGGTCTTGTAGGTGTAGGTCTCTGTCTGAGGGGTTGGAGCATATGCGGTTGTACCTCAGTGCTTGGCTGTAAACAATGGATCGTGTGGTGTGTCCGGGATGGTGCCAACAATGCCCCACTGCTATATACATCGGCCAAACAGGACAGTCCCTACGTAAAAGAATCAATGGACACAAATCTGATATTAGGAATGGCAACATACAAAAACCTGTAGGGGAACACTTCAATCTGACGAAGTGGGTCTTTGCCCACGAAAGCTTATGCTCCTACACTTCAGTTAGTCTATAAGGTGCCACAGGACTCTTCGTCGCTTTTGCAGATTCAGACTAACACGGCTACCCCTCTGATACTTGACAGTCTATACAACTAGCTAAAAGTGGCTCTGCAAGCCAAGAAATGATCCTCACTGTCTTTTTACTCATGTAAAAAGACAGTGAGTGAGTGGAGCGTGATATAAACTGTTAATAATTTATTCAGGTGACTGGGGGAAGCAGGATTGCAACAGCCATTTTGAGAAGGGACAAGCAGTGAGGAAGTGGGATGACGGCTATCTTGAGAGGGGACTAGACCGTTGGAAGACGTTGTCTGTGAATCACAGAATACAAGGACTGGAAGGGACCTCGAGATGTCATCAAGTCCAGTCCCCTGCCCTCGTGGCAGGACCCATTACCATCTAGACCATCCCTGATAGACATTCATCTAACCTACCCTTAAATATCTCCACAGATGGAGATTCCACAACCTCCATAGACAATTTATTCCAGTGTTTAACTACCCTGACAGTTAGGAACTTTTTCCTAATGTCCAACCTAAACCTCCCTTGCTGTAGTTTAAGCCCATTGCTTCTTGATCTGTCCTCGGAGGTCAGGAAGAATAATTTTTCTCCCTCCTTCTTGTGACACCCTTTTAGATACCTGAAAACCGCTATCATGTCCCCTCCCCCCCTCAATCTTCTCTTTTCTAAACTAAACAAGCCCAATTCTTTCAGCCTTCCTTCATAGGTCATGTTCTCTAGACCTTTAATCATTCTTGTTGCTCTTCTCTGGACCTTCTCCAGTTTCTCCACATCTTTCTTGAAATGTGGCACCCAGAACTGGACACAGTACTCCAACTGAGGTCTAATGATGAATGATGTTTTCTAACTGAGGAGCAAGGCATGCATTTGTACTAAAGGACCCTACAGTCTATTGTCCAAAGCTATTGTCCCAGTAGTCTCCACTCCCAGTCCTGCCAAGATAGGATAAAACATTGAGTGCAACAAGGGAGAGATCTGAACCCCTAATGATTCTTCAATAGACCTGTACAAATCTTTATAGATCACCTCAACCTTTAGAAAACAAAGAATACTGCACCAGGTGACTGCAATTCTTAGAAAAAGGAGATCCTCACTTAAACTCTTCTTTAATTGAAATGCAAATACTACAAGTTGAACCTCTCTAGTCTGACACCCTCAGGGCCTGACTGGTGCTGAACCAGAGAATTTGCTGAACCAAAAGAGGTCACTATTGTCTAGCTGCATTACCAACACTGCCACTGCTTACTGGGCTCTTAGAAAACATTGAGGGGTAAATTGGAGCTAAATAACAGCACAGAACTCAGAGCGGGACTGGAGGCTGTAAACAAACTTTAGGGTTCACAGGACACTTGGCCACAACCATGATAACTAAAATCATGCCAGACCATGAAAGTGCCAGACTAGAGAGGTTCAACCTGTACATGCCTATTTAAGATCCAATGGCAGGGTAGCAGATACTTATGAATATGCGACAAGTTAAGTCAGCTCAGGAACAACAGACTAAACTGGAACAAAGGCCTCAGCTCTGCCTCTTTCCAACAAACAACCGGGAATCATGGGGACCAAGGAGAACAACTCAGGAAGATGCACCACTAAGGCCAAGTCTATACTAGACCTGGAAGATCAGTTTAAGGTACGCAACTACAGCAACATAAAATTCATAGCTGGAGTCAGCTTCGCTATCCCCATAGTAGGAGGTTGATGGGAGCTCTTCCTTTACTCCTCACAATTACGAGGAGCAAAAGCACTGGCCGGAGCTGCTCACAGCGGTCGAATTAAACTAAACCTGCTAAATCGAATGCTAGAAGGTCAAATTTTGGCACAGCGAGTGAAGAGGTGACCTAAGACAACAGGACAAACCTGAGAGCAGAAGAAGTAGTTCAGAGACAGAAGAACAAGATCAGCATATGGGTGAAGACATTATACTAAATAAAGATATATTTCTGTAGTGTAATAGTGATAAAGGAATATAATTAAATGGAAGGTGGACTGTATAGCACCCTTCATATGGATACAATATACTGAATGGGCATATAGTTAATTTAATATTGTCATTTATGAGATTCCCCCTCTCCCCCCTCTGATTTGCAAATGTATGCAGAATTGATTACATCCTGGTCTTATCATCTCTGGTAGCAGATATGACAGACCGCACAGACCCTATCAACAATGATGGTGATCCTAAAGAAAAGATTTTGAACACGGGTGGGCAAAGGGCCCTTTGCGGGCTGAATCTGGATCATCAGGCCAGTGGATCCAGCCTGCGGCTGCCCTGCCATTCCCTCACCCCAACGCCAATCAGGACCTGGGGGCGGGGGAACATGCAAAGTTCCTCGCCCCTGCAAGAGCATGCAGTGGCTAGAGAGACATGCTGGCTGTTTTAAAACAGTTGCTGTGTCTCTCTAGAAGATGAGCGCTCTTGCAGGGGCAAGGAGACTTCATGCGCTCCCCTGTCCCCAGGCCTTAATTGGCCTGGGGGAAGGAGGAGAATGCAAGGTCTCCTCCCCTTGGGCACCTAGAGAGAACTGCCAGCTGTTTTAAAACAGCTGGCAGTTCTCTCTAAGGGGCATGGGAGGGAAGGGAAGTAGAAGACTTCTTGCACTGCCCATCCCAGGCTAATCAGGGTATGGGGGGAAGCACAAGAAGTCTCCTGACCCCACCCTTTCTGCCTGAGGCCCCACCCCTTTTAAAAATTATTGCCCACCCCTGACATAGGAGGAGGCTACATAACTTCCCAATGAAGCATTCAGTTACTCTGTATGCTATCAACACAGAAACTAAGTTTTACTCTCATGCTAATGATAAAGGTCAAATATCTAAAAATATTGTCTGGGATGCATATAAAATTGTAATAAGAGGAAAATTAATTAGCCTAGTATCCCAGAGGAAAAAACAAAAGGGAAACAGAATAAGCAAAATTAACACAGGGAGACTGGAAAACTGCAAGCTTTGCATAAAAGAAATGGTATAGAAGTATATTTAAATGTCTCTGCTTTCTCAGAGAGCAACTAAATACAGTACTAACAGAAAAAACTGAAAAAGTTGTGAGCTGGTTAAAATAGTCCTGTTATGGGAGGGTGATAAACTAATAAATTCCTCATCTACAGATTAGGAAAAGAAAAGGAAGGGAGTCAAATACCAGTAAGAAAAAATTTGCAAAAACAGAAGTAAAATTTAAGATTGTTGAAGAATTCATTATTTATCCAGAGGTGACTATAATCATAAATACTGAGAATACAAAAAGGCAAGCTGCTATAGAGAATAATTTTGCTCATAATGTGCATATCAAAATATTTTCAGAGATTCTTGCCAGAAGAATAGAAGCAATCCTTCCTCAGTTAACACACATAGATTGATTAAACAGGGTTCCTGCTTAATACATAACCAAGTATCATTAAGCATATTATAGGTATAATTTATAATATGAATAATAAACAAAAACAAAGAGCCTTAGATCTTTAAATGATCTCTAGAGACCTTTGGATGCCAAGAATGCCTTTGAAAAAGTAGCATGATATTTCTAAAAACACTGCTATTACAGATGGGGTTTGGAGGCAACATGAACACTTGATAAATGTAATTATATGCCTGTCCCTTGGCTAGGATAAAAGTTAATGGGGTACAGTCCAGAGAACTTCAAATACAAAGAGAAATCAGACATGACTGTCTTCTCTCCCCCTTGTTTTTCACTCTCTTTACTGGACTCCAGCACAGTCAACACACACAACACACAAAAGTCAAAATAACAGGAGTTACAATTAATAAAATGGAACATAAAATGTGTATCTAGGCAATGCCATACTAACAGTTACCAATCCTCTATAAACTATGACTTACAGTCAAAGAAATTAATGAGTTCAGTGATGTATCAGCCTTAAAGTTAATTATACTAAATCTGAATTATTAAATGTAGCGCTGGAGGAATCTCTGATTAACCAGCTGCAAGGTACATTTGAGTGTGAGGTCTAAACAAATAATATACAGAGAGTCTATATTGCTTCTAACTTCAACTAGCTAAATGAAATTAATTTTCCGCCTATTATTTCAAAACTGAAAAACGATTTGCTGGATTGGAAAAAGACTACATTTGTCTTGGCTCAGACATATAGTAGGGGTTAAAATGAACTGTCTGCCAAAAATGAATTTCCTATTTTAGGACCTATCAATATGGATATAAAAAAGAACTCAAGAAGAAATTCAAACAAGAATTATTAAATATGTATGGAACAATAATTTCCCAAGAGTGAATAAGAAAACTCTTTACAGATCCACTCTGGAAGAGGGATTGGCAGTACCAAATGTACTTAACTGTTATTGGCCAGCTCAGATAAGATCACTATCAACTTGGTATCATGATGACCCCAGTAAACTTAAACTGGTAGAACTTAAACTGCAGGATTTTAAATATAAATGTGATGTATTGACCTAAACCTAAAAGACTTAGAACAACAACAAAAAAGGAAACAATAATATAGATTTAATTATGACGCTGAAGGAATTTCATGCTGCTAACATGTAGAAGCTCTCTTTCATTCCCGCTTACACTCATCAGACACACTACAGATTTTCAACCGGGGTTATCCAATCCACTATATAATGTAAGGGAGAGGAATAGTACATGACCATCGGGCAGGTATTCTGGGAGTGGTGCAGGGGTGGGGGACGGCCTACCAGCACAACCATGTGTTCTCCCCGGAAGGCAAGGACCTCAATCCCTCCCCACCCTCCCAGATCCTGTACACCCCCAACCTGCCTCTGCATTTTACTTCCCGCCCAGACCCCACATCCAGCCCAATCCTGCACCCTACCTGCCACCCAGACCCCACTCCCTAGCAGCTCCCTCCCGCACACTGGACCTCTCATTTTTGCCCCCCCTCAAACCTAGGGGCCCCCACAAAATCTACTAGCCCTGGTCCCCCAGAACAGTTAATCCGACCTTGGAAACTAACAATATCAAAGCACACATAAGGAATATTAATATACCTGTTTTGGCTTGTTTGCAACAAAAAGATTCTATCCAATCCCTTTGTAACAAGAGCAGGCTTCTGGAGACCATCAATGAGATTAAAAACATTAGTTATGGGAAAAGCCCAGACATGACTGATCTTCATGTGGTGTAATGTTGTTACTGACAGCTCTAGATGCTAAGAGCATACTTAAGGAAAAGATTGGAAAACAAGTTCAAACCAGGTATAAGTTTTGACCAACGTGAAGGTACCTGGAGGAAGCCCAAAACTTCATGCAATTTATTATAAAATACTTTATCAATAGTACTTCACTCCAATTTAAGAAAAACATATAAAAACATAGTGCAGTTGTAGCCATATCAGTCCCAGGATATTAGAGAGCCAAGATGGGTGAGGTAATGTCTTTTATTCTACCAAATTCTGTTGGTGAGAGAATAGACAGAGAGAAAGCTTTTGTCTCTCTCACCAACAGAAGATGGTCCAACAAAGACATTATTTTACTGCCTTGTCTCTCTAATATGAAAAAGGAATAATACAAATGCCTGGAGAAATAAGGTATGGGAATGTCTTTCAATAGACAAAATGACAGACAACCTAACATCAGTATCAAGTAGACTCTACAATGCATATTTACCATTTTTGGAATTAGAATATAGTAAATAAACAGATAATGACTGGTGTATGCCCACGTAAAAATGGGCCTTTAAATGGAGCAACTATAGATTAGCAGTAAAATTTGGCAATTTGTATACAGAAAATTCATGTCCGTTAATAATGGCACAATAACAAAAGTTTAGATAATAATTAGCTGCCATCCTTGCTTAATGCCCAGTCCATGAGTTCAATCTTTTAGCTACTGAGACTAAGTGGAGCAGGCAGCTGGTTAACAAGAAAACCAAATGCAGCCACATGCCGCTGTCTGACAGCTTTTCAAAAGGCTGCATTCCCATAACAAGATACTGCTGTCAATTCTGTGCTACTTTTGCTGAGGCTTTAAATAGGCTCAATTTGTTGATGTTCCTAGCATGCTAAAAGCTCACCTGTTTCTGTGGGCATTTAGAAGACAGAGAGCAGTGATCTGTGGTGGACATCAAGAAAAGTTTACTCTATTGCTCTGATTGAATCTTTCAACTTTCTGGGATTGGTTGGATGAAAGTGGCTGGTTACCTATGAAATTTTACTTAATGTAAATGTGCTTAATATCACGGTTATGCTATATTTTGTCATATTTGAAATATATAAAATTAATGAACTAGTCTCCAAAAACTTGGGCTACATCTACACTGCAAGCTACTTGCGCAAGAATGGCCATACTTGAGCAAAAACTTGTGGAGCATCAACACTGCACACGCATTCTTGCTCAAGTAAATGTACAGCAAGGCGTTGGAACAGAGAGCTTCTTGGGAAAGAGTTATTCCTCTTCCCACGAGGAATAAGCCCTCTTGCACAAGAACTCTTGCGCAATAGCTCTTGCACAAGACGGCAGTGTGGACGGGCAACAGGGGTTTCTTGCGCAAGAAACTAAAATGGTTATGGCTAAAATGGTGATCAGAGCTTTCTTGCGCAAGAGAGCGTCCACACTGCCATAGATGCTCTTGCACAAAAGCACATCTTTCATGCAAAAGCACGTGGCAGTGTGTATGCGCTCTTTCGCAAGACCTTTTGCTCAAGAACTCTTGCACAAAACAGTTAGTGCTCAAGAAGCCTGCAGTGTAGACGTAGCCTTGGAATTTACCATACAATTTGAAAGGATGCCAGCAAATTTGGTAGGCCACAAGTTTGCTTCTCATTCCTGGTACAAGTTCTCAAAGACCATGTCATCCTTTATATGTGGCTTTTCCTCTCAGAATATATCAGCAATCTCACATTCCTGAGCTACACAATAAATACAAAGTGATTGCTGTCTCAAAGAAGGAAAAACAATTTGGTTAAGGAATTTTAGGCAGTAGATCCCAAGAGGCTGTTATAAATAAGAGAACAATTTGAGAGAATCTTGTGGGTGACATGTTATTTTATTGGAACAACTTGATGAAAGAGATGTCGCCTCAACCACTGGTTTCTAATACCCTGAGACTAGCACCACTACAACAACACTGCAAAGAACAATGTGACGCAGACACAGTTCCCCGAGGGTACGTCTACGCAGCAAAGTTATTTCGAAATTACAGCCCTTATTTTGAAATAACTTTCCTAGCATTTACACATCCAAACTGCTATTTTGAAATAAATTCGAAATAGCGCAGCGCTAATTTCAAATTTGGTAAACCTCATTCTACGAGGAATAACGCCAAATTCAAAATAGCTATTTTGAAATAAGTGCTGTGTAGACACTTATTTCGAAATAGGGGGCACCCAGCCTTCCTAGGGTGCTCTGGTGGCCACTCCAGCCTCAACCAAGAACACTCCTCTCCCTCCCCCTCTCCCCTTAAAGGTGTTGACTCTGGCCACAGTGCCTATGACAGCTCCAAGCCTGCCAGCCCAGAGCAAGCAGTCTTTCAAACACCTAATGCTTCAAGCTACTGTTGCTAGTGTTGAGCATCTCAGCCCCCTCTTTGTGGTTATCAGACTAGTATGGCCCACAGCATGTGCTTGTAGACAAGTGGTTTTTGATCAATAGTCTGCATCTTATGGATTTCTCGTGGGAATCTTTGGGTATGTCTACAGAGAAGTTATTTTAAAATAACAGCCGTTATTTCGAAATAACTTAACTAGTGTCTACACAGCCAAATCGCTATTTTGAAATTAATTCGAAATAGCAGAATGCTTATTTCGAATTTGGTAAACCTCATTCCATGAGGAATAATGCCAAATTTGAAATAGCTATTTCAAAATAAATGCTCTGTAGACACTTATTTTGAAATAGGAGGCCTTGCACAAGGTATTCTTGCACAAGAGGGCCAGTGTAGACAGGCAAGTTAATTTCTTGCGCAAGAAAGCCTGATGGCTAAAATGGCCATCGGATTTTTCTTGTGCAAGAGAGCGTCTACACTGGCACGGATACTTTTCTGCAAAAGATGTCTTTTGCGCAAAAGCATCCGTGCCAGTGTAGGTGTTCTCTTGCACAAATACTTTTAACGGAAGAACTTTTCCGTTAAAAGTATTTGCATGAAATCATGCCAGTCTAGATGCAGCCAGCATAAATAGGTATATTGGTGACCGGGGAGGGTAGGGAAAAGTAAGCATACAGTATTTGCATTCCCTACCAGAGGAAATAAATGGGAAAGAGGAGAGAATGCAATGTCCCCTTCCCCCCGTCCCAATTCTTTTGGTTGCTCCCCCCAACTCAGACAGATAGGGTGGCCTGCTGAGGTAAGCTGTGATGGAGGTAGCATTCCCTCCCTGAAACTCACAAAGCCAGGCTGACCCCACAGGCGGAGTTTGACTTCTGTGTTTGGGGACATAGCAGGGCTTAATAAAAATGTTTGTCGTTAGCGCATATGGTAGTTAGACACACGAGTGGATAGCTAGACATTGATTAAGGATGATTTAGATGGTGCGTGGTCCTGCTGTGAGGGTAGAGGACTGGACTTGATGACCTCTCGAGGTCCCTTCCAGTTCTAGCAGTCTATGGTTCTCTGATTCTATGAAGTGTATATGTGAAGTGGTTGCATGTTCACCCAATCACAGAGCAAAGACAATGTGTATAATTTATATGACCATTTATCCCCTTCATTACTAAATAACACATCTTGATTTTTGTATTTTGGGCAAAGCAGAATTTAGACTTTATGATAAGGTATCTGCTGAAAACATTTCAGGGAATCATGATGTGGCAATCTCTATCCAACAAACAGAAAAATGTGGCTGCACTTGCTCTGTAGGTTAGTTACTTAACTCTATTTAAAATCAGAAGTTAGAAGTGGAATAAACATATGTGTCTAGACTGGCAAGATTTTACACAAAAGCGGCTGCTTTTGCGCAAAAACTTGCCAGCTGTCTACACTGGCCGCTTGAATTTGCGCAAGAGCACTGATGTTCTAATATAAGAATTCAGTGCTTCTTGCGCAAATACTTTGACGCTCCCACTCAGGGATTAGCCCTCTTGCGCAAGAATACTTGGCAAGAGGGCCAGTGTAGACAGGCACCTTAATTTTTTGCGCAAGAAAGCCCGATGGCTAAAATGGCCATTGGAGCTTTCTTGCGCAAAAGCACATCTATACTGGGCATGGATGCTTTTGCGCAAAAGCACTTTTTGTGCAAAAGCATCCATGCCAATCTAGGCGCTCTTTCACGGAAATACTTTTAATGGAAAAACTTTTCCGTTAAAAGTATTTCCGCAAAATCATGCCAGTCTAGATCCAGCCATTGAGTTACTGTGCTTAACTGCTATCAAACCAGTAACATGATCTTGTTCCAATGCATTCTGGTGTTCTTTATTTCGTCCAGTTTCATCAGGGGTGGGCTCTTAGCATACTGCTGAGCGGTATAATAGGTCTCTCCATTCATCATAGTTTCCTTTGCTCAATTTCTCCCCATAATTTTGAGTAGTCCACTAGCATTGCCCTCATGCAGCCAACTTTGATCCACTGACCTTTTACTGGTCACCCTTAGAACAAAGTGTTCGAAGAAGAACATAGTGGGAAGGCAAAGCAATTAGGAGCAGAGGGAGTCCCTGGAGGGACCTATCTTGTATGAAGTTGTCCAACTAACAAAAAAGGTGGAAAACCACTGCTGTATATAACAGCTTGGGACAAATCTCGAGTTCAGAAGTTCAGTTGAGAGATTAATCCAGTCCTCTTTGCTCTGCAGAATTATACTAGAAATGTCATGACTACAAGATTTGTGGTGCTTCCTGCCTGGTCAAAAATACTACAGGAACAGTCTTTCTACACTATTATTTTGTCATTACTGTTTCTAGTTCCAGCCACAGACTGGAGCTCAGAGGAAAACAAATACAGGCAGTCCCCGGGTTACGTACAAGATAGGGACTGTAGGTTTGTTCTTAAGTTGAATCTGTATGTAAGTCGGAACTGGCATCCAGATTCAGCTGCTGCTGAAACTGACCGCCAGTTCTGACTTACATACAGAATCAACTTAAGAACCCCAAGCGTCCCCAAGTCAGGTGCTGCTGAAACTGATCAGCAGCTGATTCCAGGAAGCCCGGGGCAGAGCAACTCTGCCTCGGGCTTCCTGTAGTCAGTGCTGGTCAGTTTCAGCAGTGGCTAAATCAGGACGCCTGGGGCAGAGCAGCTGGGGTGCTGCTGGGTTGCTCCAGTAGCGCTGCTCCTCAGCACTACTGGACCAACCCAGCAGCACCCCATCTGCTCTGCCCCAGGCGTCCTGATTCAGCCGCTGCTGAAACTGACCAGCAGCGGCTGAATCAGGACCAGAGCAGCTGGGGTGCTGCTGGGTTGGACCAGTAGCGTCCAGAGCGGCGCTGCGGGACCAACCGGCAGCACCCCAGCTGCTCTGCCACAGGCGTCCGGAGAAAAGCCTAGTCTGCTGGGGGGGGCGGGGCGTACTAGCTGCGCCCCCCCCCCCCCAACCCAGCAGACCAGGAAGACACGGGCGGTGGACCGAGACGCACCGCGGTCCCGCCGCCTGGGTCCTCCGCGGCTTTGCTCCCCGTCTCCCTGGTCTGCTGGAGACCAGCAGACCAGGGAGACGGGGAGCAAAGCCTCTGAGGACGTCGGCAGTGGGACAGCCGCGGGGCGTCTGGGCTGTCCCGCTGCCAGCTTCCCCCGCGGCTTTGCAAAGCCTTGGGGAAGCCGGCAGCGGAGCAGCCCAGGCGCGCCTGGGGTGCCCCGCTGCCCGAGCCCCTCCGCAGCTTTGCAAAGCCGCGGGGAAGCCGGCAGCGGAGCAGCCCAGGCGCGCCTGGGCTGCCTCGCTGCCCGAGCCCTCCCAGCCCCCGCAGCTTTGCAAAGCCGCGGGGAAGCCGGCAGCAGAGCAGTCCATGCGTGCCTTGGCTGCCTCGCTGCCCAAGCCACCCCGTGGCTTTGCAAAGCTGCGGGGGGAGGGCTCGGGTAGCGAGGCAGCCCAGGCGCGCCTGGACTGCTCCGCTGCCGGCTTCCCCGCGGCTTTGCAAAGCCGCGGGGGGGTGGTTGGGGGGGGGGCTCGGCCAGCCCAGGCGCCCCTGGGCTGCCCGAGCCCCTCCGCGGCTTTGCTCTGCATCTTCCTGGTCTGCAGACCAGGGAGACGCAGAGAAAGCCCCAGAGTACACGGGCGGCAGGACCGCGAGGTCCCGCAGTCCGTGTACTCTGGGGCAGCCCCGTTTGTAACTGCGGATCTGACGTAAGTCGGGGACTGCCTGTATAGAAGTTAGAGGGAAATAAACAGAAAGTGTCAATCTATCATTTTCAAATATCAAAAAAGTTCTATATCAGTACAACTGAACAAATAATTGATTCTTTAGGTTTGATGGCCAAAACCAAGATTAGCTCATGAAAGGGAAACATTTGATTTCAATTTTGGGTGTTCTTTTATTTTTTTGTACCTTTTACATTTGTTGCTATTTGTTAAATGTAGCCAATTTTCTAAACATAACATCATTTTACAAACAAAAAGCTAGGAATGAGGGAGGGGATTTTGTGGGCCTCATTAGGAAACCACAGTGGGGTCTGTTCTCCCAGCACTTGATAATTGTCTCCCCATTCTCCAAGGCATCTGGAGGCAGCTTACTGGCTAGGAGATTCTTCTCCAGCTTCTGGGAACAGGTCTCTGTTCAAGACAGCTACATGGCTCCTGTCCCGAGGTTGTCTCCTGGTACCCTCATTCCTGGTATCAGGCTGCAGCAGCTGCTCCCCTGTGAGCCCCTGGAGTCCTGCCTGGAGTTCCTAGAGAAGCTCTAGCTTCCTGGTCCTTGTGAGTAAGTTTTATGCAACTTTTGCTGCCCCCTCACCCAGTGTGGCTAGGTTTTTGCTCAGCTGCACTTCAGCGGTGCTTGGTGATAAAGGGGAGCAGGAACACCTGTTGCGGGAGGGAGCTGCTGGAGACCAGGCTGCCCTTTCCTTCTGCAACACACTGAGGAACTTGGCTGCAGCAGGCAGATGCTTTGCACATTGTTGCCAAGAGGAGAACAACACTTGCAGGCTTTCCAGTATTCATTATAGATCATTAGAACAGCCACAGGTAGACTAGAAAGAAAAGGCTTTGTCAAACTTCTTAACAGGGATCACTATGCTTTAAAGTTTAGTGGATCAACCATCTCCTGGCTGTCCCCATTTTCAATCTCATAATAACCCTGCAGAACAGTGCGGCCACTCATAAGGCAATGTCCTATTAGGAAAGTATTTGGTGTATTTCGACTGTATTTATTGCAATTTAGAAAATGAAAACAAGACAGCACCATATGACCAGACAGCTCTCTGGGGCCACTAGCAAGTGCTCCAGCAAGTGCAGTTTGAGAACTGTAAAATAAGAAGGAGGGTGATTTTTTTTCCAGAATGATATAAAACCTCACATTTCAGGGGATAAGTCAACCTCTGACATGGCTTAGGAAGAACCCTATGACCAAATTATTCCATAAGAAATGTCTGATACAATGCTTCTTGAATGTTTCTATCACACATCTGGTACAAGCCTTGTCAAAATGGGATAGGGATTTAGATGCATGACTCGTCTGATTGAATATGGCAGTTGCTGTAACTTTACCAGAGACAGATCTACCTTGATAGTGCCCTATCAATAACGAACTAACAACTGTTTGGACGTACAGTAAACTCAGATTCTCCTGGCTAGGTGACCAGAGAAAATCAACTGGATTATTCTGGAGTAGACTATGTCTAACCCTTGCATTCTTATAGAGATATTTTTCAGCTTTGCTTTACTGCAGGGGTGGGGAACTTTTTTGGGTCAGGGGCCACAGACCCAGAAAAAAAAATCAGTTGGGAGGTCACACACATGTGAGAAGCAAAAACCAAACCAAACCAAACCAAAAAAATACTCCTCACTGACCTGGCCCCCAAGTGAGAAGGAGAAAAAAAAGCCTTCATTGATGTGGCTCCCAACTAAGAAGCAGGAAGAAAAAAAAAAAAAAAGAGAGAGACACCTCACCCACACAACTCAGGTTGTCAGGATTCCCCTCACACTCCAGTCCCTTCCCACAAGCCTGATTAATAATTCTGGGGGCCTGGGATTAATAGATTTTTTTGGGTTGGAGCCAAAAATGAGGTGTTCAGTGTGTGGGAGGGAGATGCTGAGGAGCAGGCTGGCAATGGAGGTGCTAGGCCTGGGTGGGAGGTAGGGTACAGGAGTGGGCTAGGAGTGCGGGGGCTGGGAGGACAGGAGGGTGTGGGAGGAGTCAGGGGATTGGGGCACTCACCTGCCACAGCTCCAGTTTGGTGGGGGAACACTAGTGACTCCGTGCTGCCCCCCACGCTGCTCCCATTGGCCCCAATTCCTGGTCAATGGGCGTGACAGGGCGAAACCTGCAGGCGAGTGCAGAGACACAGCTCCCCTGTGTTGCTGTTCCCCCAGACGGAGGAGTGGAAGGGGAAAAGAAGAGCGCAGAGCCACTTTTTTCCCCCCACCAGGCAGAGCCAGCCATATAGGGGCTCCCCGCTGCTTCCCCCATAGCAGGGAGCTGTTGCTCATGCTCCAGCACCCCCTTGGGGGGTGGGACGCTGAGGCTTAGACACTCGCCACAGGACTGGAAAGCCAGCAGCGGCTCACCCCACTGTGTGCTGCATCAAGTCAAGCTGGGGGCTGGCTCCAGCCCATGAGCCGTAGGTTCCCCAGTCCTGCTTACAGAGAACCCCATCCGTGGTTATAGAGTTGTGAAGAATACAGAGAAGAAAACAGCACTTGCATTGCTTTTAGTGGAAATTTATTCTGTGCTGGTGATGTTACCAAACTGTGGTAATGTTTGATTTAAAGTTACATGTTTCCATATATTAACATACTCTCTACACTTGCTGACATCTGACCAAATAATCTATGAAATAAATATTTTCCACACTGTAAATATAGTACATATTTCTCATGCCCAGAAATACATCACATAATCAATCAACAGTAGTGCGAGCCAGTTTCTGCGACTAAACCTTTCATGGTACTGCTTGGCTTGTGGGCAAGTAAGCAAATTAAATAAATTTTGCAGACAGTTTACTTTCCTTTCAGTTTATATTTCTCTTGTACACATAAAACTTGTTTAAACTATTTTTTTAAAATAACCAGTATCTACAGCATAACAGAGTAACTAGAATGTCATTCAGCCTCCAAAGGAATGATTGAAACAAGAAATGCTACTTCCTCCTTTTCATATGTGTGCACTATTCTGCGAATATTGATAGCTGGGACAGCCCAGGGGAGTTGGTGAGCTGAATTAGAAGTATAAAGGCTAGCCTGCAAAATATTTTTTTAAATTGGTTTGTTTCTTTATGTTGTAAAAAGACTGCTTTAAAAATCTACTTTTTACTTTAGAAATAACAGCAACATCATTGTCTGTTCTTCCCTAGTTTTAATAGACACCGGTGTGTCTAAAAGTTGTGGATTATAGGGAATCTTTAACAAAGATATACTTTCTCCAGAGTGTTCATTAGATAATGGCATTAAATAGGAATTAATGAAAAGAAATGGAATTTTTTTAAACAGTCTGATTAAAAATCACTTCTATTCCTCTTAGCACTGCTTTCTTTTTCTTGTTTTGCCATCATTTCATTAGTTCTTCAGTCATCCCAGAATCTACCAGAGTAGACAAGATGTACATTTATAATATAAAAACAGAAACCATTTTTAATAAAGAAAACCTTTCCGATTTTCATTTTTCATTATACAGAATAAAATATATGTAATGAGCCAATTTCTTTTTCCTTTAAAACGTAACTGAAGACGTAAAGAATGCTTATCAGTTAATATCTACTTTAGGGGCAAATCAGATTTGTGTTATAATGGGTGCCAGAAGCAACTATTATAGTTAATGCTGCAAAACAGTTTCAATTCTAATTCTCTTTCTTATCATACTCACAAATTTACAAAATGCTTATTTTGAGTGTTGAAAATTTCTGTCTGCCTTAAAGGCTATGTCTACACTATAAGGTTTTTGCACAAAAACCGGTGGTGCGTCCATACCTCAAGTGCATTTTTGTGCAAGAAAATCGACAGAACAGAGGGTTTTTGCCAGTAGAGTTATTCCTCTCCTCACGAGGAATAACTCCTTTTCGCGCTACAGCTCTTGTGCAAAAAGGCAGGTGTGGATGCTTTGGAGGGGGTTTTGTGCAAGAAACCCCTATCAGAAAAAGCACAGGTGCTCCGATGGACATTTTGTGAATGGCCATCAGTGCTTTCTTGTGAAAGAGTGTTCATGCAGTGTGCTTTTGCGATGCACTTTGAGGTCTGGACATGCTTTTGCGCAAGAAGTTTTTGCTCAAGAATTCTTCTGCAAAAGGCTTCATAAGCAAAAACCCTGCAGTGTAGACTAAGCCAAAGTGAACTATTTTTAGAAAGATCAAGCAAAATCCCTTCAGACCTTGAGTTATAGAGGAGTGAAAAAGATTCTCTGAGGCTATGTCTACACTACAGGGTTTTTGTGCAAGAAGCACCTGTGCTTTTTCTGAGCATCCATACACACCTTTTTGTGCAAGAACTCTTGTGTAAAAAGGATTTATTCCTCGTAGAAAGAGATATACCTACACCGCAAAAAACCCTCTGTTCTGCCATTTTACTGTAAATCTTGCGCAAAAATGTGCTTGAGGTGTGGATGCTCTGTGAGTTTTTGCACAAAAACCCTGTAGTGTAGACATATCCTGACTGTAAAATATATAGAAATAAACGTTGAACCACACTATTTCGAAAGAAGCTACTACAAAAGTTGCCGATGTTTGAAACTTGGCCCGAGCATTGTCCTCAGTGAGAACTAGATTATTTTATGTGACTTGGCCACAAAAAAAAAAAAGAAAAAAAAGGAGTTTATCATTGTTTGAAAATTGGCCAGGAGAGATTGTGTGCCAGGGCATGGGAATTCCTGTGTCCCAGATGGTCATACCATCAAAAGACAGCAACGCCTGAGGAGTGCTGCTGTAAACCTTAAATGCAAAGCAAATGCAGCATGCAACATCATGAAGTAACATCTGCACAAAGAGGTTATTCCTTTACCTGAAGTTAGTTCACTTTTGCCGCCTTTCAGGGCAGAGCAATTACCAAACCTATCTGGAATTCACATCCTGAGAAGTTGCCTCAGCCAGTTAACAAATGCCCCAGTTTTGCTATGACAGTCCCAGTTTTACTGGAAACTGCAAGGCAGCATTATTAAATTCTCATGATCTGCTCCCCAGAAAGCAATGAGGAAAAGTTTCCCCAGAGGAGAAATAATGATGATTGTAGAGTTATTGTGCATCATCTGTACTGAAAAGGAAAATAAAAGGAGCAAAGGATCTATGCTGAGAAATTCTTAATTAAATTACTCTTAATTTTAGAAACTTAATTAGACCTTTGGGTCGCACCACCTGGTATCTTGCCTCTCACAGTAATAAGCATTAGAGCTAAGTAAATTTTTGTTTCAGTCTACCCAAATCTACTTGGGAAATTGAAATAAATTCATTAAATAGCTTGGGCTAAACTACTTTTTTCAGGACAGCTTCACATGGGAACACACACACCATTCAGGGAGAATGAGGAGGTGATTTCTGTGTCACTCCTCTCAGATGTATAACCTTTAGTTCACTGGCTAGAGCACTTGTCTGTGGGATGCTGGAGTCCAGCTTCAAATCCAAGCACCGTTTTAGGGCTTTCACCACTCCCACCTGAATGTTCTAACCACAAGGCTATTCTGGGTATCTCAGATGCCGAAACTGTTCCACTTTGCATACATAATGAAACAGACATTGGAGTAGTGATCTGCACTTGGGTTTTCCATATCTCCGATGAGTGCCTTAGCCATCAGGCTATAGATTCCTTCACACACATTGTCTCTCGCCCAATAACTATCCAAGTATTTTATGCAAAATAGAATAGCTTCAGAAGGAGAGACTAAAAAATCTCTATGGGAGAATACTCAATAGCTGAGCACAGATGATCAGGTAGGTCAGTGGTCTCCAACCTTTTTAACCACAAGATCATTTTTTCAATTTCAGTGCAATGTAAGATCTACCTCACACCCAAATACCCTTGTCCGGCTTCCTTCCCTGCTTCTCTGAGGTCTCACCCCGTTCACTCCATCCTCCTTCCCCCGAATCTCATTCACTTTCACCAGGCTGGGGTAGGAGGTTGGGATACAGGCTCTGGTCTTGGGCCAAGGGGTTCAGAGAGTGGGAGGGGACACCCTGCAGGCAGTGAGGTGGAGTGGGTTCTGGAGTGGATTAGGGGATAGGGAATTTGCCTGGGGAGTGCAAGATTGGGGGCTTGAGTCCCTCCCCACAACTCCACCCACCCAATACAGGATCCCCCAGGGATGGAGCTGGTACCTGCCTTAGGAAGGCAGGATAAGGGACTTGCTGAAGGAAAAGCAGTGGGCTGGGTTCTGGAGTGGCCTAGGGACTAGGCCATTCCCATGGAGAGCACAGGGTGGTGATGTTGAGTCCCATCCGACAGCCAGACCATGATAAGGGTCCTGCACGAGGTGGGGTGAGCTCTGGCATGGCCTAGGGGATAGGGCATCATCATCTGGAGTACAGCATGGCGGACTAGAGTCCTCAGACAGCCAACACAGGCTGCCTCCCATATCAGGAAGGCAAGATAAGGGATGCCCTGAATGTGGGGTGGGTTCTTGAGTGGACTACAGGAGAGGACACTTGCTGGGGGAGATCAGGGTTGTGGGTTCAAGTCCCAAACTAGAAGCAGCCAGACAGCAGGAGGCTCCCAAGGGGCAGCTCCAAGGCAGAGAGCAGGAGCAGCAGGACAGTGGGGGCAGGGGCAACTGAAGTGCCAGCACTTGATAGCTTCCCAGCCTCACCTGTCAGAGGCTCCAAGATCCTGATCTACTGGTTGGTGACTACTCACCTAGGATGTTATCTAGGAGGGGAAAGGTCTGGTTTCAAATACATGTTCCGGAGCAGGCACTTCCAGATGAATGCCCTGACCAATGACATATAACCCCTCCTATTCCAGCAATTTTGTGAATCTAGCCCTTTAAAAATGTCTGGGAACAAAACAAAACATTTCTGATAGAAAGAAATGTTGAGTTAGATCCAAAACAGATATTCTGTCAACAGTTTTGATTTGATGAAAATTCCAAAAAGGTTCCGATTCAGTTCAACCCAAACCAATTTTTTGGTAATGCCAATGGACTGAAAAATCAATTGTTTGCCTAACTCTAGTCAACAGTGGTCCTGGCGTGGAAGGGAAGCCAATCCACAAACAAGCTCCATAGTAAACAATGTGACAGCCTTCTGTGCAAATGGGCGTGAGATGGAATGTGTAAGAATGTGGCCTCTGAAAGCACGTCTTGCCCTAAATCAAGATATTTGATTACCCTTATCATTGTCTTAGTTTGCACAGCTACAAACGTTTAGTGGTTATATAGTTATGCACTCTGCTTTTGTAACCCACACACCTGGGCTACGTCTATACTGCAGCCTTCTTCTGCTGAAGTAGAATATCACCATGCTTCATTTGCATAGTTAATTAGCAGCCGTTTTTGTGCAAAACCCCCTTCTTGCGCAAGAGCCATTTGTCCTCATTTTTTCAGGAAGAACAGCTCTTGCGCAAGAGGGGGGTTTTGCGCAAAAAGGAGCCGTCTACACAGCTCCTTTTTGCGCAAAAGCCTTTTGTGCAAAAATGAATGCTAATTAATAATGCAAATTAAGCACGGCGATATTCTATTCTGCGTTTCATTTGCATAAGCTTTTGCAGAAGAAGGCTGCAGTATAGATGTAGCCCTAGTGTGGCTCACTGTCCCATACAGTGGTGCCTAGACCACAGCAACAAAGAAGAACAAGAGACCTCTATGGCCCAAGCTGAGAGCCCACTGACTTTTAGTTCAAATGGTAGAGGCTCCTATTCTAAGCTCCAGAGGTCCCAGGTTCAAATCTGCACACTCTAAAGAAAAAGGTCCTTTTCAAAAGCTTTAGGAATATCCAAGGAATCTGTGATAAAGCCAGATCACTTTTATTCAAGGGTGACAGAATTGCTGGCCCCTTGGGCAAGGTAGATGGGGGGAGGGGTCCACACTCCCAGAAGGGGCAGAACTGGGGACAGCTTGCCCTCAGTGCCATCCGGATGAAGGCACACCCCCCTGCCAGCCCTTATTACCACCTGGAGAGTGCTGCCTGCGGCTCCAGTGGTGATTTACAAGGCAGGAGCCCCAGGCCCTTTAGAAACCTGGGCAGTTGTCCACTTTGTCCTCCCCCCATCAGTAGGCATGCCTTTAGCATCCATTAATTTTTTCAAGAACTCAATAGTTTAGAGAGCTACAGTTTCTCCTACCAAAGCTGAAAAGTCTCAGAGGGGTAGCCGTGTTAGTCTATAACTTGAAAAAAGTGAGTAGTCCTGTAGCACCTTAGAGACTAACAAATACATATATCATGAACTTTTGTGGGCAAACCCCATTTCTTCAGATGAGCAGAGCAAAAAGGAAAAAAATTCCCCAAATCAAAGCAGAAAAAAGCCATGTTAATTTGACTTATATTACATGTAGAGAATTACCCACCCATTCTGCCCATATTTATACCTTGATTGAACGTTCCTCTCAGTTATGACAACAGATGTCTGGAATATTTCAGGAAAGCCACTGGAGTTATTCTGGATTTCCACAGGTATAATTAATAGCAGAATTTGGCCTTGAATCTGTATCCCTAAGAACTGAGATTAAGTTCACTGGTGTCTAATTCCTAGGCTGTAATTGGGCTCCTTTTGTAATTATAGACATCACATTAATGATTAAACTTTTCAAGAACATTTGCTGTTTTAAAGAGCACAGGGAAGGATTTTCAAATGTTTCTCAGCAGTTGTCTAATTCATTCTGCTCCCACTGAAGTCACTGGCAGTTTTACCACTGACATCACTGGGAGTAGAATTAGATTACTGTATCGTAGGGTTTTAAAAACCACTCTCCTATTATACCACCTTGTCCATATATTGTCTCCACAATCTCAATGTTTTGGTGATTTACTAACCTTGAACTTTGTGTCTCCTCACTTGCTTCTTAGGCATTTCAAGATTTGTTAAGATCACACACTAATTTTCATGAAAAATGCCATTGGAATAATAAATTTCCTATTGTCCTTTATGAAGAAAATAGATGTAAAAAAATTCATAGCTTTTCCATCTCATAGTCTTCTTTAACTTCCCTCAGCTCTTGATACTCTAGAGGGCTCTCCCTTACAGTCAGACATGAAAGAAACACCATGATCTGCAGACGCCACTGCATATAGAGCCCAGGAGAAGAAAGATACACTTCATAATATAACTCTCTATTGCCTCTTGTGAGTGACACCTCATTTGGCATCAGATGAGTAGGTTTTGATTTGCAGGCAAAGCTGAGGTATACCACCACTCCTCTCTCCCCTGACCCAGATCTGAGCCCAGTAGTCAGGCAGAGCTAAGAGTGAGAGAGAAATGAATGAGGTGGACATGGAAGAACCATGAAAAATGAAGGAACAGGGAGCAAAACTGAGTGTAATGCAGTCAGGATGATGCAGATCAGGGAGGAATGAGCAGGGTGATAAGAAGATGGGGTACAGACAGTGAAGAAAAAGAGAGAAAGAAGGTGACAGGGTTGCCATAAAGGAGAGAGGAGAAACAGAGATGCTATTGTTCATGCAGTCTAAATGACCTAACTGCAAAAATATAAGAACATTTCCTTTCTAGCGCCTATTAAGTGCTTAACATGCAAGAGCTTCTAGGGGTTTTGCCCCCTGACTCCCTCTGGAGTGCTTGGCCGTGTCCAACCATGATGTTTCCCACAAGGTTTCTCTGAAAACTTCTAAGGTACATACAGTATTAGGTCAAAAACTTGGGTCACATCACACAAAGCTGCAGGGCTTCACTGGGGCCTGGTGACATCTTAAAAGCAGGACTGAAACTTGATTCATAGGTAAGAAAATAACCACACTAGTGATCATGTGACAAAAAGTGCACTCAGCTCCTCATACCATGTGTGCTGCTGTGGTGAAAGCCTTTCTTCCTATGAATGGCTCCTCAGAGGGAAACAAAGAGAACTTAAAAAGAAAGGGCTTGGGCCAGTTACAGAGAATTCCTCCTCAGACATGCTGAGCTCTTGCTCTCTGGAAACCTGACCAAATTCAGAATGTTTCTGGGGCACCCGGGAACACAGCACATTTAAATGGAAAGAGTTTAAGATGACTTATGTGAAATTAATCTGTAACATTTTTTCTCCATTCATGCCCAGCTTATCAGCAAATTACTTAAGTATTTCCCCTGCTATTCTAAATCTCTGTTGGATGGCAACAATTCTTGTTAAAAGCCATGCAAAATAGAAAATATCTACATAGAAATATCTGCCAATGTGCTGCTCCCTTAGACTGAACAAGGACAAGTATATTTTTGTACAAAAGGCTGAGCAAAAATAATAGAGTTAACATTTTTACAGCACACTGATGTATTGTATCTATGAAACTAATACTCTCTTCTAACAGAGAATAATGGATGGAATGGAATAAAATTCAGGGCAAGATAGTAATTCCTTCAGGTTTTTCTGCTGACCTTATAACCAATAAAGAAATTAATGCTGTTCTTGTATCATCTAACCTGCATCATTTTTTGTTGTTGCCACATACGTTTTTTTGCAAGTCTGACTTAAGTCATCATGAAACTGAGGGGCTAAAGAGCACTGAGTAGATCCAAGAATAGTTTGGCAGGCTTTGTGCAGGCTTCTCCTCATAGTTCTGCCAATGCACCTCAAGCCAAACCTGCAGAATCCTGATCTACAGGGAAAAGAGCTCTATTATAACTGAAACTGCAAACATATTTCCTCTGGGGCCATAATGTATGCATAGCTTGTTTGCATGATCAGGAGGGGGTTGGGAAGGGATTTTCTATGACTGTATACGTTTTCTATACCTATCTGCCAATAGTTGCTAGACTATTCCCAGAGCCTAGCCTGAGTATTGGTATAACTATTCTGTCCGCTATATTTTCTTTATCGATATTGAGTAAAACATGCAGGTTATGCGCCAAGGTTTGATCTCCATGAAACTCCACTGACATTAACTTAGTAACTAACACCAGTTGGAGAGCAGTGTAACAGAACAGAATTTACCTCATGCTCGCAAACTCTCTTGGGAAACATAAGTCAAACAAAAATGTAAGTATTAGGAGAGTAGATAACAAAATAATTTGGGATTAGCTTTTTTAACATAAATAAAATTCCCACTAACCTCAGTTTAATAACTCGGTATTCCTAAAATTAATAATTTACAGTAATAAAATGTGAGATATCAGGAGGTCAGCATAGGGAAGAGATCAATATATGTAAAATGAAGAATGTCATCAGAAACACTCCCCATCCCTCCACACACACATGTTCATTTACAAAAACAAAAACTTAAAAAAAACCCTCCAGTACAGCTAAACCAACAGCACTGTCTGCTGTATGAATGACAGAACCTCTATTTGTAAGCTGCCAAACTACTAACTCAATCCCTTTTATTTCCTGCTTTGTCATTCCATGGATAAGTCTAAAAGCTTTCTGCGCATTTCCTCCCGGTTAAACTCAAATTAGTCCCCTCCACTGGACTCCTACTGGGATGCCTTGGTACATCACAGAACCCTCACTGAGAAAATCTCTTTTCAGTCCAGCAAATCACCTCAGTACCTGCTACTCTGACAAGGTCTGTGCCATTATTTATTACATAATAAGCTTTTGCTGTTGAGGGTCAATTATTCCATTGACTGGGCATTACAATAATTCTTGGTAATTAAAAGAGGTACTTATGTGAATCTGGATGCATATTGAAAGAAACATTAGTCCTTTTGTTATCTTGGCAAGTCCATTGTTCCTAGCCAGGCCCAACCAATTAGCATCTTTTGGCAATCCCTGTCAGCTGGGGTTTGGAAAGAGTGAAAAGAGGGTCACTCAGATGCTAATTTAGATACAATTGTGACAGCACAGTTTAGAGGGAGTTGCTCCAAAGGCGCCATCAGGGTTTAATGAAGCAAACAGCTTGGGTCCCAGTGACCCTGCAGGGGTAATTAAAAAAGACTGCTCTATGTTGCTGTGCCAAATAGGAGAGTGGCATCACGAAGCCCTTCCACAAAAACATTTTTAAAGGACATATAATCACCCACTTAATCTGCTCATTAAACAAGTCTCTCATGCGGACTTAACACGAATTAGCACTTTCTAAACGGCAAAATTTGACATAAAGCAGACGGTTCAAATGATTCTAAAGGTCATGATTCAAAACCGTTTTTCGTTATTATTATACGCTCAATTAATGCTAATGTATTAATATTTGGGAATATCCACATTTAAGGAAGCCCATCACTTTAAAGCTGCTTATGCAAAAATATGAACAGCTACTTCTCAAAAGTGAAGTGTCTGTGCTATTGCCACTGGCTTCGTTAACACACTAGGGCCCTGATTCTGTACAGACCCTTTCGGATGCATGGGATGCACATCATGCCATTGAAGTCACTGGGCCACATTCTGAGTGGTGCCTAGCACCTGCATATCCCACAGGATTCCTATGGGAATTGTGGGTGCTCAGCACCTTTCAGGATTTGGCCCAACAAGAGTATTCTTATGGCATGTGCAGCATCAGTCTCAGACTATGTCTACACTAGTGCTTTTGTCAATAAAACCTTTATTGGTTGGGGGCGGGGGTATATCTGCGCCCCTTCCCCGACCAACTGACAGAAGCACCCGTATGTACAGTGCTGTGTTGGTGGGAGGGAGACGCTCTCCCACAGACATAGTTACCATTGATTGTTGGTGTATGTGTGTGTGTGTGGGGGGGGGGGGGGTTATCTATGCTGATGGGAGAGAGTGGCATGTGGTGGTACAGCTGGGCCATGGTAAGGTCCATAGCATAAACATAGCCTAAAACTTATACATTATATTCTATCTATCTAACTATCTATCTATACACAGACCTCCTCCCACTACCTCCTCAGCTGCTATTCTGCAGGAGGCCAGTTTGTAAAGAGCCACCATGTCCTCACTCCTGGCACAAGCAGCAGCAAAGCACTTCCCACTGCTGCAAAGGAATTGAGAGAGATTTAAAAAACTCCCTCCCCATTTAGGTCTGGGAACTGTCAAGAACAGACTGAAATTAAAGAGCTACAGCCTACAGGGCCCAGGGCAGGGAGTCAGGAGACCAGAATTCCCTTCCTAATTGTGCCACTGACGTACTGTGTCACCTTGGACACATCTCTTCACCTCTCGGGGCCTCTGTTTCCCTTTCCACAATTTGTCTGTTTTGTCTATATAGACTGCAAGGCAGGGACTGTATCTAACTATGTTTGAACAGTGCCTATCACAACAGAGTCCTGATCTCACTTGGGACTTGTAGGCACCAATGTAATACAAATAAGCAAGAAGAATTAAAAAGAGGGGGAAGAAAAGGGAGTGAGGGAAGAAGAAGGTGGGGGAAGGGGAGAGGGAAACACCACCTGTTTTCCAACAAGGCATTTCAGTACTGAAAAGCTGACCTCCACCAGCTGCTTCTTTTCCGAAACTTTGTATAAAGAGTCCCCTGACAGCAGGCAATTATGCTGCTCTCTGGATATTTAGCACCCTGATACATCCCATGTAAAGCAGCATCCCTCTGCATCAGCCACTCACAATCCCAGCGCAGTAGCAAGAAGAATGAACTATCAGAAATGTCATCTTGCACTCAGAAAGAAAACTATGAGAAACCTACATCCACTCTGCCGACTCAGCCAGTTACCTCCCCTCACACAGCTCTAACCTGATATCAGACATCTGCTGTTCAGTGCAAGATCTGTGATCCACAAGCACTTCATCATTTGCAATCTGATGGGAAACTGCAGGCCCAGTGCGAGCCCACATTTTCCCCAAGGTATATTACATAAACACCACTGAAACAAAAGACAGGACTATGCAGCACTTTAAAGACTAACAAGATGGTTTATTAGGTGATGAGCTTTTGTGGGCCAGACCCACTTCCTCAGATCAAATTGTGGAAGTAAATTGGCATGACCATATATACCAAAGGGATACAAACAAAAAAAAGTGAACACATAAAATAGACAAATCAGATTTTAGAACAGAGGGAGGATGAGGGGGAGGTTAATGTCTATGAGGTAATGATATTAGAGGGGAATAATTGGGGAATAAACACCACTGCCCCTCAAATACACAAAACTAAGGATAAGAACATAAAAATGACCATACTGGGTCACACCAAAGGTCCATCCAGCTCAGTACCCTGTCTGCCGACAGTGGCCAATACCAGGTGTCCCAGAGGGAGTGAATCAAACAGGTAATGATCAAGCCATCTCTCTCCTGCCATCCATCTCCACCCTCAAACAAACAGAGGCTAAGGACACCATTCCTTACCCATACTGGCTAATAGCCATTTTTGGACTTAACCTCCATGAATTTATCTAGTTCTCTTTTAAACCCTGTTATAGTCCTACCCTTCACAACCTCCTCAGGCAAGGAGTTCCACAGATTGACTATGTGCTGTGTGAAGAAGAACTTCCTTTTATTTGTTTTAAACCTGCTGCCCATTAGTTTCATTTGGTGGCCCTAGTAAATCACTTTTCTTTATTCACTTTCTCTACACCACTCATGATTTTATAGACCTCTATCATATCCCTCCTTAGTCTCCTCTTTTCCAAGCTGAAAAGTCCCAGTCTCTTTAATCTCTCCTCATATGGGACCCGTTCCAAACCCCTAATCATTTTAATTGCCCTTCTCTGAACCTTTTCTAATGCCAGTATATCTTTTTTGAGATGAGGAGACCAGATCTGTATGCAGTATTCCAGATGTGGGCGTACCATGGATTTATATAAGGGCAATAAGATATTCTCCGTCTTATTCTCTATCCCTTTTTTAATGATTCCTAACATCCTGTTTGCTTTTTTGACTGCCGCTGCACACTGCATGGACGTCTTCAGAGAACTGTCCACGATGACTCTTTACTAGATCTCTTTCCTGATTAGTTGTAACTAAATTAGCCCCCATCATATTGTATGAATAGTTGGGGTTATTTTTTCCAATGTGCATTACTTTACATTTATCCACATTACATTTCATTTGCCATTTTGTTGCCCAGTCACTTAGTTTGGTGAGATCTTTTTGAAGTTCTTAACAGTCTGCTTTGGTCTTAACTTTCTTGAGCAGTTTAGTATCATCTGCAAACTTTGCCACCTCACTGTTTACCCCTTTCTCCAGATCATTTATGAATATGTTGAACAGGATTGGTCCTAGGACTGACCCTTGGGGAATACTACTAGTTACCCCTCTCTATTCTGAAAATTTACCATTTATTTCCTGTCTTTTCACCAGTTCTCAGTCCATGAAAGGATCTTCCGTCTTATCCCATGACAACTTAATTTACATAAGAGCCTTTGGTGAGGGACCTTGTCAAAGGCTTTCTGGAAATCTAAATACACTATATCTACTGGATCCCCCTTTTCCACATTTATTGACCCCTTCAAAGAACTCTAATAGATTAGTAAGACATGATTTCCCTTTACAGAAACCATGTTGACTTTTGCCCAACAAATTATGTTCTTCTATGTGTCTGACAATTTTATTCTTTACTATTGTTTCAACTAATTTGCCCAGTACTGATGTTAGACTTACGGGTCTGTAATTGCCGGGATCACCGCTAGATCCCTTTTTAAATATTGGTGTTACATTAGCTATCTTCCAGTCACTGGGTACAGAAGCTGATTTAAAGGATAGGTTACAAAACATAGTTAATAGTTCCGCAATTTCAGATTTGAGTTCTTTCAGAACTCTTGGGTAAATGCCATCTGGTCCCGGGCCCTTGTTACTATTAAGTTTATCAATTAATTCCAAAACCTCCTCTAATGACACTTCAATCTGTGACAAGTCCTCAGATTTGTCACCTACAAAGGACGGGTCATGTTTGGGAATCTGAAGCAAAGAATTCATTTAGTTTCTCCACAATGACTTTATCGTCTTTAAGTGCCCCTTTTGTATCTTGATCGTCCAGGGTCCCCACTGGTTGTTTAGCAGGCTTCCTGCTTCTGATTTACTTAAAAAACATTTTGTTATTACCTTTTAAGTTTTTGGCTAGCTGTTCTTCAAACTCCTTTTTGGCTTTTCTAATTACATTTTTACACTTAATTTGGCAATGTTTATGCTCCTTTCTATTTACCTTACTAGGATTTCACTTTCACTTTTTAAAAGATGTCTTTTTATCTCTCACTGTTTCTTTTACATGTTTGTTAAGCCACAGTGGCTCTTTTTTAGTTCTTCTAAACATTTAAGTTGGGCCTCTATTATGGTGTCTTTGAAAAGTGTCCATGCACCTTGCAGGGATTTTACTTTAGTCACTGTACCTTTTAATTTTTGTTTAACTAACCTCCTCATTTTTGCATAGTTCCCCCTTTTTAAATTAAATGCCACAGTGTTGGGCTGCTGAGGTGTTCTTCCCACCACAGGAATGTTAAATGTTATTATATTATGGTCACTATTTCCAAACGGCCCTGTTATAGTTACCTCTTGGACCAGATCCTGTGCACCACTCAGTACTAAATTGAGAATTGCCTCTCCCCTTGTGTTTGTGTCCCACTGATTGTCCTTGCTCCACCAGGTTTCTGTGATGCCTATTATATCAGTATCCTCTTTTAACATGAGGCACTCTAGTTCACCCATCTTACTTTTTAGACTTCTAGCATTTGTATACAAGCACTTTAAAAACTTGTCACTATTTATTTGTCTGCCCTTTTGTGATGTGTCAGATTCTTTTTTATGTGAATGTTTTTCGTCTGATCTGGCCCATATTTTATCCTCTTCTATCCTCTCCTCCTGACTAAAACCTAGAGAATCTCTATCAATAGATGCTCCTCTAAGAGACATCTCTGTCCGATCCACGTGCTCCTCTGCACCAATGGGCTTTCCCCCATCTCTTAGTTTAAAAACTGCTCTGCAACTTTTTAAATGTTAAGTGCCAGCAGTCTGGATACACTATGGTTTAGGTGGAGCCCATCCTTCCTGTATACATTCCTCCTATCCCAAAAGTTTCCCCAATTCCGTATAAAGCTAAACGCCTCCTCCCTACACCATCATCTCATTCACGCATTGAGACTCTGAAGTTCTGTCTGCCTACCTAGCCCTGTGCGTGGAACTGAAAGCATTTCTGAAAATTCCACCATAGAGGTCCTGGATTTCAGTTTCTTTCCTAGCAGCCTAAATTTGGCCTCCGGGATGTCTCTGCTACCCTTCCCTATGTCATTGGTACCTACATGTACTACGACCACTGGCTTCTCCCCAGTACTACACATAGGTCTATCTAGATGCCTCGAGAGATCCGCAACCTTCACACCAGGCAGGCAAGTGACCATACGGTTCTCCTGGTCATCGCAAACCCAGCTATCTACATTTCTAATGATCGAATCTCACATTACTAACAACTGCATTTTCCTACTAACTGGAGTTCCTTTCCCTCAGAGAGGTAACCTCAGTGCGAGAGGATACCCCAACATCTGGAAGGAGAATCACAACTATTGGAAGGTTTCACTCTGCTTCCATTGACTGCTCTCCTTTCCTGAGCCTTTCATCCTCCTTAACAGCACAGGGGCTGTCTGACCAGAAGTGGGACAATGGTACAGTGTCCCGGAAAGCCTCATCTACACACTTCTCTGCCTCCCTCAGCTCCTCTAGTTCAGCCACCCTGGCCTCCAAAGCCTATACGTGGTCTCTGAGGGCCAGGAATTCCTTGCACCGAATGCACACATATGCCACCTACCCATAGGGCAAGTAATCATAGATGCTATATTGAGTACAATAAACAGGATAGCCCCCACTCTGCTGCTGGGCTTCTGTATGCATTCTCTCCTACAGCTACCAAGGCTATTGATAGGGATTCTAGTTAAATCAGGAAGTTTTGATTAAAACCTTTAAACTAAACTATAAAGAATGGCAAGTGTACCCTGGACCCTTCCCACTCCCCTTCCAAACTCCATCTCAAAACTCCCTGTTTGTTGCTCCTGTTCACAAAGCTCCCTGGTCACTCACTCACTGCTTTATAAAACCCTGACCTGCCTGATAGCCCCGCCCCCTGACTAAGGCTCAGCCAATTAACAGAGGCATCTAGATTTCAAACCTTTAGAAGCTCATAGCTTTCAATTGCCTCCTCCTTCAAACAAACAAACAAACAAACAAACCAAACAGACAAACACAAGCTCAGCACACAGCAAGTAACCCCCAAACACACACTACAGACAGCCACATATCTCAAGGGTCCCGTATTTGCTCCTCCTTTACCTGGAGAACTCCCTCTCAAAACTCCATTTGCTGCTCCTGTTCACAAAATGGAGTAGCCATTTTACTCCCCAACCAATTGGAGACAAGAGGTTCCCTTGGAAAAGCAGAATCTTTCAAGTGTATCCATCTTATCTACGAATCCCTATTACTCAGCAGTACTCCAGATAGCAAATGCTTCCTAGAAGAGCTGACAGACATGCTGGCTGACATGGTGGTGGGTTCCCCAAACTCTGAAAAGCTTCAACATCTATGCAGATAACACCTCTGACATAAATACGCAGGACTTCTATATACATACCCAGGGATCTATCAGGAATATTTAATATGATGACCAGGGCAGGCATACTACCTTCTTGCCTCAACCCCTCCCTGAAGAAGAATGCAGCTGTTGACTACAAGGGTGAAATTTAGCCTTAAAAATAGAAGACAAAGCTTCCTTGTCTAAAGGACCAAATCTATGAAACTCATTGCTGGAAAAAATTAGAATGCTCACAAATCTATCTTCCAGGGTGAAGCTTAAAAGTAACTGATTCAGATTACAGTTTCCACAGACAAAACTAAAAGCAATGCAGGAAAAGGGAAGGAAAAAGAAGCATGTGCAAGGAGAGAGAGGGGGAAAACAGAAGGAGCAGCAGGAGAAGAGAGAGGGAGAAGGAAGTAAATTATCATTAAAAATAATTACATCCCTAAACTGCCTCAGGAGGAAGTAGGGAGGAAAATTAGACAATCAAAGCACTGATCTACTGTGAGTTTGCTTATGATCTCTTGGGAGATGCTCAGACCTTATGATGACCTTATGATAGTCACCACTATATTAACATATATATCTGTGTGTTTAGTAAAGATAAAGTTTAGACACCCCTTTTCCCACATATGTTTTATTATATTAATGAACAGTATCCCACACAGCTTGGCAGTAAATGAGGAGTACTTTATAAATACAATTCAGATTCTGATTGTTTCTATTAAACTGTAGTTTGGTCCTGCTATTTGGAAATAGCTTTATTAAGCTCTAATTTTTTTCCAAGTACCGATTCCCAGTATACGTACACCACCCAGTACATTTCTTAACACACTTGGGGCAGTAATTTAATAGTTGGGCTAGCTAAAACTAAACCTTTAGCGCTATTTAAAACTGCAAAAACAATGTGTTCTTTCTCTTGGGAGGGCTACACTACCATTTGGTCATACAGCAACACATTTTGGATGCACTTCTAAAGCAGCTGCCTGCATCATGAAGATTTATGATTGGAAGGGGGTTGGGGATACAACTCCCTAAAAAACATGTCCATATGGGGAAAAAATTCACATATTCGCTTCCTAAACAACTCTATGGTTGAAGCAGAGGGTGAGATTTTGTCATGTTACTTTGATTTTTCTCAATTATAGTTATGTGCTGTAAATGGATCTGTAATTGTACTGTGATATACAATACTATTAGTGGTGTTTACCTCCCATGCTCCATCAGCCTATGTGATAGTCATTCCAGACATTCCAACACTTTTTTTTTTGTTTAATGTTCAGAAAGGGTTTGTTTTGCCCCCAGAAAACTTTTTTTATTTTAAAAAAATCTTACAGCCTTAGATGAATAAACAAACAAGAATTTTAAAAACAAAGATAACTGTATAATAAACAGTAAAATATTACCAAGAGAAAATGTTTTAGGAGTATCATTCTAGTTTCTAAAGTCATATTAACCTAACTCTAAATTTTAATAGAGTTTTTTGTACAAAATAAAGAGTAATTAAAGTCTGTTCTATAATGAGTAACTTTTAAGCAGTGATCCATATTTCATTTACCATGAATTTTAGTATTAAACATAGATATGAATTACTAACATGAACACTTTCACTTATTGAAAGTATTCTTTGGAAAAACCCTATTAAATACACTTTATTTTCTAATAATAACTAGAGAGTAGATTCAGGCCTATGTGACTTTAGTATTTTGATTGGCTCAATAAGGTGTTAATCTCAATATGTTCCTAACAAATAGTAAATATTCATAACAATTCTGTCCAAAGAGTTCTTTGGTTTAGTCATTGTGGTGGTAAAAGGTTTCAGAAATTATTGTGGTCTTCATGTTTTCATGCAAAAGATCTCCCTAACATGGGTAAATGAAATTTAAAAGTTAACTGAACAGTAATACAACTAGTTTAAAAACTCACTCTTAGAATGTTTTTTTTCGTTTAGCTAAACAACAGTGTCAACTGGTATTTGAAATGTTTGCTTTATTTAGAGCGTGCAGCCTGAACAATAATCCATGACAGCACCAGCTCAGCCCTCTTAAGGCCTACATCAAGTGAAGCCTAAACTCACCATTCAGCAACTGCATCAGCCATGGGATGTCTGGAATTTGTTGTGTGCACTCATCCTTAAAATGGAACAGCTGTTGTGAAAGGCTGTTACAAGACACCTATAAGGGCATAAGGCTCCAGTGACACCCTTATCTACAACTTGATATGAAGAGCATTTGCTGCAACACTGCTCCCATCCCCAGGTGTAAAGTTACAAGATACACAATGCCAGAGGACTTGGCTTACTACAGTGGAAATAAGTAGTTCCAGTGTTTCTTTTGGTGCCATTAACTTTGCAAGATTTCTGAAGGGATTTAACTGTCTTTAAAAGTTATTTAGAGTAATACATCAGTACACTCATTTTACAAACACAGGCCTGTAAACAGCCTGCATTGTTCCCATTAGCCCCTGTGAATGCCAAAATCAGCCATGCCCTCTGGGCCAAGTCTTTCTTGTCTTGTCTTGTCAGTCTTTCTGCCTACAAATGGATTGCTTCCATGAGTGAAGTGAGCAGGATTTGGCAGAAAACAATAGCAATATAGTAAATAGCTCACAAGGGAACATTACTGCCAGAAACTACATTTTTGTAAGAAACGTATCTGTGAAGAAGTGGGCTGTGCCCACGAAAGCTCATGATATCATCTACATGTTTTGTTAGTCTATAAAGTGATGCCAAACCATTTGTTTTTTTATATAATTATTATTAGCTAAAAAAAAGAGGAGAAATGGCCTGAACTTTCTCCCACTGGAGACAGTGGCAGATTTCCTACTGATTTCATTGGGTGCAGGATCAAGACCTAATGTCCAAAACCCAAAAGACAGGTTGTCAGAAGAGGAAGCTCCTATTTGTAAGCACATTGTGTAGCTACAAAATTTGCACCTGCAGTTGAATTGTGGGCATAAATAAGACTACTTATACCTTTCAATAGCTGACAGTGAGTGCCTACACTGAAGTAAAAACAGTACCCTAAATGTCTGTCTGTCTCAGCAAGTCCTCTTTTTACCCTTTGTACAGTAAGGAGGAGTAACAGTAGTTCGGACTAGGAAGCCTAGTCCGAACTACCTAGTCTGTGCCGCGTGTAGCCGCGCGGCACGGAGTCCGCACTAGCGGACATTTAAAAATGGCGGCGCCCGGCGAGATGCAAATGAAGCCCGGGAAATTCAAATCCCGGGCTTCATTTGCAACTCCAGTTGCCTGCATTACCACCCTAGTTCGAACTAGGGTGGTAGTGTAGACATACCCTGAGACAGTTATTTGAGCCCATGAAAGCTTAGGCCCAAATATATTTGTTAGTCTTTAATATTTTTAATGCCTAACTGTTTGTCAGTAAATTCAGAAACTGACAGCATATACTTTCAGGTTTCAACATGCCTGTTAAATGGCTTCATTATCACTTGATTGTTCTTTCAAAGGTTCAATGTTATGTTAATAAGTCTGGCAAGTTGGAAGGCTCTTCACTTTTAAGATAATGCATCCACTCCCAGGGAAGACTCTGACCAGGCTGCAACAGCCTGCTATGGGAACCTTCAGGTCAGAACAGGAATAGGAAAAGTGGAAAGGTTGAGCACTAAGACCCAGGAAAGGCATTGCCTCCTCTTGCCTCTTATACCCGTTGCCCATGCCCCAGTGGCAATGGCTCCTGAGAGGTGGAATGTCTGTACGCTGCTGCCTCTGTGCGTTACCCTCTTCCTGAAACAACTCCCCCCCCAACCCCTTCGATCCACTTGCCACCTTCAGGGGGCAGGGAGGGGAAGGGAAGGGAAAGGCTGTCACCACCACCTGCAGTTCAGCAAGCTTAGAGTGGCTTCTGGTTGCTTGTTCTCTATGGCTGCCAGCATGTGCATCCCTAAGGGAAGGGAAACACATACTGGCAGCCAGGGTGAGCAAGTGGCAGAAAGCTGCTCTAATCCTGCTGCACTGCTGGTAATGCCCCCCAGGGCATTTTAAATCACCAATGGGCGGAAGTCACACTGAGGTAGTATGTGGGGTGGCAAGGAGGCCAGGAGATGCAGGGGGCAAGGATCACTGGGGGCAGCAGGCGGCAAGTTTTGAGGGAGCCCATCCCTGAGCCAGGAATATTCCTCATACCAGGGCACCAGGTAACTTGCCACTTACATCTGGTTGTGCAAGGATGTGGATTGTAGTTTTTCCTTGTGTGGGTAAGCAAGACTGGCAAAAACTACTTGCATTCTTCCTCACCTTGCACACCTGTGGAAGGCCAGACACAACACAGTTCTTAATAACTTTGCATTATACTATAGTAGCTGACTGTCTCCAAAGTATTTACAAAGAGACATAAAAATAACATCACTTTTAATGCACACTTTTCCCCTTCACAGATGTAGGAGAGACATAGCTTAGCTAATTCACATGTATTTAGAGAGAGTGTGTCTATATGAGTGCACAAGAGAATGTGAACTACGGGTATAAATTCCAGGTCAAGAAGACATGTGTGTGTAACATCTAACCAAGGTAGTTTGTACTAAAAATAGTGCAGCATTGAGAATGCAAGTGGTAGAAGGGGCTAGCTGCCCTGAGAATGTACCTGGCCAAAATGCACTGTTCAAGGAAAGCAATATCTCACATCTTCAGTATCTTGGTTTCTTCCAGATTCATATAAGAACTCATGTGTATTATTGCTTTGAGAGAGTCTCTGTTTGTATCCATGCACTTTTCAGCCTCTAACTCTCAGAGGTCTCTCTTGAGGATTCCTCCATTGCTCACAGTTTGCTCAGTCATAAGCCTTTATACCTGCTTCATCTCCATCTGCCTATGAGCAAAAATGACTTACAAGTCCCCAACTGCTCATTCAACCCCAACATATTGCAAATGAAGGACTACACTTCTCTAAGGACACAGAACTGTAAAGGCAGCTCCCATTTTCAATCATTCCCCACTCACTACCTAGAATTTGTTGTTTCTGTAATATTGGACTCCATCCCTAGGAACCCCACTGTTATCTTCTTTCATCCAGTTTTATGAACTTGCAATGCATTGTTCAATAATAATATGGCTTCCTTTGATTTGTATTGGATTTTATCTCTTTGTTGATGTTTCCTGGTATTATTTATTTATTTTTAACTGCAGAGCTATACTGGGCTGATGATGGCTTCAAATACATATAGTAACCCTCAATCTTATTCTTGGTCACTGAACATCAAGACTGTTCCATTTACATACTCCGTTTTTTCATGGCTGCCACTAGACTTATTGTCTCACCTCTGTTTGCACAGAGTGCATTTTCCACTTAATGACCTATTCACTTAAACAACCCAAAATCACTTGGAATCTGATTGCAAAAATTCTCAAGTATTTGCCATTCTGTACTTCCAGCTTTGGTATTGTTAGCTAACAACAAATCTGACCTTACATCTGATATTCTCATCCAAATTTTATCTATCTATCTATTTCTATATATAAATTAAACAACGTGTTCCCCTAGAGTATACCATTAGTAACCTATTTTGCAGCAAAAGAAATGATCATTTGCTGCATCCCTTTTTGAACTAGTTTCGAGCCAACCAGCTTTTTTTGCTCTCTCTACCAAGACTTTTTGGCATAATCAGAAAGCTTGGTTGTGAAACCTTATCAGTTGTTTAACTGAAAATGCCAGTCACACATCCCCTAAAATTACTCCATTACATAGAAAATAAAACACTAGCATGCTGCGTCTGGAAATTCTGAGCTCCAGTTACAAAAGCTTAACATGCAAATATAGTTGTTTTCACAAATAGTCCTGATTTTGTTAAAATTATTATTTTATTAGTTATTAAAAACATCTTTGTTTTTCTCTTCCTTGATTTAAATAGCAATAAAAGAAAATATATACAAACAACTGCCCTTCAAGGCTATTTAAAAAAATGACAGACATTTAAATAATAGGTTCTTGTCAATTTTTGCCTCACTTGTCCTGCTTTTTGTCACTTTTTTTCTTTCAAAGTCATCTCTAGTTTCTATGTCAAACAGTTGAGGGGTAGAAAGGGAAATGGTTTTAAAAATCAAAATTAAACAAACCAGACTGCACACTTCAATATTTGCCACAGGACTCAATTATTTCTATTAGAAGCCCTTATTTTTCACAAGAAGTTATTTTACTCAGCATCCCAATAATTATTTCTTATAATTTTGAAAATGTTGAGGCAGTTCTTTCCTGAGGGTTTACTAGTTAACTCTTTCACTGTCAGAAACAATGATACAGACAGTCCAAGGATAGCGTCCCAAGGAAATGGAGACCTGATGCTTTCCATTTTGGTTGGGGACAAACAGGACAGAAAGGGCTTTGAAATCTACAGCTGGAAAGTGCTATAGATGTGCTAAGTATTGCTATTACAATCCATTCACAATACTTCATAATGGAATCATGTAAAGTGGACTCAATTCTCCCTTCACTTATGGGTGAAATTCATCCAGTTGCCGAGAGCTCACAGAGAGGTGTGCAGTGCCAGTGTAATAATTTCTTTGATAGGATAATGAGTCTTGTGGATAAGGGAGAAGCCTTTAGTAAGGCATTTGATTCAGTCTCACATGACATTCTTATCAATAAACTAGGCAAATACAACTTAGATGGGGCTACTATAAGGTGGGTGCATAACTGGCTGGATAACCGTACTCAGACAGTAGTTATTAATGGTTCACAATCCTGCTGGAAAGGTATACCCAGTGGTGTTCCGCAGGGGTCTGTTCTGGGACCGGCTATGTTCAATATCTTCATCAACGATTTAGATATTGGCATTGAAAGTATGCTTATTAAGGTTGCAGATGTTACCAAGCTGGGAAGGGTTGCAACTGCTTTGGAGGATAGGGTCATAATTCAAAATGATCTGGACAAATTGGAGAAATGGTCTGAATATGAGTCAACAGTGTGATGCTGTGGCAAAAAAAGCAAACATGATTCTGGGATGCATTAACAGGTGTGTTGTGAGCAAGACACGAGAAGTCATTCTTCCGCTCTACTCTGTGCTGGTTAGGCCTCAGTTGGAGTATTGTGTCCAGTTCTGGGCACCGCGTTTCAAGAAGGATGTGGAGAAATTGGAGAAGGTTCAGAGAAGAGCAACAAGAATGATTAAAGGTCTAGAGAACATGACCTATAAAGGAAGGCTGAAAGAATTGGGTTTGTTTAGTTTGGAAAAGAGAAGATTGAGGGGGGACGTGATAGCAGTTTTCAGGTATCTAAAAGGGTGTCACAAGGAGGAGGGAGAAAACTTGTTCATTTTGGCTTCTGAGGATAGAACAAGAAGCAATGGGCTTAAACTGCAGCAAGGAAGGTTCAGGTTGGATGTTAGGAAAAAGTTCCTAACTGTCAAGGTGGTCAAACACTGGAATAAATTGCCCAGGGAGGTTGTGGAATCCCCATCTGTGAAGATATTTAAGAGTAGGTTAGATAAATGTCTATCAGGGATGGTCTAGACAGTATTTGGTCCTGCCATGAGGGCAGGGGACTGGACTCGATGAGCTCTCCAGGTCCCTTCCAGTCCTAGGATTCTATGATTCTATGATAGTTGTGTAGTCAGACTCTTTGTATCCCTGTTTACATGTCTCTGCAACAGCCCGACATAGGCCAGTGCAGAGGGTGAAAACGGAGGTAAGCTGGGGTTTAAGCCACAGTATCTCCATAAATCCAGGGCCCTAATACCATGGACCTGATCCAGCAAAGTGCTGCATGCTCTGAACTGTCATTGTATTGCAAAGGAGTTGCTCAGCACCTTTCAGAATGAGGCCAACCCAGCAAAAATGGAACCTCAGTCTTCAAGGTGCTGAACCTCCTCAGCTCCCACTGATTTAGGACTGAGGCTATTGTGTGTAGGAAGTCTGGCTGCCATTACAGCCCAAAGGCTAAAAGGAGTGCTGGGGGCGGGAGGGGGGGGCGGTTAGGGGGGTGTTGAAGTATAGATTTCATTTTCCCAGTTCATCCTCGTCTCACTTAGAGCCTGATTATTTGTCTTGAATGTACAATAGGAAGTTTGTCATAACTCCAGTTATGACAACACATTCCTAGAATCACAGAAGTGTAGAGCCTGACAAGACGAAAAGAGGTTGTTAAGCCCGGCTCTCCATCCATGCTAATGTAAGAAGAGTTGCACTGTATCAAAGCTTGCTATAAGCTAGTTTCATTTCCCTTTTTATTTGTAAGATATACTTAGTACCTTTTAACTTAAACTTCCCTTAGTACAGATGATTCAGTAAAATACCTGTGCAGTAGAAAAAAAAAAAAAAACCTCTCTGGAGTTTTGGAATAAGATATGTATTTGATAATACAAAACTTTTTATAAAGTTAGATAGTAAGATGTGATATGGAGCTGAATAGGTTAGCTGCTATGCAATCAATAGGTCCATGTCCTTTTAAAATATACCAGTTAAATCCTTTCATTTTCAGGTCTTTGCATTTATATAGAGGATAGTTATCATAGAATCATAGAATAATAGGACTGGAAGGGACCTCAAGAGGTCATCGAGTCCAGCCCCCCGCCCTCAAGGCAGGACCAAGCTCCGTCTACACCATCCCTGACAGATATCTATCTAACCTGTTCTTAAATATCTCCAGAGAGGGAGATTCCACCACCTCCCTTGGCAATTTATTCCAATATTTGACCACCCTGACAGTTAGGAATTTTTTCCTAATGTCCAATCTAAACCTCCCTTGCTGCACTTTAAGCCCATTACTCCTTGTCCTGTCCTTAGTAACCAAGAGGAACAAATTTTCTCCTTCCTCCTTGTGACACCCTTTTAGATATTTGAAAACCGCTATCATGTCCCCCCTTAATCTTCTTTTTTCCAAACTAAACAAGCCCAGTTCATGAAGCCTGGCTTCATAGGTCATGTTCTCTAAACCTTTAATCATTCTTGTCGCTCTTCTCTGTACCCTTTCCAATTTCTCCACATCTTTCTTGAAATGTGGTGCCCAGAACTGGACACAGTACTCCAGCTGAGGCCTAACTAGTGCAGAGTAGAGCGGCAGAATGACTTCACGAGTTTTGCTTACAACACACCTGTTGATACAACCTAGAATCATATTTGCTTTTTTTGCAACAGCATCACACTGTTGACTCATATTCAACTTGTGGTCCACTATGACCCCTAGATCCCTTTCCGCCATGCTCCTTCCTAGACAGTCGCTTCCCATCTTGTATGTATGGAACTGATTGTTCCTTCCTAAGTGGATCACTTTGCATTTCTCTTTATTAAACCTCATCCTGTTTACCTCTGACCATTTCTCTAACTTGCGAAGGTCATTTTGAATTATGTCCCTATCCTCCAAAGAAGTTGCAACCCCACCCAGTTTGATATCATCTGCAAACTTAATAAGCGTACTCTCTATCCCAATAGCTACATCATTGATGAAGATATTGAACAGTACGGGTCCCAAAACAGACCCTTGAGGAACTCCACTTGTTATCCCTTTCCAGCAGGATTTAGAACCGTTAACAACAACTCTCTGACTACGGTTATCCAGCCAATTATGCACCCACCTTATCGTGGCCCTATCTAAGTTATATTTGCCTAGTTTATCAATAAGAATATCATGCGAGACCGTATCAAATGCCTTACTAAAGTCTAGGTATATGACATCCACCGCTTCTCCCTTATCCACAAGGCTCGTTATCCTATCAAAGAAAGCTATCAGATTAGTTTGGCATGACTTGTTCTTCACAAACCCATGCTGGCTATTCCCTATCACTTTATTACCTTCCAAGTGTTTGCATATGATTTCCTTAATTACCTGCTCCATTATCTTCCCTGGGACAGACGTTAAACTGACCTGTCTGTAGTTTCCTGGGTTGTTCTTATTCCCCTTTTTATAGATGGGCACAATATTTGCCTTTTTCCAGTCTTCTGGAATCTCCCCTGTCTGCCATGATTTTTCAAAAATCATAGCTAAAGGCTCAGATACCTCCTCTATCAGCTCCTTGAGTATCCTGGGATGCATTTCATCAGGACCTGGTGACTCTCCAGGTTATAACAAGAGTCTTCAGATTACTTTAATTATATTTTGCCTGCAGTCGCATCAGGCAGAAATAAAGTACTGGGATAGGGTTTTTTAGTAGAAATAGCTGCTATGACTCTGCAAAGTCATGTGACCACGTTCCTTCCGTACCATCTGGGAGAGACAGGAGGGAGCTGCTGCTGTTGTTGAGGGAGAAGTTCCCCTCCCCCAGCCAGGCAGCTCTGTGCATGAGACTCTGAGCCCCTGGTTGGGCAGAGCTTATTAAGCAGCTAAGAGGCCATGCTATTGCACAGCTTAGAGGGAACCTTACTGGGAACCTTTTCAACCTTTCAGTGTATGTGACGAAGAGGTAGGATGATCTATGAAACGGCTTTGTTCTGCTGAGGGAAAAAGTGAGTGCCTGCCTACCATCCAAGGCATGAAGTCACCTTTCCTCAACTACATGAAGTTTCGAGGAGAAGAACAGGGGAAAAATCTCTTGACATGTGTAATGCTGAGACCACCTTGGGCAGGAAGGTGGGGTGTCGCCAAAGCTGAACCTTGTCTTTAAAAAAATGGGATATGGGGGACTCTGAAGTCAAAGCATGCAGCTTAGAGATCCTCCTAGCCTACATAATCTCTACCAGGAAGACTGCATTCCAGGACAGGTGTAGAAGGGAGCACATTACCATGGGTTTGAAAGGCAGACTGGTAAATCTAGAGAAGACAATATTAAGATTCCAGGGAACAGGGGGACAAACATGCAGGAAGAGCCTCTCAAGACCCCTCAGGAACCTGGCTGCCATGTTGTATGAAAACACCTACTGACCTTGTATCAGCAGATGGAAAGCCGAGATTGCTGCCAAATGCAGATTGAAGCATGTGCCAAACTCTCTTGCTTCGGATGGAGAAAATAATCTAAAAGGGCCTATATAGGAGTTTCCATCAAAAAGAGTCCTTTCTGCACGGCCCACACAGAGAACCTAGTCCACTTCACCATAGATGTCTGCCTGGTCATTGACTGTGAGTTGGCAAACAAACTTTTAACCAGTTTTCAAAACCATCTGCTAGGTAGGTTTTATAAGATACAGACAGCAGTGCCCTCTGTTCCCACAGAATCCAAAATGGTGTCTGTTCTGGATTGAAATCATATAGGCCGTTCACCAGAAATGTGGACTGCACACTTCTAATATTTCAAATAATTAGTGAGTGCTAGAACATTCTCACTAGCCTTTCGTCTCCTCAGAAACTCTGACACAACCACAGGCAACTACCAATGAAGACAAAGAGACAGGCCCTACACAGGGGAGAGGGGTGAGGAGGGTATGAACATCCCCCCTCATGGTCACTCAAGTAAGAGTGTTCCAGCCAGCCGGGGGAAGGCAGGAGTGACACGCTGTCCGAGTCTCGCTCCCCCACGCTCTGGCCAGTGGGGGGAAGGCTGGGGCTCATTCTGCCCGCCCTCCCCACAGGAGCAAGGCTCAGCCCTGCCCTGGCCTTGCTCCTAGGGAGGCAGGGGAAATGAGCCCCAGCCTTCCCCCAGCTGGCTGAAGCATGCTTAATTCAAGGGGGTGCGTTTGCATCTCTGTAGTCCACATTTACAAAAAAAGGACCTTCCCCCCCCAGAAATTCCTCCGAATAGGCCAGAGAGGTGAATTCGCTTACCCCTGTATTTGCAGCCTATGTTCAAAATTGTTTAGTTTACTAGTGAGTTACAATTGTGTTATGCAGGTCCTGACTGGAGATGTGACCCCATAGGAAAACTGACAGTGCCTGTTCAGAAGATGCCAAAGGCTGGATAACAATAGGGGTGCCATGGGGCTGGCCAGTGTTGTATCAAGAGAGCTTAAAAGCTAGCTTGCCTGGTGCCTGCTGCATATGAAAAGTCTGGCAGCATATTGGATAGAAACATTTACATGCCTGGGTCAAAAAAATCACATTTTAAAAACATTCTAATGACTCAAATAAAAACAGGTTTGAGTTTATTTATTTGTGGTTTCTTTTTTCTTTTCCTAAATCTCATGTCTATGGGTCGGGCCAAAATGTGCAATATGCAAATCAGAGGGCACAACAAAGTGACCAAACATTCTGCTTTGCACTGTTTTGATTCTTTTGCTGCTCTGTGCATGGGTTGAATCTCCTCCCCCTGGCCTATGCACACTCACATCCAACTCTCCCCACACACACACACCTATGGTTGCTCCAACTTACTTTTATCTTTAAATAGTGACAGAAGATTGGGAATGCTTTTTAGGGTCAGCATGATGTAAGGGCATCAAGATCACACTTCCTTTTCTGCTCCCTCCTTGCTACTACATTGGCAGCAGGGCATGTGTATGAAGTATGAGCCACATAATCTGTGTCTCACTATATCATATCCTTGAGGATGAGGTGATCCTCCTTCGATTGGTTAAACAGTTAAACTACCTAAGAAGCATTTTACCCAGTTACCCTTGTACTGAGTGCAAAAACTTGTATCCAGATAAAGGATATTTTTTGAAAGGCAACCAGTCTTGCTCTGAAGAGAAAGCAACACTTCCCCTGACAACTTGTTAATCACCCTTGCTGATAAAGATCTGTGTCATATTTCTAACTGGAATTTGTCTGGCTTTAACTTTCAGACATTGGTTCTAGTTCTGCCTTTCTCTGCTAAAGACCCCTTAGTTCCCACTCTGTTCTTCCCTTGAAGTAATCAGTTCACCCATCACTCTTCTTTCTGCGAAGTAGAACTGAGTGAATTCTTTAAGTCTCTCATTGTAAAGCATTGTAAAGCCCTCAAATTACTTTTGTGGCTCTTTTCTGCACCCGCTCCAATTTCTCAAACCTTTAAAAAATATGGACACCAAAAGTGGATATAGTAATCCAGGGTATGTCTACACTACAAAGTTAATTCAAAGTAACAAACATTAGTTCGAATTAACTTTGATAGGTGCTACACTAGCAAACCGCTAGTTCAAACTTAATTCTAACTAGCGGAGCGCTTAATTCGAACTAGGTAAACCTCATTCTACGAGGACTAACGCCTAGTTCGAATTAAGTAGTTCGAATTAAGGGCTGTGTAGCCACTTAATTCGAACTAGTGGGAGGCTAGCCCTCCCCAGCTTGCCCTGGTGGCCACTCTGGGCACCACCAGGAAAACTCTTCTGCCCCCCTCCCGGCCCTGGAGCCCTTAAAGGGGCACGGGCTGGCTACGGTGCCCGTGCCAGTTGCAAGCCTGCCAACACCCAGCCAGCAGACCCTGCACCTGGCACGGCATGGGCCAGCCACCCGCTGCCACCCAGCCCTCCTCCTCTTCCCAGGACCAGGCTGGCGGCTCCCGGGAGCCTGCCCAGGTCCACCAAAGGCGGGCGCCCGCATGGTCTAGTGCAGACATCGTGGACCTCATCCATGACCTCTGCACTAGGCACAGGAAAGTGGCCGTCTAGGGCAGGATAGCTGCCAGCCTGGCCACCCAGGAGCAGGTTTGCATGAAAATCAAGGTGGTCCAGTGAGACCCCCGACCCTGAGCCCTGAGCTTAGAATGGCCGTGCTGGGTCAGACCAAAGGTCCATCTAGCCCAGTAGCCTGTCTGCCGACAGCAGCCCACACTAGGTACCCTGGAGGGGTTGGACCGAAGACAATGACCAAGCCATTTGTCTCGTGCCATCCATCTCCAGCCTTCCACAAACAGAGGCCAGCGACACCATTTCTACCCCCTGGCTAATAGCACTCCATGGACCCAACCTCCATGACTTTATCTAACTTCCCTTTAAACTCTGTTCTAGTTCTAGCTTCACAGCCTCCTGCAGCAAGGAGTTCCACAGGTTGACTATTTGCTTTGTGAAGAAGAACTTTCTGTTATTAGTTTGAAGCCTGCTACCCATTCATTTCATTTGGTGTCTGCTAGTCCTTCTATTATGGGAACTAATGAAGAACTTTTCTTTATGCACCCTCTCCATACCACTCATGCTTTTATAGACCTCTATCATATCCCCCCTCAGTCTCCTCTTTCCTAAGCTGAAAAGTCCCAGTCTCTTTAGCCTCTCTTCATATGGGACCTGTTCCAAAACCCTGATCATTTTAGTTGCCCTCCCCTCTTCCACCCTCTCTTTTCCCCTCTCCCACCTCCTTTTCCCAGTCTCCCCCAGTTTTGTTCAATAAAGAGAGTTTCTATTTTTGAACACACATGTCCTTTATTTTGTACATCAGGAAGGGGGGCTAGGGAGGGGTAAGTGGAAGGAGGTGAGGGAGGAATGGGGTATAAGCCCCCGATGGGGAGGACTGAGGTGGCTCTGCAGGCGCCTCAGGGTGGAAGCTCTCCTGCAGCCCCCCGATTGACCCGCTCCCCGGATGGCAGCCTGCGGCACGTGCAGCCTGGCTGATGGCCGAGTGCTGTTATGTGCCAAGTGTGGGCATTCAGGGCACTCCAAGCCAGGACTGCTTTGCTTTCCCTCATCGAGTTAGACAAGTGAGTGGGGAACCTCTGAGAACTGTCTGTCCGGGGTGGGGGTCGGGTCCCTTTAAGCACAGCCCTCGGCTAGACTGAGGAAGCAGCTCCACGCTCAAAGTCCTAATCTGATGCCCTGCTGGCACTGCTTCTGGCCAGCCTTAACCCCGGTTCAGGGTCCACTCAATGTGGACATGCTAGTTCTAATTAGCAAAATGCTAATTCGAACTAGTTTTTAGGTCTAGATTTACTAGTTCGAATTAGCTTAGTTCGAATTAACTAATTCAAATTAAGTTAGTTCAAATTAGTGCTATAGTGTAGACATACCCCTAGTATCAATTTCTCTACTCCTGCTCACTTCCTCTGTTTATACATCTAAGGATCAGATTAGTCTAACCCCTAACTTGAAAGTAGGAATAAGGGATCTCCCGGAAAAGGGCTTATTTTCCAGAAAATTGCATCTACACTGGCGCTTTTCTCCGGCAAAAACCCCGAGCTGGAAAAAAGCGGCAGCCATGTAAATGCAAATGCCGTGGGGGATATTTAAATCCCCCATGGATTTGCAATTCCCAAGTGTCTCATTAGCATCCCTTTTCCGGAAAGGGATGCCAATGTAGACACAGCCAAAGAGTATCAAGAAATCATTCTACAAATACATTAGCAACAAGAGGAAGACCAAGCACAGGTAAGTCCTTTACTCAGTGGTGAGGGGAAAAAAATAACAGAAAATATCGACGTGGCAGTGGTTCTCAACATTATTTTGCTTTTCACAAAGAAGATTTGTGGTAATTACTGGACATCTAACATAATGAATCCAAGTGAAAATGGGGTAGGTTGAGAAGCTAAAATTATTGTTGAAAATTATTTAGACAAGTTAGGTGTCTTCAGGTCACCAGGGTCTGATGAAATGCATCCTAGAATATTCAAGGAGCTGACTGAGGAGATATCTGAGCCATTGGCTATTATCTCTGAAGAGTCATGGAAGACGAGAAATTCCAGAAGACTCAAAAATGGCAAAAATAGTGCCCATCTATAAAAAGGGAAATAAGGACAATGCAGGAAAATACAGACTGGACAGCTTAACTTCTGTACTAGGAAAGATAATGGAACAAATAATTAAGGAATCAATTGGTAAATATCTAGACGATATTAAAGTGTTAAGTAACAGCATGGATTTGTCAAGAACAAATCATGTCCAATCAGCCTGATAGATTTCTTTGACAGAGTAACAAACCTTGGAGCTGAGGGAGAGGGGGGAGGAGGAGGAAGCAGTAGATGTGGTATATCTAGACTTTAGTAAGGCTTTTGATCCAGTCTCACATGACCTTCTCACTAACAAACTAGGTACATCAAACCTATATGGAGCTACTAGAAGGTGGGTGCCTAACTGGTTGGACAACCATTCCTAGATAATAGTAATAAGTGTTTCATGGTTATGCTGGAAGGGCAAAACAAGTGGGGTTCCACAGAGCTGAAATTTGGGCTATTGCATTAGAAATGTGGTTTCTATTCTCAGTTTCTCTTAAAGTTATCTTGTGCAAGCTCTCAATTATTTTATATGTAAAATGAGTTCCTCCCCCCTCCCCATGTGCCTTAAAAGAGCTAAGAAGAGCACAGAAACATTAACAGGAATGAGCAGAAGAGATGTGGGTTACAACTGACAGTGATTTGCTTAGTAGCTCAATACAATTTTGCTTATGCTACAGGCACTTTCTCTTTTCCCATGAAAAGGCTGGAATTTATTGCAATTTTACAAGAGCTCCAACAGCAGAGGCCAAATGCACATTCCTTCCAATACATTTGTGAAAGTTGGGAATATCAAACTGGGAACATCTCCAGTGTGCAAAGAGAAGCCTGTGGAAGGCTCTGAAAAGAGCCATTATCTGATCTTTAGGCTGGGAAAATCATTTTAGCTGCCGTATCTTAGGAAGACTAATGGAGAATGATTTGAGAACTAGGGATACCTGTGAGGAAGAGGTTGAAGTAATTGAGGAGGAGATGATTAACAAAGAATGAGCATTAAAGCAGCAACTGCTGGGTCATATGAAAAATGTTTTTCCCTGACATAAGATTATGGGCCAAATCCCTAGAGATGTTTAGTTCCCTAGTGGAATTCTCAAAAGTACCTAACAAGGTTAGATACTCCACTCCCATTGAAAGTTAGTGTAATTTAGTAGTATGGACTATATTCACCCCTTGTCTGATATTGTAACAATAATTATGCCTTGAGAGTTTTCATTTGAAAACCCCACAATTTGCTCATCATTGCTGTCTGGGTAAAATATGTGTGGCAACGCTGTATTTAAAGTCGTAAGATTCCACTTACAGTGTTGCTAACACATGTTCCAAGTATGGGAAATGGCCAAACCATTTCCTCGAAGACAAATCACAAGCTAACATCTCAGCCAGGTATAAATAAGGCCAATGGACCTCGACCTGCTAAGTGGCCATTCTCTGGCAGGAAATGGAGCATGGGTGAAAAATCTACATTTTAGTAAAGAAAAAGTCTGGAAAGCCTATCCAGACTGCTCATTGCCATGTTTCCAGCTGTAAATGCTTTTTAAAGGAAGGGGAGGACCATAAAAAGGAAGTGGGAGACACACCAAGAGCATCCCTCTTTTTCTCTGCCCACTGCAGCCACCACATCTGAAGGACAAAGGAAGCAGCATTGGACTGGGAGAGGGACACAGATCTAAGAATTCAGCCAGTAATCTGCTAAACCATGTGGTGAGAAAACCTTGCTTTGAATTTAACCATTTATATTAGGCACCAGTTAAGTTTCATCTTTATTTTACTTGCTGCCATTTCTGAGTTTTATTCCTCATCGCTTGTACTTACAGGCAGTCCCCGGGTTACGTACAAGATAGGGACTGTAGGTTTGTTCTTAAGTTGAATTTGTATGTAAGTCGGAACTGGTACATATTGTAGGGGAAATTCTAGCCAAACATTTTTTTTAGTTTTGGATAGCATAGGGAAACGTTAACTCCCCTCTAATGTTTGTTTTGCTGTCTGTTCCCCTGTTCAGAAGATTTCACATCTATTTCTGTCCCTGTGACAAACTCAGGACTAAAGGAGTAACTCATCAAATACCAAACAGCTCTGCACCATGCTTTGAGCTAATAGCTTTATTTCCACACACCACCCAGGGTTCTAGGAGGAGGGTCCTTTTTTTGCTAACACAATGAGGCCAGCACTTTGTTTTGGTGGAGTCTTTGTTTGCCCAGGGAGCCCAGCATGTATAGGGGGAGGAGGGGCGGAGAGGCTGCTTTTGTCTGCTGTTCGGCAGCCTGTTGCTCAGGGGAGGGGGCAGCCTGTTGCTGGCAAGGGGGGGGAGAGGCGTGCAGGATGCGAGGCCGCGGGGGGGGGGGGGCAGCGGGCGTGGGGAGGCACTTTTCCTCTGCCCGGCAGCTCTGCGGGATCCCTGTCCCTGTGGCCAGCTGCTGCAGGCAGAGGCCAGCTGGAGCCGGCCGAAGAGGAGGAGGAGGTGGATTCTAGGACCCAGGTGAGCGAGCCCCGGGGACGCTGCTGCGCTCCGGGAGCCCGGCATGTATAGAGGGGAGGAGGGGCAGAGAGGCTGCTTTTGTCTGTTCGGCAGCCTGTTGCTCAGGGGAGGGGGCAGCCTGTTGCTGGCAGGAGGGTGGGGGGGGGGGCAGCGGGCGGGGGGAGGCACTTTTCCTCTGCCCGGCAGCTCTGCGGGACCCCAGTCGGAGCCGGCCCGAGGAGGAGGAGGATCCTAGGACCCAGGTGAGCGAGCCCCGGGAATGCTGCTGCGCATGTGCGGGAGTTGCCTCACCCCGTTCGTATCTAGGGATCCGACGTAAGTCGGATCCATGTAAGTCGGGGACTGCCTGTACTTAAAATTTCCTTCTGTAGTTAATACACTTGTTTTACCCAATGTGTTCAAGTGGAAGTGTCTGGAAAACTCCATTTGGGATAACAGGACACATGCATATAATTTCTATTGATTAAACAATGGGCTTTATATAAGTTTAATCTTGTATCATCCAGGAGTGGGCTGGACAGTACAGCATACATGTTCCAGGGGCAGGGCTGGCCTTACCATGAGGCGAACTGAGGCGGCCACCTCAGGTGCCAGACTGTAGGGGAGGGGGAGGGAGCACCACTAGGACCCAGAGAATTGAGACCTTTCAAAGTTTTGGTCCAAGCAAGGAGGCATGGGGGTGTCATTCAAGCTCCCCGCCTCAGGTGCCACAATGTTGTGGGCCGGCCCTGTCCAGGGGAAAAAATCCAGGACCGGGGGTGTGTTGGGGTTGCTTCAAAATATAAACAAGGCTGGTAAGAGCTAATGTCCAGATGGCAACAGTTCGCACACAGATATAGCTAGAAGTGAGTTATGTGCAGGAGGCTGTGAGCAGTCCAGGATTGGAGGCCACAGCAGCAAAGCAATGTAAAGCGCATCCCATGTTAGAAGGCAGGTGGATACAGCTAGTCACTAGACTATTCCCTGCATATATCACAGGGTTAGGTGCCTAACTCATTCTAGTACTTTTGAAAATCCAGTAGAGGCGTTTCTGCACATTTACCTGCCTAACTACTAGCCCAGGGGTATGCAGCCTTCCAAAGAAAAAGAGCCTTTTGTTGGTTTTTATCTTTGACCAAAATATTTCAAAGCTGCATCACATGCAAAGCTACTTGTATTCATACACAAAGATAGCAGGCAAGCAGGGGAGCATCAGGGATGCAGGATGCTGGCTTTGAAAGGGGGGTCAGGGCTGGTGTTTGGGATGCAGAAGGGAGTACAGGGTTCTGGGCTGCAGGAAGGAGCTGAAGTGCAGCCTCCTGCCAAGCAGCACTTAGTACAGCGGCTCCTGGTTAGCGGCACAGCAGGGCTAAGGCAGGCTTCCTGCCTGCCCCAGACCCATGCTGCTCCTAGGGGGAGCCAATGTGCCTCTGTAGCCCCTCATGGAGACACCCCCGTGGCACTTGCTGCCTTCTTTGTGCAAGCCCCGCTCTGCCACTGGAGCTCTTGAGCAATGGGGAGAGGAGGCAGCCAGAGCTGCAGGATACCGACTCCCTGCTCTAGCCCAATATCACCACAAATCACTGGGCCTATCACTGAATCCACTTGCTTTTGTAGGCTTATCCTATTACTACCACTAAACATGGACAATATGTTTGGCACAGTACTAGACAAATTACAGACAGTCCCCGCCCCAGAGAGCAAAAATTCAAACAACTGCTATGACTGTAATGTACGTGATACAAATGCATTCTCGACTGCACACTTGTGCGTTAGAAAGATCCAGTGGGTGACAGCTAGCTTGATTTTAAAACTGTTGGGGGAGCAAGTAGCAGCTTACCATCAGAGGCTAATGAGGCTTCCCCTAATACCACAACTGTGGTGTATGGCTGATGCATTATAGGATGCAATAGCACAACTGCCACTGGAGACCTCCTGGTGGGTATTATTAATTAAGGTCTGTAAAATCCACTGAGATCCTGAGATGGAGGGTACTGTAGACGTGTAAGGGAATATTAATGTGTATATGCCCATTAATGTATTTCACAGAAGCCACTGAATGTCTACCAGATGGTAGATGCTGTCCCCTGGATCCAGATTCCAACTCATTATCCCAAAGCTGAAAGGCATATTGACTGATGCACCTTATTTTTCTCGCTTTTACTCTCCCTAGTGGTATCTTCTGCACATTCTGTAACAAGTCATTCATATGGGTGTACAAGGGGTACTGTTTGCTGCTTGTCCTGCTACAATGCTGAACTTAACACCCGGTCTATAAAAAGCCACGATCCCAGACAAGCAATGGAAGCAAGCTATGCAGACATGTAGCCAATGAAACATTACTAAAAGGGATTAAAAATAAAATCCCAAAGAAGTGCATAGTCAGAGCGAAATGCTTGCCTGAAAAGCTATTTTCTCACTTCTGGGCTGGAAGCTGATTCAGTCCAACCAACGGTATCTTTCCTTTCGGACTTTTTTGCTCATGTGGTTAATCATCATTTGGAAAAACTTTCAGGGCATTCCTGAGTAGTTACAGATGTGCAGGGATGCGCACCGTGGGCCCCCTCCCCAGTAGGATGACATAACACTGCCTGCCAGTTTCAAAAGTAGCTCCTTTCATACTGAACTTGCAGAGACAACTGTCTCGTCCCCACTGTGCACTGCTTTAAATTGATGGGATTAGCACAGCAGCTGGCAGCACTTGGTTCCAAGCGAGCTCACAGCATTAGCCAGTCTTGATTTCCCCCTTCCTCTTTTTAAGCATTTGATCCACAATCTTTTCGGCATTCTTAACCCTTCTGATGTACTTTTCACTCCACTCCACATTATATATATGCTGATACTAAACTACATGGAGGAGACTGTTAAAAAACAAGGCACCCAGAACTTATTTTAGCTATGTAACTGCAGTTATGTGTGCAAATCAGATATTTGCACGAAATGCTCAACTACAGGATGAGCCTTCCAAATCCAGGACTCTCTGGTCCAGCACAGTCAGTGATTCATCCTGGTCAACCTCCCACTGTATTAGCTCCCAAAGATACAGCATATGGGCTATGTCTAGACTGCAAGCCTCTTTCGAAAGAGGCTCTTTCGAAAGATACTTTCAAAAGAGCCTCTTTCGAAAGAGAGCGTCTAGACTGCACGTTGAACTTTCGAAAAAGCGGCTTGCTTTTTCGAAAGAAAGCATCCAGTGAGTCTGGATGCTCTCTTTCGAAGAAGCCCTATTTACATTGAAGAACGCCTTCTTTCGAAAGAGGAACTTTCGAAAGAAGGCGTTCTTCCTCGTTAAATGAAGTTTACCGCCATCGAAAGAAAAGCCGCGTTCTTTAATTTCGAAAGAACGCGGCTTGAGTCTGGACGCAGGTGAGGTTTTTTCGAAAAAAGGCTACTTTTTTCGAAAAAACCCCTGAGTCTGGACACAGCCATGGTTACAATCTGTCTCACACATTTGGTATTTCAGTGCCTCTTTGTTTTTTGACTTGTCTAATCAGACTGGTTGCTCCTCAAGGCAGAAAGTGTGTCTCACGGTGTGTGCTTTTTCACTAATATGTGTGTGCTCAGCTCAGACTTTATAGTGTAAAGATTACCACCACCTCAGCACTTTATATAGTAAAGATTACTCAGGCTGACATCACCTGGAAAGCAAAAGGTGCCTGGTATGAGGTAAGAGCAGATAAACAGAGAACGGACATCCTTGTGAAGGTCCTTGAACTTGATGTAGTTGAACATGGAGACACAACAGATGGATTCAAAGAGGGAGGGGTGAACTTAACATCTGCATTTGTAATAACTCAAAGGGGAGACTCTGGTTGTAGCTCTGTGTACGGTGAGAGGTCAGAATTTAGAAAAGTTTAGCAGGGGAAAATGGCAAGATTTTGATACAGACACAATGTACATGGCAAAGGAGAGGAAAGACCCAGGGGATGTCTACACTACAGAAATTTTTTCGGAAAAAATGGCCATTTTTCCAAAAAAACCTTCACTTACGTCCACACTGCAATCGCTTTCTTTGAAAGAAAAACAAAAGAACAGAGGGTATTTTCCGGCATTGGTAATCCTCTATGAGGAAGAAGCCTTTTTCCAAATGAACTCTTTCAGAAAAAGGAGAGTGTGAACGGGGAAGAGGGAGTTCTTTCGAAAGAAGAGGAAAGAGGAAAAAGCACAGGTGCCCAGGTAGCCATTCCGTCCATAGAAATCACAGTTTAAATGCAAGATAGCAACCATTCAGTGTGGACTCCATCTTTCGAAAAAGCAGATCGTTTTTTCGATGCACTTTGGCAGTGTGGACGCACTCTTCTGGAAGAAGATTTTTCAGAAGATCTCTTCCAGAAAAGCTTCTTCTAAAAGAAGCCTGCAGTCTAGATGTAGCCCCAATGACAAGCTCCTGGTTATGAGCCAGAGTGGCCAGGAGGATAGTCATGTTGCCAACAGTGACATATGATAATCCAGAGATGATACTGCTCAGGAGCAGACATTAGGAGTTCAGTTTAGACCATGCTGAGTTCAAGCTGACAGTGATACATTCAGGAGAGAGCCTCAAGGTGGCAGGCTTAGCGATGGGGCTCAGGAATGGAGTGGTAATTTTGTGAGTCATTGGCATAAAGACGGCAGTTGAACCCATGTGAGGAGATGATCACATGCACAGAGATGGTGTGAATTATCAAAAGGAGGAGCTAAAAATACAGTTCTGAAAGCCCCTGTAGAGGAATGAAAGAGGAAGGAGGCTGGGATCTGTAAAAAAGATACTGAAGGAGTAGTCAGAGAGAAGATGAGGCCCAAGAGAGGATGGAGTATTGAAAGCTAATGATTTCAAGGGCATGATTTTAAGAAGGGTATGATTCACAGTGTCAAAAATGGCACAAGCCAAGAAGGATGGTGTGGGGGCACTGAGATTTGGCTAAGAGAAGGTCTTTGGAGATTAGGGAGAGAACAGTAATGAGGGGAAGGAGTCAGAGGAAAGTGACAGGCTAAGGAGGGGAGCCAGGGAGTGGATGAGAGTGGCGGCAAGGAAGATTAGGAGGCAATAAAGGCTTCTAGGGCGGGTGGAAGGACTAGTAGAGAGTAGATGAAAAATCTCAGTATTGTTGACAGGAAAGAGTTAGTAGAGGGTGTTAAGAAGGGATAGAGGGAGCATCAGATCCTCTTGCTCATCTCATGGACAGCTGGTAAGAACTTGCATTACACTGTAAGCATATGGGAATCAAAGGTGGCAAAGAGATAATTGAGTTTGTGGACAGGGGAGGAAATGAGGATGGAAAAATAGTCCTGAATGCCCAGGAATATGGCAGAAATAGAGAAAGAAAGAGAGTATGCTAGCTCTGATTTTGCAATGTGGACAGTGGTGTAGGACCAGGCACTGAATTTGTCATGAACGAAGTCTGCTGCCTACATTTCCATGCTGTGTTTCATTATGGGCTCATATATTTTTTTCTCAGATGATACACCATATCATGCAGTTTCCTTCAACCTGAGATTCACATGTAGCTTCTTGTGATTTTTCATTCTTGTCTATTTATTCTCTGGGTCAGAATGGTCCAGTAGATCTTTATTGAGTTAGACTTCTTATATTAAATATTCTCTTCTCTCTAAGGTACGCTTTTTAAATAATTTAGTCGACACTTCTGTACTGAATAATTTTTTTAAATTCATGGGATGATGAATTTAAACTACAAAGATAATTCAACTGCAAATTGAGATGGCCTTAAAATGACAGCAAATTGTCACCACTGTCCTATACTGTAATATTTAATCTAAGGTATGCTGTATATTAATAGTCTATGTATTTTTCATATACAAGATGTCAAGGGATTCCTTGTCTGGCGTTCAGTACAGAAAATAGCACAATAAGGTGTAACTCTGAAGTATTACAATGCATGGAATGTTGATTGTATAAGAAATTGTACGAGATTACAATCTATTATTAGAGGTAGCATGTGATCAAGTTACAGACTATATCATTAGGCATACACATAGAGGCAGAGTTAAAGTTGTGTATGCAAATTTATATTAGCCAGAGACCTAGAGTAATATTCAGTCTTTCACCAGGGACTGATTTAATACCCCCCGCCTTGGGGCAGGATCACATGTTACTCATTTGGGACATTGAATCATGCAGAGCTAGAAATGGGAGATATAAACCATTAGATTCGGGAGAGTTCCATTCTTTGAACAGGATACACAGCTTTGAAAGGTTTCCAGATATTAGACCTTAAAATCATATCATTATTATATTTATGTTCATTTTAGATGTTTGTGAAATATAGCGGTCATCCCATTTTCCTCTGAGCCCTGCAAAGTTGGACTCGTGGTAAAAAAGGCACCTGTCTTTATAGGCAGAGAGATTTAAAAAAAGATGTTTAATAAAAATGTTTCTTTATACAATTTTGAAAAACTTCTGTACCACATATGGCACACACAGAACATCTGATGATGTGGGCTGGTTAAAGGATGTATCAGCATAAGTGTAGTGTGAGATCAGCTGCTGGGAACCTCCCCTTTCTCCAATGCTATATCCTGCTTATAGTACTACACTCAAGAGATCAGACCTCACACCTGCAACTGGCCCACAACTGAACAATATCAGAGGGGTAGCCGTGTTAGTCTGAATCTGCAAAAGCGACGAGGAGTCCTGTGGCACCTTATAGACTAACTGAAGTGTACCTTATAGACTAACTGAACTGAACAATGCCTGCTCTGGAACTCTGTCCAGTGTAACTTTGGGGAGGAAATTTCACATTTGGGGTGATGAGGGCAATGGGGAGGAAATTCTTCTCTGGTAGGGTGATTCCACAAAAATAGCTTTTAGAAGTAGCTGAGGGTTTTGGAATATTACAATAAGGGATCAATTAAAAGGCAGAGAGAACAGTGTGATGGCCAAAGGTGCACCCTATGCAAAATTTATAAAATGGCTCTGTAAATTCTAACAATTATCACATGTCATATAGTTATAGGGGCATACATGGATTTTAAAAATATGTTGTTTTTCAATTTGAAAAACTAAAACCATCTCAGTGCTATATTTCCAACCATTGGCGAAAAGGATTGAAAATGTAAAACTGTTTAACAGATTACACAAAAGGACAATGGCAGGAAAAGATCTTTCTGGCTCAGTTATGGGTTGACTCTTGTCCTAGTTGAGTTCCTTTGGTGGAAAATGGAAGGAGTGGTGCATATGCAGAGAACTGGCTGAAATCTACCGTTCAGGGTGTTCACTCTAGTGATAGCTCTAGGTCAAAATTGTATCCAGGCTACAGTAACACTTCTTAGCCACACATGCATACATTAATTAAGGGTACAATGCCCTTCCTTTGTCTGGTGGGGCTACTAGTCTGTTCATAAAATGTCAGGTTTTCTCCCCCCCCCCCCCCCCCCAGTCCTGCTAATCTTTTGAAGCTCTGCTGGAATGGGTGCTACCCAGTTGAAGCATGGAGGCTGGTTTCTGTGGAAAGGACCAGGATGTTAAACTAACAGCTGGGGATTGCATAGAGAGCAGGAAGGAAGCAAGGGTGTAACTACCATTCCTACAGCACTTTGGGGCCCTGCCAAGAGGCCACGCCAGAGGAAAGGAGACAAACTCAAGCCACACAAGATGTTCCTCAGCCTGTCTCTCTCAGGTCAGTGAGGCATAACTCTGACAGGAGGTGCACATGAGGTGGAAAGGGGAGTGAATGCCACAGTCTGTGAGAAGGAAAGGGGCCCTAGTGGTGTGGGTATGGGTGAGAGAGGGACAAAGAGGATGAAGAACCCCAAAGGTATGCGTCAAAGGAAGAAAAGTATATATAGTGAATGTCCAATATCTGTGAGAGGAGGAGAAGGCTACAGTGAACACCTGATGAGTGAGGAGGAGATAGGGAATTAACTCCCCCAAGGGAGAGGTGGAGGGATGTGTGGGAGTGGTGGTGATTGTAATACAGATTTTTCAATGGGGCAGTCTGTTTGCTGTGCCGTGTGCAAGAGGGAAACCCACATAAGGCAGAATTAAAATAACTAAATTTTATTGCAGACAAGGCTTATAGAAATCCTAAATGCCAGGGTACTTGTATAAATTTGAGAAATATATTGCATTGAGGCTCAGAGGAAGGAACTCTCTTGCCCGTGAAGAGCAGGAAAAAGAACTATTAAAATTCAACTTCTCCTAGATTGATGAAAGCAGCCAGAGGCTACTGACCCAGGGGTAGATATTGAAAGACAGCAGGTGCACACAGACCTTACAATTATTCTATTGCAAAATCTCCCATTAGGTGCTTTTACAGACTAGTAGTGTTGAAGGGGAGCTTGAGTGAAAGAAGAAAAGAAAATGGATATAAACAACAGCTTAAAAAAAGGAGAATGAGAAATGAAATATCAGAATGCAGGATGCTCTTAGTTTTGCCCCATTCAGCCAGATCCCAGCTCTTTCCACCAGAGGAAAAAAGAAACATATGGCAAGTTTGTCATTAAAACTTCTCAAGAACTAGTAAACTCTCTTTTGTGTATTGTCCTGACACATTCATGCCACTTTCAACAATGTTATTGTTGGTTTTATGTAATGCTTTAAAACATACCTATAGAACAGGTTGGGCCCATTTTCTCAACTCTCAGTTTCAGTAGCTTGTACCTCCATGCAGTCACTGGTGCTCCAGTTTCAACTAAACAAAATCCCAGCTCTGTTCATAAACTCAAGCTTCCTTTCTTAGAGTGAGATGGAGCACGCTGTTGCTGATGCATAGGGCGGTAAGGTAAATAATTTTACTGTTCTGCTCTGACGTTTCTTCTGACAGCAGAAGTAAAATACAAGCCCTGAGGCCCTATGGCATTCACAGAGCTGCTCTTCATGACTTTACAGTCACTTGCTGTCCATAGGATCTTTGTATCAAACTCAACAAGAAATGTTAGTGAAAAGTAGTACTGCATGCACATTTCAATCAAAGTGTTACTTAGAAGGCCTATTTTAATTTTTAAAAGTACCTACACTAAATTATGGATGAATGCATTGTTACATGATGTTATTAGTACAGTTTGGCACATTTGTTTTAAAATAAGTGGATAATACTTGCACATACAGTATATTTTATATATGAATAAAAATAGAGACCACCAAGACATAATGTATCAAACTTCCAAGTAATAGGAAATATTTATTAATACCAACGATTATAAATAAATCTTATTTTATTTCTGTTACTAGGCTCTTCTCCCTATTTTGACTTTTCTGTCATGCCACATGTTTGTTTAAGCCCCATCTTGCAAATACCTACCCATGTGCTTAACTTTTAGAATGTAAATATCCTCGCTGAAGTCAATGGCACTATACCCAGGATTAATGTTAAACATTTGACTTTTTGCAGGATGGGAGCCTTGTGCTACAAATTCTTCAAAAGAAGGACCTTGTCTTCTATATATTTGTGAAGCTCATCACGTTTCAGGTGCTGTGTAGATTATAAATAGCATCTAATGGCATATAACATCCCTTTTAAAAATGCATACTTAGTTTTGAGCTGTAAAAAAGCAAGAAATATTTTATTTATAGTTTCCATAGCTTAAAGCCAGCCAAAACAAAAGCTTGTTTCATTAGTTTATAAAACTCAGGTTGAGAATTTGTATGCCTAGCTCAGACCCAGAACAATTATAAACAATAACGCTCTGATAGAAAAAAAGCATACATACAAAGATCATGGAGCAGTAAGTCACAGGGTATATCCCACTTGCTTTTTGTTGCAGTCCAATTACCCTTTCCTCATTTAATGTTGATAAATGTAAAGTAATGCACATTGGAAAACATAATCCCAACAATATGATGGGGACTAATTTGGCTACAACTACTCAAGAGAGAGATCTTGGAGTCATTGTGGATAGTTCTCTAAAAGCATCCACTCAGTGTGTAGCAGCAGTCAAAAAAGCAAATAGAATGTTAGGAGTCATTAAAAAAGGGATAGAGAATAAGACAGAGAGTATCTTATTGCCTCTATATAAAACCATGGTATGCTCTCATCATGAATACTGTGTACAGATGTTGTTGCCTCATCTCATAAAAGATACATTGGTATTGGAAAAGGTTCAGAAAAGGGCAAGAAAAATTATTAGGGGCTTTGGAATGGGTCCCATATCAAGAGAGATTAAAAAGACTTGGATTTTGCAGCTTAGAAAAGAGGAGACTAAGGGGGATATGATAGGTGTCTATAAAATCATGACTGGTATAGAAAAAGTGAATAAGGAAAAGTGATTTACTTATTCCCACAATATAACAAATAGGGGTCACCAAATGAAATTAATAGGCAACAGGTTTAAAACAAACAAAATGAAGTTTTTCTTCACTGAGCGTACAATCAACCTGTGGAACTCCTTGCCAGAGGATGTGGTGAAGGCTAGAACTTTAACAGGGTTCAAAAAAGAGCTAGATAGATTCATTGAGGTAAGGTCCATCACTGGCTATTAGCTAGGATGGTATCCCCAATCTCTATTTCTCTGGAGGTGGGTGGCAGGGGAGGGATCACGTGAGGATTACCTGTTTTGATCCCTCCCCTGTGGTATTGGCCACTGTTGGCAGATGGGATACTGGGCTAGATGGACCTTTGGTCTGACCCAGTCTGGCTGTTCTTATGTTCATCTCTATTGTCCATTAGGTTCCTATCCTGCAATCAGAGAAGAGTTTGCGGACTCTGTGCCAATGCAAAGCAGCTGAGGGTTCCCACAGGTACAGGGGTCCCCTGGCTGGATCCAATTATTGTAAATTCTTCAGGGAGGGGACATCATTCTCTTGTTTATCTATAAATCAACCCATATACGTTTATGCTATGTAAGTAACAAAATAATAATAATGGCTCATAACCCTACAAATAGAGACTTCTAGGAAAATATTAACTGATAAGCACAATTGCCCTGAATTGCTTGCAACACAGGGGAAGTCAGGCAAGCCCAGTGTTTTCAATAATTTAGTTCTAGTCTATGATAATTTTCCCTCCAGTTCTACATGTCTGGCAGAGAGCAGAGTTTTCAAATCTGCTTAAAACGATTACATCTTTTCAGTAAATATCGCCATGATTGTTTCTTCCCCTGGCTGCCTAGCTGCCTGTCTGCAATTTCTCAGAAAGAGCCACGTTTTCATGTTCGTTGGCCCCTGCATGCCTGCCAAAGCCCCGCAGAAATGAGAGCTGCTGCAGCTGCCAGGGTTTATTTACACACATTCCTGCCTCAAATTGAATTAATGAGCATAATTTAACTCAGGCAATGTCCTTCCCCAGCTCTTGTTTCTCTTTGTCCCACTTGACATTTCTCTCTCTCTCTCTCTCTCAACTGCTTGTGTAGTCTTAAGGAGGAGTCTGAAGTGACTATGGTGTAACATGCTGTAATTACAAATGCATTACAGAGCTGACTTGAGTCACAACAAAGTAAGTTTGCACAGGTCTACTTAAGGCATGCTCTCTGAAATGTCTAGGAGCACCTTAATGAGTGCCCAGAGGGCTAACTAGAATTTACCTGCTCTATCCCATCAGTGTTTCTTAGTTCAACGATTAGCATCCATCAGTCTAATCAATTAAATATAAAATATCAACTCCTGTAATCTCGGAAGACATCCTGGTCCATCACAACAGACCCATCTAAAATGATTCTGGTGTGATTAATAAATCCTCTCCATGTGCATCTCTTAGTCCATTTCCAGTTTTCAAACAAGCACTAGAGACCCTAGAACCAGGGTTCTGTGTCCCAACTTTGCATGAACAAACCAAGTGGATTCAGCAAGGATTTGGTTTTTTTCTATGAATGAAGTCTGCTCATTGTGCTTAACCAACCAATGGGGAATTTCCTACATGTGATGTCAAAGGCAGAGTGCGCGACCATTTCTCTGAATTCTTTACAATGAAATCAACAGATCTCCTGTGTATTGTCACGTTATATAACTTTGGCTGAAACCTTGGAACAAAATCAGTGTGTTTCCACCAAGGGAGGAAGTGAGAAGAAGAAAAAAAATTGTACTTATGAAGAGCAGTGTACTCGCTGATGTCAACATTTTACAGACTATACTCATCACGAATGAGACTGCTCCAGTTTTAACCCTTAAACCTTTTAGATCCAGAAAGAGGCAGATCACTCAGCACATGGCAACTGAGCCCCTGGTGAAGAGAATGGCAAATGGGTGTAATCATATTGAACCACGTAGAAGCTTTTCCTTCCCCCAATCATATTCACTAAGACCATTAAACATATTTCATGGCCATCTCCATATAGTCAAATACATGAAAAATATTGCAGGGGCCCGAGTCTGCAACTCTTATTCATCATAAACGTCACTTCCCCACTCAAGTGGTCCCAGTAAAGTCAATGGGACTGCCTGTGTGAGAGAGAGCAGCTCACCTTAACAACTAGCTGCAGACTCTGGGACCTGTGAACATATCATTGGGATACTCTTGCAAGACAGTTGGAAAACTTGGTTCCAGATGAAAATAAGGAGCAGTGTTCAAGATGCACTGCAGTGCACTTTTCCCATTTTAGTTCACGTAGGCTACGTCTACACTGGCATGATTTTCTGGAAATGCTTTTAACGGAAAGTTTTCTGTTAAAAGCATTTTCAGAAAAGTGCGTCTAGATTGGCAGGACGCTTTTCCGCAAAAGCACTTTTGGCGGAAAAGCGTCTGTGGCCAATATAGACGCACTTTTCCACAAAAAAGCCCCAATCGCTATTTTAGCCATTGGGGCTTTTTTGCGGAAAACAGCACTGTGCTGTCTACACTGGCCCTCTTGCGCAAATGATTTGCTCAAGAGGGCTTTTGCCTGAATGGGAACAGCACAGTATTTCCGCAAGAACACTGATGATCTTACATGAGATTGTCAGTGTTCTTGCGGAAATTCAAGTGGCCAGTGTAGACAGCTGGCAAGTTTTTCCGCAAAAGCAGATGTTTTTGCGGAAAAACTTGCCAGTCTAGACACAGCGATAGTGTATAATAGTGTTACCCCCTTTGACCTGAGTGGTTAGCCTAAATTCGGGGTCTTGCCAGTTGTTTCTGTTAGGAGGAGAAACTAATGAATCAGGTTTTTCTTTGATGCAATCCTGTTTAGTTACATTAAGCCCTAGTTTTTTTTAACACAATAGGAACAACCAACAAGAGACAGTTTCTTTGTTCACAGTTCCAAATCTCTTTCCAGGCAGCTATTTACCCAAAAGCTCTGTCTTCTCAGCTTTTGCTCAAGGTCACACTACAAATGCTTCATTGGCCCCCTTTACTGTTTTCTCTGTGACCTTTTGTGGTGTTTTTCCCTCACACACATGCACAGAGAGACATAGTTGATATTCAATCAGTCCCCTGCCCCTTATGTTTTATCATCAGATCCTCGTGAACACCCCTCAGACTACATGGCTCAACTCCTATTCCAGCCTTGCATATGATCTGTGTTTTGGACAGGGGCCCCTATTGTTCAGCTATCTATTCTATTAAGCAGTTCAATTGTATTTTTACATTTATCCTGAGTGAAAAGCACTTGTTCATCCATCTTAAATTAGCTTTCCCCTAATCTCTCTCCTCCAATTATAACAATAGCACTTCGCCCTAGTAGAAGAGGGACACAGCTTGACAGAGCCATGCTTTAATTTTCTATTATTCCACCAGATGTGACCTCGATATTTTTTGTGCCCACATTGCATCTATTGTATCTATTTACCCGATCATATTGAAACGCTACATAGACAGAAAATCAAACAGGGCTGCCAATATCTTAAAGGAATTGACCAGGTTTTCATCTAACATTTATATTATTATGTTTTTTAAAGAACCTGCCTTTAATTTGGATATATTTTTACCGAATGCAAGTTCTGTGCAAGCATTGTTCAACATGGGTATTCTTTGTGTTTCATTAAAATCACCTGGAATGCATAAGCCAAAATATTTTTCTTAGTTCATCCCTTTATTACCAAACATTCTCAACCCACCAAAGCAAATGACATGTGACATATATATGCCAGACACATCAGGATGCTCAATTTTTATATATGCATCTTATTATCGGACAGAAACTAACAACATCAACAAATGTATTGGCTACAGGTGCTTATTTGTGTTACACATTAAAGAGATTTTATTTTTCCATTGTTTGTTTATGAAAATGGATGCCCGCTCACTCACTCGCACATGTTTTCCTACTATAGTAAAATGGATGATGTATTTCTCAAGAGAAGTCCATGCAAAGGTTACACTCAGTACCTTTTGTACTAGTAAGGGCTAGACCAGGGTGGCCAATAATTTTCCCAAGGAAAGACACTCGACAAATTTTGGTAAGTCATCAGGGGCTAGTTCTGGGCCCCTAGAAGGGTCAAGGCCTTGGGTGGAAGATGAGGGCTGAGGGGGCTAGAGAGAGAGACTGTCTGAATGTGGCACAGAGATTAGGTGTGTGACACGGTGTGTGGGTGTGCTGGCTGCTGCTGGGTAAGTGTCTGAAAGATGTCATGAGCTGTCTCTTTAAACTGGGGAAAGCTGTCCTACTCTGTTGTCTTCCCATCCCGCGCTCTGCAGCGATGGAGTACATGGAGGGGGGGAAGAGTGTGTGTGAGTGAGCGTGAGAGAGAACAGGCTGCTGGAGAAACAGTGAACTGCCTCTTAAGACAGGCACTCATCTCAGTCACTCACCATACTTCAGACTGGAGCAGCCCCATTGTGTTTGTCTCTCCCTCTAATCCATGCTCCCCGGAGAGATGGGCTACAGGGGCTGGAGGACACCCTGAGATCACTAAAAGCCTCCCCCTTCCTGCAGAGCACAGAGCCGCATGGACTTCTCTTTAAACCGGGGCAGCTGTGTGCCTATGGGTCCTGGCAGGGTTTTCCGTGGGCCAGATGTGGTGGCTTAGGGGCTGGATTTGGCCCCTGGGATGTATTTTGCCCAGCCCTGCTATAAAGGTTCTAGATCTGGAAGAACGCCCGCCAAACTCAAGTATATTATTAAAACTTTATCAGGCATCTCAGAACTGTTTTTGACCATCCCTATTTTGCACCACGTAAGGAACTCTTTCCCCTCAAACCTAAAATAATTAATAAACTTAAACTTTTAGATATTGTGTTCCTTGGCCCTATCCTCAGTCTGGTCTCCTGTTCTTAAAGCAACAATTTACACTCCTCTGATCAATAGATTGAAAGTAATCTGGAATCACTAATTTCTATTTTAGATGTTTTTAGATGCCTGTTTTAAAATTCCAAGCTAACACTCCTCAGTGTATTGAAGGAGGTATTCTATATCTTACCATAGAAACAGTATGCTCAAGGGATTATTGTTTATATCTCTCACCAGTGTTCTAAGAACAACATCATCACCAACCAAGCTATTATAAATCATGACTCTATCCTTTGCTGAATTGAGACCTATCTGCTCTACAGTGAGAGGTAACTTTCCCTCAGTCACACAGGAGGAAAACAAGGGATAAAATAGAAACACTTTGCAGTTCTTAGTGGACACATGCTCATAACCACCAATCCTCCATTGCTCTATGAGGTAGGGAATAGGAAAGAGAAGAACAGAGAAGCATGCTCAGACTGTGGGTTCTTGTGTTTGTTTGCACATTGGTGCCCCTATCCTGACTGTGTTTTCTTGAGATTGCTGGAATATAAATATCAAAACCAACAGAAATAGTCATGTGAATATGGGCATTTTGTACTCTCAGACAAACTGCCTTTATACTGACCTCATGCAGACATGCTATGCACATCCTGCACTTACATTTCTGTGCATAACACATTAAGATTACCTCTAGTCCCAATATGCCCATCCTTATGGGGGAGACAGGAGGCATGAGAGAAGCCCATGGCCAAAGCCAAATGAGTTAATCAGGAATCAGCAGGGGGACAGAAGCTACTGGCTGACATGCAGCACCATGTGGAATACTCAGAAGGACTTGCTCTGCTGCCAAGCTTTCTGCTTCTGAAGTGCATGCATTCATCTCAGAGACAGCCCATTATTATGGAGATTATTTCCACTCCTTGGGGTTTTGGGGTCACATTTTGACCTTTAAGAGCAGATTTTTAAAAATAAAAAACCATCAAACTAAATACTGTAGGGATGTAAGGGAATAAAGGCAGGAATTTGAAATTAAAGTGCAAAGATTTTTACATCTAAAATGACTTGACCTGCCAGCCCACAGAGATCCAAAACATAACATCAAGGAAGGAACCATGGTGGGAAAAAACCAAGAAATCAGAAAAACTCCCACGGGTGGTAGGTCAACCTCTGGCTTGGGGAGGCTAGCCCCCCAACCCCACCCCTTCCATGCTTACCAGAGCTCACCCTCTCACTGTGGCTATTCACCTCTGCCCTGCACCTCACCTCCCACCTAATTGTGGCTGCTCGTCCCCAGGCCAGCCCCCCCAGAACCCCAGGGGGCAGATAGTGCAGCTCCAGCCTTCCTGCCTGCAGAGCTGGAGCGCCAGGAGGTGGGCCGCCCCTCTGGAAGCACCAACCACTTGCAGAATAAGAAGCAGGAGGAGTGGGGGTGGAATGTGCGCAGGCCACACCTGGCTGTTGGGGAGGATTAGTCTCTCCCTGCCTTTGTCAACACCCCCACCCTGAACCGTAACTCGCTGTTCCCTCTCCACTCCCAAGCATAGAAATGATTAAGAAATGGCCCTTAAACAAAAACACAGCACTATCTCCTAACTACCCTCTCCTATTCAGCCACAAAGCAGCACAGCCGCATGCTTTAGAGGACCCGAGGACCACTCAAGCATGATCATTTAAATGCAGACTTAAAAAGTCACAGGATGCCACCCGCTGCCCTAATGTGTACTGCCCAGCCTCAGCTGTAAGAGTGTGTCCAGCATGGCCACAGCCTTCCTGCTGTGGGCTCCAAGATGCAACTTTGAAAGTCTCCCCATGCAATCACTTGCCCAATAACACCCTACTCTCAAAAGTCATGAAACTAACATGAAGTTGGTCACCATCAACTGATCGCTCTGTTAGATCCTTTCCCCATATCCTTTGTCTGTTTAGACAAGAAGCCAGGTAGGGATCATCTACTAATCTATGTCTGTACTGTGTCTGATGAAGCCCTGTTCTCAGCTATTTCACAAGCACTGTTATTATAAACATAATATTGATAATGCAGCTCACACTGCAAAAATCAATGGCAGTGTAAGGAACTAAACCTTTTCTGACTGCCAAACCTCTAGTGCAGGGATTTGCTGTCTCTTGTCCATAAATCCCTGGGGGTTCACAGATTATGTCTGAGGGATCCACAGAAAGTTGTCATTACCATAGCAGTTTTCAACCAGTGTAGTGAAGAATTCCAAAGATGTCTGCACCTCTATTCAACAATGTTTATGGGTCCACAAATGGAAAAAAGATTGAAAACCAGTGTTTTAGTGCAGTCTTCTCACCACTAGCAAACAGTGGCTACTGTTTATTGGTTTAGAATCCTCCTTACACATAGCTTGATGAAAATAGATCAATATGGCTTCTCAGGTGAAATTCTAATAAACAGAAAAGTGGCAAATTCAACACTGATACAAGAAAATACTTTCTCTCACAAGGCACAGTTTTTCACAACCCACACATTAATCCATGGAATGTCATTGAGCTTAGCAGTATTTATAAAAACTGGACAGTGGATACTTAGAGTTATATATTAAACAAACAAATAAGAGTTTTGGAAGGGCTGTTTCAATGCTCATGCTTCAAGGCATAATCATTGGGGGGTTAGGTGGAAATTTCCCTGGGGACAAGTTATTACTGAGCTACCTACTGCAGGGGTGTTTGCATATTCTTCTGACATGCATGGATCTGGTCACTCTCTCATACAGGATGCTAAACTAGATGGATCATTGCTGGGTAATTCTTATGTTCTTAGGTTCCTTTTCTGTCACTAAGGCTCAAAGTGCTGCTAGTTTTTCATAGAATCATAGGCCTGGAAGGGACCTTGAGAGATCATCTAGTCCAGCCCTCTACACATGAAAAAGTACTAAATAGTATAGTATAATAAATATAAAAATAAATACCCTGAGAGATGTTTGTCCTGCTCTTAAAAATCTCCCATGATTAAGACTCCACAACCTCCTTAGGCAATTTATTCCAGTGCTTCACCACCCTGCGAGTTAGGAAGTTTTTCCTAATGTCCAACCTAAATCTCCCTTGCTGCAAATTTAAACCTATTGCTTTTTGTCCTATCATTAAAGCTCACAGAGAACATTTTTTCCTCTCTCCTCTTTGTACCAACCTTGTATGTACTTATCCTCCAAAGCACTTGTAGCCTTTCCTAGCTTGGTATCATCCAAAAATCTTTATAAGTGTACTCTCTATGTCATTACCTAAATCTCTGATGAAAATATTGAACAGAACCAAAACCAGAACTGAATCCTGCATGATCCCACTCAATATGTGCTTCCAGCTTACCTGTGAAACCCTGTTAACTTTCTGGGAATGGTTTTCCAACCAGTTTCCACCTGATACTACCTCTATCTACGTTGTATTTTTCTAGATAGAGCTACTATAGTTTGTTTATGAGGAGGTCATGTGAGACTGTATCAAAAGCTTTACTAAAGTCAAGATATATCACATCTACCACCTCTTCCTTACCCATAGGGCTTGTTACCCTGTTAAAGAAAGCTACTAGTTTGGACTGACAATTTACTCCTGACAAATCTATGCTGTTACTTATCACCTTATTAATTTCTAGGTGTTTGCAAACTGCATCATTATTTGTTCCATTATCTTTCCGGGCAATGAAACTGACTGGTGTGTAATTCTCTGGGTTGTCCTTATTTCCCTTTTTATAGATGGGCACTATATTTGCCCTCTTCTAGCCCTCTGGAATCTCTCCCATATTCCATGACTTTTTTTCCATAATAGCTAATGGCTCAGCTATCTCTTCAGTCAGCTCTTTAGTAATACATCCTAGAATACTCAATCTCGATTGACATTGCCTTCAATATAGTACAATATAGTAGCTACTTCTCTAAGGCTACATCTACACTACAAGGTTTTTGCGCAAAAACCCGCGGAGCATCCACACCTCAAGTGTGTTTTTGCACAAGTAAATTTACAGTAAATCAAAAGAAGAGAGGAGTTTTTGCGGTGTAGGTATTCCTCTTTCTACAAGGAATAACTCCTTTCTTGTGCAAAAAGGTGTGTGTGGATGGGCAACAGTGGGTTTTTGTGCAAAAAAAGCCAATGGAAAAAAGCACAGATGCTCTGGTGGCTAGCCTGTGAATAGGAATCAGAGCTTTCTTGTGAGAGAGTATCCATGTAGTCTGGACGCTCTCTTGAGCAAAAGCACACTGCTTTTACGATGCGCTTTTGTAGTGTGGACACACTCTTGCGCAAGAAGTTTTTGTGGAAGATCTCTTCCGCAGAAAGCTTCTTGAGCAAGAAGCCTGCAGTGTAGACAAATCCTAAAAGTATGTTTACACTACAGGATAAGACAGAATTAAGATACGCAACTTCAGCTATATTGATTGCGTAGCTAAAGTCAAAGTACTTTAACTCGACTTTTGGTGCTGTCCATACTGGAGGAAGTTGAAGAGAGAACACTCTCCTTTCAACTTCCCTTACTCCTTGTGGAAGCAGGACTACTGGCATCGACCAGAGTGCCCTTCTCAATTCGAATTAGCATATGTTCACTAGATCCGCTAATTCGAACTGTGTAAGATCAACAGTGGCACAGAGATGGGTTAGTTTGTAACTTTAAAAACAATGAGTAGCCCTGTGGCACCTTGGAGACTAACATAAATATACGTATCATGAGCTTTCATGGGTAAAACCCATTTTATCAGATGAGTACTCATCTGATGAAGTGGGATTTACCCATGAAAATTCATGATATTGGAAATCAGTTGGTTTTAAAGGACACCTTCAAACCAACTCTGCAAGAATATGCAAAACATTTTGGTGCCCATCAGAAGAATCTTCTTAATACAAGAATAAATTATTTGTGAAGATCTAAACCAAGATCTTAAGCAACTGCATAGTCCAAACTCTAAATAATATGACTTTGAGCATATTCCATTACCGTAGGATTATAATTTATCTTAGAGGGAAAGGGCTGGTTTCTCTGTTTTCATGAATAGAGAATACTATTTTGAAGGCAACAAATCTGGATATTGTGTTAAATATCTGTACGTGTAAAGGACTTTTATATATGCTGCTTTTCAAATTACGTTTCAGGTATCTGTTTTCTAACCACAGTTTGGCCCCTGTCCTCACTGTTTGGTCAATCTATATTGAAACACAAACCATGGTTAAAGCATCATGCACAATGCCTGCCAGACTCTATTAGAAACTGATTTATGTGCAATCAAGTTACATGCTATTGATTGCATGTATGTTTAATATGCTAATCCCACAGCTAGAATTCTTGCAAATGAAATACAAAGCCCCAAAGTAAGGATACTAATCGAGGAAGCTAGCTCTGTTTCTTCCACATAATTTTTCATAGCTCAATTAACCATTTCCATCAAATATTCTAATGAGCTTAAACACATCCAAATAGGAGAAAGACACTCTATATACACTGCATTCTAGCAACCTATTGATTTATATAATTGGTCAGAAATCCTCCTTTCATGATCTGTTTCTAAGGTCCTTCTTCGTTATGATATTAACATTTATAGCTTTATATTCATGGGTGGCAGGTGAACCCTAGGCTGGGGGAGGCTAGCTCCCAACCCCGCCCCTCCTACCTGAAGCCCTATGCCTTCCACTCCTGCCATAGCCCCCCTGGAGCACAGAGGAACTGGAGAGAAGTCATAAACATGGGGGACCTGGCCAGCACATAGTGGAGCATGGGTGTGGCAACTTTTTTGGGGGAAGCAAGGACTCCCCCAACCTACATAACCCACTGCCCATTTACTTTCTTTACCTTCTAACATGCTGAACTTTCCCAGATTTTAAGAGAAGTTGCTCCTGGTTGATCGAGTAAGTCACATTTTCAAAAAGTGGCCTTAGATTTTGCAGTTAAAAAACTGAGCAAGGAAAATGTGCACAAGCAAAATTCAAAGTCAGAGTAAGCCTGACTTAATATTTGGCTGAATGTTGCCAATTCTCAGACCAAGGTAAATTTTAATAGCCAAAGTTTAAATCCATGAATACAGGTTCATATGGGAAAACTTGACACAACTTTAGGTACAGCTGCATGAATGTAACAGCTTTAAGATCTCCAGAAGGATTAAATTCATATGAGCAACCAATTTATTCTACAACTTTAAGAAATACCCAGGAGAGATTTGCTGATGAGTTGCCAATGGGTAGAAGAGGTATTCTTGTTTATAGGAAACCTTTTCATGGTGTGCATGTTTATTCAGATAATTTCACATTTACAATATGCCCTTTTAAAAACATATTGCCGTTTCATTTTATTGATCTCTTTTTTTTTTTTTTTTTTGGCACGTCCTATAGCATGACAACATCAGAGACCCACACTGGCAGATTCGCTTATAAAGTCATTGAGGGATCAAAAAATAACGAAGCCATTTCCTAAACAGATGTTTAAAAGAGGTATGCATACTTTATTACCCTACTTTAATTTATTTTCTGCCCAAAGCACAGGCCAAAATTCCAGAAAAAGAATAAGTTCCAAAACCACATCAAGTGTAATGGAGACCCTTGCACATAATTATAAAAACAAACAAGATCAACAATCATGTGGACTTCCATCTGCAGGCAGAAGTCTGATTTCTGACTAACATCTGAATGAGGAATTTCCACAGACTGAAACCACACCACAATGTAACGAGTGAGTGATTCTGGACAGTGGGGCTAAGGGCTGGAGAGGCAAGCCCCTAGCCACAGCCATTCCCACCAGGGCTTCATGGAAGCTAAGCACCCTCTTCCCCACTGTAGGGGCAGGCCACTCCTCCCCCAGTGGGCAGGGCACAGTCCCAGCCTTCTCTCCCAGCCCGGAAGCTCAGGGGAGGAGGAAGGGCAGGTGGTGCATGGCCCCAGCTTTCCTAGGTCCCAGCAGGAGCATGGAGTGGGGAGGGAGGGCAGGCAGTGGGCAGCCACAGTCTTCCCCAGCCCCGGAAGGATGTAGAGAGCAGTCCTCTAGGTCCCAGAGTGCGAGTGGTGCCTGGCCCCAGCCTCCCCATGTAAAGGGTAGTAATGGGCAGCCTGTTTAACATGATCATTGAAGTACTGCAAATTATGCTGCACTGAAAACCGGGCTGCTCTTTTGTGTGAGCTCCCCTTTTCACACACTTTAACATGAATACAGACTCCCTCAAGTAGCTATGAGCCATATGCAGACCAAATTTTGGTCAAATGACTGGTCACATGACCAACAAGTTGTTCTAAAACTTTACAGGACTGGCCAGCCAAGCTGTGCTTTGCTTTCTTTTACACAAAAGTAGAGGATTGATGAGAGTTGGGGGTAGGTAGATCATGCTCAGAGAACAAGAACAGGAAAGGAAAATGAGCTCCTGCAAGTGAGAAGAACCTGGTTTAGCATGAATCAAAGGTGCAGCATGGAGATGAACAGGGGTCTCCACTATAGTGTTTCAAAACACACTAGCACTAACCTCAAAGCAAAACCAGTACTATACCCCAGAGGAGGAGAGTGGGGAAGGTACCAGAAATGTAGGAAACAGTTCAGGGAAGGGGCTGTGAAGCTGGAAGAGCAAAGTCTAGAACTGCTGGATTGAGGGTCCACAGACTGGAATAGGCTTTGCCTATTCCAGCGCAACTGAACCTGACTGGAATCAATTCCCTTCGCCCTGGTCCATGGACTGCCTAAAGTAGAGCGCAGGCCTAGGGTCCCCTACCAGCCACCGAAAGAGTGGCACCTGAAGCAGTGAATAGGAAAACACTGATTAACCTGGCTAGAAAGCTGAGTCATGAAGAGAGGTTATGGTTTCCGGAGTGAGGGGCTGCAGACCAGAGAGACAGAGTGATGAAGGGTGATCTGATGAGCTAATTCCCAGAATGGCTGAGAGAAGACACCAGACTAGGGGTGAGTGGAGCACCCCGTGTCAAACACTATCCTGAAACTCTTTCTGAAAGCACTATATATGAACCAAGAAGTTATCTGACAGAAATGTTTGACCTAGGATCGTACTCAACTTAGCTCAAGAGGTGTCTTGCTGAAAGCAAAGTAGACAACATCAGGAAAGAGAAATAAAAGCTTGCCATAAGAGCTAATAATCACCTCTCAAAACTCATACAGAAGTGCAGTGGAGTGGCCTGATTTGTTGCTAGTTTCATTAACCAAAAGTAGGACTGATGATTACAAAAAATGACTTTGGTTAAGAGATCAGTGAGTCTCATCTTGACAAAAGAAATGGTAAGAAGAACCTAGGAAGGGGCAAGATGCATTAGAAGCTAGAAGCAGATTTTCACAAAAATAACTTGAATCTTAAATGCAGTGCTAACTTTGGCTCTTCCAACTTCTGGGAGGGCTGAAAGCCTCAAGTGTGGAAGACATTAGTAATGCTGATCCATAATCAACATATTGTGGTCTAAGTCAAAACAATACTTAAATCAGATGTCTTAGACATTACTGCATACATGTTACCCAGCAAAACCCCCCAAACAAACCAAAAACACTAAAAAAAAATCCTCATCCACCTTAAATGCTTAACTCTTCAGACTAACCACAGCACAATGTTTTTTTTATTTTGATTTTTTAAAGAAAAAGAAAATATGGACAATGAGGTTTATGTATAATTCAAATTACCTTTGCGCCTTTAGACAAAATTAATGAGGCAAAGACCAACAGAAGGTGTTTATACAGAGAGGGGGAAATAAAGGAACTATCAAACCAGAACAGATAAGTAGTATTGTGTTCTATCAATGGCTAATTCCAGATGCTTCTGAGAAAAGCGTAAACCGCCCATAAAGCATTTAACAATGCAGGACCATAATATGGGAAGAGAAGGTAGGGGGATTCTTGAGCCCAGCTGGTATTCAGATTCAGTCCTGAGGCTCAATATATTTTTATTCTAGTCAGAGCAAACACATGTTATTCTTATTTACATACTAGAATATTTACCTAGTGTTGCTCAGGTCCTTAACACAATTGATTCTTATTTTTTGGAAAATAAAATGAAAATGTCCATGCTTCATTTGAATCGTTGGGGTGGGACTGCAGATACGGGGTGGGACTGCAGATACGGGGTTCAGTACACAGGCTGCCCTGGGGAGAGAGGATAACCCTAGCCCTCCCTCATCACAGCAGCTCAGGGCCAGGTGAGAAGTGCCTCTCCATGGCTGCTACAGCTCCAGTGGGAACAGCTGGGTGGGGGCAGGTCCAAGTTCAACTGCCCCTAGCTCCCCATCCAGAGTGAGGAATGCAGCAAACTGTGCCCTTTCGAATCGGGGGGTGGTGGAGCTTCATCCCCCCTGCCCTTCCTAATGGAGTCCTGGGAGTGGGGTGGGGTGAGATGCTCAGAGCTGGGGAAGTCCTGGATCAGGGGTGGAGGGAGCACCCCCAGCCAGTGCCTTTCACCTCCGTGGTGATTCTGTCTCTTTTCTGTATAGTTTTATGCGCCCCTGTACAAATGGGGGAGGAGGAGAGGGACTGCAGCCCCCTCACTTTCCCTAAAGGTACCTGAAGGGTGGGAGGCTTGGGGCTAGGGCAGTTCTGAATGGAGAGCTGGTGGCAGGGGATGGCACAATTCCAACCAGCCCCTTTCACCTGTCTGGTGTTTCCGTCTCTTTTCTGTACATTTTATGAGACGCGACCCCATTCCAAGCAGATCCCATTTTCCTGGCACAACCAAACCCTGACCTTGCTTTAAGTAATAAATGGAAGTGCAGACCAAATTTGGCAGTCCTAGCTCTTGTCATTTAGGAGGAGCTCTTGAACAAATAGGCAGGCACATGGAATGACAGACAGATACATAGACAAACTAACTTTTACTAATATATAATAGATGGCTAAAGCTTGCCTTGACTTTATGTCTGGCACTCACTGAACAGAAAGGGCAAAAACAGTCTCCCCACCTGACAAATCCATTTAAGTAACCCAGGAAAGGGACAGGCAGAATTATTCCTTATCCCTATTCTTTTTACGGTACCATGCACCCCAAAAGGGGTAGGAAATAGGCAAGGCTATAGCCCCGCACCACGATGCACTTGGCCACACAGAGCATCATTAGCTGCAGCTCAAAAAGGAACTCAGTAGAACACAACAAATCTTTCCCAGGGCTCTGTAATGGACCTTTGTAATGGCACCATCAAGCCCATATTATGTACATTATAATGTACATATTTATATATAAATATAAAAAACTACTGGTTTCAATAATATCTTGAGGCAATGTGTTCCACATACCAAGAGGGAGAAGGGATCAGATTGGCACTCAGTGACTCAATGTATAGGTGTGGCCTAAAGGTTTTCGGCTCCCTAGGTGAACTGTGATTTTAGGCTTCTCATTTAACAGAGAGAAAAATGAGACATCTAGAATGAAATTTTACCTTTATTTACTTGGCATTTGAAATGAACAATGTAAAAATAAAAATAAAAATTGTAAGTGATTTTTTTCTACTTTTCATTAATCCTAACACAATAGTCTACAATAAACACACAATCTTAATCTTACAAGTACTTGTGATTCTCTTTCTATAATCTCGTTAAAACCTCTTACCAAATTTCTCAAGTCTAGCACAATACAAATTCTTTGTGGGTACAATGCTCTCAGGATCATGGCTTGTAAGACAGTAGAACCGCTGTTGTAGATCGCTGACCGACCTTCACAACAACACTGACTCAACTGTATGACTGGACAACCCTGGGCTATTGAGAATGACTGAACTGTGAGACCCCACCCCCGACAGCACTCTTTTGGAGCTATGCCGTGACCCATTTTAACTGTATTTACATACGCAGCCATGCTCCACAATGTGAAATAAAAAATATAACTCAACTTCTGACATGGCTGTGATACACTGTTTTACAAGTACAATAATTGATACTTTCATTTATAAGAAGTAACATATTAGTATTTTTTAAATACTGTAGAGAAAAAATTCACTTCCATCTAATTTTGCATCCCTTAAAACCTCATGCCCCAGACGATAACCTAGTCTGTCTATGTAGTTGGGCTGGCCCTGGCAGTATGCTCTGTTTGCAGAAGTTTTCATTAACAAATAGCTACTCCAAACTGGCATATGTGAACAACTCACTATGTGGAGGCAAAGATTGTAGATCCCTTTCTTTCCTCTGTACTACCTCGCTGGAGAAAACCCAACCAAATTAAAAAAAAAATGAGACTCACAAAAACAAGGGGGGCCAGGTTGAGGACACCTCTGTCAAATAATTTTAAAGGCCTTTGGTTGTGTAGACTTCTACTCCTACTTCTAGTATTGTTTAGGGAAATAATGCACTGGATTAAAAAAAAGACCACCAAAAAGCTACCAAAGAATTTCTACTTAATTTTCAAAGTGCTTAATGTATTTTATTATTGGAAAATTTACATTAAGTTACACTGGGATTTTTACTGTATTATGAAATGCATTAAATGAAACAAAAGAAACAGGTCTCTGACAGCAGAGGATAACTCTTTAATTCTAGTAGTTACTTTCCTTTACCCTCAAGGAAAAACCTGCATTTTTCCCATATAAGAATTCTCCAAATGTAATGAACAAGAGAAAGAAATACTTATTCAATAGTCTAATAAACCCCAGCAGAAACAATGCATCTTTTCAGATGCTTAAATATCTGAGACTCCATGCAGACATTTGGTGAATAGATGGAATAAAATGCTTTGCACAGCATATTTTGACTTGTGGTGGGATGCACTGGTTGTTATGGACACTATAGTAATAAGGAACTAAGCTGCTTTTAAGCGCTATAACATTTTGTGAGCAGTGTTACATTTTGAAAATTAATTTATTTAAACAACTAGAAACACTTGAATAAAAGAGATTTAAAAACAAACCATATACTTTTTACTGTGCCACACGACTTCAACACATCTTAATTATTTATATTGCAAATAGGAAAAGAGTTAGAACAAAGGCATATTTTAAATAGTCTGGAAGAAAAGAGGCAATTTATTTTACAGAATGTGGCCTTGAATGGTCCCAGCTTATTATGCAACAAATTACCTCTGTGCAAATTAATGCAAGTTCTACAGAATCTTCCTCCATCTTAGGAGTCCTTCCATTAGTTTCCAGAGGTAAAAAAACCCCTCTTTTTCACCTTCTCTCCCTTCAAAGCATACAAACTAGACAGCAAAAATAGGATAACACTTTGACACAGTGGTACAGTTTAAATTAAATTTTATGCTGAAATCATCCATTATATTACATTACTCCCTTTTCCGCACAAAGCTCTTATACCCTTGCTAGGATGATGAACAACTCCATAATGTCTCTGATAGCTGATTACTGATCTAAGAACAGCTATGCAAGTATCGGACTACATTCATGATCTCACTCAATCACTCACAAAGTAAATGTTGCGCTCTCCATGAGAATTAGTATTGTTTTACCCCCAGCAAGAGATTAATGTCGTATCTCAAGCCATCATTTGTTCTGGAAAACCAAAGAGTATAAAATAACATGGCTTAAGTAGAAAAACATTTTCTAGAAAGTATTCAAGCAAAAATAAAATACATTAGTTTTCTGGGACCTCTGGGTTACATTGTGGTTAACGTGAATTTCAGCCATGGTCTTTTTGTTTTGTTTTGCTATTTCAGTAGAAGAAGTTCTAAAAAAATCACTGAATTTTGGAACTGAACTCTGGAGTCCAAGCTTTCTACTATGTGGGATAGTTTACTTTGAAACTTGTGCTTAAAAAATACTGACAAATTAATAGTGACATTAGGGGTGCATCTACACCACACCTGTAGCTCCCCAAATTGCATATTTTATTTCGATCTAAATAAAGAGCTATTCCAAAATGTCTGTTACTCCTTGTGGAACAAGAGTTACAGGGACGCTGGAATAGCGCACCCGTTATTTCAAAATCTATTTAGAAATAACAGGCGCATTTAAAGATGAAGAATAGCTATTTCGGGATACTTCTGGTATCCTGAAATAGCACCGCTGTCTAGATGTAGCCTACGAATCTGCAGTTCTAGACTGCAAAAATTATTCATGGTTGGATATGAGACTAAATAAAATTTCAGCCTAATTTATGAAAATGTGAATTAGAGTTGCTGATGCAAATGTGCACTGTGAAACACACTGAGGATTTTATGAAATACTATCAAAGGAATTTGATATTGTCTCTGTCCGTCATATGATGGCTGATCCCTTCCTGTCAACTGTCATTCTCTCCCCTTGCTTTAGAAAGCTGTCTATGATAATCTACTATAATCTCCATTTTCCTTTGCATTCTACCACAATATAATGAAATATTTATTAGACCCAGAACCAAATGGAAACAGAATGATGCCAGAATTACTCATTTACTATATGGAATTATGTGATAAGCAAAGTTACAAATCATTAAGTTCACGAGTGCTTTGCGTTTCTTATTTTCTGATGTGCAAAGATGACATTTTATAAAAATCAATGTGCTTATATCCACTATTATAACCATTCTCAGTTTGCCTTTTCCTCTTCTCTATAAACAATGGCATCTTTACAAATGTAAAGGTAACTCCAAACTTGCTGTAAGAGCATCTTTTCCAGTAACCTGGGGTATGTCTAGACTACATGCCTCTGGCAACAGAGGCATGTAGATTAGGCTCCCCGGCGTAGGAAAATGAAGCGGCGATTTAAATAATTGCAGCTTCATTTAAATTAAAATGGCTGCCGCGCTGAGCCGATCAGCTGTTTGTTGGCTCAGCACGCTAGTCTGGACACTCCGCGGTCGACATCAAAGGCATTTGTTGACCACCCTGTTATACCTCGTGGGATGAGATTTACCGGGGTGGTCGACAAATGCCTTTGATATCGATCACAGAGCGTCCAGACTAGCACGCTGAGCTGACAAACAGCTGATGAGCTATGCACAGCAGCCATTTAAATTTAAACAAAGTGGTGATTATTTAAATCGCCGCTTCATTTTCCTATGCCGTGTAGCCTAATCTACATGCCTCTGGCAACAGAGGCATGTAGTCTAGACATACCCTTACTCTGATTGCACTGGAGTTTGCTTGGAGTAGTATTTTACAGACTATTTACTGACTGAAACAAAAAACAGGACTATGTAGCACTTTAAAGACTAACAAGATGGTTCATTAGGTAATGAGCTTTCGTGGGCCAGACCCACTTCCTCAGATCAAATAGTGGAAGAAAATTGTCACAACCATATATACCAAAGGATACAATTTAAAAAAATGAACACATATGAAAAGGACAAATCAAATTTCAGAACAGAAGGGGGATAAGAGGGGGGAAGGTAAATGTCTGTGAGCTAGTGTCGAAATTAAGCATAAGTTTAAACAAAGACATTAATTATCTTACCCATTACAAAGATAGCTTCCCCAATTATCACCTCTAATATCATTAGCTCACAGACATTTACCTCCCCCCCATCCCCCTTCTGTTCTGAAATTTGATTTGTCCTTTTCATATGTGTTCATTTTTTAAATTGTATCCTTTGATATATATGGTTGTGACAATTTTCTTCCACAATTTGATCTGAGGAAGTGGGTCTGGCCCACGAAAGCTCATCACCTAATGAACCATCTTGTTAGTCTTTAAAGTGCTACATAGTCCTGTATTTTGTTTCAGCTACACCAGACTAACACGGCTACATTTCTATCACTATTTACTGACTGCTCATTTCCAAGGAGGCTCCTTTTCTAAATACTCTCACAGAAGAGGTTTTTGACAGGCTTAATACTCTCTGTTCACCACAGGTTGAAATAATGACACTGAAAAGTGAATTGCATTCCCTGCAATCACTGACATTGAAGGAACAAATCCAGAACTCCATTAATATTGTCAGGGGACCCATAACACAGAAGTTTCCCTTCTATTTCTGACCAATCCTCAATTGTTTTCAGGTACATTCTCTGCTTTCTTTTTAACAAGTTACAGGGAAGGCATTGTAGAAAATGAAGAACACGAACAGAGGAAATACATAACCTACATTTTTTTTAAAATATTAAATTTTTGTTTGGCGTTCTGTCAAACCTTTATTACCCAGAAATCTCCCAAAGACAGTACAGATTGCACCTCTGAAAACTGGCACTCTCTGATCCGGCAACATCCGTGGTCTGCAGGACCATGGATGCTCTTGGATCAGAGAACCCGGAAGCCTAAGGGCTGGAGGGCCAGCCAGGGGCAAGGGCAACAGGGCAGGCAACTTGGGGGCAGCATGGGACAAGGGTTAGAGTCCCCTGGCAGCCCCATGGAGTATGGGGCTGGAGCCAGAGCCCCGCGGAAGCCCAATGAAGTGTGGGGCCATGGCCCCGCGGTAGCCCCATGGGAGCACAGGGCTGGAACCAGAGATGGAGCCCTGCAGCAGCCCATGGCAAGCAGAGCCAGAGTCCCAAGGCAGGAACTGGAGCCTGGGCTGCCCAGGGAACTAGCAGCAGCTGGGCAAGCAGTCCTGTCAGGTTGGGGGAGGGGGAGAAGGGAAGCATAAGGCTGGTTGCTTCCTGGGGCAGCCTGCCAGCAATGGACTTGGGGGCCAATGGCAGGGGAACCTCCCCTGGTCCAGCAAATTCTCTCATTCACAACCATTTAGATTGCAACAGTACCAGACCAGGGAGGTCCAAACTGTATTAATGAAGAGCCGAGGCCCAGTCCCACCCAAGTCCATAGAGATCTACAGCATGTACCGTGACTCTGAGAGCCAAACTCATAGGTTTTAATTACTGTTGCAAAATTGTAATACTTGCAGGGGTGTTTTAATAAAAGCTTAGGTGCACTCACTGAAGGTGCTTCCTTTACTTCCTAATGCTGCATGAGCACTGCCAATAATACTACTTTCCTAGTATTGAAGACAATTCTAGTCTTCTTACTACAAATACTACTTTCCCTGTACTGGAATTGAAGACAAAAGGCTGCGGTCAGAAAGCCCATTCACCAACCTTTCCTAAATCAAGCATGAAAAACTAACCTGTCCAAGCATGTCTGGTGCAATGGGAATGGCGGGCCAGATGGCAGAGTAGACACCGAAGAACACCAACCAGAGCAGCATGCTTCCCCAAACGGCCAGGTGGCTAAACTGTAGAGGTGACAAAAGAGAACATCAAACAGCTCATTTTCCACTTAATAATGTCTATGTTACTATAGTAATAGAAATGTAGCCGTGTTAGTCTGGTGTAGCTGAAGCAAAATACAGGACTATGTAGCACTTTAAAGACTAACAAGATGGTTTATTAGATGATGAGCTTTCGTGGGCCAGACCCACTGAGGAAGAACCCACGAAAGCTCATAATCTAATAAACCATCTTGTTAGTCTTTAAAGTGCTACATAGTCCTGTATTTTGCTATGTTACTATACTTCTTCTAGGAGTCTTTTTCTGTCCAGATTTGTCAGTCTCAACTCAAAGTTAATCCACTGTACTTGGTTTTAGGCCAGTGGCACAGACTGGTTTAAACAGCACAGAACAGCTCCACTTTTTAATCTTTTCTCCATGGCACAGCAGACAGACGGTTTGTTCAGCTAGTCTCTCTCACTTACAGCCTCAGAAACACATTAGATTCTCCTTAGAATGCTGAGGTGCCCTCTAACTCCTGGTTCCTATTTTATTCATCCTGGGTTACATGATGCACCAACCTGGATGTTTTCAAAGATATAGGTTAGAGATCACACCCACAAAAGTCTTATTATGCCACTGCATGTATGCATATAAACCATGTGCACCACTGATACCCATCACTGGAAGAATCATACACATTGACTACAAGAAAAACCACTATCTATTATGTACTGATTATTTAAAAAATGTGTGCTAGGTGATTTATTGATATGCAGGAAAATCAATCCCCTGAAGAGTCTACAGAAGAATGATGGTAAACAAAGCAATATAAAGTGATCAAGCAGATGCATTGCATAAGTTGACTACAATGGGAGGTCATAAATGCCTGTGTACTTTACATATACACTATTGTCAAAGGAGGGCTTTGAGACATAAGGTGGAAAGCTGAGTTTACCTTTAATACCGAAGAAGTGAATGCTATTTTACTTGGGTTCTCATACACTATCAATGTGTTATTTCCCATTTAGAAATATCACATAGAGCAGGGGGACTATAAGCCAGGAAAAAGTTATGTTTGTGAAACAGTCATTGATTTTGCTAGTTGGCAAATCACTCCAACTTCTAGTGCTGCAATTTAGTCATTTGTTAAACAAGTAAAATAATACCTGCTTTACATAGGTACTGGAAGGCTTAATTAATGCTAGTGAAGAGCTTTGAGATCCTGGATGAAAGGCACAACAGATACAGGGTATAGTTCTTAACAGTAAATGCGTATTTTAAATGCTGATCACAGACCTATATTGAACTTCCTGATTATGTGATCAGAGAAGTGTGTTAATCCATGTTTTGAGATGTGAAGGCTGATGACCTTTCTGGAGTAAAATATGATGGACCATCAGGTCATTTAACAAGGTCCTATTGTACTAGTTTGCATTCTCACATGTATGTACTTTGACAGCTTATACTATGGGCTCAATCTTACAAGGTGTTAGCATTGCTATCTCCCACTGACTGTAGTTTTGATTGAGAGGCACTTAAAACACTTGCCTAGGTCCTTCCCTAAATAGGGATGGACATAAGCACATACTTAAGTGCTCTCCCGAATCAGATTCTTCTTTGGTAGCTAAGGGTACTGAACACCTCCTAGCATTCAGCTCTTGTGGAGTTGCTTCAGGAATTCTTATTTAAAGAAAAAACAGAATTACAAGAAAAAACCCTGCAAAGATTATATTTTCAGAGCAGATTACTGCAGCAATTTCAAGCCATAAACACTGTTCAGGCTGAAGTTCTGCTATACATTAATCAAGTCACTAAGATTAAAAGAGACAAATATAAGCAGAGGAAGATCTATGGGTTTCGTTGGTTTTTGGGGTTTTTTTTTGTGTTTTGCTTTTTAATAGGTGTATTTATATAGAATGGGGATGAACTCACATCTTCCCCTCATCTTGCTCCAACTGCACTGTCCCACTCTGCAAACTCTTCAAGAGATGCTTCTCTAATCCTACCACAGCTTTAAACTCTTCAGCCTCGCTTTCATGTTGTGCTGCTGCCCCTACTTACACCTCTTCTTCTCATGTCCTCCCCATCTTTCTTCTTATGGTCCCACTAATCACTTCTCCCTCATCTGTGTCCTTTTCCAGCTTTCAGCCCTGTGCCTTCTTTCACGAGCCCTAAGCTTGGAACTTCATGTATGTCACATGCCTACCCTCTTCTGCCTGCCATCTCTTCTTAAAATACTTAATCTGTGTTGCCTCTCATTGTTGATTTTAAAGTACTATGAACTGTCTGGGTATGTCTACACTACAGTGTTATTTTGAAATATCTTATTTTGAAATAGTTAATTCGAAATAGCTTATTTCGAAATAACACATCTACACACAAAATGCATTTCGAAATAGTGTTTTGCTATTTTGAAATAGTGATTCCACACTGAGTAGACACTGAATTGCATTGAAGGCTGGCTGGAACCAGATCCAGCAGGGCATCAGGTCAGGAGTTTAATTGTGTGGCTGCTGCCTGAGGCTATCTGAGGCTTGTGCTTAAAGGGACCCCCCACTCCAGGCAGCTGGTTCTCAGCTTTCCCTGCTTGCTTGCCTACCTCGATGAGGGACAGTAAAGCATGTGTGTCTCTGCGTGCTCTGATTGCCCTCACTCGGGACACCACAGCACTCTGCAACATGGAGCTGGAGTGGCCCCTGGGCACTCTCGTGCTTCTCGTAGATGCATTGCTGTGAGCCTGGCTGCACTTTCTGCAGGCTGCCATCCAGGAGGTCCATTGGGGGCTGTCAGTATCCAGTAGGCCCTGCGGGAGAGCTTACACCCTGAGGAGCACTAAGAACCTCCCTGGTCTGCCCCACTGGGGGCTTGTGCCTCATTTCTCCCCCACATCGTTCCACTTACCCTTCCAGCTCCCCTTCCTGATGTCAAATAAAATACACGTATTTTCATGAACACAAACTCTCTTTATTTAACAAAACTGGGGGAGGGGGATGAAACTGGTGAGACTGGAGAAAGGAGGTGAGAGGGGAGAAAAGAGGGTGGGAAAAGGGAGGGGAAACCTGAGAGGAGGGAGGTGGAAGGAAGAAGCAAGGGGAAGAAGGGGGAGGGGAAGCTCAGGGCTCAGGGTTGGGGGTCTTGCCGGACCAACTTGATTTTCATGTGAACCTGCTCCTGGGTTCGCATGTGGCCTTTGGTGGCCAGGCTGGCAGCTATCCTGCCATAGACAGCCACGTTCCTCCGTCTAGTGCGGAGATCATGGACATTGGGAGCATCCCTTCCAAACTTGAGTAAGGTCCACCCTGACCTCCATCCTGGACCAGGAAGGCACCCGCCTTCTCCAGGTCCTGGCAGACTCCTGGGAGCTGGCAGACTGCTCCTAGGGAGTGGTGGAGGGCTGGCTGCCAGTGGCTTTCTGGCTCATGTTTTGGGGTCCCTGGGTCATGGGCAGTGACTGCTGGTTCTGGGCCAGCAGGCTTGGAACTGGCATAGGCACTGTGGCCAGTCAACTCCTTTAAGGGCTCTGAGGAGGGAGGGAAGGGAGAGGAGTGTTCTTGGTTAAGGCTGGAGTGGCCACCAGGGCTCCCTGGGAAGGCTGGAGGCCCCCTATTTCGAAATAAGTGTCTACACAGCACTTATTTCGAATTAGCTATTTCGAATTTGGCGTTATTCCTCGTAGAATGAGGTTTACCAAATTCAAAATAAGTGCTCCACTATTTCAAATTTATTTTGAAACAGCGGTTTGGCTGAGTAGACACTAGTAAAGTTAATTCAAAATAACGGCTGTTATTTCAAATTAACTTTGATGTGTAGACATACCCTCTGTGAATATTTTGATGTACAAAGGTAAAAACCAGAAGTAACTGTTGAAAGTTTAAAATTGATACAAATCAAAGGAACAGCTGCCTCCAGTTTTCTCATTTTGGTTTAGGTATCCTGTCTGTCGAAACTCATTTGTAACCTCTTTTGTTGTATATTGTTACATATAGTCCTGCAGTGGGCTCTTCTGTAAGTGTTTTGTGAAGCGCCCATTGCAGTGCAATATGTAGCAATATACAACAGTAAGTCATTCTGAGCTGTGCTGCTCTAAAGATTTATCTGCCATTGGTCAGACCATTCCCTCCCCACTGTGCTTACTGGATATGTTAGGATAAGAACGGCTGTGTATCTTTGTCGGTTCAATATTTAAAGCTTTCAGTTGTATCTCTCACATTCTCTCATGGGGCCAAACACATCTTTCACTCTTGAGAACAAACCTGCATGTAACCAATCTGCTCAGTGATGGAGAAGAGGCTCACAGTCACATATTTAATAGTCTTCAAGTAATACGAATGTTCTTCATGCATTGATTCACTCACAGCTGAAACAATGAGTGTTACCATCACAAGGGGAGAAACACATCACCACCAGGTCCAAGGCAGAGTGAGCAGTTATAAAGAAAAATTCTTCCCATTATTTTTATATCAGAAAAGCCCATACAACTAATATATAAAATAAAGGAGAAAAGAACCCTTGTATTGCTGACAGGGAAGATTTTTGGCATATGATGACATTTTATTCATAAAATCCTAGTATAAAAAACATAGGGATTTATTGACCAGTGTAAGTGCCTTTTTGGCTAAATTCAGAAAGCAGGAAGGTCAGTAATTGGTATCTTTTGAGTCACATGGGGATAATTATTCAGGGAAGAGGGATAAGAAACATCAAATTATTCTGAATGTAACAGGATTTGAAGAGGCCCCATATGTCTAGGGAGCAGATTTTGATGCATCCACTTAGAGTGTGTGTGGGGTTCATTTGTTTTTAATAAATGTTTTTACATTTTTAAATGGCACTGAACTACACATCATAAAAAATCTACGAACTAACAACAACAGCAAAAATAGCACTTAGGTTCTTTTGTTTGTTGCAGATTAGAGGATGAAACAGCACATTCAAAACAAAGTAAAATAAAACAATCCACTTTTTCATCTTCAAAATGTTGTATAAACATTAACTAATTAATCCATATGGCTTCTCTGTGAGGTATATAAGAATTATTACATTTTAAAGCGGGAGGAGCGGAGGCAGTGAGATTAAAGGACTTGGCCAAGTCCAATAAGGGAGTCAGTGGGGTCCTGAAGGGATATGAACATGAGAGTCCCTAGATTACAAGTTTGTGCTCAGAATACTAGACCACATCACTCCATTCGTTCTAGTAATACCACTGGGTAAAAATTTATTGTTACCATGCAAGTAATAATAAATAATTTGTGAGGCACTTTATAGACATAGCAGTCCCTGTTCTAAGAGTTTGGTATAGTTATTGGTTAGAAAAAGAAAGCCATTTATGGCTAAACCATATATAGTCTGCAGAGTATTCTGTGGCCTACATTTTTGAGCGATTGGTGATTTTGGATGCCTTGATTCTTATGTGCCCCGCTTAGGACATCTCAGACTCTTTTAGGGTATGTCTACACTACAAAGTTAGTTCGAACTAACGGACGTTAGTTCGAACTAACTTTAATAGGTGCTACACTAGCGCTCCGCTAGTTTGAATTTGAATCGAACTAGCGGAGCGCTTAGTTCGAACTAGGTAAACCTCATTTTACGAGGACTAACGCCTAGTTCGAACTAGCTAGTTCGAACTAAGGGCTGTGTAGCCCTTTAGTTCGAACTAGTGGGAGGCTAGCCCTCCCCAGGTTTCCCTGGTGGCCACTCTGGCCAACACCAGGGAAACTCTATGCCCCCCTCCCGGCCCCGGACCCCTTAAAGGGGCACGGGCTGGCTACGGTGCCCGTGCCAGGTGCAAGCCTGCCAGCACCCAGCTAGCAGACCCTGCACCTGGCACGGCACAGAGCCACCCACCCGATGCCCCCCAGCCCACCCCCTCTTGCCGGGACCAGGCTGGCGGCTCCCGGGAGCTTGCCCTGGACCGCAAGAGGCGGGCACCTTCCTGGGCTAGTGCGGACATCGTGGACCTCGTCCACGATCTCCGCACTAGGCACAGGAAAGTGGCCGTCTAGGACAGGAGAGCTGCCAGCCTGGCCACCCAGGAGCAGGTGTGCATGAAAATCAAGGGGGTCCACTGAGACCCCCGACCCTGAGCCCTGAGCTTACAATGGCCGTCCTGGGTCAGACCAAAGGTCCATCTAGCTCAGTAGCCTGTCTGCCGACAGCGGCCAACCCTAGGGACCCTGGAGGGGATGGACCGAAGACAGTGACCAAGCCATTTGTCTCGTGCCATCCCTCTCCAGCCTTCCACAAACTTTGGGCAGGGACACCACTCCTACCCCCTGGCTAAGACTACTCCATGGACCCAACCTCCATGACTTGATCTCACTTCCCTTTAAACTCTGTTCTAGTTCCAGCCTTCACAGCCTCCTGCAGCAAGGAGTTCCGCAGGTTAACTATTTGCTTTGGGAAGAAGAACAACTTTCTCTTACTAGTTTCAAGCCTGCTACCCATTCCTTTCCTTTGGTGTCCTATAGTCCTTCTTTATGGGAACTCAGGAAGAACTTTTCTGAATGCACCCTCTCCACCCAACCCCTGCTTTTAGAGACCTCTATCCTGTCCCCCCTCCGTCTCCTCTTTTCTAAGCTGAACAGTCCCAGTCTCTGTAGCCTTTCTTCATCTGGGACCTGTTCCCAACCCCTGATCATGTTAGTTGCCCTCCCTTCTCCCAGCCTTTCTCTTCCCCTCTCCCACCTCCTTTTCCCAGTCTCCCCCAGTTTTTTTCAATAAAGACAGAGTCAATGTTGGAAGAAACGTTATCTTTATTTTGTACATCAATAAGAAGGGGGGCTAGGGAAGGGTAAGTGGAAGGAGGTGAGGGAGGAATGGGGTACGAGCCCCCGATGGGGAGGACTGGGCTGGCTCTGCGGGCTTCTGGGGGTGGAAGCTCTCCTGCAGCCCCCCAATTACTCCCTCTCCCCAGATGGCAGCCTGCGGCAAGTGCAGCCGGGCTGATGGCCGAGTGGTGTGATGTGCCCAGTATGGGTACTCCGGGCACTCCAAGCCAGAACTTCTTTGCAAGCGGGGCACCCCTTAGAACTGTGTGTCCGGGGTGGGGGTCGGGACCCTTTAAGCGCAGCCCTCGGCTAGCCTGAGACAGCATCTCCATGCTCTAAGTCCTCCTTTTATGCCCTGCCGGCACTGCTTCCGGCCATCCTTAAGCCCTGTTCAGAGTCCACTCAATGTGGACTTGCTAGTTCGAATTAGCAAAACGCTAATTCGAACTAGTTTTTAGTTCTAGATGCGTTAGTTCGAACTAGCTTAGTTCGAATTAACTAATTCGAACTAAGTTAGTTCGAACTAGCGCTGTAGTGTAGACGTACCCAGAGATATCTCAAACTGGGGGCCTAAAAACTGAAGCAACCAAAAATCGCTGTTCATTTCGGAAAATGCAGGTGTTAATGTTTCTGAAAAATTTCTATTAAGGGGGCAGCAAAGTAGAAAGTAATTGGATTTCTGAGAGTCTATAACCCTAAATTCTGTCACCTGTGGCATGTCTACCTATTGGGCAGCATAGGCAGAATGATTCATTAATCTGAGGTTCAGAGATTAAATTAATAAATTGTCAATCTCAAATCTAATCAATTCTGTTTCAGGAAAAGGAACAATATTTAGAAATACAAAGAGAAAAGTAATATATGAAAATTTCCGAGGACTTGAAAAATAAAGAATTACTAAAACAACAACAAGGAAAAAAATAAAAGGATCTAACACAAAGCCAACTGAAGTTAGTGGAGGTCAGACTGTAATTGCTTATTGGTTGCTAGACACCTTTTGTTTGGTACTGTTATACATTACTTCTAAAATGGCTATGTAGTGGATCTGGTTACAAAAAAGACATAGATTACAAGCCAAAGTCACTGGCTTTAATTGAGTTACTCCAATGATGGCCATATCCAATAAATTAAATTAGACTGTTTACATGAGCCAAGCTAATAAAAATGTTTGATGCCAAGTCTTGGCCATTATATTATGTTCTATCATCTGCAGATATCCTCTAATACAAACATGCTCTATGAAGAAAAAACAAGGAAAACAATGCTGTAACTCCAGATGACAGATAATTCTAACCCAAATTAAAATATACCCTCTACTATCTCCACTTCAAACCTACAAGCAAACAATTGTTAATTTTGATATTAACACATAGCATGCAATAGAAAGAAAGATGTGGGCAAGAAAATTACTAAAAAAAAGACTGCGGACCACTTACTTTAGTCCATGCTGTGGTTTCTAAACCAGCTTTCAAACAAACAGTAATGACAACATACTGTGGAAAGAAAGAAATGGAAGAAATATATTATATTCAGCATGCATATTCCTCTTCTAGCTATTTAACTCCACCCTTCTAAAAACAACAGTACTTTTATTTATATGCTGCCCATTCCCAAAGGCCTCTGGACACCTATCAACATAATATAAGGCATAATTTTAGACAATATCATCCAGGAAATTTCTGAAGGAGGGAATGAAAAGGAAAAAACAAAAAATTACATACACACAGATCTCATTCATATGCTTATTGATTTATATCAATGTTTGATTGGAAGCAATGCTACTATCGAGCAAAATGGCTAAGATAAAAATGCTAAAAACTTACTGTATAAACAATGTTTCCCACAAATAAATAGTCTGGCCCTTGGCCATTTGTGAACACTGCATCTGAAAGAGAGATAAGAAAGCTTATCATATTTGATCATCAATCAGTGTATCAACAGAATGGAAAAAAAGGGGAGATTTTCAAAGGCAAAGGTTTTTAATAACGTGCCTGGAAAAATCTTTCCAGAATTTGCCTTTGTAGAGTATCTTTCATACCTTAAGCTTCTCAAAGCACTTCAAAAAGCAGTATGTTAGAAACTGGTAACATAGTGTTATATTACGTCTCTACTTTTGTGAGCTCAGAAATAGCACAGTCATAACCTTGCTTGTTAAAAACTTTTTTAGTGAGAGAATGAATGTTTGCCAGGCGCTAACAAACAAATTGCCCAGAAGAGCTGAGGAATTTTTTATGTCACTCTGTGCTGAATATTGATGCCTCTAATATTTTTTGGAAATTATATATTCTTTGGAAGTAACATAATTTTTAAACATGAAGTGATTTGTAGCCAAATGATATTGGCTTTAAAAAGAAAGCAAAAGATCTGGAGTGGACACATGAAACATATGAATGGATGTTAATGTATCAACTGACTGGCATTCAGTCTTAGGGTACGTCTAGACTTCCGTCGACAATTTGCGTCCAGACACATGGAGTTCTGTCGACAAAGCAAGCCGCTTTGTCGACAGAACTCCATAGTCTGGATGCAGTGTTACAGGCAATAACACCTTCTGTCGACAGAGTTCTGTCGATAGAAAGTGTTATGCCTCGTAAAATGAGGTATACCAGCGTCGACAAAACCGCGGAGTTCTGTCGACGTTACGTCGACAGAACTCCGCGGTAGTGTAGACGCTGGTATTGTTTTGTCGACAAAAGTCCACTTTTGTCGACAAAACTAGGTAGTCTAGACACACCCTTAGACACACCCTTTCTCCTGGCAGAAAGTGAGCAGAAGGGTAAGTATATCTTGACCTATCATCTGAAAGTGCCACACTTAGCTATACTTCAGATGTCTATTTAGTCATGCTTAGCATTTGCCAGCTTAAAATAGAGGCCTATGAAAGAGTCACTTACTGATGTGGCTTGTAGCCTTAGGCTACATCTACACTACAGTGGAGATTGACAATCGATTTACTGCCAGTTGATTTAGCAAGTCTAGTGAAGACCACCAAATCAACCACAGATCATTCTCCAGTCGACCCCGGAACTCTAGACCTGTTGAGAAAAGTAAGGTAAGTAGAGAGGTAAATTTTCAAACCTTAACCCTCTGCTGACTAGGAGCTGTCAATCATGCCTACTATAAATATTCCAAACTGTAGTTAGGTGGACAAAAGTCCTGTTTTCATTTGTGACCTAAATAGCATCTAAACGTAGACCTTTGTAGGTAAAAAGACATTTGCAATCACCAATTGTGATTTTGTAATCACCTATGTCACACTGACCATCCAGTTTGGATTTGCTGTTTAATCATTGCATGGAAGTGGTACTGCACACGTGATGGGGGTCAGAATTGTAACTTACTTTTCCGCACCTCTGAATCCTTTAACCTAGGCCTGCTAGGTTAGCTTTCCTGGCTGCTGAGATAAAAGGTATTTACTGAAAGTGTTGTATGATTTTAAAACTGCTTCCTAGCCAGTATGGATGGGAGCTTGTTTAGTTTCTTGTTATTGGAATCTGTAATCATCTTATCTTTTCTTACTGAACATAATAGTCCTAATCTCTATTGCCTTTCACCTTGTGTAGGCCTTGACACCAGTAAAAACTGGGTGTAAAATGTTACCAAATCAGAATGGAAGGACTCTCACCATACTTTGTTGTCTATTGCACTGGTATTAATGAAAACAAAGGTGAAAAGCAACAGAGAATTAGGCCTATTATCTCCAGTGCATGTAGTCAATGCCCAGAGTGGCTTACATTAGTATCTATTTAGGTTTGTAGTAAAATCCGTCCATGTGTGGCCATACTGGCTGTCATGGATCCAGTGTAATCTAACCCAGTTATTCTGACTATATGCTGCTTATACTACAGACTCATGGGAAACATTTTAGTTCGTATATCTAAGTCATTTTCAATGTAATTACTAGATTTAAAAAAAATTCTAACATTATACTGCATTTTATAATCACACTCTTTGGGAATACAATGGTCCTGCATATAAAGACCTTTCTGTTAATAAGAAAGAATCTGAAGATGTACAGAAAACATCTATCTTTAGGACTATACAAGTGTCCATTCACTGAACTCATTCCTAAGGAACTCAAGAGGATAAAGAGCATCGATTGCAGAGTGAATGAAACATTTTTGTCTGAAGTTTTAAATACACTTTTTACTCAAACACAATGAGAGTTGGAAACTTTATATTTGTCCCAATGGTGTATACTCACATTTAGAATACTTTTTCTGAAATGAAATTAATAATATTGGTGAAGAATGAACATCCTAATTTATTTCATTTATTGATACTTAAAAGGGCATTTTAAGAGGGTATTTGTATTTAAGATAATAGGGATAGATCAAGAAGTTAAGGAAAAATATAAACAAAAAGAAGTTTGTAACCTCTGGATACATCAACCTAAAACTCAATTTACAGAGGAGCTATTTAAATTAACCCAATATTAGCACTGGCTGTTATGCTTCATAACCTGTGAGTAATTCATGAGTCAAGTAATAAGTTGATAGACTGCAAGGGTTTCTCTTGTCCAAATATAACTGGCTGGCTACAGAGTGAAATTTCTTGTCTTTCGATAAAGTACCAAGTACTAGACATCAGGATGTCACAGCCACATTTGATAGAATAAATCCTGTTCTCATTTTTCCAACACTGGACCTGATTCAGCTTCTATTGAAATGACAGGCAGCCCTTCCATTGACTTAACTGGAAGCTGGCTGGGACACTTGGGGAATTACCCTGCATTTTATAGGCAATTTGGGAAGAGTCTATTATGGGAATTTAAAAGACCCAACAAAATACCAAAGCAAAAATATTCTCTACAGGAAGGATATAAAACTCATGATATGAACACTGTACAAGTATGAGAAATGAGGAATTAAAATATTAGAAAATGAAAGAAAACTGAAGGCTTGTGTGTATGTGTGTCTGTGCATGAACCCAGGTGTTATTTCAGAAGACAGAAGTGTGTGACTGAAAGAGGATTACTAAAAACCAGGTATGAAAGTCACTATATGGAACATATCCATGTCAAATGCAAGAAAAGTGGCTTCTAAAGGTCAGTGTTGATAAATGGTCAGGCCTAGAAGCTATAACCAACCCAGCTGTCTATCATAATTAGTTTTCTTAGAAGCTGTTGTGACCTCCAGCTCTGCAAACATGTTGGCACTGGGAAGACTGAATGCTACTTGCTGACATTTGAAATAATGAAGCAGTTACCATGTTCCAGCACTTTCAGTGGAAACCAGAAAAGAATTATGGAGTGGATCAAGGCGTTGATGCAGTGACCCCAGAAAACCTGAGGGAAAACAAACCAAGAAAGTCAGGAGTCGGCCAAAACTTTTGATTTCTCTCTAACGCCCAACAAATGCTTCATTGTAAAGTTTACTGGCAGAAAGTAATGTTTCTCCTCAGCTGCACTACTTGAACTTTTCCGAAATATATTTCCTCATCCACATTTCATGGAATTTCTGTGCAACAAGTGGGCAACCCTGCTTCAACTGAAGAAGTTTTTTAAAATACAATATGTCAGATTATATATATTACCTTCAAAAAGCTTTATCAGAATATGGAGAGCAGGTGGATTCACCTTTGCTTAATTGCTCAAATTATCATGATGATAGAAAGGACTTTATTTTCTTCTAATAGAGAAAATTATTTTGTACCCCATAATGCTCCATTTAAAAGTCTTATGTTTCTCTTATGTCAAAGATTTGCATATTCTGCTGTTTTGTTCTTTGAAATTTTAGCATCCCCCCAACAAAACAAACCTAGGGTCTTGCTTTGTTTTAAGAGTATATTTAATTATTCATTGAAAAAAACCCTAGAACCTCAAATGCTGAAGAGGTCAGTAAATTAATGAAACACAAAGTGTCTCATAGTCTCCAAAACATGAAAAAAAATACAAGAAAAAAATCACCCTAATTTAACAAAAACTTTTAAAGTATACTTATCAAGGCTGGTAGGTTGGTTTATGGCAGCATTTCAATATGAAAATCAAAACCAGATCATCCAGCTTCTCTGAAAGCAGCAGACAAGCTATATATTTGTAGATAGAGTTATCAATAAGTTGTATGTTTCATATTCAGAGATGGACCATAATCTGAACTCTTCCAAAATTTGGATGGACTTTAGGATTATTATTCTAGTTAAGGCATCTCTTCTAGTCAGTACTCAGAAATAACAATTTATTTTGAAAAGAACACAGCATTCTAGGAAGCAAGGACAACTCTGATTTTAAGGGTTTCTGGCATAAAACCGAAGTAAAACTGAATGAGACCTTTGGGATAGAAAAAAGTAAGACTTAAATATATGCTATTATTTTTCTTTATTTTTTTTCTAAAATACATTATTTCCCATTACCTTTGTGTTGAACCCATCAGCATTTTGCGTAATTTTGTAGAGTTGGGGAAATCTAAGCATGCTGTCTTGAGTACATGATCTTTCAAAGATTCCCAGAGCAAAAGGTGGTAAGGCTGTGAAAATCTACAAAGAAAATGAACAGTATTAAACACTACTAAAAACACCTATTAACTTTATAAGTAAGTTCAGTATAATGTTTGAGATCTAGGCTTTTACCTAGTGCCATTGAAGTCAACAACATTTCTCCCACTGAGTTCAGCCATGACAAAGCCTCATCCCCAGTGTGTAATTTGAGGCAATTCTCTCAAGATATCAAAACATCATAACTGGCAGACAATTCACCCAGCAGATCTCCCAGTCATCACAAGCCAACTATCTGCATGTATAATAATCAATTTCCCTATTACTATTATCTATCTCTTACTAATAACAGGAGTCTCCTCCCCAGAGAGGTACCAATTAACAATAACATTTTTTGAGTACATTGAAAGGAGGAAGCCTGCCAAACATTCAGTGGGGCCACAAGGTGATCAAGGTGCTAAAAAAGAACTCAAGGAAGACAAAGGCTGTAAATGCAGAGAGGCTACATTCATTTTTGGAACTCTCCCCTGCCTGATAGTGATAACAAACTCCATCCACAAGCCTTAGCTTGCTCCAGTCTACCTCCCAAATCCTATTCTTGCTTTGTCCAGGTCTGACCTCGGGCTTCGGATCCTGGCCTGGCTGCCACCACACCAACCACTACACCAGACGTCAATCACTAAGTCTGATCTGCCACATCTCAGTTTTGACAAATAGTACAAGGGTAAGTCAAAAAGTCTCTGCAATGTATTTACTGTATTAAAATTAACACAACAGCAATACAGAACTCATAAGTATCATTGTTCAACATAGTTCCCCTGCTTTTCAACACACTTGGTCCAGCGTTGCACAAGATTTTGTATGCCTTCAGAAAAAAATGTTTTCAGCTGGGCGGCAAGCCAGGTATGCACCACCTCCTTCAAATCATGGTCGCTGGCAAAACGATAGCCTCTTAAAGCATCTTTGAGGGGTCTCTCTGATGTTTGCTCTCTGGCTCATAGTGGTGGATCCACGTTTCATCACCAATGACAACGCGACTCAAAAAAGCGTCACATTCCTCATGATACCAGTTCAAAAGGCGGTTACAGATGTCCAAACAGTTACGTCTGTGCTGTTTTGTGAGTTGTTTGGGAACGCACCATGCACAAACTTTACTGAAGCAAAGTTTGTAGTGGATGATTTTAATAGGCAGAACCATGACTAATCTGCAGTTGGTTTGCCACTTCATCGACAGTCACCCTCTTGTTTTCGAGAATCAGCATGCGGACTTGTTCTATGTTCCTTTCAATAGTCGATGTGGATGGGCGCCCTGATCATTCTTCGTCAGTGATACTTGTTTGGCCATTTTTGAACATGTCAATCCATTCATGCTTCGCTGCAGCAAAATACTGTCACCGTACTGTGCTGATAGTCTTCGATGAATTTCTGCACCTCTTACACCTTCAGCCCACAAAAACTGAATTACTGCACGCTGCTCTTCTTTGGTGCATGTGGAAAGCGGAGTGGCCAAGTAGACCCCACTAGTAGTGAAAGACATCTGAACGGTCAAGGCCAAATATGTCACTACAATATAGGGAGGTTCCGTGCTTACGGTTGCGCGCGAATTCAGCAGTTGGGCCAATCGCAAAAAAAAGATATGAACACTTTGCGGATGCTTTTTGACTTACCCTCGTACTTCACTGAGGTGTTGCGAGTAAAACTACAAAAGAAACTGTGAGGTTCTTCAGAAACTATGGTGCATGGGGAGCATATACCTGTACATACATAGATTAGATATGGTCTCTTATGCACCAAAGGGTTTACAATCTAGTTAAAGGCAAGATGCAAGTGACAGGAGATGAGAATCAAGGAGGGAGCATGAATGTAACAGTAACATGGTCTCACAGTTCACTGTGTTAACTATGTGTATCGCCGGATTCTTTTGAAGCATTTAAAATATTGGGGGTTTAAAACTATCGCTTTTAAAAATTTCTTATTAAGCCATTGCAACTTTGTGCAACTCCTTTAATATTTGCTTCCACCACATCCTGCCTGAAAAAGGCAACTCAGATTTTGTCTACTGTTTATTTATTTTCAAAAGTTTCATACAGTCTATCCTGACTACCTCTCTGCCTAGCATTATTAGTGCCTTTGCAAGCTACACTCTCCCTAGTGCAACAGACATTTTCATTTATTTCAATGTGTAGAAATCATTAGAAAACTCCTGTGTAAAACCTGTAGACACCTTCTAAATATCCATACAAGCATCAAATAAATGTGATGACATGTGTGGGCTCAGAGACTTCTAAGGCCTCATGGAATATTCCACTCTCCCTGATGCATCCAGGGGCAGGGATGGATCCAGGCAGCAGGAAAGGAGGACCAGGAGGAGTGGGTTTCTGGAGGCATGTGCCACCGAAGTTTTGGCTCTGTGTGCATGAGAGTAAAATGGACTCAGCTAGTACCCCCATGAAATTCCTTGTGCTACTGACAGTAGTGGGTTTGGGGTCTGCTGCGGGACCATTCCTTTCTGAAAGATGCTGTGGTCTTCTCAAAGGAACACTCACCTCCAGAAATACTGTGGAGAATTCAAACCCACATTGTGCTCCTGAGAAGAGAGAGGGATTTACTAGGGCCATGTGCCCCTGTCAGAGGGGAACAAAGGAAGAGAAAATTCTGAAGTACCTTGGGCAAGTCACTTTGGGTTTAATTCTGGCAACCTTCACTCCCAACGAAAGGCACACAGGCACATGAGTAGTTTCACAGAAGTCAAAAGGGTTACTCCCATGAATAACAGCTTTTCAATGGGGGTAAGTGCTGCAGAACTGGGCCCTTAATCTCTCTGTGCCTCAGCCTTCTTATCGGTGCCAGCGTGACAATCATACCTACTTTGCAGGAGTCCTCAGAGACTTAATCCATTTGTTAAAAATGTGGAGAGCCTTGGATAGAGACACTATCAGATCGAAGCATTATTATCATGTAGCCTCCAACTATAACTCCCCCTCCCTCCTCTTCCCCCATCTTCTATACTGACAGTTTCATGCTGGGAAATTAATTTCTAATCCAATTTTTTACAGTGTGACTCTCATTCAGCGAACAATCTCTGATTAGATGCTGTTTTATTTATTATCTTTACAAAATCTTTTGTCTGCATTGGACTGTGGTTCCTGCCAGCAATGCATACTCAGTTTGGAGAGGGCAGGTGAAGATTCAACTTCACATAGGGCTGGATATCTGCAGGGATCAGTAATTGCAAGCACATTTTCTACATGAATGATGTAATCTTTTAAATTAGTCATAAAGCAACAGGCCAGATGGCTGCAAGGGCAGCCCTCTCATATGGGATATGAGAGCTAAGGCTAAGGCCACTAGTCTAACATGCTCCATGAAGATTCCACACTGCAGGATGGATTTAGGGTATCTCCAGGGATTTTTGGTATTTCCCAAGTTTTCTGCAGATTTAAGTTTTCACTTAAAAAAAAAAAAGATTGTTTTAGCCCATCTGGTTATGAAGGTATCCTTCCAAGGTGAACCTATTCAAAGCCAGACTTCTGGTTCTACCAGTCTGACCCCACTAAATAATGCTGAAATGGGACTACAGGTTGAACCTCTCTAAATTGAGATTCTCTGGCTCGGCAACATCCATGGTCCTGAAGGGCCACAGGTGTTCCAGGACCAGAGAATCCCAGTGGAGGACTGGCAGCTGGAAGCCCTGCTGTGGGGCTGGAGCCCAGTAGTGGGGCTGCCCTGAGGCAGCAAAACTGGGAGCCTGACACTGGGGCTGCCTGGTGATGCAACTGCCCAGCAGGTCTAGAAGGCAGCAGGGCTGCTTGGCAGTGGGGCCAGGAGCTCAACAGCTGAGTTGCACAGGAATGGGGGCAGAAGCCCAGAGCAGGGTTGCCGCTCAGCGACACAGCCAAGAGCCTGGCAGGACCGCTGCCGCCTGACAGAGCTGCATGGAGTGGCTGGGAAGCAGCAGAGCTGCCTGGCAGGGCTGGAGTCCAGCAGCGGTGCAACTACCCGGCAGCAAAACTACCTGTGGGGACTGTGAGGCAGTGTGGCTGTCATATGGGGCCAGGAGTCCTGCGAGCGGAGGGGCTTGTGGGGGTGAGCTGGTTGAGAGGCAGGCAGCCAGGACATGGCTGGGTGCAGGGAGGCGTGCGATGACAGGGGAGGGCAGAAATGACCTCCCTTGGTCTGGCAAAACCCCTCAGCCAGTATCAGTCAAGTCCCAACGCTGCCGAATCAGAGAGGTCCAATACCCAGCAGGATTCGGTCTTTAGTGATTCTGGAATGTATAGACATAACGAAACAGCAGCTTTCGGATTAGATTGAGCTGCCCTATTCATCTGAAGAAAACTCACCAAAATGTTAATTCTGAGACCTAAAAAGAGTAAGTAAAGGCAATCTAGTTAACTACTTCTTCATTGCTTTCAGCAATAGTAGCTGTTTAAAGTGCTTTAATTCATGGTAGCTTGATTAATCAGAAAAGAAATAATATTAAAAGACTTATCGATGCAAATATGTGAATGAAGAAGATGGAGTGGGTTGCTTTTTTTTGGAAAACTTCGGATTATCTAGGTGAAGGGTGATGCAAAGAACTGAGACAACATAAAATTTCCAGCCTAAAATCTCCTCTCATTTGACATTGGGTTGTGTGGGATTATAATTGTAATGTTTAAACTTTAAAGCAAATCCTGGTAAAAATCATGATACCATCTACATGCTTTTTGTAGTCTCTAAGGTGCTGCAAGACTATTAATTGTTTTTTATATTTTTCCAGTTACAGACTAACTTGGCTACTCCTCTGAAGCTTTTAAATCTGGTAAAAAAGTAATCTTTACTTAAAGCTCTTCATTAATGATATAGTTCATTTGGTGACTTTTAGTGTTTTCACATATTTGGCATACGTTTGTTTTAAAAAAATCTCACAATTAAAACCCCCCCAAATCCCCACTACACATAATGGGGAAATTTCACGCATATTGGCAAAAGTTCCTGCAGCTTCCTACTTGCCTTAGTTAAGGCTTATGGATCCAGGTATCAGGCCAGGTGTAAGTAATAATGCCACTATAAAGCCAGGGAACAAAATAAATCTTGATGAAAATGATATGGGGCTTTATTTAGACACTACCATAATACAGTAACGAATAAAGGACCAAAAGTCCAAAAACTTGATCTCAGATAAATATATATTCATGCTGACTAGGAAAAAATCAGAAAAATAAAAATGTTAAAACATAAAAAATAATTTGAATACTTTCTGACTAGGAAGCAATGAACATTTTGAATTGCCGAAAGATACAGAGATTTAATGAAAGCATATTATTAAGATATATGTGCTAATATTTTCAAGGCACTATCCAAATACATTTGCTGTGATTAAAAATAAACATCCAGGATCTTTTGCATCCACAGTCTAGGGCAGATAAACAAATACCCTAAAAATGTATTTGTACTTCATGATATGTATGCAGATGGTTGGCTGAGATAAACTGTGCAGACATAAACAACAATGGAATGTCATTGAGGTTCTGCATGCCATCAAGCTGAGACATGGAATACTTACCACATTGTACAGGCCGATGCACCATCGCTCAAATAAAATCTGCCCAGAAAATCCATTAACAAATGCAAACCAAAGCTGAAACAGAAGAAAGTTACACAAAACGTTAGATCAATATTGCAATAAATGTTTCCATATATTGAAGAGAAGAGAAGGGGGTGGAATGTGGACCACCAAGTGGAGACAGCTGCTTCATGTGCTCTAAAAATAATTATCAGCAGTATCACACAGTTGTTTCTTTTCAAAGTCCTGCATTTTAAATAGTGCTACAGAATTGCTTATTTAAGTTAGATCACTAAGGAGATGGAGCAATTTGTAGTATTTGTATCTTTACACTAAAATAAAAAGATTCATAAAACTATCTAAAGACTACTGACAAAGTGTTAACCAACACAAAGTTAGAAGCTAACTTGGTTTCCATCACAGCTCGGCAAGTATTAGAAATTTCACTGTAAACATGTTCTGAAGTTTGTAATGTTCCATTTGACACTATGTGGATGGATGAAAACAGTGCCATTGTAATTCTAGAAAAGTCTTAGAAAATAGTATAGCCAGAATGCTATGTTGCCCTGTAGGTTCTGTTTAAAAATGGTGAGGAGCCAGCTTCTTTGACCTTGTTTTTCACGGTGCTCAAACAGCTTCTTGACATGTTTAAGTACACATCCCAGGTGCTATGCACAGAGCAGGTGAAGGGAAAGAAAAAAAAAAGAGAGAGATGAAGAAGTATTAAAATTCCCTAATTTCCATAAGTATCTCCTCCATCCTATCAGGATTTCCACCAGCCAATACTCTCCTGGCCTGCCCCCTAAGAGCCCAAACACACACAAAACCAGCAGAAACCTACTTCTCTAAGAGCAGCATCAGAAATCTTCCACTATTTGCTTGACTAAAGGACTGTAGGTAGAATTGTAAAAAGACTGAGACTGTATTTCCAACAAGAAATGATAGCTGGTTTGGGTGTCTCAATTGAGAAAGTCTGAGAACCTCTTGAGATGAAACAACACCTAATTTACTGAAACATATTCCCAGATCATTGGCAATGGAGATCCACGTTTCTTCTCTAAAATTCACTGCAGCAACAAATGAAGATGCTGATCTCAGAAACACTCAGTTCAGAATACAGCAATTCATCTGTCTGCTCAGCAACACAAGTATCCCAGTGCTCTGCTCAGTTCTCTGGAACGTCAATGAAGAGAGTCAACTTCAAGGCTTTGGTAGCAAGACAAAGTTCTCCATTACATTGGATCAGGCAACTTAAAGGATCATCATTGTGTGAGACCATAACCTCCCATGAGAGATACAGTGCTTTGGAAAAATGGAAATGTCAGTCCCATGTGCAAATGAGATATAAGGCTTTATTTGCAGCTGGCCCATGACTAAGACACTCACTTTTGTGGAAAAAATGCATAGCTTATTTATTAGATTTCAGTTTCCCTCAATAAAACTATCTTTACCAACAGTGGGAGGAACGAAAACATAAAATCCCATAGAATATTTAACTTTGCAAGATACTACAATACCATGAGGCCCAACAATGATAGACAGATTGAAAGTAAAAGTAACAGATGTTCCTTCCAGAAGAACAGCACCTCCACTTTATTTCCAACTGCTTGTAATAAAAATAGTATCAGAGATTAGTTAGACAACTTGGAAAAGCTGTCTCTTTGTTATGCAATGAAATGTGTAGACTTTTTATAAAGTTTCTTGGACCAAATGTTATCAGTTGAAGGTGCTGGAAATTTTATGGGAAATCAAAATCTTCTGAGACCTACTCCAACCTTAAAAATGATCTTTTATCGACATAATCATATTCTGGATAATTAAATACACTTGATTCAAGGGAAATACTATTTTGATGGGCAAGAGAGAACAAAAACACAGTTAAAATGTTCTGGTACTTTACAATCTTAAATTTACTTAGTTTTTCTTTTAGCAGGATCCAAAGAGGTAAAACTGCAGCAAAATGGTCCCCGAAGTAAGTAGGGAAATCAGCCTGGCTGGTCAGAGCATGGGGGAGGGAGGCTCCTGCCTTTCCCTGGCCTGGCCAGAGCATGCTTATTTGGGGGACCATGGGGAGTGCTTTCGCACCCTTCGCACTCTCCTCTTCCCAACCCCACACACAGGCCTGTTATTTGTATTACAATCTTGCTAAACATGAGACAGAGTTGTATGGTTATGATGCACTAATAATGGTTTTGCTTGTCTTTTGCAGGGTTTCACTCACAAATGCCAATCAACACAACAAAGAATTCATGGTCTATTTCCTTAATATCCTAATGTTAAGGAACACAAATCAGGGAGTCTCAGTGTAAAATAATATACAAATATATTTGTCCTGAAACTGACATAAGCCATAAATTGTCATGTGTGGTTTGTTAAATACTATTTGCTTTTATAGACTATGTATTACTTTTTGAGATTATGGAAAAAAAACCAACCCTCTATCTTAATGTTCTTGTTAACAAGAAAAATTAAATACATTTGAAACTGTGCAAGCCACAACTACCCATGCTTGACTCAGACTTGGTGAGTTGCTTGAAAAACTTGCCAAGTCTGCCTGGCTTGCCAAGCTCCTGGGGTTTGCAGTGCTTGAGTATAGTCCTGCTAGGAGCAAATGAACCGAAAGTTATTAAATGAACTTTTTTGAGTTGAAAAAGAAACAATCTTTTCAATTTAACTATTGCCTGACTGCCAAAACAGTTGGAACACCTTATTTATAATTCAGCTATTAAAAAAATATGTTCAGGGAAAATAAGAAGTCTGACTTTAATGCAATGAAATTCAGAACTGAGACTCAAAATCCAGGCCGACCACTATTATTACCTTACCTTATTATGGCTAGTACTGCAGAGATCTGCAATATCTAAATAATGTTATATACTAGCTTCTGCAATATCAAAAGATGAAGCACATTTGAAAAAAAATGGAGCACATCAGAAACCCAGTCCATATTTTTAGCCTTAAAGCATGGTTGCATCCCTTATATGTAATGTAATGACCCTCATTTTTGAAAAAAAATTCAGCGCAAACTGCACATAGCATTTGCACACTACAAAGTCAGACCATCACCTCATTGTAGGGGGTCACTGAATAGCTGATAGGTAACAACTATTTTTCTCAATACTGATTTGAGCTGGATGCAAGCTGGAGATCTAATGGGGCAAAGCTCAATATTCCATTACTAATATCCAGAGCCACACAGTCCAGCTACCTGGCTTTGGAGTATATTTTATGAAAACAGCAAGAGCCATTTTCAGAAAACATTCTCACTTCTGTAAGTTTGAATGCAATTTTAATGCTTTTTATTGCCTTATCCATAATTACTACCTCAACATTAATGCTTGAAATAGTAGGAACTAATTTATTTAAGTGCTCTAAGGCAATGGGATAGCAAATCATCTATTCTGAATGTGTATATTTATGATGTCTTGATAACAGACAGCTTAACGAGTACTAGAAATGTTTTCCCAGTCCTGCTAAAGGGCATGGAAAGCTAATATAGTCAGGGTATCAACAATTGCCACAGGCACCAATTACAGCCAGATGCCTTTACCATATAGAGATGAGTTAAATTCTCAAAATATCCTCTCTTAATACACACATTTTTCATGCTCTCACCAAATAAGCTCATTTACAGTTTGCCTAATAAAGCAGGTTTATGTAACTCATATGCAATTCATTAATAATGTATCCTGATTAAAATCCTCTTTGTTCCAGATGTATCTCTCAATGCAAGCCTCTAATTCCTGCTCAAGCACGCAGAAATCTAATATAATCTCTTCATTACTGTATATATGGCACCAATTTTATAATATAGCTAAGGAGTCTCTTTAATAAGATTTGACAGAGTAGACATGGCTTCCTCAAATTTACTTGGCTTTTTTTTCTCTTTTTATTTGCTTATTAACTGTTCAAAAGAGAAAGGAAATAGTTTTTCTTTTAGTGGTTGTTTTTTTCAAACCCAACTCACCCTAAGCAGATATAATTTAGAATTAAAAGTATCGTTAGCCTTTTTTTGCCAATTTCCAAATTATTCCAAGTTTAAGTTTGATTTTTTTCTTTTAAATGATTAGGAATTATACGGCAAGAGTTGGTCGGATAAATAGTTTAGAAGCAACCTCAATACAAGTGTTTCCTAAATTTTAACACTAAGATATTTAAAAAATCTTGAACAGGTATTATGCATTTTATCACTAACTTAATGTGAAGAATATCATTGATATCTTAGTATATGGAATAACAAAAATGTACCATTTTGGTCTTTCAACCCATTCTAATTATACAGAGACACCTAGACATCTATTGTTTTCCCCTCAAACATATTGCTTCTTTGCCTTCTCTTCTACACATGAGCACTGAACACTACTGGCTTTCTACCCAGATGTTATCACTGGACAGCATTCAGGCCTCTGGTGAATAGGCACCGTGCTAGGATACTGTATCCATTGCTGATAATATGGTGCTCACAGGTGCTGTCTTGTTAGAGGGGGTAACTAAGAGGAAATATAAAACTAAAGTCCCTTCTCGTCATCTCAGGTAGCATTTTTTCAAAAACCAATTGGATAATCCTCCAACATCCTAATAACATTCCTTAAGAAAAGCAGGTTATAACACATAGAGGGGTGCAACTGAGCTGTGCAACTGAGTGCCCAATGATTCCGTTTGCCTAACTGATCCAAATGTTCTAACAGGGGCATGGGAGCAGGATGTCCATATGATGCTTTTATGTGCTCAAATCAGCAGTTAGGTACATACAATTCTCCCCTTGAACACCAAAGGGCTAAAGTACCTGAATGTGGGATCTGGATGTTTACTACAGTGCACTGCCAGATTTTCTTCTGCTTTGGTTCTATGGGGAATTATATCTTGAAGATGTGAGCTCACATCATGAGCTGAAGATGGTAAGGTTGGAAATTTTCGTCATCTTCTTTGGTGCAGATTTTAAGAGCTTTTGGCCCTAAGGCCATAAGACAGCTATGGAGAAGGTTTCTCCTCTGAGTCCCTGAAGTCACTGTCACTAGTGAGACCAGTAAATGAAGACAGTAGGTTACCTGAGCTATCAAAGGGCAGATTTACTTACACATCTGTAGCAAGGTGGCAGCGCCTGCCAGTTGCCGATTGCATTTCCTTTTTACAACTAGGTTCAGTTCAGTCTTTTCTGGATTAATATCTTCAATCATGCTGAAGTTTCCTAAGATACCAGGAAAGCTGCACTGCTCATGCTAGATGTGAGAACAGGTGCTGGAACTATTGGTTCTGGGGGTGCAGCAGCATCCCCTGTCTTGAAGTGGTTTCTGTCATATGCAAGGGTTTACAGTGCAATGGCTCTCAGCACCCTCACTACACAAATTGTTCCAGAGTTCCTGGATGTGACAGTTCAACAGAGCTGTGTTAATGTCACTGTATTACTGGGATGGTATCCTGTGTCATAACATGATGTTTCCTATTGGCTGGTCATACATGATATGCCCAGAGTGGTGTCATGATTCACCTACCACGATTCTTTTTGATCTGCTGGAAAAGGAACAAGCAAAGACAACTTTCTTTGACTCAGTCAGCTCCTGCCAGGACATACAGGGATTTCAGCAGTACCTCATGGTCAAGGTTGTCTAAAACTGCGGATAACGCAAATACTAGCACTATTGTTATTTCACCTTTTTCTAGCTTCATGAGAAAGTCATCCATCATTGCCACAAAAGCCATTTCAGTTTTATGATATAACCTAAAGCCAGACTGAGATGAATCTAGGATACCAACTGTGAAGAGATGTTTGTAGGAACCGGTTAGTCACCAATAATTTTTCCCAGGAATGAGAGGTTCAAGTGGAAGGTAGTTAGTGAGGTTGTAAGTGCTTTGCATTTCATTTTTAAGGCTAGGCCAAGGTATTTCTTGCTTCAGGGTAGTTGGAAGGAGGAGTTACTCACCCTGTGAAGTTACAATGATTCTTCAAAATATGTGTCACTAGGGCTATGTCTAGACTACATGGCTCCGTCGACAGAGCCATGTAAAATAGTTTATTCGGCATAGTCAAAGAAGTGGGGATTTAAATAATCCCCGCTTCATTAAAATAAACATGGTCGCCGCGCCGTGCCAATGATCAGCTGATCCGGCACAGCATGGCAGTCTAGACATTTCACGAGGCATACCGGAGCAGTCAACAAAGGCTTCCCTTGTCAACCACGGCGTGTCTAGACTGCTGAACTGTTCCGGATCAGCTTATCATCGGCACAGTGCGACGGCCATGTTTATTTTAATGAAGCGGGGATTATTTAAATCCCTGCTTCTTTTACTATTCCGAATAAACTATTTTACATGGCTCCATCGACGGAGCCATGTAGTCTAGACATAGCCTATGGGTGCTCTACTATAGGTGTGCTTGTGTCCCTGAACTGCTGATCTAAGAATTTTGGTAGCAGTGTTTGTTTGACTTGCACATACATTGTCTCTCCCCCTACTATGCCACGAGACTAGTCAGCACATGCATGCTAAGTGCACTCAATTCCCCCTTTACAGCAGAGTCATTGGCAAGAATGAAATTGAGGGGAGGAAGATGGGTTGTGGAGTACCAAAAGAAACACACATTTCAAAGAACCGTTATTACTGAATAAGGTAACTTCTTTGAGTAGTGTCCCTATGGGTGCACCACAGTAGATTACACCCAAGCAGCATTCCTGCTGGGGCTCTGAGTCAGGTCAGTTATAGATGGCAGTACTGTGGAGCCAAAGATGGCACTGGAGAAGGAGTCTCCAGTGATCACATAATGCTCTTCAAAGGTGTGGATTGATGCCCATGGCACCACTCTACAAATCTCTAAAAGAGAGTCATCCTCGAAGAAGGTGATGGAGGAGGACATAGACATCATGGAGAGTGTACCAATAGTATCTGGAGGGTATTGTGAACCTGGCAGTATTTTCTAAAGCAGTTTGAGGCCCACTTGGAGAGAGTCTGGGCTGATATTGCTGACCTTTGACCTTTCCAGGCGCAAGAGAGAAAAAGCCCTAAGGGACTTCCTGAAAACTTGTGTCCTGGCTAGCTAGAAGAGCTGGCTCTCTTTACATCTAGAGTGCATATTATAGCCTCCCTGTTGTCTTGGTGTGCCTTGGGATAGAAAGCTGAAAGGTGAATCAATTGGCTCTTGCAATTGGGAGAGGTTAGCACAGGGTTGAATTTCAGATATGGCATGAGCACAACCTTGTCCTGATAGATTATGGGGGCAGGAGGAATGTAGCATCAGAGTCACTGTTTCTCCTATTCTCCTAACAGAGGTGAAAGCTCTCAGGAAAGCAGTTTTCACTAACAGGTCTGTACGTGACCAGGTGGCCATGGGTTTAAAGGGAGACCTGGTCAGACCTTTCAATACCAGGTTTAGCTCCCACATGGGAGTACAGAGTTGGGGTTTTAGCAGTCAGATGTGATGGAACTGAGTGTCCCTCTATAGGCTAGTAGAAGGCTGCAATAGCCACCAAGTACACTCAGAGAGCTGAGAGATAACCCTAATATTTTGGAACATAGTCCATTTTGAGGACTTTCTACTATGAGTGATATCTCCTGTATCCCCTTTGAGGAGGCTGTCCACCACTGTCTTACATGATTAATTTTAGTGACATTTTCTAAGCAACAAAGTGTTTTGCACAAATATGCTCTCCTGCTGAAATATAGGACAATAAAGCAAGCATATTTTTTACTAAACAGTTGAATTTAACAATTTTTATACAAGCCATTAGGGAGGTAAAATCCTGTTTAATTCGTTTAAACATATTGTTTAACTGATTAACCAATTGAAATAGAGGGCAAGTGGGGGGCTGGAGCAGCTGCCTGCCCACCGCTGAGCTGGAGCAGCCCCTCCCTCTGGTGGGCCATGGCGCCCCACAAGCAGAAAAGGCAGAAACCTGGCATTTCCTGTTGACCCTTGTAGTGAACAGGTTAATCACTGGGATGTCCCATGCTGCAAAGAAGACTCACAGAGCACCGGGCTTCAGTGACCACTCGTGGGTCCGGGAGAAATTCCTGATGAGATGGTCTGTGAGATGCGATCAGCTATTGGAGTGATATTCTCATCAATGCAGAAGTGCCACTACCTGGCCACTTCACGCCAGAGCACCCTGAAGAGTGCTCCTCCTGGCCTATTCATATTGGGGTGGTATTGTTGGCAAATTTGGGAACTGCTGAACCCTTGATGTGTCCTATGAACATGAGACAAGCATCGTAAATGAACTGAAGCACCAAGACACTGACATGCAGAGAATCTTCCTACTCTGACCAGAAGCCCTGAATCTTCAGCAACCCCAGATGTGCTGCCCCACCTATCAGGGAGGCATCAGCAACAACAACTCTAGCTGGTAATGGCCAGATGAAGGGATAGCTCAGTGGTTTGCGCATTGGCCTGCTAAACCTAGGGTTGTGAGCTCAATCCTTAAGGGGGCCATTAAGGGATCTAGGGCAGATCTGTCAGGGAAGGTACTTGGCCCTGTTATGAGGGCAGGGGACGGGACTGGATGACTTCTCAAGGTTCCTTCCAGCTCTATGAGATAGGTATACATTCCCCTGCACTATCCAAAACTGTGAGGAGTATATGATTGATGGAGGCAGCCAGACCAACTTGCCTAAGAGGTGAAGAGTTGGGCAATACGTAGTCCTGAGCTGCATTTGCAGAGGGTGAAGCCATAGCCTTGTGAACTGAGCAACATGCATTCATACAAAGCTAAGACCACACAGAACTCCGTTTCCAGCCATGAGCAGGAACTGAGGTGGCTCAGTGTGGCACCACTAGATATGGGGAGGGACTATGACAGCAAGGCACAAGCACTGACTTTCTATGGATAATGCCAGGCAAAATTCTCCAGCTCTGGAGTGCTAGGCGGGCATATATGGCTGCACCTACTTGAAGAAGAGCTATTAGTGGTCAGAGGCAACAAACAGTGGATGAGTAATACAAACAATTTAAAAAAAAATTCTGCCAAAACACCCTACATATCCAAATCCTGAGACAGGAAGATTGAGGCCTTTGTCCTTCTGTGGCACTTAGTGTGTGTGGGGTAACACCTGTGAGATAAAATGTTAAAAATGTAGGCCTTTTGTAGGGGCTTTTGTGCTCTGAAAGGCATTTATTGACTCTAAGATATATTTTGTAAAATGATAGATTGAGCCCAGGGTCCTTGGCAATTTTTTTCCTTTCCTGGACTGTTTGGAAGTGTTTCAGTTGATGGCTGCCTGTCAGTGTAGATGTAGGTGCAATTAGAGGGGCCAGTAACTGATTTTTCAGTTTGCTTGCAATTCTGAAAATAATTTAAAGAAACTGGGTCAGGTGGTACTGAATCAAAAAAATCACTTTCAAGTTGAACAAATTAATTAGAAAACAGATTGGACACCCTTATAAGTTTCAGCCCACTACCTAAACCACTCACTTGGAATGCATGAGAACTGGTTTCAATGCCTGTTATGGAGGTGGAAAGGGGTTTAAACTTGGATCTCTTACATGGCATGACAGTTCCCCACACACTGGGTGACAGGGCATTCCAATAATAGTCTCAGGTGCCCATGGAAGCTGCTTCACTGTGCCTAAATAAGTAAACAGTCGGAGCAGAAACTTGAACTTGGAACTCCAAAACAAGGACTAGGAGGTTGACCCTAGCCACCAAATCATTCAGATATGCTTTCCTCAACCCAATGACCATTCATTGGCATTCATAGTGGCAATATGTAGTCATTTTCATTTGCAGTCAGTCTCAGTATCAAATTCACAAATAGTTTCCGGTTGACCAAACTGGATTTTTCCATGAGTGAGCTGTTCAACTGAAAAACTTCACTCTGACCTAGCAGCAATTAGGTGTTAAGACAATTATTTTTCATATGTATGCAAGCACATACAGGTTGGACCTCCCTGGTCTAGCACCCTCAAAACCTGACCAGTTCTGGACAAGAAAGTTTACTAGACTAAGGGAAGCCTGGAGGGAGATAGCCGCCCCACAGGGCTCCTCTCCCCAGCCTCCACTCCCTGGGAAGTGCAGCAGCCCTGACACCCAACCTGAACTCATGGCAGCCTGTAGTGAACAGGGGTGGCAGCTCACTGACCAAGAGGAGGAAAAACCCCTCTTTGAGCATCTGACGAAGTGGGTCTTTGCCCATGAAAGCTTATGCTCCTACACTTCAGTTAGTCTATAAGGTGCCACAGGACTCCTCGTCGCTTTTGCAGATTCAGACTAACACGGCTACCCCTCTGATCTTTGAGCCTTGGTGGGCCGAGATGGAGCCTGCCCCTTCAATTTCATAGAGTCCCAGGGGTGGGGCCCAGCCGCCGGAGGAAGCAGAGGTCTACCCCAAGCTCTTATGCCAGGGGGACCTTGAGGATCTGTCAGAAGTCAATGACTGGCCTGGACCACCAGGCCTAGGAGTGGAAGAAGAGATTTTCTTTACCTTGTCCCCAAATGCAGACTATCTGGACCCTGCGAACCTGCCTCTGACTTGGAGCCAGGTACAGATCATGGGAGAGTTCCGAAGCGGCCCAGGGGAAACAGATTATGGTCAGGCTGACCTAATCACCCTTTGATGTGTGTTGGCGTGTGTTACGCCTCTATCCCTGAGGAAGGGGAAAGGGGGGGGGTCCCCCCCTTTCTAACTAGTTGGACGCCGGACACGATCTGTTTCCTAAGGTAAGAGCTTTTAATTCCAATATACTCGCCGCGTTGCCGATCCCGCACAACGCGACCGTGGTGCCAATGACCACCCCCTCGGGAAAGGGTGAGAGGGAGGGGGTCCGGGCCCGCCCTCACTCCGGACCCCGACCCAGGGCCCTAAAGCCAGGACGCTCGTCCTAGCCAATGACGGGGGGGGTTTGCGAACCCTAAACTCCCCCGCACTCGGGTTCCACAGCCCAGCCCTGAGTCACTTCTCCCTCTTCCCCCAAGTCCCTCCTTCAGCCTCACTGGCCCCCGGGGTTCTACCTCACCCAGGGGCGCCAGTATCCGCTTCCTCCCGGTCCGCCGGGGCTCTCCCCGTCTCCCGGTCCGCCCCTCTGGACGGGCGGCCCGGCGTTTACATTTCCCGCCTGACGCCGGGGGATGGCGTCTCCCCCGACGTCCTTCGTGCGCGCCGCCGGGTCCCGTCGCGGGGATGACGTCATGCCCCGCGCAGGGCTGAACAGACGCCGCTCCCCTGGGCGGCGTCCGCCGGCCGTCCCGAACCGCGTCTCACGGCGGTCGGGATGAGCTCGTGCCGCGGTCGGCTCCGTGAGTGGCGGGGCCGCCCCGCCACAGCGTGTTGCAGATTGGATTCCCCGCTGACCCCAGTGGCCACCAAGGCTGCCACTGAGAGGGCCCTGGGCTAGGACGCGGTGGCCAGGATGCGGTGGAGTAGGGAGGGCCTGTGTCCCCTCTGCCATCCCACGGACTGGGTGGTAGTCTCTCCCTCCCTACTTGTGTCAGGAAATTGTTTGTTTGCCTGTCCCGCCCTGAACCAAGGCCTGGGCTAAACTGGCTTTTAGAAACTGTTTGTTTGCCTGCCCTGCCCTGAATCAGGGCCAGGGCTGTACTGACATTGGACTGGCGCGGATATTGCGGCCTGCCCTGCCCTCTGACCACACGGCCTGAAAGTGGCCACTGGGCCATTACTCAAGGGCCTGAGCACAAGTCAGGGGTCCAGGATTAAGCGAGACCACTTACACAGCCCCTGCCGGAGCTTGCAGCAGCCCTGCTGGCTGTGAGCTCTGCTGCACCATAAGCTCTGTTCCTTCCTCCAGCTTTCCTTCCTCTGGGGGTCTGCTGATCCGTTGGCCCCGCTGGCAGGCTCTGCTCTGAGCTGCTGGCAACCTCTACTACTGGGGCTCTCTAGTCCTGCAACATCTGTAGTCCTTCTGCACCACGGATGTTGCTGGATCAGAGAGTTCCAGACCACAGAGGTTCAACCTGTACTTGAATATACCTTTATATGTCCTGAAGTGCTTTAGAATCTTTGGGATGAAAAGTGACACAGGATATATAAATGCAAGATTATAATATGCATAGACAAAAAAACCCCTCTCCTGAAAAACTATTGTATTTTTGCATAACTTTATATCTAGGCAATATATTATATAAATGGAGACTGATATTTCATTTTTAGCTTTATAAACAGATATAAGTTACTGACATTTCCTGCAACTCACTCAGGAATCTGAGGGCAAGGGAGTCTTTGACTGCTACAATCCAGCCACCCATTTCATCTAAACAGAAATCTTCAACCATTGCTTTCACCAGCTTTATTTGCAGAAGTCCCTCATGTTACCACTATAAACCTAAGTTCATAGCATTCACTTTTCTTGTCATCACATAAAGGAATCCTTCAGTAGCACTGCTGAATTAAGTTTATGGGAACGGCGCTGTAGCAAGGTCATTTTAGGTCTGGAACAGCTGTCCCCTTAGGAGTCTGTATTATGGCAAAGAGAACTGCCAGTTCCACCTTGAAAGTCTCCGATTTTTTTTTATCAAATAAAGGAAAATTCAATTTGTATAAGACCTTGGATTTAGGAGCTTTTATAGAAAGTTTATGTAAAGTTATTTGACAACTTGGAACCAGTGAAAATAGCAAAATTAGCAATAGATAAGCCAAGCCACTAAAGTGAGCCGCAGCAAGGTTCTTCTATCACATTTGACAATAATAAACCCTTACAGCAGTAATCTCAAGAACAGCCTATAATTCTCATTACCCACAACTCTATTAACATCACAACACTGAAAACTCAACAGTCTGGCTCAAAACCATAAGACACAATCTGATTTAAAGGATCACTAGAAAATCTTTTAATCTGCTATGTGCTTGTAGTTTTGTTTATGAATAAAGCACAATTTTCTTGGTAGCAGGAATGTCTAGGCAAATGTCTCTCCTTAGTAACAGTTGTTTAAGAACTGGTAATTTCCTCTCTACCAGCACCAAAGCTCGTTAATGAAATGCCCCTCTCTCCATCACACCTCTCCCCAAAAATATTCCAATGCAATGTGGGTAAAATACACTTATGTGTATTTTTGTATACACTGGCAAAACCTAAAAGGATAATCCTAAACAAATCTCTTGCCAAAATACATAGTATGCTGAAAGTCCACATAGTCATTTCACCAGCAAAATATTTATTAATGTACTTTTCACTATAAAAAATTATCTGTTTGGACTTGTTTTTGGAAAACTATTAGCTTTCTTTTGCTGCAACATATAAAAGGAAATTCTTAGTGGCCTGAACATTTCTTTTTTATATGTGTGGTGTTTTCCAAAGGAGTTGAGTTAAAAGAACCTAACAGAAATGAGACAAAATGCCTGAGACAAATACAAGAAGAAAGCTAGAATTTCAGATTCATGATAAACACATTTATACACTTCCTGAACTCTTGGCGCAAATCTGCTAGATTTTGGTATGTGGCTCTGGGAGCAGACTATTTCAGTATGATATGTTCTAAATAAATAAAATAGCATAGGTGCTGTTTGAAACTACTAAATGAATAAATTCCATCAAAAAGTCAGAGCTAATTAATAATTGCAAAAGGACATAACGTCAGTTTACTATAACCACTTGCCTGAGTCTAGCAGTGTATTTCATACAAGTTTTTATCATATTTAGTTTATGTATGCAACAGCCCCTGCATATCTACTGCCATACGTAGAATCTCTTCAGATGGAGAAATACCTCACAGTAAATGACCAGCAAATTGCCTTAGACCTTAGGTCAAGAATATGCCCTCTGCTTTCCATAGTTTTTACACCAGATTCTGTAGGAATATATTAGTCTGAGTGATTATTCATAACAAAAATCTGAGATGGCATCTAAGTATATTTATTGGGAATAGGTTACACAAAGAATGGTATTACCTAATCTCAAATCTGAGTAATTACTGTGGCTGAGAATAAAGATGCATGTAATGTTCTTTTTTTAAAGTGATACCACCTAATGTAAGCAAATCTATAAAGCAAAAGTGAACCACGAGAGTCTTATATTTGATGTGATTTTATTTTTGGCACGTGCATCTGGAACTAGACCAGGGGTGGGCAATAATTTTGACCAGAAATATTTGAAGTGGCCCTGGGCTGCCAGAAGGGGCAGGGCCTCAGGCAGAAGGGGCAGGACCAGGACACTTCTGTGCTTCCCCACCCACAGATGCTGACTGGTTTGAGAGTGGGGGAGGAGCAAAGTCTTTGCCCCTGACCAACAGAGAGAACTGCCAGCTGTTCCAAACAACTGGTGGTTCCCTCTAGGTGTCCATGCCCCAGGCGGTGGGAGGAGACTTCATGTGCTTTCCCCCCGCCCCAGGGCGTGGGGGAAGGGAGCACACAAAGTCACTCACTCCCTGCCCCCACAATCAGGTCAGTCAGGGCCTGGGGGAAGGGGAGCACATGAAGTCACTCACTCCCTGCCCCCACACTGCAAGGGAGTGCCACACTTAGTCATCTGCCAGCTGAGCAGCAGCTGGCGGTTGCCTTTAAGGGTACGTCTAGACTACATGGCTCCATCGACGGAGCCATGTAAAATAGTTTACTCGGCATAGTCAAAGAAGTGGGGATTTAAATAATCCCCGCTTCATTAAAATAAAAATGGCCGCCACGCTCTGCCGACGATCAGCTGATCTGGCACAGCATGGCAGCCTAGACGTGGCGCGGCATTTCACGAGGCATGCCAGAGCAGTCGACAAAGGCTTCCCTTGTCGACTGCGCCATGTCTAGACTGCCACATTGTGCTGGATCAGCTGATCGTCGGCACAGTGCGCCGGCCATTTTTATTTTAATGAAGCGGGGATTATTTAAATCCTCGCTTCTTTGACTATGCCGAGTAAACTATCTTACATGGGTCTGTCGATGGAGCCATGTAATCTAGACCAGGGGGTCTCCAAACTACGGCCCGGGGGCCGGATGCGGCCCGCGAGGCCCTCTCATCCGGCCCGTCGAGACCTTTTTGGATTCAAAGGCAGAAGAAGTGAGATTGTTTCAAAACCCATTTGAAGCAGATGTGGCCAGTTGCCCAGATGAACTGCAGCTGGAAGTCATTGAGTTGCAAGCAAATGACCTCCTTAGGGACAAGTTCAACATAGGACTGGTGGGTTTTTACCAGTTTTTGCCCAAGGAAGACTTTCCTAATGTCAAAACTTTTGCATCAAGGTACCTTTCAATCTTTGGAACAACATACCTGTGTGAACAAACATTTTCAAGAATGAAATACGTGAAGAACAATTTGAGAACAAACTTGTCCGATGATAATCTCAGGTCACTGTTGATGTTAGGGACAACAAATCTAAAGCCAGAAATGTCTGCTATTTTGGCATCCAGGAAACAATTTCACCATTCACACTAATACAGGTGTTCATGTGTAGTGTATGAATGTGTTATTAAATAATAACTGAATAAAATAATATTAAATAAATAATTAAAAACAACATCCATGTTTTGATTGTTTTTTATTTGGACCTCAAGTGTGTAGTCGGCCCCCGAACTGCTGTTTGATAGTTAATGCGGCCCTCGGGCTGAAAAGTTTGGAGACCCCTGATCTAGACGTACCCTCTGTGTGAAGCCTCTTGCAGAGTGGGAGGAGACTTCGCATGCTCCCTTGCCCCCAATACCAGATTGGCTTAGAGTAGGGGCAGGAGGAGCATGCAAAGTCCTCTCCTGCCCTGCCCCCATCCTGCAAGGAGCATGCGGCACTTAAGAGTGCTGTGCCCCTTGCAGGGCGGGAGGAGACTTCGTGTACTCCCCCTATCCCCAAGCCCTGTTTGGCCTGGGGGCAGAGGGATAAATGCAAAGTCTCTTGCTCCCTGCCTTCCAGCGCTCAGTGCTTAGAGTCCAGCAGGGCCTCTGTAGGCCAGATTGACCCATTTGGCAGGTGGGATATGGCCCGCGGAGGCCCTTTTGCTCACTCCTGAATTAGATACATGTATGTGCAACTATTGTACACCCAGAGCAATATTAAATAAGTAAACTCATAAAATATTTGTGTGCGAAGGTGAATTTATGTGCTGGGTGGTGTTTTACATATAGACTATAACATGCACAAAAGGCTGGATTCTGGCCAGCCCTTACCAAGGTACTCAGTAGAGGGAAGGGAATAAGCAGCCTCATACCTATCACTTGGCTTTGTGAGACCTGTACACATATTCCCAGAATTGCACCCCTGAAGCTGAGGTAGATCACAGCTGGTTCAGAGATGCCCCCCCTCTTGTAAGAAACAGTCTCTCCAAGGAGGCAAGGAGAGTGGTAGATAACTATAGCTCAGTTTTCCCATCTGCTAGCCAGCTGAGCAGACTGACAGTGCTGGAGAACCAGGAGGAGATGAGAAATATGCTGAACCTCTTAAAGGTACTAGAAACTGTATTCACCTTGAACAAATTTTAGCCCCTACTGGTGAAAGAAATACCATGTATATTTTTATTTTAATGTTAGAGAATAGGCAGATCATAGAATCATAGAAGATCAGGGTTGGAAGAGACCTCTGGAGGTCATCTAGTCCAACCTCCTGTTCAAAGCAGGATCATCCCCAACTAAATCATTCCAGCCAGGGCTTTGTCAAGCCTGGCTTAAAAGCCCTCTAGAGATGGAGATTCCATCAGCTCTCTACGCAACCCATTTCCCTACTTCGTTTCAATATTCATGTTACATCACCATCATGTTTCCAGCTGGGGGCTGCTGGCGAGTTCTGGCATTTAACTATTGATAGAAATAATCACAAATACTTTATTTTTCATTGATGCTTCAGTTCAAATGGAATGAAATCAGACTGACAGATAAAGTTTCTACCTATGTTCTATTTTACCAACATTCTGCAGTTCTGCCTACTTTGGAGCCTGTTACAAAACCTTATATGTTACTGACGTGTAAGCATACTTTGATCTCTTCGAAAATGTCCAGTCTGAGTGGAAGCAATCATTGTATCAACCCCAATAACACTAATCATTAATATGTTTATGCAAAAATAAAAAGGCTCAAAGTTCTCTTTGGCAATGCTATACACACTGTGATAACCCCTATAAATACTATGCCATTAATAATATACTTGTAAGGCTACAATAAGGCCCCCCCGAACTTAAAATCAAAAGCCATTTGCATTTAAAATAAATTACAGCTAGCTTACAATTACATACCTTTACAGACATACATTACTTCCAGATGAATACTCAAATTAATCATTAATAATGTAAATATAACTGTTGTAATGTGAATAATGACTGACAATAATGAAGTGCAATTTGATATTTTGCGGTAATTGATTATACTTAGGCTTTTTTAAAATTAAAATGTCCAATTTGTTGAGAAAACGTATCTAATTAAAATTGTATGTTATGTAGTTGTAGCCATGTCAGTGCCAAAATATGAGACACAAGGTGGGTGAGGTACTATCTTTCATTGAACCAACATGTGCTGGTGTGACAGAGATAAGCTTTCGAGCCACACAGAGCTCTTGATGAAGGCTCTCTGGGACTTGAGAACTTGTGTCTGTATCACCAACAGAAGTTGGTTCAATAAAAGATGTTATCTCACCCTTGTCTAACTAAAATTGCATAGTGTACACAGTTTGAATGTCTACAAACTGACATACATTGCATTACCGAAACAGAAAATTCTGCTTGAAAGCCAGCATTAGTACTCTGCATTTCAGAGGTCAGACCTAAGCCAAGATCAGGCACATCTTTAAACAAAGCAGCAATATAAGAACATTTTATCTGAACTATGTTTGTGTTTACTAGCAAGATTTATTACATATAGACTGACCTCTGAATTTGGCCCTAAATCAGGCCAGTGATATTTTAGTGAGTTTAACTTTTACCTTCTTGTAGCCCCTCCTTCAATGAGTATTTCACATCAATTTAGACTCTTTTTGACTTCTGTACACTTAAGGCATGTCTACACTAAAAAAAATTTCAAAATCACTTGTTTTGAAATAACTATTTTGAAATAGTATGTCCACACTACAGGGGAGCCTTGAAATTAGTCCAAGTCAGGCTTCCTTCATGTGAATGTGCTACCTTGACTTGGAGCCCTAGGAAGCACTGGGGAATAATTACTTTGAATGACTCTGGGGAGTAGTTATTTTGAAATTGCAGCAGCGGCGCATCCATACTATTGCTATTTCAAAATAACTATTTTGAAATATGTGTTATTCCTCATGGAAAGCAGGAGTTATTATTTCAAAATAACCAGCCCCTTATTTTAAAATAATGGGCTTGTCACACTCCGCTTGTCCGAAATAACTCCCTAGTGTAAACCAAGGGTTAGGGATTAATTATGCCCTCAGAGATGCTTAACTATTGCCCACTAGCCTCAGAGTTATGCAGGTTTATGATGTGGGGAACTGTCTTGGGGTGGGGGATTCAGCTGTTAATACTGAAATCATCATATCAATAAAAACGTATTATTCAAATACTTATATTACAATAGTGCCCAAAACTCTACACCACAAAATTCATAATCTAATAATTTACAACCTAAGGATTCACAGCCTTTACTCATTTGTACATCACTTTTGAACTTTACCTGGTCTAACTCAGTGGCCAGAAGGGAGGAGTGTAGTAAGAAAGTTATCTACACCACCTGACCCATCACTTTTTAACTAAGCACATATCATTGTATTGTTCTTATTAAGACACCGAGAGATCATATTTCACATTTGTATTTTCTCTATGTTACACAGTACAGCAATTTGTGCTTGCTGTAAGGTGCAGCCATCCCTGTCTGTGTTCCCAGCAGCAGGCCAGAGCCCCATCTTCCAAAATAGCAGATGACTTTTAGTTTCTGCAGGCACGTCCCACCTCCTTACATAACGCCGAACGCTGTTCCATGCAATCACGACTCTCTCTATATTTTATAATGTGGAAATCCAGATGAGATTAGTATTTGCATCAAAAAGGCGATTAAAAACACTTTGAATGGGAAATGACAGCAACCTTCCAGATAACTGCATTATCCTCTTGACTGAAACTGAAGTGCTGAACAAAAGAGAACATGCTTTTACATAGCATCTTTCATATTCAAGGTATCACAAAATATATTTCAACAATACATAAGAATACAATAATAGATGAAAGGCCCTGCCTCCAGTTTGAAAAACAATATAAATTATACAGTTTACGAAAATGGACTCCATCCCTTTACATTATCTGTTAGCAGACTGGTGAGGTAACTGACTTTTGGCTGCATTCCTCTTTGTGCAGACTGGATTGAGAAGTTTTTGCTGATCAATGCTAATAAATAACGAGTGCTGCAAGGCAATCATTTATATAATGTCATAGGCTTGCCCAGTGCTTCACACACACAGAGACATGGTGCCTTGAATTGGAAAAAGCACAGAAATCCAGGTAGCTATACAGTGCGGAGACTCCTTGAGACCAGCATTGATCAAGACAGAGAAAAGTCACACAAAGCAATACCCAGAAAAGGCAGGGAGGTTGTCTTAAGTCCAGGGAAAGACTCCAGACTTTACTATTCCTGTGACAGGCTCAGGTGTTGCAGCCCAGGAAATCAATCAATTTCCACATTGATTCTGAAACATGCAAATACCCACTTAGAATTCCACTTCTCTAGGAGGAAAATCAATAGTGGTAACTCAGATCTTATGGACCCAATCATGTCTTTCCTGTGGTTGAGCCACATTTGGGGTAGGAAAGGAGGAGTGCATTGCTGAACATGTGCCTGGAGGCCTTCTACTGTGAAAGCCTACTGTGGGTGCTGGGAAGAGGGAAGTTATACACGCCTTTCACCACACTTTTAAAGAGGTATAGCAAGTGCTTCCCCCAGCAGACCATGGTTCTGCCTGAGTCTCATCCAGAAACATTTCTTCTGAGGCTGGCCAACACCACAGGCAATACTAGCCTAAAGGAATTGCACAGCCCTAACTTTTCTAAAGACTAAAATTCTGTTGACCTAAAGCATTTCAAGGAAATAATTAATGTGAGAACCAAAAAGACCCCAAGGCCTTTACTAACAAGTAGAGGAGCAACATACCATGTAGCAGGAACAGGAGCAACATAGCCAGACACTTGGGAAAACATAAACAGGAAAAGGAAGTTTATCAGCTGAATTTGGGAACATGAAAAAACTGCCAAGAGAGAAAGGAACTGTACTGAGGGTAGGCATGCAAATATATCAGATGGAACTGAACTACTGCGCCCTACAGCAATGGAGTTGGAGAAGCCCAGCAAAATTCTAGTTACATAATCAAGAAAGGAACTGGAAATGCTACTCCAAGTTCAGGTAGGATTTCTAAACCAGCCTTTACACAGTGTAGAAAAATACACCAGTCATGCAAAAACAGACTCGAACTTTGGAGCTTACTTTATTCTTGTGGTCAAATCCTCATTGAAGTCTTTCATTACCTGGATTGGCAGAAATAAGGAAAACTATGGACAAGCAGAATCTACTGAATCACTGGGGAGAGACTGAGAGAGTACTTTACATCACCATTGCAACAACTCCTCTAGGTAATTAACCAGCTGTGGTATGGGATTGCAAAAGGAGCTCCATTAGTTCCATTTGGATCAGAACATTGATACAACAAATCCAAGAGACAGTCAGGAGCCTACAAATCAAGAGCCTACATATCAGAGCCTACAAATACCCCACAGGAATCAACTGCAGAGAGAGAGAAGAAATACAAAGAGTGGGGCAAAAGATAACTAGCAGATATTAGATAAGGTTAAGAAAGAAAATTTAGGCTAACTATAAGGAACATTTCTCTGACTGGAACTTTTAGTCTATGAAGTATCTCTCAAGGTACGCAATGGAAGCCTGAGGGTAACTGAAGCTAGAACATAAAACTTCATAGGGAGGGGGTGGATTGAATAAGCCAACTAACAGGTACGATTCATTAATGAGTCTCACAGATGGGGATATAAAATGGAGAAAACTGAGGCACTGTTGTAAAGATATATAATGGGATGTGGAGGACCAACTGGGACTTTTTTTAAAAGTAAATAAAGGATCTTGTTACTGTGAGATGGACAATTAACCAATACACATGGGATTTTCTACAATCATTTCAAATAGTACCAAGGAATCATTAGATTTCCAGATAGAACTGGTTTAAATTTGTATCTGATAGATGATACCTTTGATACTGGAACATAAATACTAGGTATAAACCTAAATCATGGTTTTTAAACTAATTTAGTGAAGCAAGTGGGAAAGGCTGCGTGATTATTTCAATATAAATGAGGTTTATTTTCAACCATAGTAACAGTGTTCACAGAATCTTTTGAACCAATTTCATTACATCAGTTTAAAATTCTTCCTTAAGTTAAATCACTGCAACTGTCCCATGTAAACAAGTACCTAATATGGCAGGCAAGTGAACATCTGTTCACATTTGTTCTGGACCAATACAGATGGCTAAAAGAGGTCAGAAGGAGCTTTTGTTCAGCTTCTTCAGGATTTCTGCCTACAGATGGAAAGTGGGGGAAATATTTTTCAATTATATACTCAGTTTAAAATATTAGAAAGCATTTAAATCCTTTTTACCCCAGTCTGTGCTCCAGCCACTCAATACAAACAAATAATGGACAACTCCGAACATGAAAGTCCCAATAATACCTTGGGGACAAATACAAACTTAGTTTCCATGAAACTGAATCCAGTTTCATATGTGGGTTATTTCACCCTTTGTAATTTCCAACCAAACATTTGCAGAAAATAAAACTATCAAATACAATTAACACTTTTAATCTCTCCCCTTTTTGCTCCACTCTAGCCAAATTTCTCCTAATCCCTACAGGCACTATCAAATTCACTTTTGCTGTCACTGTACTAACTACTCAGATAATTTAAAAAAGATGTCAAGTGCTTATTTGCATTAGTCATCTTGTCAGTCAAATGTTTTTCCTTCTGCCACTGATGTAAATAACATGCATAGTGTGACCTCTAGCCTTTGAGTTGCCATATATATGGTATAGCTAATCTCAGGATTTCAGTAGGCTGAAAGTTCACTGCAAGAAACTGACCCTAGAGGGTTGACTCCTTAGATCCTTCAGTTCATTCCCATGGAGCTATTCTCTACCTTATTTGTCTTATTAATGACAGGCTCTAAAATTCCACAAGTTCCTTTTGTTCATATACTACTATGTCCTATTTGAGGGCTACTGAATATTTTTATAGGAGAAAAGAATGATATAGATAACCTCTTTTCTGACAATGTAAGAAATACTTTCTAGAATGAAAGTTATAGTAACTGTATTATAACTGTTTCATTGACAGCAAAGGTATTTGTATACTCACGATCTGCTCTCCATTGTGGTCAAAATATTTTGCATCTTTTAAAGCTGCATTTAAAATACTTCTTTCCCAAAAGTGCAAACCTTTTACATATGTCCAAACTTAGAAACCTAAGCTGTAGACTAAATGCTGTAAAGAAAAGGAACCTTATTACATTCCATAAAACTTTCTATTTTCAGCCCTTTGTGTTATAAGTAATTTGCAAAGGATGTTAACACCTAACAAAACTGAGGTATTTCCAAATGAGAGATAATCATTCTTAACTTATCTTTATCAAGTGCTTTGAAATCTATTAATGAAACTTCTATAAAATGCTAAGTATTACTATTAACTTTGCAAAGAGGTACACTTTTCTAATTCAACTAATTATATTATTGTATTAGCTGCATGCATCATAGGTTATCTCCGGAAAACTGAACTGAGGACCAGATGTCTAGATTTATACCATTTCTATTTCCTGCATTTTCAAAACAGTGCATGGGGTTTTAGCTGCATGACTCCAATTGACTTTAATGGAAGTCATGTAGTTGTATCTGTGGGTGCCACTTTGAAAATACAGAGGTACTGTATTTGTTTGTTTTACTGATGCGTGTCATGGGGTGAATTAAAGCTGCTTTTTCCTCCCAATCTTTTCCTAAATAGCCATACTTCAAGCTATTGCTGCATTTGCCTTAAATAAACAGCTAAAAGAACTTCAATAGTTTTCAGTTTAGTCACTTATAAGTCCAAATGCACATGAGCATTCAACAAACTACTTTTCTACTTTTGATGCCAAAGTTTTATTTTTAAATTAGCAGAACTGAAATAAATAGTCATTTACATTTTTAGTAATGGTTGCATATGGGATCAATTTAACTGTCTGGAGCACAATATTCTATGGCTGGAACAGGTTTCTCTAAATCAGATTAACAAACTATTGTGTACGTTTATCTGAATGGATGACAATCTATATCAGCCTATCATATTTATTATGACTGATTGCCTCTTACTGTAAAACCATTATAGGTGGTTGATAGCTGAATCAAAATTTCAGTATATACAGTAAAGTATACACCACACAGAAAAAAAGCTGTTTAGGAAAGCAATGCAATAGTTTCTGCAATTTGAAGTGGGGGCATCCATCTCTCTCTCTCACGAATTATTTTTATATATTATTTGAATATATATATATATATATATATATATATATATATATATATATATATATATATATATATATATATATATATATATATATATTTAAAAATACACATACATACACACACATATTTTTAATTAATTTGAACTATTTAACAACATATTTATTAGTTTATGCATTGAAGTAACTAGAGAAAAGTTTAGGAATAGATTCTTAGCTTTCTTTTGTTTTAAAGAAAGGTATTACAAAAGTTTATTTTAATTTTCTTAAAAAAGGAGTAATTTTTCCCTTTTAAAATGCCCGAACCTCACATGATCTGAATATTATTATAACACCTTCAGCACCAAGCAGCAGCTCAGAGTTTTTAAGAAAGAGCCTCGACTTGAATTTTGTCCTGGAACATTACAATAATCATATGGAGACAGCCAAGGAACCATTATGCCTGAAAAGGAATAAGGGGATAGAAAGTGCTTAGTTACTACACCAGGTGTCAGCAACTTTTCTGAAGTGGCATGCCAAGATTTAACCCTCCTGCCCTGGGGGGAGGAGCTCTCTCCACCACGTGACCTGGAGACCACGTGGGTCCATGCAAACCTTACTGTGGACTACCAGTTGTTAATGGAAACTCACTGTTAATTACACCCAAGCCATTTTGCTAGTGCTGCAGCTGTGGAGAACAGTTTACTTTAAATTATTAAACAGATTAAGCATTTTAACCTTCTCATGTTAATTTATCAAACTTCATTTTGAAAAATTAAATATTAATTTACAAAAGATTTCAATGTTTTCTTTATTTATGGCAGGGATAGGGAACCTTTTTTTGTGTCCGGTGTCACTGACCCACAGAAAAACCAGTCAGGGAGCACACTGGTGAGAAGCAAAAATCTCCTCTCCAAACCCCCAACACTCACTGATGTGGCCTCCAACTGAGACACTTCACTCTTCTGGTGCTCCAGCACCCACAGGATGAGGGGAAGGGTTAGGTAGGACTGAGGTTCAGAGCTTCGCATAGGCAAGATTTACTTTTCTGGGGTTCCAGAGTTAGTGGATTGTGTGGATACCCTTAGGCTCTAGGGTGGGAACAAAAATGAGGGGGGTTCAACGTGAGGGACAGAGCTGCCAGTAAGTGGGATAGGGATGGGGGTGCAGGATCTGGGTGGGAGATGGGATGCAGGATGGAGTGAGGAGGGTAGGGTTTGGAAGGGAGTTTGGCGGCAGGAGAGGGTGTGCGGTAGGGGTACGAGAGGGAGTTTGGGGGCAGGAGGGGGTTGGGAGAGTAATGCAGAAAAGGTGAGAGGGTGAGCCAAATAGCTAGTTGGGGAGAGAGGCAAAGAAGCGGGGAGTAAACGAAGGTTTAGTTTCTTGAAAATAAAATTGTATTTTCCCCCACACGCACACACATCTTCCCTCTGCTCCAGCCTTGCCCCCCTCAGCCCTATGATCTCCCCCAGCCTGATCCCCTGCATCCCCCCATGCCCCTCAGTGCAACCCTTGCTCCATCCCATCCTGCCCCTGCATCCTCCTTCAACCCCACTCCTGCCCCCACATCTCTGTGCCCCCAGCTCATTCAGCAGCAGGGCAGCAGCACTGGAACACACAGCCCCCCGGGAGTAGCAGTGGGGAGAGGAGACGTGTGAGGGCAGAGTCTCTTCCCTACCTAGCCCAGTCCTTTCCCTGAAGGCAGAGGCTCCAAGGTTGGGGCAGGTAGCACCCAGGGCTGCCCAGGGCTGGCTCCAGTCCGGCCGGGTGTAGCGGAGCACTGGGGCAGGGGTTCCTCATCCTGCACACAGCCCATGGGGAGCAGCGTGACTCAGCATAGGCCCCTGTGCACCAGCCGCTCAACCTCAGCCCCACTCCTGAAGCAGAAGGCAGCCCCAGGGACACACATGCATGCCCCTCCCACCACCCCCTTCCCTAGCAGGAAGCCAGAGCTGGTGCCCCAGCCTGAAACTACACAGCTGAGGCTTGAGCTGTAGCATGGGCCCCTTGCTTCGCAGGGGGAAGGGCAGGGCTGAGCTCAGCTCCCACCCCGAGTGCCAGTAAAAATAGGCTTGTGGCATTCATGCTGGCAGTTGCCGACCCCTGTACTACACCATATCTACTATTAGTGCATACATACTTGAAATACATTAGATACAACATTAGAAAATACATTAGAACTATAGACCAGTCAGCCTTACCTCATTCCCTGGAAAAATCATAGAATCATAGAACACTAGGACTGGAAGGGACCTTGAGAGGTTATCGAGTCCAGTCCCCTGCCCTCATGGCAGGACCAAATACTGTCTAGACCAACCCTGATGCACATTTATCTAACCTACTCTTAAATATCTCCACAGATGGAGATTCCACAACCTCCCCGGGCAATTTATTCCAGTGTTTGACTACCCTGACAGTTAGGAACTTTTTTCCTAATGTCCAACCTAAACCTCCCTTGTGCAGTTTAAGCCCATTGCTTCTTGTTCTATCTTCAGAGGTCAAGATGAACAAGTTTTCTCCTTTCTCCTTATAACACCCTTTTAGATACCTGAAAACTGCTGTCATGTCCCCCCTCAATCTTCTTCTTTTCCAAAGTAAACAAACCCAATTCTTTCAGCCTTCCTTCATAGGTCATGCTCTCTAGACCTTTGATCATTCTTGTTGCTCTTCTCTGGACCCTCTCCAATTTCTCCACATCTTTCTTGAAAGGCGGTGCCCAGAACTAGATACAATACTCCAACTGAGGCCTAACCAGCGCAGAGTAGAGCGAAAGAATGACTTTTCCTGTCTTGCTCACAACACACCTGTTGATGCATCCCAGAATCATGTTTGATTTTTTAGCAACAGCATCACGCTGCTGACTCATATTAAACTTGTGGTCCACTATAACCCCTAGATCCCTTTCTGCCATTCTCCTTCCTAGACAGTCACTTCCCATTCTGTATGTATGAAACTGATTGTTCCTTCCTAAGTGGAGCACTTTGCATTTATCTTCATTAAACTTCATCCTGTTTACCTCAAACCATTTCTCCAATTTTTCCAGATCATTTTGAATTATGACCCTATCCTCCGAAGCAGCCGCAACCCCTCCCAGCTTCGTATCATCTGCAAACATAATAAGCGTACCTTCTATGCCAATATCTAAATCGTTGATGAAGATATCGAACAGAGCTGGTCCCAAAACAGACCCCTGCGGAACCCCACTTGTTATGCCTTTCCTGCAGGATTGGGAACCACTAATAACTACTCTCTGAGTACGGTTATCCAGCCAGTTATGCACCCACCTTGTAGTAGCCCCATCTAAGTTGTATTTGCTTAGTTTATTGATAAGAATATCATGCGAGACCATATCAAACGACTTACTAAAGTCTAGTAAAAATCATGGAGGGGATCCTCAAGGAATCCATTTTGAAGCACTTGGAACAGGGGAAAGTGATCAGGAATAGTCAACATGGATTCACCAAGGACAAGTCATGCCTGACCAATCTCATTAGCTTTTATGATGAGGTTACTGGCTCTATGGACATAGGGAAGTCGGTGGATGTGATATTCTTTGACTTTAGCAAAGCTTTCGATACAGTCTCCCACAATATTCTTGCAAGCAAGTTAAGGAAGTATGGATTGGATAAATGGATTGTAATGTGGACAGAAAGCTATCTAGATTGTTGGGCCCAAGAGGTATTGATCAACAGCTCAATGTCTGATTGGCAGTCAGTTTCAAGTGGAATGCCCCATGGATCGGTTCTAGGGCTGGTTTTATTCAACATCTTCATTAATGGCCTGGATGAGGGGATGGATTGCACCCTCAGCAAGTTTCTGGATGACACTAAGCTAGGGGGACAGGTAGATACGTTGGAGGACAGGGATAGGGTCCAGAGTCACCTAGACAAATTGGAGGATTGGGCCAAAAGAAAGCTGATGAAGTTCAACAAGGAAGAATCCCAAACATTGTTACAGGCTGGGGACCGACTGGCTAAGTAGCAGTTTGGCAGAAAAGGACCTGAGGATTTCAGTGGATGAGAAGCTGGATATGAGTTAACAGTGTGCCTTTGTAGCCAAGAAGGCTAATGGCATATTGGGGTGCATTAGGAGGAGCATTGCCAGCAGATCTAGAGAAGTTATTATTGCCCTTTATTCAGCTCTGGTGAGGCTATATCTAGAGTACTTCATCCAATTCTGGGCCCCCCACTACAGAAAGGATGTGGACGCATTGGAGAGGGTCCAGCGGAGGGCAACCAAAATGATTAGGGGGCTGGAGCACATGACCTATGAGGAGAGGCTGAGGGATTTGGGCTTATTTAATCTGCAGAAGAGAAGAATGAGGGGGGAATTTAATAGGCAGCCTTCAACTTCCTGAAGGGAAGTTCCAAAGTGGTTGGAGAGAGGCTGTTCTCAGTAGTGACAGATGGCAGAACAAGGAGCAATGGTCTCAAGTTACAGTGGGTCAGGTCTAGGTAGGATATTAGGAAAAACTATTTCACTAGGAGGGTGGTGAAGTACTGGAATGGGTTACCTAGGGAGGCAGTGGAATCTAGAGGTTTTTAAGTCTCGGCCTAACAACACCCTGACTGGGATGATTTAGTTGGGATTGGTCCTGCTTGGGGCAGGGGGATGAACTTGATGACCTCCTGAGGTCTCTTCCAGCTCTATGATTCTATTATTCTAAGACTGAGAGGGAAGAAAAGTGGGGACTGCACAGTTCCAGGAGCCATATATACAAGGTGACAGTGAAACACTGAACTAGCAACAACATTTCCTTCCAAGCCAGGTTGCCAGAATTGACTAATGGAAAAAAAGGAAAAGTGCACACAAAGTGACCCTTACTTTAGCAGGAGAATACCAAGACATGATGGGTAGAGAATTATTTTGAATGGACATGAGCTTTGCTGCTGCAAACTATGCACCTCATAATTATTATACAGTGATAATTAATGGATAATAAGCCACAAGTTTCAGTAAAATGCCCTGCTGCAGTTTTTAAAGATTCTCATGATTCTGAGAGTAAGTAAATCTGTAAGTTTGCCACTATCAAGAATGAGATAATATGCTGCATCCCTGTAGGGTTTAGCCATCATGTCAGTTTCATCTCACATTTCTTAAGAACCCTGAGCTCAAAAGGGACTCAATTCTAACTAAAAATACACACAACACATCCTGTGTCACTCTGCTGACAATCTGTCATCCTGAAGGCACTTCCCAGCTGTCATTTTTGAATGGTAGTGGAAAGGAGCCGGCTCAATGTTCTGTGCATGGATAGGATAAGATCTTCTCACATGCAAATACACTTCTTGTTGAAGAAAATTTCTTTAAAGGCAAATATTTAAAAATGGGGTAGAAACAGAAAAGTGCTCTACATTTTCGAGAGGCTGTAAGCTTTGCAGGCATTAACCATCTCTTATGGTGTGTGAACTGTACCTAGCCCACTGCAGGTGCTAGTGCAAAACAAACTAATAAAAATATTGTCTTCCAGCATGGACTTGCACCATATTTCAGGGGAATATTATTCAGCAACATTTCCAGAATTGTTCGGTAGCCATTTGCTATTTTATGTCTAGAATAGAGATGGGTTAGAAAAAGAGCCACATTTCTGAAAACTCTTGCAACTGGAAACTGCAGCATGAGTTACTTTTGAAAATCTGGGCTTAAGTAACTTCACATTCCTCACCATGGAGAAAGTTCATCTGAGTTTGAATTTCATGGCTCAGCCCTATTTCTCTCTCACCTGAAAGGAATCCCTCTATTTCTTCAAGGTATAGACCATATATTAAAATATCTAATTAAATTTATCCAGGTACTTATAAAATGCTCATCACACATCTAAGCAGTTATATTTGCATAATGTACACAGAAATGACTAGTAAATTGGGCATGAGGGGCTTTGTTTTAGAGCAGAGTGGTCATCCTTTCAATATTACATGGTGTGAATGGTGGGCATAGCCTCAGGTTCCTATGCTGTGCCCGCTGTCATATGCAGAGTACTGTCAATTTTCAACATGCTGGAAATTGCTGGGTTGAGTACAAAGTCTACGATTCCAGTGCTTCCAGCAGTGAGTATTAAATAGAAGTGTCAGGAAATCAGCCAGTGGGCATCTCATAATAATACAAGACTTTTTCAAGGGTGGCCACCTTGCTTATAACTTATGACTCCACGTTTTAGAAATAGTCCTCTCAGTAATTTTATCTTGGCTGCTACAGATATGTCAGTAAGTGACACTGATGGCACTGGCTATCCTTTTCAACATAAACTGATGGGTCAGGAACACAGATTTCAGACAGGTCCCCCATAAAGAGGTTATTGACTTATTTCTGATCTCCATCACTTGCTGTAAGGATGAAGTTTAATTTTTTGTTAATTGTAGACTCTGGTCTCTTAGGCAGCACTTGACCAAACGATGCTGTCATGGTTCCCATAGTGGCAGGGTATGAACACCTGTTCGTACGCATTGAACTGATTACTACTGAGCAGCTTTCACAGTATCAGCTGCAGGCATTGTTAGGTCATTTAAATTTACTCTCAGTATCTCCTGGCACAGCCATGTGCAGATGGTTGGCAAGAGACCATTGCTAAGATTAATAAGACATATCATTCTGTAATTCTGTCATAAAAGCTCAGGGAAGACCTCAGGGTATGGAAGTGTTTCCTGGATCATAATAATGGGATATGATCTCCGTGCAGCCTTATGATTTATAACTTTGTTTCTGCTATTTTTGTTATTTATTTTTAAGACTCTTGAGGTTTAGCCTATCAGTCTCAGTCACAGGTACAAATGTGCATAATTTAGAAAATGAGGTTTTGTGTTGATTTTAGAATTTATCACTTCATAACAATTTCAGTTTGAGGGCATTCGCTAGTAAATAAACAGACTGTTTTACTCAACCAAACAAATATAACAAAGTTCACAGGAAGTTTCTAGTGACAAAAAGACAACTGCTGCATACATACCTGCCATACGATACAAACATATATAATGCATATGTGAATTTATTTAAAAAGATCCATATGAGTTATTATAGTTGAGTGTGACTACTGAAGAATTTTGTTTCGGTATTTAAACAAAAAGTACAAAAATTGCAGCTCCTGACGGAACACGGATCCACTCAGGTCAGCCACTCTCACGGCCGGGTCGCTGTGAGCCACATGTGTACTCACAGCCCGCGCCATTCCACCCATGACCCCCAGTGCACTGCCTCATATCTTGCATATGCAGGCCGGGTCACACGCAGCATCCGTGGGGAGGAAAGGGGGATTGGGTTATTCACGGGGTCCCGGCCAGCTCATGCTCAAAGCCGGCCCGCTCAGCGCACAGGCCCCAGCACCTGGAGGGAGACGCGCAGCTGTAGTGGCAGCAGTGGCTCCAGGACCCAAGAATTAGGTTAGAGTGGGGGGAGGGAGGGTGTGCCTGGCTTTGGGGAAGGGGAGGAGAGGTGGCTTGGGTTTGGGGGGGGGTGCCTGGCTTTGGGGAAGGGGAGAGGGTCTGAGTTAGAGAAAGCTGCTCTTCCCCTCCCCTAAACAGCAGGTGCGCTTCTTGAAATGCCGAGTGTGTTGAACCATTGGGGACTTTTCCCCTTGTTGCCTGCCTGCGTGGGGGGGATGGAGAAGGGAGCAGGAATCCTGGGACTGCATGCCAGCTCCAACTTCTCAGGAAGCACGCGGCTGTTGTAGGGAGCAGAGGAAGAGTGCGCGCTTCCTGAGAAGTTGGAGATGGCAGGCAGTCCTGGGACTCCTACACATACACATACACACCCTGCGCAGGCAGGCAGCAGGGGGAAGGAAGTCCCTGGTGGAGCGACACACTGGGCATTTCAGGAAGCGCACCAGCTGTTTAGGGGAGGAGAAGAGCAGCCCGTGTGCTTCCTTAGACCTGGGATCCCCAGGTACTGGCCCCAGCTGTCTCTCTCCCCTCCCCCAACCAGATTCCCCTCTCTCCCACGAGTACCCTGCCCCAGCACCCTGTCCACTGCCCCCACCAACACAGTTGGGGCCACATTAGTGAGGCTTGGGGGATTTTAGAGGGGTTGTTTTTTTGCATCTCATTTGTGTAACCCCGACTGACTTTTCCGTGGGTCAGTGACCACTGACTCAAAACAGGTTCCCCGACCCTCTCATAAATAAAGACAATGCTGAAACATTTTGTGTTTGACATAATATTTTATTTAAAAATGAAGCTTGGCCAACAAGTCCCCAATAGGGGCCAAGCCCCCATCTGGCCGCAGCATCATAACACTCCTGCAACCCCCAGACACCAAACCCGAGCCTATCATACACTGGAACTCCCTGTCCTGAGCTTCTCACATCCCCAAACTCCTGCACCCCCGCATCCCCAGTCTTCTGCCACAACACTCCTGCACCATCCACACACTGCAAATCTGTGTCCTGAGCCCATCAGACTCCCGGCCTCCCTGCCCTGAGCCCCTCATACACCCCAGCCCAAACTCCTGCACCCTCAGAGCCACAAGCCTGCGGCTTGCTCAGCACCCCAAACCTTGACCTGACCCCAACACTCTCCAGCCTGGAGCCCCCTCCCTGAGCCAGCATCCTCTTCTCTACTTCCTCCTGCACCCAAACTCCCTCCCAGAGCTTTCACCACTCATCCCTTCCCAGCGCTTTTTTTGTGAGCCACAACAGCAGTGCAGACAGCATGAAGAGCCGGGGCGAAGTTGTTGAGAAAAAAAAAAAAAAAAAAGCAGGTGTGGGATGGTGTACCAGCACCTATTTCCCCCCAGCGCGGCTTTTTTTTTTTTTTTCTCCCCTTTGGCTCAACAACTCTTCATGCTGTCCCCACTGCTATTGTGGCTCTTTGTCTGGAATGGGTTGGCTACCCCGGCCCTAGTGGAAGCAATTGCTGAGAGAAAAGAGATTTTCTATATGTTAAGGCTATCGGTTGGCACAACAAGAATGTCTTTTAAGGCATTTTATTTGTCTGAAGATTACAATATGTTATTACCTATAAACGCTGTTACTGAAGTTAAAGCAATAACCTGTTTGTAATAAAACTGGAGTTGCAATCAATTCACAGGTATCTTAATCCACCTCATTTTCTCTTATATAAGCTAGACCAGGGTGGGCAAGATACGTCTCATGGGCCAGATCTGGCCTGCCAAGCCACTAGATCCGGCCCCTGGACACTCTTCCGCCAAGACCTGCAGGCACACAGAAGCTACTGTTTTAAGTACAGGGCTGCTCTGCATGCCTCTCGTCTCTGGAGGGAGGGGAGGCTTTGCGTGATCTCACTGCCCCAGCCCAATCCTCAGCTCCTATTGGCTGGAAACAACCGGCTAATAGGAAATGACTCCAGCCACTCTCTCAGGGTATGTCTACACTACCATCCTAGTTCGAACTAGGGTGGTTAATGTAGGCAACCGGAGTTGCAAATGAAGCTCGGGATTTGAATTTCCCGGGCTTCATTTGCATATTGCCGGGCGCCACATTTTTAAATGTCCGCTAGTTCGGACTCCGTGCCCGCGGCTACACGCGGCACGACTAGGTAGTTCAGAGTAGGCTTCCTATTCCGAACTACCATTACTCCTCGTGGAACGAGGTGTACCGGTAGTTCAGAATAGGAAGCCTAATCTGAACTATCTAGTTCATGCCGCGTGTAGCCGCGGGCACAGAGTCCGAACTAGCGGACATTTAAAAATGGCGGTGCCCGGCAATATGCAAATGAAGCCCGGGAAATTCAAATCCCGGGCTTCATTTGCAACTCCGGTTGCCTACATTAACCACCCTAGTTCGAACTAGGGTGGTAGTGTAGACATACCCTCAGTTCCTATTGGCTAGAAACAGCCAGCCAATAGGAGCTGAGAGATTGGCCTGGGGGTTGGGGGGTAGCACAAGCCTCTCCTCCCTCCTGGAGCTGAGCAGGGCCAGCTCTAGGTTTTTTGCTGCCCCAAGCAAAAATTTTTTTGGCTGCCCCCCCTTTTTTGTCCGGGGAGGGTGCGCACGCAAATGCAGCTTGTGTGGCTTCCTGGGGTGTGGGGCGCATGCGCCGGAAGGAGCCCAAACCCCGGGGCATTTTCATCTCCTAGGAGAGCAATGGGGACTCCCCACGTGAGGGCAATGGAAGGGCAGGTTCATCCACAGCAAAGCTGTTCACATCACCTAGTGCGGGAGTCCCGGTCCCACTCCTCACTCTGCAAAGGGATTTTATTATTAGATGCCTTATAATCACTTAGACTCCTACCCCAACACATAAGCTGTCCAACTCTTGGTGTCCATGGACAAGAATCAGCCTCACTATACAATGAGACAGTTCAAAGGGGTTAAGAGAACTTTTGTTTCAACTCCCCAGCTCAACTGTCCAGAACAAGACAGGCACCAGACATCAAAACCCCAGTAGCCTAGGATCTATTCCATGAGCACAACCCTGTGCTTTCTCCTTCAGGGATGGACCAAACAGCCTCTGAAGCAGGGTGGATTGATTTAAATAGCTTTGATTTAAAACTCTAATTTTAATCATGATTTAAACTGGCAAGCAGAAAGAAAGAGTTACTCACCTTGTGCAATAACGGTGGTTCTTCGAGATGTGTCCCCATGGGTGCTCCACTCTGGGTGCTGGTGTGACCTTGCGTCGGCGACCGGAGACTTTTCTAGCAGTTTCTGCCGTGCCGCGCAGGCGCTGTGGTGCCCTCTAGTGTAATTGGAATTGTTGGTTGCATGTGCGGCACGGCTCCTCCGTTCCTTCTCTACCCACTAGAGTATAAGGCTCCAAGCTGGGGAAGGAGGGAGGGTAGTGGAGCACTCACGGGGACACATCTCGAAGAACCACCGTTACTGCACAAGGTGAGTAACTCTTTTTTCTCCTTCGAGTGGCTCTACTCTGGGTGACTACAGAGCAGTTGTTGGCTCGCGGACGTGGGTTTGGAGCCGTGTAGTAGTAACTGTGGACAATACAGCGTGTCCCACTGCCATGGAGGATGCTATGGAAGAGGAAAGTGCATAATGTTGCGCAAAAGAGTGGTCAGATGACCAGGTGGCAACATTGCAAATGTCTTGGAGTGGAACATTACGAAGGAAGGCGGTTGTGGAAGCTACTGCCCTGGTGGAATGAGCTGTGATACTTCCAGGTAAGTGCTTGTCATGCAAGGCGTAACAAGTTTGAAGGCAGGAGGTAATCCATTTTGAAATTCTCCGAGAAGAGACTGCTTGCCCCTTAGATCTTTCAGCATAAGAGATGAAAAGTCTAGGTGAGGCTTGCCACGGCTTCATGCGGTCAACGTAGAATGCCAGAGCTCGTCGGACATCGAGAGTGTGCCATGCAGCCTGGACTGGGTCGACGTGCGTCTTCAGAAAGAAGGCAGGTAAATATATGGGTTCATTCACGTGGAAGGGGGAGGGCACTTTAGGGAGGAACTTAGGGTGGGGTCAGAGTATCACTCTGTCCTTTGTAAATACTGTGTTTGGAGGGTTGGCCATCAAGACTGCAAGCTCACTCACCCTGGGTATGTCTACACTAGCCCCCTAGTTCAAACTAGGGTGGCTAATGTAGGTATTCGAAGTTGCAAATGAAGCCCAGGATTTAAATACCCCAGGCTTCATTTGCATGTTCCCGGGCGCCATTTTTAAATCCCCTTAATTCAAACTGACTGCCAGCGGCTACACGTGGCAGTCAGAAGTTAATCCGAACTAAGTCCTTAGTTTGGATTAACTGTTACTCCTCCTGCAATGAGTTCCCCTTCCTCAGACAAAGGGGGAGGGAGAATCACCTGGATCCCAGGCAGAGGTGAGATTGTCAGGACACAGCACAAAGGGGCTGGAGGTATGTCTACACTACAATGTTAGTTCGAACTAACAGACGTTAGTTCGAACTAACTTTCATAGGCGCTACACTAGCGCTCCGTTAGTTCGAATTTAATTCGAACTAACGGAGCGCTTAGTTCGAACTAGGTAATCCTCATTCCACGAGGATTAAGCCTAGTTCGAACTAGCTAGTTCGAATTAAGGGGTGTGTAGCCCCTTAATTCGAACTAGTGGGAGGCTAGTCCTCCCCAGGTTTCCCTGGTGGCCACTCTGGCTAACACCAGGGAAACTGTACTGCCCCCCTTCCAGCCCCGGACCCCTTAAAGGGGCACGGGCTGGCTACGGTGCCCGTGCCAGGTGCAAGCCTGCCAGCACCCAGCCAGCAGACCCTGCACCTGGCACGGATCGAGCCACCCACCCGATGCCCCCCAGCTCTCCCCTTCTTCCCGGGACCAGGCTGGCGGCTCCCAGGAGCTTGCCCGGGACCGCAAGAGGCGGGCACCTTCCTGGGCTAGTGCGGACATCGTGGACCTCGTCCACGATCTCCACACTAGGCACAGGAAAGTGGCAGGCTTGGGCAGGAGAGCTGCCAGCCTGGCCACCCAGGAGCAGGTGTGCAAGAGAATCAAGGGGGTCCACTGAGACCCCTGACCCTGAGCCCTGAGCTTACAATGGCCGTCCTGGGTCAGACCAAAGGTCCATCTAGCCCAGTAGCCTGTCTGCCAACAGCGGCCAACCCTAGGGACCCTGGAGGGGATGGACCGAAGATAGTGACCAAGCCATTTGTCTCGTGCCATCCCTCTCCAGCCTTCCACAAACCTTGGGCAGGGACACCACTCCTACCCCCTGGCTAATACCACTCCATGGACCCAACCTCCATGACTTGATCTCACTTCCCTTTAAACTCTGTTCTAGTTGTAGCCTTTACAGCCTCCTGCAGCAAGGAGTTCCACAGGTTGACTCTTTGCTTTGTGAAGAACAACTTTCTGTTACTAGTTTGAAGCCTGCTACCCATTCCTTTCCTTTGGTGTCCTCTAGTCCTTCTTTATGGGAACTAATGAAGAACTTTTCTGTATGCACCGTCTCCACCCAACTCCTGCTTTTAGAGACCTCTATCCTGTCCCCCCTCCGTCTCCTCTTTTCTAAGCTGAAAAGTCCCAGTCTCTTTAGCCTCTCTTCATATGGGACCTGTTCCCAACCCCTGATCATTTTAGTTGCCCTCCCCTCTCCCAGCCTCTCTCTTCCCCTCTTCCACCTGCTTTTCCCAGTCTCCCCCAGTTTTGTTCAAAAAAGACAGATTCTATTTTGGAAGACACGTTATCTTTATTTTGTACATCAAGAAGAGGGGCTAGGGAAGGGTAAGTGGAAGGAGGTGAGGGAGGAATGGGGCACGAGCCCCCGATGGGGAGGACTGGGCTGGCTCTGCGGGCTTCTGGGGGTGGAAGCTCTCCTGCAGCCCCCCAATTGCCCCCTCTCCCCAGATGGCAGCCTGCGGCAAGTGCAGCCGGGCTGATGTCTGAGTGCTGTGATGTGCCCAGTGTGGGCACTCAGGGCATTCGAAGCCAGGACTGCTTTGCAAGCGGGGCACCCCTGAGAACTGTCTGTCCGGGGTGGGGGTCGGGACCCTTTAAGCACAGCCCTCGGCTAGCCTGAGACAGCAGCTCCATGCTCTAAGTCCTCCTCTGATGCCCTGCCGGCACTGCTTCCGGCCATCCTTAACCCCGCTTCAGGGTTCACTTAATGTGGACGCGCTAGTTCGAATTAGCGAAACGCAAATTCGAACTAGTTTTTAGTTCTAGATGCGTTAGTTTGAATTAGATGAGTTTGAATGAACTAATTTGAACTAAGTTAGTTCAAATTAGCGCTGTAGTGTAGACATACCCTGGGTTCCTGGGCAGGTGTGGGGGGAAGGGTCCAGGAGAGTAGCGGGAGGGGGGATTGTTTAGAGAGCAAGACAGGAGTTGGGGATCCAGGTGGGCAGCAGGGAGGCGGGGGTGGGAGGGGGAGAGAAGAGGAGACGGGGTCCCAGCAGGGTTGCAGTGGGCCAGGAGATAGGGTGCAGGATTTTTTTTCCTAGTCCAGCTTTTTTTTTTTTTTTTTTTTTTCCTGGCATTACAGAACTAAACTGAAATGTATTAATATTTCACTCTTACATTTCATGACAAACAGAAAACTTCATGAGCCAAAAAAAAGGGAAAAGCTTATAAAACTAAGATATGAATCTCAGCATTTTAACAGCTGAACAGAGAAAGGAATTAAAATGCTGTAATTAAAAAAAATCATGAGTGGATGGGTAAAGCCTGTGGCTGAGAGCCACGTGGAGGGAGCAGCCTGTATTTTCAAGCAGTCTGGGGCTGCAGCAGGCAGGGAGCCCAGCCTGCTTTGGGGATGCTGCAGGGCTGCTGGCACCACTTCCCTTCCAACACCCTCCCCCAAGTCACCATCCAAACTCTCTGCACCCCCTGGCCTAGGTCACAACTCCCTCCCATCGCACCATCACAGGAAACAGCATAAACAGAAGAGTCCTCCTACAGTGCAACATAGTCATAGCGCTAGACTGTCAACATGGGGGAGAATATATGTGCTAGGTATTCTGGGTCTATGCTTTGCAGTGTGGATACCAGAGCCCTAGGTTTGAGAATGTGTCAAAAAATCCTTAATCTAGATTTAAAATGCAGTGTAGGTGCTGAAGCCAAGGGTTTCCTGACACAGGCCCATTGACTTGAGTCCCACTAACCCTACACACTGATGTGTAGACATACCCTTGGAGCTCACCCCAGAATAGGGAGCTAGACTATATGGATGGGTTAACTTCTATGAGTAAATTTTAGAGAATCCTTTATTTAAAAAAGAATAGGTGATTGTCCATTATTAAGGACACAAATTAATCATGGATCTCATGGCAGTCATGGATTCTGTGACTTTACCAGACCTCCATGATTTCTTCAGCTTCAGCAACAGAACCCAGGGCCGGAGCTGGGGCTGTGCACGATAGCCCTCTGTCTCCCAGAAGCTGCCACTGGTGCCATATGCTTCTGCCCCACAGCTGGAGCTGGGACTGGGTCCCGTTCCCTCCGTCAGCTTCAGCTGACCAGGGCTGGAGCCCAGGCTGCACATCCCTCCACCATGGCTTCTGCTAGACTTGGGGCCAGAACTGTGCTCGCCCCCACCCACATCAGCCATGGCAGAACCAGAGCCCCGGGCCCTTTAAATCACCACTGGAGCCCTGTGCAGCATGCTGTAGAACCCTGCGTGGCGCTCTCCAGACAGCACTGAAGAGTCCCAGCCCTGCCCCATCTTGTCCAGGGCCCAGGGAGGCTATTGGCTTGCCTGGCTGTGTTCCCCCCCAATCAGGCTATCACTCCTTACCTCTCAGCCTTGCCCCATTATTTTTAGCAAAATCATACATCAGTCACAGACTTCTGTACGTTTTTATTTATTGCCTGCAACTTGTCTGTGATTTTACTAAAATTTACTGCGACAAAATCTTAACCTTAGCCAACATAACTGACTGTTACATGTAATTTTATGTTTTTATTTTATTTCAGAAAAAAACAATACATTAAGGTTTATCAAACCTTGTGATCAGATGCATGCACACAGCCTCCACTTACATCAGTGTGACTGTAACTAGGTTTTATATGAGTATTTAAGGGGAGCGAAGGTGCCTATAATTTTCCTGCAACAGGGACCAGCCACATTTTTGGTGCTTGCACTCAGGGAACACAAAGACTTGAATAGGATATCACGGCTGTTGGAGCTAGCATCTCTCAAAGAGGAAGGGGCCTTATCCCTTATTTCTGCACCATCCCCAACAGAGCTAGTTATCTACTATGTGGACTGGACAATGCACTCCATAAAACAGTACCTTGAACATCTGATCCCTGGATACTCAACAAAGAAGTATGATACTACTGATTCCTAGTAGTGTTTTTGATTTGTGAATAAAACAGGGAGAGAAACAGGAAAAGCATTTATTTTGACATTCTACTGCGTATCATTCTTCATATACTGCTAAATATAGGTAGTTAGCCACTGAAATCCATTTTGGAGTGAGATAACTAACTATTATCAGGAATTACCTGTGGCCATCCCAAATGAATTGTGTTCATTTTTACAAGGCAGATAAAATTCTGCCCTGGCCTGTTCACCAGAATTATTTAATAATTGGTTCTTTTCAACCTGTGACAGTCACAGCAGGGATATATGTTGCTCTTCAGACTCCTGCTTACCACAATGGCTTCCAGCTATTTCTCTGAATAAGGGCATATAATAACTGTTCAGACTTACAGCTATCTTCATTATTTTAATGTGACAGCAGTGGGTGGCCAGGAAATGCTGTTTTTGTATTATTAAATCTACAGGACAGAACCTTTGCTCAGAAAAAGGAAATCTAATCAAAATATCTGATAATATACTCTAAATTGATTGTTATGTACTATAACATTTATACATACATTGTTTATATGCTGTCATAATAGAAAGCTGAAAATTCACTTCAGAGAAAAAAAAGAGAGCACTAAACTATGTAAAAGATGTCAACAGGCTAGTTGGGGGAAAAAAACCCTCAAGTCCTTTGCTAGAACATCAGGGTTTTACTTTGGCTTCTCTCTACCCTCTCCACAAAAAGCACAATCAAAACAAATATAAAGCAACACCCCAATGTTCTTACTAAGGCTAAACTCCCAATAACTTCAATGAGAGTTATGAGAAATGACTACAGGGCAGGCATTGATCCACATTTCTGAAAAACAGTGCTCGTAGGAGAAAATTACTCCCTGACCCTAAAACCTGCTTTAGAAGACACACACACACAAAAAGTCAAAACAAGAGAAATCTTATTTAGTCAAAGAAAACCAAATTGTCAGGGCAAGAATAGCTTCATATTTTTGTGCTGTTTTCTCACTTAATGTTTATGTGCTTCTTAGGGTAAATGGAAGAAAACTAAATCATGAGACTGAACAACACTGCCATGAACTAAAGATAGATTAATGGAACGAGAGCTTTTGAGCCAGCTAGAGACTTCAGCTGGAAGGAGCAGAAGCAGTCAAAGTAGGAATCTCTCGACAAAAAGTTTTAAGTGGATTTTATCTGCCCTGTGCGGATTGGCTGCTTACTCCAACAATCTCCCCGCAGCCTCTCCTGCTCAACTTCACATTTGCCTCTCTTGCCCTCTTTTCCCTCCCCACCTTCCACCCTCTTTCCATTTAACTATCTCCTCCAAAGTAAACTGTGTGTGTGTTATACATACATATGTTATATGAACACACGTGTGTTATATACACATAATGTATCTGTCTTGTTGTGTATTCAGACTGTAAACTTGTCAGGGTAGGGATGATCTACATCTCTGTACAGTGCCTAGCACAATGAGGGAGTCCACTCTTGTTTTGTTCTTGGACACTACCCTAATAAAAATGACCGATTAACTACAGATAGTTCTCATCCCAGGAATCTCCTTATGTTTCAAAAACTGGGACTAAAAGTTTCCTTAGGCAGAGGTGGGCAAGATCTGGCCCACGGTCCAGATCTGGCCTGCCAAGCCATTTGATCTGACCTGAAGCCCATCCTGCCACGCCCCCACCCTCAGGCCAATTGAGACCCAGGGTGGAGAAGCTCTCAAAATCTCCTCCCCCTGACAGGGGCACATGGCACCAGAGGGAACCACCAGCTGTTCAAAATGGCTTCCACAGGGGAGTGCATAAAGTCTCTTCTCTCTCACACGCGGTGCCTAGAGGGAACCATCCCTTGTGCCTGACGCCCCACCCCTTTCCACCCAGGCCTAGCCCCTTCCGGGGCCAGCCCGGGACCAGTACCAACATTGGTGAAGTGTCCCCCTACAAAAACTATTGCCCACCCGTTTCTACATAACATACACATGGTGCAACAGAGGAAATATATCATATTACTGAACCCTAATTGCATTACTCGTACTATGGAAAAATGAATGCCAATTCACCCCACTTCTTCTACTGCCAAACTCTTGGCCATCTCTGCACAAATGTGGGCAAAATCCCACTCTAATAGTACTGCACTTGTCATACCGTACATAGTTTGGGGATTTGCCTTTGTTTTAACAAACCCCTCATACAGATTTTACACACACACACACACACACACACACACACACACACACACACACACACACACACACACACGCATTTGCTCTCACTACCATAGCTTGGTTGCACTCTCCCTAGGTAGTCTATGTGACTACATAGCAGGGGTTCTCAAATTTCATTGAATTGCAACCCCTTGTGACAACAAAAATTATTATATGACCCCAGCAGGGGAAACTGAAGCCTGAGTCCACCTTGCCCTGGGTGGCAGGACCAAAGCCTGAGCTTTTCAGGTGGGGAAGGGCAAAGACCAAGGGCTTTAGCCTCCTGTAACCAGAACCCCTTCACCCAGGGATGAAGCCCTTGGGCTTTGGCTTCAATTCTGGATGGTGGGGCTTGGACTTTGGCTTTGGCTCCAGCCCCAAACCACTGCAAGCCTGAGCCGACCCATTGGAATGAGATCACAACCCACTCTGGGCCTGACCTACCGTTTGAGAGCTGCTGCTAAATTGGCTCCTTTTATTCAAATATATTTTAATCATGGTTGCTATGGGAACCACACTTTTCAGTTTCCTGATGTAGTAGATTTAAATGTTCAATCATAATATGGTTTGTATTAAAAAAAGGTGTATCAAAAATAAAGCAAAAAACACAGAGGAGTTCTAAAGAAAGACACTAGTTAATCAGGTGCCTACCCTATCCATGGACCTGCAGGTGCTAACAGATACACAGAGGTTTCTACACAGTGTTATAAGTTTCTGTGTAGTTTCTAACTTCTTTAAAAATAAATTCCAGCAGAAGTAAAGCAGAGACTGTCCAACATACTAACTAGTCAGGCTAGACACCTATCATTCTTTGGCAACTAAAGGCTGATGACATCATGATGCTTTTGGCAAAGTCCATCCTCTCTTTGAGTTTACTATCAAGATTGATCCCAACAGGAACTGTCATCACCAATAACAATAACAAATGACCCTCTTAGCATTAATGACTAACTTTAACTGCTGTTAAACAGACTACTTGTTCTGGTATTACTGACTTGGACTGTACATAACACTGACCCCCTGGCTGAGGAGTGGAGCCTTAGGTTTCTGGATGAGTAGGTGTGGCATAAAACTAAACAAAACAAAACAACTAAACTGTTGCCGCTCCCGCAAAGGCAGGAACCCAATGTCATTACTATGACAGACAAAATTAACTCCTATTCACCCCTGTTCCTGTTCTTCCAGGCTCTTGAGAGTTTCTACGAGCATGTGGGAAAAGTCAATGGGAATATACAGCACACTCTCTCTATAAAGCCCTTCTTTACAACAAACATTTAGCTATTATGAACCCAGTCCCTGGATTCTATCTCTAGTTCTGTCACTGAAGTAGGAGCTGGAGGAGCTGTTAGTCCCCCTCCCTCATGCTGTAACGAACCCTACCTATAAATAATGAACAAATGACTTGGACCTCATCAGGTTCCTTACAGTGATGGTGTACTGTATTGGAATAAAGAGTATAGAGTACATTTTTCCCATCACTTTTCTGTTAGGGTCAGATCCTGCTCCAAATTATGTTAATGACAAAGCTCCCATTGAGTGTGATGTGTAGGACAGGTTTTTAAGTCAATGGACTCTAAAAATAGGTCAAAACCACAAATCTGGATCTCAAACCATATCCAAACTTTTTCAAAGTATATATGGATCTGAGGTTTTGGATTGGTCATATGTCTGGGATGCCATGGAAGTTTCCTGTACTGTCTTTATACAATACAAAGGCTTGTACCTAACTTACATTTATATCTTGGGCCTGATTCTCCTTTCACTTACACTTTTATACCGGTACAACATCACTACATTGTAGATGCTTGATCCTGAACTCTCAAGTGTTACTTCAGTCAGCAAGTCTTTGATTGTAGTGAAGTCAACCCTTATTTTCACTGGTCTGAAAGACGAATCAGGCTCATAGTGTGTAAAGTAAATGATAAAGTGAATATTATAACCAATACATCAGTTACATTACTGAAAACAGAGCCCAGGGTATGTCTAGACTATATGGCTCTGTTGACAGAGCCATATAAACTAGTTTACCCGACATAGTCAATGAAGTGGGGATTTAAATAATCCCCGCTTCACTAAAATAAAAATGGCCACTGCACTGTGCCGACAATCAGCTGATCCGGCACAGCGCGGCAGTCTAGACGCGGATCGGTCGACAAGGGAAGCTTTTGTCGACCACTCCCTTATGCCTCGTGAAATGAGGTTTACAGGAGTGATCGACAAAGGCTTCCCTTGTCGACTGATCCGCGTCGGGACTCCTGCGCTGTGCCGGATCAGCTGATTGTCTGCACATTTTTATTTTAATGAAGCAGGGATTATTTAAATCCCTGCTTCATTGACTATGTCGGGTAAACTAGTTTACATTACTCTGTCAACAGAGTCATGTAGTCTAGACATACCTGCAGAGTATAAGAAGGCTATCTGAAATCCTAATATTTGGGGGAAGAGCTGGAGTAGTATCCTGGCTTATTATTAGCAACATATATTTTATAAATGTGTGTTATGTGGTATTGTTTCCATATGATGTCCCTATATTTTGTAATTTGCTACTTGTATTTGCATTTAATATTATCTTAAAATCTTTAATATCTTTATCTTTAAGCTTTTGACGCTTTTAAAGATAATTACATGACAACATGTTTGTAGGCCCTGATGCTGCAAGGGATTGAGCTCCAGATGGGAGGTGTTGGACATCCTCAGCACACACTGAATGCAATGAATGCTCAATGCCTCACAAGATCAAGTGACTTATCTTGTTCCAGAAGCACTTATAATAAAACCTTAGAATTGCAAACACCAGAGTTATGAACTGATCAATCTACCACACACCTCATTTAGAGGCAGAAGTGCACAATAGGGAGTAGCAGAGACAAAAAAAATGCAAGCAGCATTTTTCTTCTGCATAATAAAGTTTCAAAATTGTACAAAGTCAATGCTCAGATGTAAACTTTTAAAATAAAAGTCATAACATTTTGTTCAGGTATGTACATTTCCATTCCCAAGGTGTTTGTAACTCTGAACTTCTACAATATCTTCACAATGAATGGATATTGAGGCCAGATCCTTGGTCTCACTACTACTACTTTCAACTGCTCTGGCACGAAAAAGCATTCATAATGCCAATTTAACAGCACCAGTAAAGGGTTTCCCCCACATCGGAAACATCCCTGGAAGATGCAGAGTTGTCATTGTTCTCTACTCCCCTACCCAACATAGTTCAGCCCAAGGAACTAACATGAAAATGGTGCACTGAATTGCATATCCCAAATTCTGCCCTTTACATATGTTATGTACAGTATTTTGCTCTAAATTCTGTACATGTATGTAGAAACTGTGCTGTAGACTCCAATTATAAATCCCCATATTAAAAAAATATCTCTGGTGATTAATTGTGAGACTGGACAGAAATGTTTTGTTGCTGGTATTCATTGAAGTGAATTGGAAAAAAATGTTTTTCAGTAGTCCAAAAAACCCAAAGCCTGTATTTGCTCATCAAAGCCTGTATTTGCTCAATCCTGACTTTGTGTCAGGACCCTGACAGGTCTCACAAACTAAGCTGGGCCCAATAAATTCACTACTTGCATGGCAGGTATACAAAGAAATCCTAGATGCATTAAGTCATGTTGGCAAGCTGAAGAGCCAGGTCTTTTAACTCTGAGTCCTGATCACGTCATTAAAAATCTATTGGCACTTTCTTTCTATTACAGAGATTAAGGTGTAGATGTGCCAGCTACATTCCAAGATTGGCAACTGCAGTTTGCTTTCCAGTGTTTTCTCTATAGTTCCTGATGGATAACAACTCATCTTATGTTCCAACATTCTTGAGCTTGGGGCAGTGTATCTGTCTATAAAATGATCATAGTACCTATTTATTGTACTTTGCAGAGGCATCGTGGCAATGTCTGTAAAGCATGTGGAGAACTTTCAATGAAAGGTAAATGCTCTAGGCTAGGAGTTCCAAGTTTATTATTAAATAATCAATATTCAAGGAATATCAAAGGGCCTGATCCTGAAATATTTTATTACAGATCATGCAGCTTCCAACTACAGTACTTGGAATTCAATTCAGATGCCAGTGAAATGCAACTATGCATGGGCTGAAATACCACACAAAATTATTACATCACTCAAACTTGAAGGGACAAAGTTAGGGCTATGTTGTCAAAAGAAGCTGCAAAGCAAAGCAGAGTAAAGTTACTTAGTTTGCTGTATCCATTGGCTTCAATGAGACCACTCATAGCAGCAAGCATTAAACCTACAGGAGTATATGTTCCCAGGAGTGGGCCCCAAGACACATTTCAGAATGTTGATTGAATTGAATCAAATTAAAGAAAGGCAGACTACTTCATGAACACTCACCGGTGTCTAGGAGCCTATATTTGTTCTGCACCAGCATAAGCAGCTGGCAAGACACAAAAGATGATTTTCAGTCAGGTAAGAAAATTGGAACGGTCCTCATTGAGCTGACAACAGATGCCAAGTTATTCCTTACAAGGTGCAGTTCATCACACAAATTATTAATAATCAAAGCTCTTCCTGTACCAGCTTGGTACAAAACTATTGGGAACCTTCTGGGAAGCAGACTCCTTCATCCTTCGTACATATTCAAAGTGCTTGTTCCTGGTGTTTACTCCAGATATTTGTAGACACCACACTCAGCTTGTCAACAGTGAGCGGAATTCAGCCACTTTTGTTTTTATTTTATTATTAGCGGTTGTTTTAATTATACACCAATCTCCAGTCTGTATGTGATAGCCCATATAACTCTGCCAGATCTTCAGCAATATACCATTACACTTACATCTACTAAGAGAATTGCAAACAGATGAAACCAACCTATTTAATCTCTCGATGACTCATGCCCCACTCTCAGACAGAGGACAACACTGCAACTCAAAGGTCTGGTCCTACTCAGGGGACTTCTATGGATGGATAGGGTGGGGTGATAGCGAGGCTGATCTCTTGAGGCCTCTTTGCGACAGCAGTTCATGCCATACACTCTTGGACAATGGTGCTACTGCCCCTTTACCATGCACAGATGATCAGGGCCTCCAGGGAGCCAAATATTATATCCTGATAGAGTGGAAGCACTGGAGGAAAAAGGGAGCCTAACATGCTACGTAACTTCAGGAATCCATCATTGCACTGGCCTTCTTGTCCAAATGATGGTGGCAGATCCTGGACCAAACTCCAGGATGGGCTGCTCATCTATTTGGCCAGAGTTGCCAGTTTGGTCAGGCTTCCTGCCCATGCTGGTTTACTGGTTTCCCCTCTCAGAGTGTGATGGGATAGCCATTGTCCACAAGGCCCCAAGGGGGAGGGTGGTTAGGTGGGCCAATTTACTGCACAGACGGCACCTGCAGCCGGAGCCAAGGAGCAATGAGGATTAATTAAAGAGGAAGTTCAGCCTGACAGCAGCAGGAGGGGCCTATATAAAGCCCAGAAGCCGAGAGCAGAAAGGGGCTACAGAGAGAGTGAGGAAAGCTGGCTGGCTTCAGTCACTGTTAGGCTGAGAGATGGCAGGATGGGCAGTAGCAAAGGGATAGAACAGTAAGGGTTAGAATTATGCAGGCTTTGACTACTAGTTGTAGGGTCCTTGGGCTGGACCCCAAAATAGAGGGCAGGCCTGGGTTTCCCTACCAGCTGCTGTGGAATTGGCAGTTAAGGGGCAGTGAAAGGGAAAACTGCCTGGGACAGTAAGACCCTAGAGATTTGGATACACATCCACTCCTGAAAGGAGAGCCCTAGAGGATTAACCCGTGAATTGGGGGCAGCAGAGTCTTGAAAGAGTGAGACAGAGACTGATGAAGGGCAACTACAGGAAGGGACATTGACCCAACAAAGCATTCCAGAGACGAGCAAAGAGCACTCTGGGATGCTGGATCTCTCCCCTCAGATCTTCCCCTGTGCTCTATAGCCACCTAGTGCTGCCTCACCCTCCTAATTAGCCAAATGGGGGCACTTGTTCTAGCACAGGGGAGCTGAACCTATTTAATTTACTGAGGTCAGACACCCTGTGATGGGGGCTAATAATAAGACAGCTATTTTAAAATTGAGTACTATCTATGATAAGATATATCCCACAGCCCACATATTAGTTTCACTTATACCAGGTTTGTAAAGGTGTAACTCCATTAACTGTAGTAGAGTTACTCCTGGTTTACTTTGGAATAACTGAGAGCAGAACCAGGTCTTATAAGCCTCTTGTTCACAAGGAAGTTTATTAAAATCACTATTTTTATTCGTAGGTTGAAATGATGAGATTGGCATTTTGGGTGTATTTTAAAAGTATTTTGCTTCCCTTTCAAAGTTGTAATATAAACCACTGTGAATGAAATTACTGTCTGACAGTATTTGGTGATAGATTCTGGCCAAAAGGACTCTCTGGCAGTGGCACAGTGAATTCCTTAGTGTGTGATTCTACTTAAGTTCACAAACTCTCTGTTGGATCCAAGATATTAGAAAGTGCCGTGCAAGCACATGTGTTTTAAAATTCAATGAAAGTTGGAAGATTTTAGCCCTTGAAAGGGAAAATGATTCCCTATTCTGTTCATTCCCTCTGGGAACACCTAGCATTGGCACTGTCAGAAGACAGGATACTGGGTTGGATGGACCTTTGGTCTGACCTGGTATGGCCATTCTTATGACATCTTTAATCTATAGCGTCATGACCAGAGGGCTGAAGGCTAGGTAGCAGCACAGGCAGTTGCCTTCTGGCTCTACACTGGACAGACAAAGCAAGGGATGGAGAGAGCTGAACTCAGGGGAACAATGGGAACTTGCCACAGCTGGAGGACTGAACCCAGATGAACAGAGAGAGGGTTAATGGGAGTGAGAGCTGATGTGCTAGGGGGACAATCTCCCAGGAGAGAGGTTCCTATTTAGAAGACCAGGATTGGATGTCATGGCAGAGAGACAGAAGAGAACCAATAAAGAAGACACCAGAGGCTGGTACAGGAGGACCCACAGCAGAGAGGCTGGTGGAGGGTGCTCACTTGGAAGAGCAGGGTATTAAGGACTATATACATCAGGCATGGGAAATAGACTATATTTGTGACTTTTGTTGGAGACTACTTTAACTATATTCTTAGACTAGACCGGGGTCAGCAACGTACAGAACACGTGCCATAAATGGCACACAAGAAGATTTTTTATGGCACAAGCAGCATGGTATAGGGGCCGGGCAGCCTGGCAAGCAGAACAGGTGACGTGGGGTGACCCTTCACTGGGCTCCGCATCCCTGGGCTGTGTAGCTCCTGGAAGCTAAGGGCTTAACACCCCTTTCCTCCACTACAGGCTCTGCCTCCTGCTCCAGGAGGGAACAGGGCTGGGGCTGCTCCGCAGATCGGGGTAGCACGGCCAGTCACATGCTACTGCCACATCCATGGGGCACTGGGGCCTGGGCTAAGCTGCAGCTGCTCCCCACAGGCTGGGAGACCTTTCCCCAGTAACACGCTGAGCCCAGCCAGGGACTGGAAACAGCCCTGGCCTCTGACTGCCCCATTCCCAAAGCCACAGCCTGCAGGTGAGGGGCGAGCCCTGGGCAAAGGGCTGGGCCAGGCAGGGACACAACTCTGCCTCCCCAGCCCCTCTTCGCCCCAGTGCTGCTCCCAGAGGGCTGCAAGTCCCAGTGCTGCTGCCCTGCAGGTGTATGCACGGGGGGCATAGGGATGTGGGGACAGTAGGTGGGTGAAGGAGGATGCGGGGGCAGGATGGGAAGGGGCAGGGCTTTCACTGAGGGGGATGGGGAAAGTTAAATCTTGGCACACCATTTCTGAAAGGTCGCTGACCCTTGAACTAGACACTAATTTTACAAAAAGTGACTGGAGTCTTGGAAAAGGGAAACTGAGGCAGGTGTGCCTGTCATGAAATGGCCTGCCACCAGAGGGCACGCCAACCAGGGCCATCCTATGACAGTCCCTTTGGTTGGATGTTTGTAACACGAACTCACTAAACACAGGTCATTCCCTTATAATACCCATTTACACTTTCTAATGTTGATATGAATTTACAGTTTGTAAATGATTCTCCTCTAAAATCTTTATGATTTCAATATGGTTACTGAATTGATACTGGTGTAAGGGAAAGCAGACTCCCCCTTCGTTTTTACTGATACAACAAGAACCAAAAATTACTGAACTATTTAAAAAGAATTTGAAAGGAACAAAAATAGCTTCAAATTAACTAAGCAAAAGATTGTTAGAGCTGGTTATATTATATAACCTGAAATTTTAAAATTACTTCTGCTGCAGAGATCAGGCCTGATTCTGATCTCCTTTCCACACATATCAGAATGTTGTAATTTCAGGTATAATTTTATAACAAAACAAAAGCTACAATACTGGGCTTCACTTCATCTCTCCAGGATGATTCTACATCACCAGAGCTTATCTAGGCTCTATATTCTTCCCTTTCAATGTTACAATGTATTTCCATTGGTGACAACGATTCATGAGAGACTGGAGATGTGTGTATATTTATTTCTGGCAGATGTACCCATATGTTGCTCGGGTCAATAACTCAATTAAGTTTTTCTTAAATAAAAGGAAAATGTAAATGCTTTATTTAAATGATTGGTTTAAAAAAAAGTTGTGTTATTTTTATGAAGTTAATTTTAATTTCAGCTTTCTGTTTACATTTTATTAGTAAATTTTTTAAATTGGAATTCAAGAGTATTTTTTCTTCATTCTTTACTCTTATTATTTGCTATGTTTTAACAAAAACATTGCAGGGCTATCTTCACTTTGGTTTCCAATAACATTTTCTTCTAGTTTTTAAAACTTAAGCATTGATTTAACTGTGCCAAAGCACTTCTCCAAATTTCTCCATTTTATCTCTTTTCTGTAATGTTTATGGAAAAGCAATCCTATTCCAGGTTTTCCCTATTTTTCTGGCTCATCTTGGTTCGGTCTCTTTTAACATTCGCTCAGTTATGTCACTTTTGATTTGGTGATTCTGTTTCTTTTCTGTTTGATTTTATGAGAGGCAACCCCATTCTAGGCACATCCCATTTTCCTGGCACAACCAAAACCTTATGTTGCTTTCAGTTATGATAAGACTGAATTTGGTCTTAGCTCTTACCATTTAGGAGGAGTTCTTAGACAAACCAATAAAATCTCTAAAATCTGTAATAGATATAGAATTTCTCCTTTGAAAAATCCATGGCTGAAGAGATTGATTACTGATGTATTTTATACACAAGGAAAACACCAGTTTTACAAGACAGCCTCATCATTTTTCTCTGATTAGCCTCCATGTGGGAATCATAGCATTTCATATAGAGCAAGGGAAAACATCACACACAGAGATGCACACTTTGTATTTGTCATATTCAACATGTCTTTCTAAGGTATACAAATCTAAGGGCTCTCTTAGCTCCAGGCATAATACCTTCCACAATAAAATATCAAAAGAAATCCTTTCCCGCACTAGAATCTTTTGCAACATGCACTGGTACTTGCAGATGTTGCATAAGGCACTCAAATATTTTGGGACCTAGCATGGAGTCTAATTTGTCATTCATAATAATGGTACTTTGTTGAATTAACAACTATGCCATCTCTAGGATGTATTCCAGGGTATGGTCAGAACAAACAAACATTCAAGCAAGCAAAAAATGTGTGCTTGATCCATTTGTGGCTGAACATGTGAAAAATGTTAAACATTGTCAATCTGGCACTTGAGGCAAAACCTTTTAATAAAGAAGGACTCTCCTCTAATGATTCATGTGCAGCATACATTACTTCAAAGAAAGGAAATATTGCATGGATTTATCTTTGTGACTGACTCCTTCAAAACTCATGGGATTAACATACTAAATTAGGAACCCCAAAACAGGAAGTCAATCATGGATTAAAATTGAGGAAGGGACTTGCCTAAGAGCAATTGAAACAATTTCTTTACACAACAGGGGGTTGCAATATGGAATCAAGTGTAGAAGCAGCAATAGAGACTAGCAGTTGTAAACTGGTTGAAGAGAAATTTGGATACATTTTTCAAAGAAATAAAAATCAAAGGGTATATAATCACTTCCTAGACATTTTTGGATTAGGGTAATGTGATATGCATAAACCATATCTCATTTTATTTGAAACAACATTTTGGAATGCCATTTTAAGGATCTGCTTTATGTCCTCCATAATAATTCAGAATAGTTTTTCTGAATTTGAGTATATATGATGCACATATTCTGGGTATTTGTTTACCTGTATCTTATGCTGATCTAGATCTTCCAGCAAAACTTTTGTTACTTCTGGATATGAAGCTGATAAAAAGAAGCTCTATATAGAAAAGAAAGACTCTGAAAGAAGGAAATTTAAAAATAAAAGTATAAAAATACAAGCTCCTGAAACTTAGCTACTTATATTGTGTCCATCATCATGGTATCTGAGCTTCTCATGAAGATATGCTGCTCTAGTTAAAGTTTGATTCATATTATTTGGATGTTTACCAACATAGCCATGACACAGAATTGTTCTGTGAAACTATCCATTGAGAAGAACTTCTTTTCTACAGATGGACATTTATCTGCATGAAGACATTTAAAAGCCAGATTTAAAAAACTCCAAAGCCCAAGGATGTATGCCAAAATGTGTGTGTGTATGATTTATGTATGCTTAATTAATAGGCACAACTGCTGCTACCAGTACACATGCACACAGGCCCACCGACTGTGGAGTGGGGAGGGGCAACTGCCCCAGGGCCAGTGATTCAAATGGGTCAGGGGCTCCCGGCTGCCACCATTGCTACTGTGGATGAGACAGTGGATGGAGCCCCAAACCCCTTAAATTGCTGCCAGAACCCCAGGTGGTTCTGCGGGCTGGCTGGGGTAGGGGTGGCACGGCGTTGCATGCTCTGGTCGGCACTGATAGTTGGCTATACCCAGCCCCACCCCTTCTGCCTGAGGCCCCCAGCCCTTCTGGGGAGTGCAGAACTGGTCTCTTCCCTTTGGCCAGGGGCCCAACAAATCTTTCAACCCCCAGCAGACTGGATAGTTGCATGTGCAAACTTAAATTTCCAAACTGGCTATTTGCATGGGTAAATAACTAACTTTTATGCCCAGTCATGATACGGAACTCAAGTGTCTGTATACCTTTGTGTGTAGCTCTAGGTTTTTACAAAATTTTGAAAGTTTGGCTCAATAATTACATAGCACAGGTATGCCTATATTTTGGATATCGGATGAAATGATGTATTATTTAGAAAAATGCATTATAGAAAGTTGCTTTGTAACTTCAGTTACAACACCTACCACTTGAAAGTGTCAGATTCTGTAGTGTCTTGGGGAATCTCTCCATTTTAGATTCTACAGATTAAATACTTATGGTTGCTTCCAATGAAAGGAAGATTTTTTAAAGTTTTTAAATCAAAAACAGGATTTTAAAAACAATATGAAGCTTTAACTATTTAAAAAGTGGTTCCAGGCCCCATGTTCTATTGGACAAGTCCAAAATGGTGGTTACAAGGACCTCACAAGTCACACATAATCCAATCTTCTAGGACTCACAAATCTGACATTTTTAAAAGTACATTCGTCTAAGCAAGAATGAATTTACTTAGACTTTTTCGTAGGTACAAATGGGAAAACTATGAGGCTGATGGCTTAGTGTCTTGTTCTGCTCTAGCACCTTTGTTGGCTTTTCCCCATGCTGCCCTTACACATAGGGAAAAAAACCTCCTAAACATCTATGAAGCCACCACCTTCAAATCTTACCATAAGATTTATATCTGTCATAACTACTAGAAAACTTGGCCTCTGATAATGGCCAGGCAGATGATAAGCTGAGAAAAATGCTATTCATAACTCATTCCTCTTACTGATACCTCATTGTCCCATCAGTATTCCCCTTTTCGGTTTCTTTCACCAGGTGAGTCTTGTCACAGTCCTAGATTGTGAGACCTCTGATGCAAACACTATCATTTCTACTTGTTTGTACAGTATTTACTACAAGGGAGCCTTGATCCTTCATTGGGCCATTAGGCTTCATTGTACTAACTAACTTAATTAATTTGTTCCAATGAAAGAACCAGCATCCATTTCCTGTGTAATTCTGTCTGACTAGACTCCTGCCTTCCCTATACTGATCAAGGTATCGCTCCCAAGTGGTTTGAACTTTTCCCTGGCATTTCTGATCTTGCCACGTTTCAATTTCTCTACACATTACATGAGAGAGATTCCTGTGTCTGCGTCCCTTTACATTTGAAATCATAGCTCATAAGTATTCAAATTCACGTCATTTAAAAACAAAAAGCACAGATATTAAATGGGTGTCAATCCAGATCTGCAGAATATGAGGATTTAGTTTCATCTAGATATCTTCTTGAATTCTCTTGTTTCTAAGAGCTACATTCTGCTACTACATTTTACTACATTTTAGCCCTCTTGTCATAGGACACAGTTTTAATATGGGCATACATTCCAGCAACAATGAATGCAGCTAAATAGCAAGCTCATGTATTTAAAGAGCTTCATATAACCCACCCTATTCACAAAAATACCATCACACAGCCACTGCACAAAAAGTCACCAGGTTCAGCTCAGCAGACTCCAGTACAAGTAACTTTAGACCTTAGTCCATCCTGTGCTATTTTGCACACTGGGTCACCACCATTTCCCATCCTTGCCTATCAACTGCCCTTCTCTCCAAATCTTCCCATTCCATGTCGAGGCACTTGATGTCATTCAGAACTGTTAGTTTCCAGGTTACACCCATGGCACAAAGAAAGAGAGTGCACCTGATATCTAGGTCCAGAATTTTGTGCTTTGAATAACGCTCTTCCAAGAAGTTGGAGGAAATTAATCACAAGAGCATGGAAGATCACAGTGTGTGAGATAGAATTGTTGGATTCTTCCTGGCTCTGTCACATTTTTTAGTCCAATTTTTAAATCTGCTACTGGTTTTGAGCTGTATGATGATCCATGCACCCAGAAATGATGGGAGGAAGGGGGCAGAGGATAATGAGTGCTTCAGCTATTCCTTTTTGTTTGTTTAACCCAAGTTCGCTCTTCTCCTAACTGAAGCTCTCTGACTTTCATGCCTGGCTGTACTCTGGCTTCCTCATTGCTAACAACCTCTCATTCTATACTGTGACTTATGTGAGAAGATAGGAACAAAAAGAATTACAAGGAGATTCAGCATTGCAGGCCTGTGAAATTCAGTTACATAAAGCTTACTTCAGGTGTTAAATTTCCAGAGAAATAAAACACATATGGTAATGAAGGCATAACTAACAATGGTGTCACAGTGGCTGGCATGCTCTCAGTTCAACTTTACGAATAGTCACTCAGTATAGTCTTGTGAAAATTAGCTTGGAATGTAACTCAGGTACAAACTCTGGTTTCACTGTGATGTCAAAGAAAAAAAGGCTCCACACATGGCAAGTCAAAACAGACAGGGGCAGATAAAGTCCAAGCTTGCTGAGACTACTGGGGAACAAAAATTAATGCTGCAGCAGCTACAAGGTGCTGTACTACTATAGAGGGAAGTGGGAATTTCAAAAGCTGTAAGTTTTGTTTCTAAGTGGAGCTTGGTCCTGCCTTGAGGGCGGCGGGCTGAACTCGATGACCTCTTGAGGTCCCTTCCAGTACTATTATTCTATGATTCTATGATTCTTTTTCCTGTGATCACCATGCCACTCAAAGGCCTTGCACTAGAAATGCAAAATACCATGGCCTTCCTTGTGTAAAGCCAAAAAGTTTAATTGTAGTCTGGAAAGTGACACCAGGGATAGCAGTCTGGGATTCAATATTTGTTGTGTCTCAACAGGTTCAAGGTCAATTTTGCTAAGTTTATAAATCCATTTTTTTTCAAATCTGTAGGGCTGAAAATTCAATATATGAGCTGAAAATCACAATCTGGAAGTCAGCTCCTGCCCTTAGATACGCAAGCTTCAAATTCTGCTCCCTCCTATAGTCCACCACCAGCAGCAGCTTCCTTGTGAGTGAATCTTACAGATATGCAATGCAATGCAGATGTACAGGTATATCCAGGGGCACAGCTTGACCCCTGCAACAAAATTACTGTCATTAACAATTCTATTCTGCTGATGCATTAGCCCAAATGGAATCCAGTTAATTCTTAGCCATACTGGCTCTGGAGTGTGAACAGAACTACAAAGGAGTACAAATTGAACCACTCTAGTCCGACACCCTTGGGACTTAATCTGTGCTGAACCAGAGAATTTGCCAAACCACAGGAAGTCTATATTGTCTAACAGTATTAGCAACTCTTCCATGGCTTACTGGGCATGTAGAAGACATTTAGGGGTAAATTATAGCTACATAACAGCACCGGATACTGAGAGCCAGGACTGGCGGCTGTAAACAAATTTTATGGGACCGCAGGAAACTTGGCCACACCCATGATAAGTGGACATTCAGCTAACTAAAATCATGCCGGATCATAGATGTTGCCGGACCATATGCAGGACTAGAGAGGTTCAACCTGTGAAAGCTAATTTCTGGCAATGAAGCACACAGACAAGTCTCTGAATACTCAAAGGAAGCAGTTGAGGGTAGAAAGAAGAAGAGGCCATCTTTACACAGTGTACTCTCAGAGCAGACCTGCATTTTCAGCATCATCTAAGGACATTTTAGCTGAGATGACTGAGTTGTGGTGGATGGTCCTGATTTGAGCAGGGGTTAGACTAGATGACCTCATGAGATCTCTTCCAACCCTAATCTTCTATGATCCTATGGTCTTAAGGTTCGGAAGACCCCTCCCCAGAACAAGATGCTTTAATAGAAACACCCCAGGCTTGAGGTCAGAAAGTTCTTCACCAATTTAGCCCTTCCATGAAAGACCTTTCAGCCTTTTCACATACGGGGAGTTATAATTTAGCCTTGTAATATTATTACATAATATTTTTATTATGTTGTAAACAATAATTATTGAAGCTGAGCCATGTAGAGCATAAACTATAAGACATGCAATTTTTTAAAAAGGTCTTACGAAATAGAAATAAAATCTCTTTCAGAAAAAATTATTATGACACTGCTAAGGTATTCCAAAAAAAGAGACAGAGATAAATCTTTTAAAATTTGGCAATGCCCCTTTAATTATTCATATTTTGCTTCAGTGCTAATTATTTTCATCTCCAGCAATGTTTACAGTTGCTTACTAAAAACTTTTTTGTAAGTATGAACCAAAGAATCGGTATAAAAAAATATTCAAGAAGTGAGATTAGCTCATATTAGAACTCCCCAATCTCCCCAATATCTTGTCTAATTTATACGAAGAACAACAAAAACAACAACAAAAAACCCAAACCAACCAACCAACCAACCAACCGAAAAACACACTACACTGTGATAAGACCCTGCCTGTGAAATATCAGGTACATAGAATTAAGTTTTGGCAAAGACAGAGGAAAATCAGTATCTGGCTGAAACAAAATTTACAACCATAAGTAGGAGAAACTGGCATTTCTCATACTATTCTGTACAACTGAAATGGCTGTGTATCACTCTTAGCTATGCCACTCTCACACAATGAAAGAAAGTGGTATGGTGCTGGAGGGCTAAATGCACTACTGACATAGAAGCAGTTGGAAATGACAGTTTGACTCTTCAGTTGTTCATATGTAGCCAATAGACTTTGAACTGCAGTGGAAATGATAAAACTCCAAAAGTAGAGGTCATTCAGATACATTTAAGAAAAAATGGAACATGTTTGCTGAGAACTCCTGTTCACCATGAAAATTATACATGCATAAAGATTATTAGATCCTGAGAGAGTCAGACATACACACCAATCACGGTATGATTTATTGAACAGTAAAACATTTTTGACTGAGTGTCTCTTGTAATCTACTGTAAGTGGCTGACTAATTAGAAGGTTCTCATTTTGTTCTTTATTATAGCTCTCTCTTAGCACCTGTTTATTGGATAGAATGAAGAAAAACCTTCAACTATTTTTTTAGAACAGATTTTGAGCAGTGATACAGCAACAGAGAATTTGCCATAGCAGATCAGATTATTGGTTCATCTGGTAGCTTTGTAATGTTCATTGCCAAATGTGCAATAATATGCATTAGGGGATGATTCCTTCCTGACAATTGCTACAATCAGTTTACACATTGCAAATGATGTTTGATTTCTCCTATCATATTGACATGCACAACCACATAGATTATTAAAGGTCATAAATGTATCCAACCTCTTAAAATTCAACTTCACTATCTATGCCATCTTCTGGCAGTGAAGGTCACACAATGGATACATATCACACAAAGAGAACATTTCTTTGTTTTAAAATTAAATGTTACTAATTTACATTTAATTTACTAATTGCAACTGTTAATGTTTGTCAAACCAAATTTACCCATTGCCAAATAGGTTTTGAACCGGACAGTATTGGAGCATTCTGTCCGGGAAATAAATTGAGAAAATACCGGACATATAAATGTTTGGTACTTTCTAATTAAGTAAGTTTTATTATTATCATGAGTATCAGTACTTATTTGCATACTGCCTGGCTGGTAGATACACTCACACTGCAACTACACAGTAGAGAGGAGGGGGGCCAGGCTGGGGCAGGATGGAATCTCCCGGGCCAGACTCACCCGTGCGCTGCGCCAGGACCGTGCATGGGCCGGGCAGCACCCCGGGATCTCCGTGCGCCCAGGCCAGCCCCGCTCCCTGCCGGCTGGTTCCCCCCCGCTCGTCCCCCCTGGTCAGCCCTGCTCCCCCCGACCTCCTCCCGGCTAGTCCCGCTCCCCGCAACCCACTCCCGGTCAGCCCTATTTCCCGCCGGTTGGTTCCCCCGCCTCCCCGATCTCCCCCTGCCAGACCTGCTCCCCCCGACCTGCTCCCTGCCAGCCCCACTTCCCTGCCAGCCAGTCCCCCCCCCCCCCCCAATCTGAGATCAAGTGTGTCCGGTATTTTTTTTGAAACCACTGGTAACCCTATTGCCAAAGCCCATCCTCTTGATTGTTCTTACCTCAATAATATATAAGACCACATTCTTGTAGAAGCAATACAGTATGCATTTAGTCACTCGATTGTAACTCCAGGCTCCATGGACTAATAGTAGTTTCTCCAAGTAAGAAAACTAGAAGAAGATAAATGGACATAAGTAAAATAGCCTCACATTTTACAGCTCTCTATATAAAGTAAACCTTATATCAGCTATTAGATCCATTCCAAGAACTTATTTTCCCTGAGAGTAATCTTGATAAATTACCACAAACAAAATGCTAAAACAAACCCAGCAAAACATTCCTTTTTTTCAGTAAATCTTTTAAACACAGTTCCATAAATTTGGTCCTCATTTGCTTTAAACAGCAACAAGCCATCAATTATTACTACTATCCTGATAGCAAAATGAAGCAAGGTTAACACATTAGGGCCTACTGGATTAAATATAAATATGAACTCTTCGTTTCATTGTAAGAGAAGATTATTGTGTTTGAGGGTTTAATGATAAGGGCGTGGTAGAAGGAGCTTCTTTGTGTTTTAAAAGAAGTGAAATGGTAATTAGGGTTAAAATGGAAACTCAAGAGGCACAATGCTCAAAAGGGAAAGAAAGAGCACTACTAGCTTTTGAAAGAAGATGTGAATTAATACATTTATATAACATTTACAGTCCACTAGATCATCATAAATATGGTCACAATATGAGCATCATAAAACTGTATTTTCTTCCCCTCTTAAATAAACCCTGCCAGTAAATGTATCTAATATTTATGGAAACTGGTGCCTAATAATACTGGTTTGAACTACTAAGATGACTCAGTGCTAACCCTATTTAATTCAATGAGATTTTCACATTGTTTTCGACAAGAGAAGGTTCATGCCCACAGTGTGGGCAGGAAATATGGAAACTCTGTCAAGGAAGCCACTTGTGTCTTGCAACATTCCTTTTAGTTCAACCTCAGGCCGGCCTCCCATGAGCAGAGACTGAATTTCACTATTTTGTGTGATGGTTTCATGGGAACTAAAAGGATGCCAAACAACTCATTTCCACTTTGGGGCTAGTGATATGCCACCCCAAAAGGTTTGGAGTTCAAATTTATGATTCATCCAAAGCCCATCTGAAACTGTGGGCTCTCCAAACATAAGCGAGAATTTTCACGATATATAGCCTCTCTCCCAAGATCTTCAGCACTTAATGCATTTGCCTCAGATAACACAAGAACAGGTTGTCTGGTGGTATTTTAGCAAAATATCAGAAAACAAAGAAACCCACATTATAATTCACCTTGCATTCAGTCTCTCTCTAGCCTGCATCAGGATTGCAAAGTAGATAACTAAGAGTGAATGGCTAAATAAATGTGCTAATCCATTATCTATCTACCAACTGACCCTCTCTCTTCAGTCCTGCCACAACTTTAATGTATCCCAAGATTAATACTTTGACAGTGCAACATAAAGTATGAACTCCAGCAAGGCTGGCATGTAATCCACGGATACACTGTGTAGAAAAACCCCAGAGGAAAAACTGCACAAATGGTGTAGCCATCCCTCATACAATTTTAATAATGATTTCCTTACCATAATGCTACTCTCTGGGTTTGTAATTGTTCAAGAAAAATGCTAAAGTGCTACCTAAAAGAGCTGGGGAAATGATGCAATGGACAAAGAATAAGGTTCTGAACCTTTAAACACACGTGAGTTCTCCTACTGAGTTGTGACAAGGAATTAAATGGAAGAAAGCCATGTATTTTAACAGAGCTCAGTGGAGCTGTTGACATGCACTAAGTTGCTTACATGAGTAAGTGTTTGCAGGAAGTGTATGGGGGTCTAATAATAAATGAGATACAGAGCATACTTGAATGCCGGGCTCTTATAAATTGTAAGGCCAAAAGAGACCACTGTGATCATTTACTCTAAGCTCCTTGATAATACAAGCCATAAAACCTCTTCCAGTAATTTTTGCATGCAATTGTAAGAACATAAAAAGGTCATACAGGTTCAAGCGAAAAGTCCAGCTAGCCCAGTATTCTGTCTGCCAAACAGTGGCTAGTGCTGGGTGCCATGGAGGAAATGAACAGGTGATCCATTCCCTGTCATTCATTCCTAGCTTCTGCAAACAGAGGTTAGGGACACTGTCACTACCCATTCTGATTAATAGCTTCCATTAATTTATATAGGTCTTTTTTGAACCCTGTTATAGTCTTGGCCTTCACAACATCCTCCCACAAAGAACTCCATAGGTATCCCGTTCACTGGGTAAAGAAATACTTCTTTTTATTTGTTTTAAACCTGCTGCCTATTAATTTCATTTTATTAGACCTAGTTCTTGTTTTATGAGGAGTAAATAGTACTTTACCTACTTTCTCTACACCAGTCATGATTTTATAGACCTCTATCATACCACCACCCCCGTCATCTCTTTTCCAAGCTGAAAAGTTCCAGTCTTATTAATCTCATCTCATACAGAAGATGTTCCATATCCCTACTCATTTTTATTGCCCTTTTCTGAGCCTTTTCCAATTCTAATATTTCAACGGTTCCCAATTGCCAGGCCGCCGACCTCTGGCTGCTAGGCGGTGGAAGCTCTGGTGTCCAGGGTTGGGGTACACTGCTCCCAGCACAGCTGTTGGGAGAGGCGTGTCCTGCCCTGCGTCTCAGCCAACCAGCATTGGGCAGGGGCTCCTCCCAGTCATGGAAGAGCACTTCCCTGCACAGCCCTCCCACCGTGCTGGAAAGTGCTCTTCTGCAGCTGGGAGGAGACTCTAAGCCACGCAGGAAAGCACTCTTCTGCGGCCGGAGGGGACCCCGCCTCTGCCTGGCGCTGGCTGGCTGAGAGGCCGGGGCAGGACATATCTCTCCCAACAGCTGCTGTGGGAGAAGAGGTGCTGGGTGGTGTACCCCATCCCCGTCTCCCAGAGCCTCCATGACACGGGCAGCAGTGCAGGGCTAGGTAAGGGGGGCAGGACAGGCACTGGGATCTCTAGGGGCAGGGCTAGTGCTGGGGGGCTCTGGAGGCTGAGCTAGTAGTGGGGGTGGCTTTGAGGGCAGGGCACGGGAGGGTTCTGGGGACAGGGCTAATGCTAGGGGCTGGCAGTAGGGGAGATTCTGGGGGGGCTGGGTGCAGTGAGGTTCTGGAAACAAGAGGCTGGTACTACTGGGGGTCTGGTGGTGGTGGGCTCTAAGGGGCGGGGCCTGGCACGGAGGCATTTGGGATGGGGGCTGGCACTCAGGGGCTCTCAGGGCGGGAGGCTAGCACTGGGGAGGTTGGGTGCAGGGGACTCTGGGGTCAGTGGCTGGTGCTGGGGGCTAGTGGAGGGGTGGGGAACTCTAGGGGTTAGAGCTGGCACTGTGGACTGGGCTTTTGGTGGACTGGCAACGTTTTATTTGCATATTCATCATTTGCATAATTAATATGTAAATATGCAAAGAGTTTGTGAATGGGTTTGACGGTCCCCAGTATCAAAAAGATTGGAAACTACTGCAATGTATCTGATATATCTGAGCTAGAACACATCCTCTAGAAAGAGATCTAGTCTTGATCTAAAAATGAGAGGTGGGCTACAAAATAAAAAGGTGTTTTTAGAGCACCAGTACTCATTTAATACAAATGGTGAAATTTAGGAGAAAGAAAACACCCAGAAAACAACCCAGGCTTTCCTAGGAACAAAACAGATCAATAAACCCAACATTTATTTTAAATGAAGTATTTCCATGGGCAATTTGCCTCTTTAAAGAATTCAAAAAAAGCAATGGTGCCTAGAAAATTCAGATTCCTTCTCTGGATAAAAAATATCTCTTCTCAATAAAAAGCTGTATTACAGCTTAGAACCATCTAAATAACTTCAGTATTAATTCTGAAAATTAATTAAAATGATGATTCAAATCCATGCTGTCTATACCGATGAAAGTTATTCTTTGGGGCACTGGGGCAGATGCAAATTTTCTTTCTATTTGTTTGGTTTATTATATGATTCCTCATGGAATCCTTAATGAGTACTTCATACAGAGCTTTATTTTTCCGTGTGTGCCCACTTCTGGAATCACTGGATTTAAAGTATCATTTGGTTATAAGATACTACATTGCAGATGTCTACTTAAATTACTCAGTAGAACATATTCTCCCTTCAAGGAGTAATATAATTTCCATTAAAGTTGTGACTATATATGTTTCCATTGAGGAAGAATACACCATATGAAGACCAAATTTTTGTTTTGAAAACTATTTAGTGTTACTTCAGCCTAGTCTTTTTCCAATTGCAAATAAGTCCATCTTATTTTACTAATCAGTGCATGTCAGAAATTTGGGTCACCATACCATAGAAATATACAGGCAGTCCCCGGGTTACGTACAAGATAGGGACTATAGGTTTGTTCTTAAGTTGAATCTGTATGTAAGTCAGAACTGGCCTCCAGATTCAGCCGCTGCTGAAACTGATCAGTTTCAACAGCGGCTGAATCTGGACGCCAGTTCTGACTTACATACAGATTCAACTTAAGAACCCCAGGCATCCCCAAGTCAGCTGCTGCTGAAACTGATCAGCGGCTGATTCCAGGAAGCCCGGGGCAGGGGCTTCCTGTAGTCAGCCACTGGTCAGTTTCAGCAGCGGCTGACTTGGGGACGCCTGGGGCAGAGCAGCTGGGGTGCTGCTGGGTTGGTCCAGTAGCGCCACCGCTGGACCAACCCAGCAGCACCCAAGCTGCTCTGCCCCAGGCGTCCTGATTCAGCCACTGCTGAAACTGACCAGCAGTGGCTGAATCAGGACGCCTGGGGCAGAGCAGCTGGGGTGCTGCCGGGTTGGTCCCGTAGCACCCAGAGCGGCGCTACGGGACCAACCGGCAGCGCCCCAGCTGCTGTACCACAGGCGCCCGGAGCAAAGCCGCGGAGCACGGGGGCAGTGGGACAGCCCAGACGTGCCGTGGCTGTCCTGCTGCCCTCGGGCTCCGTGGCTTTGCTCTGCTTTGCTCCCCGTCCCCCTGGTCTGAAGACCAGGGGGACGGGGAGCAAAGCGGCGGAACACGCGGGCAGCGGGCAGCCCAGACGCATCTGGGCTGTCCGCCGCCCGCGTGCTCCGGGGCTTTGCTCTGCCCTGGCAGGGGGACGGGGAGCAAAGCAGAGCACAGCCTCGGAGCACGCGGGCGGCGGACAGCCCAGATGCGTCTGGGCTGCCCGCTGCCCGCATGCTCCGTCGCTTTGCTTCCTCTCCCTGGTCTGCTGGAGACCAGGGAGAAGGCCCCGTTCGTAAGTGCGGATCCGACATAAGTCGGATCCACGTAACTCGGGGACTGCCTGTACTGTAATCTTTCAAGTAATAGAAACATTCTTTTCCTCCCAAAATTAACAGTTCCATTATATGTTATTTTAAATTTTGTTTCCAGAATTAAAACTGTATGCTGTTGTTTCCAGAAACTTACATAAAACCATTAACTAGAACATTACCTCTACTGCTATTGCCAATAATCCAAAAATCACAGTTAAACTGAGCACAACACATTTTCACCATTTTTATATTAACCCGAAAGCCATTAGCAAGTGACATACAAATATCAAACAACTTCATCAAAGTTAAAAGTTATTAGACTAAACGCCAAAGAAGTTAATAAAATGTGACAGGTCATCTATGGAGAAAACTCTGACTACTTATTGTTTTACACTGTCATTTTAATAAATAAATGGAATCTTATGAAATCCCTATATCTATAGTTTTTTGTTTTTTTTAAATGAATGGTGCCTCAAAGCAATATATGCTAGAGGGCATAATAATGTAGAGACTACTGCTGGTCAGTACATATATTGTGATCAAAGGCTGTTAAAGGTTGCCCTGCTGGGTTTTTTTTTTTTTTTTTGGTGTTATACTGTGTAACTGTACTTGCAATACACTATTATCTAGTGCTGAACTAATATTGGATAAACCTTTTAACCTGAAATTTTAAAAGCACTAACTAGTACTTGTGAAAATTCTCAGATGACTAACCTTGAATACGGAGGCCCTCTGCCTGACCATGGAACATATATACAACATGGCAGCAGCAGTGCAAGTTTCCCTTACTGCTCTGTTAATGTGTCAACCTGTTCAGAGCAACTACTTTTAGGAGTAAGAGGGAAGTCTACCTTTCTGCCTTTCCAATCCTGGAGCTCTCTGCTGAAATTTCAGATAAAGATGCCATTTAGGATCAACTGTAAAGGAAGATTTTATAGCAACATCATCTGATGGCTACCACAAGCTTGTAGCATGAAATCCCAACTCATTTCTCAAAGACCACCAAAGAGTCAGCACACATTAATGACTTTTGATCATTACCCCATTCTAGACTTGATTAACTTGCTTATACTATTACCAAATTACTGAGCCATATAAATATTAAAGATTTTCACCTCACAAGTGAACATATAGAATACCTTAGCTGGAATTTAACAACATTCACAGTGCATGTGCATTAGCAAAAACCTCTTTTTTTTCTTGTGATGCTTTTAATATGTTCACATTTTGATTTGTTAGACAAAGAGCTAGCCTAATTTGCATGGCCTCTTCTTACTATTGCCTATACAGCTAGTAATCAGGGCTGAATTTGATGGAATGAGTTGGGAGCACGCACCCTTGTAACCGTCACTGCCTGAATTATCTCAAAATATTGACCAGCTCTTTCGTATTTGAGTAATTGACTTGTTAGTAATGTAAGAAAAATGGGTAAAGAGATTTAAAAATAAAAGGAATGCCCCCTCATCATCTAACTCTTCTGGGCATTAATATAGTTCACCAACAGGTGTCACTGACAAGAGCACACTGAGGAAGATCAATTATAATTAGAAGGGTGTCATGAATGGCGCCTCGCCCTGACTACTGAACAGTTTGAAAGTTCCACAGCTGGTAAGAAGAAACCTAAGCCTTTAGGAAAGGGTAGATCATTGCCCCAAAGGGTACAACAGGATCAAAACTAAAATGATCCTAAATACATCCGAGGTATTAGTTTTAGATGGCAGTCTCAAAGAGGATATGAACAAAGATTTTTCTCAGCTTGAAAGCCGGCAATGAAAAGCTTATACTGCCACACAGCTGATACCTCTGTCAACAGGACATAGCAGCTGTTTTTTAATGCTTCTGACCTGTGCTATGGAGTAATCAGAGGAGTTCGTTGCCTGCATGCCCTCATTCCCGCTGATCCCAACTCCCACATGCGCGGTCTGGATCATTCCCACGTCGTTGGCACCATCTCCAATGGCTAGTGTGATGGCATTTACATGTTTCTTTACCATGTCTACTATTTCAGACTTCTGCAGAGGAGACACTCTGAAAAGGAGAAGAGAAAATGTCAGTCAGTTTCCCACATGCTGAGCAATGTATGCCTTTCCAAAAGGACAGCTGTAATCTAGATTTAGATGTGTTGAAAGGGACTTACTGGAAAATTGCCTAATTCAACACTTAGAGTTTAGAAAACGTGCCAAACGTTTTCAGAAAGAAAAAGAAGCTTTCAAATATTTTCCATTTTTATAAGTTAAAATGAATGTGAATAAATAGAGACCATAAGCAAGAACATTAAATTGATTTTAACGATTTTGTATGTGTGTGAATTTAACGCTCAAGAGAGATGCTAGACAAAGTCCTGGAGACTGAAGTCTTTTCTTTATTGGCTACATCCTATACATCAGCTACGCAAACTTCCCTACTATCCCATCCGTAGGGCACCATTAGTTTGGGAGGATAAGATGCTTTCAATGCTCCATCTCTTTGCAGAGACTTCAAACAAGGAAGTCAAACGGTACAAAATGTGGTGGTGGTTTTTGAGATTCAAGGACAGGATAATAGTAAGAGAAGCAACTACCAAGAAGAAATAAGAAGGAATAGGAAAAGACCCTTCTTCCAAGTTACCTTACACCTACCTACTACAGCAGGTTGCTTTTCCATCTTCCTGCCTCCATAGTCAGTAAGTTATACCACCTTACTGTTTTCTGATGCTGGTTACTTACATGCATGTAACATACACCAAAACTCAGATCACCTCTTAACTTGTCAAAGTAGCTAAATCTGGAAACCTGACAGCTCATAGATAACTCCTGTACCAATGTGCTGCAATTCAGGCCACTAAATCAAACATGAGTCTTCTCTGTACAGGATGAAGACTCCAAGGTTGCAGCTGCTTTGCAAGACACAAATAGAATTTCTGCACATGGTGTTGAATAAAGGCTCTGCCCCAATGTCACTTATGCCACTTTGACATCTAACTCCATTGATTTCAGTGGAGTTTGGCTGCTTTCTACACCAGTGTAAATGAGAAAAAAAATGGCCCTATGGTTCCATGACAAATTTGTCTTCATGTTCACTCATATCTATCATATATGTAGACATTTTGAACCTGATTTCTTCTCATTTACTTCAGTTTCAATTGGACATACCTGCACAAAATTCAATGGAGATACTCCTGATTGACATCAATGTAAGTCAGAAAAGACTCAGAACCTGTATGCATTATATTGGATCATCACACACTTGAATCACTTTTTATTCAGGTACAATAACCCAAATTATTGTAGTTATTTTGGCAATCCACATAACTAGTCAGTTTCGCTATTTCAATTCTAGGCCCATCTGTAAAAACTTAATTCCTTCCCATATCAATTTTAGTCCAATGAATTCACAAGACTACTTTAGGTACCTTCCATAAAGCTGTAGACAAAGCTGTTAGAAGGCTGAAGAAGGCACATGCACTCACAAACAAAACATAACTGATACCCAAAGGCTTTACTATTAGCATAAGGATTTTATACACTATGTTTTCAGACCTCTGTACCCTGGGAGTGACTTATATTTATCCTCTTTATACATCTGGCTGGATTATAGCTGATAAGGAAAAAGAACATATGGCTTTTGGTGAGCCTTTCACTTTAAGGACTCATTCTGCCTAATGCTGAGCACCCTTTAGTATCAGGCTCAATGAATAATTTATCTGAAAAAAAGTTACTATGGTTGATCTTCATATGTTAACACAAACATTTAGAAGCAACAGCAGCTGTTGCATTTCAAAAAACTGAAAGCAGAGAAAAGTTGACTGGGCCATAAAAACCATTTAATCCCAATGACTTTGTGCATGAAATTCTCATTGGACAGATTTATTAAGCCCTCCATTGTGCAGCAATGTAAAATAGCACTTAACACTCCAGAGGATCAACTGTACTGCCAACAGAAAAGACAGACCACCCTGCTAATCTGCCATGCAAATGAGATGTTTGATTATAATTCATTATAATCCATCTGACCCCAACTTGAGTCAAATTCTAACTTTTATATATGTTCATGGTGTAAAATACAATGAGAACGTTCTCAGTTTTGATCTCTGACAAAAGTGTCTCTGTGTGAGCAGAGAACAAAGTTTATATGCCTCTGGTGTATTGAAGGCAAGATGCAAAGCAAAGCACCTTTGGACACATGAGCGGTGTAATTATTTCTCTATAATGGCACAACCTAGATCTTTTTGTTTACTTATACAATGGCTTTGATTTGTTTACTATATAAAACTGTTTAAAAAAGAAATTAGACCCTATCATGTATTGGAATCTACCAGATAGGAGGCCTTTGTCCATACAGAGTTTTATTAACCCATATTAGAGAATCCTGATAGAAGATCAGGGCTATTCATGCATTCTTCTAAAGTGTCCAGACACTGCAACTATAATAAAGATGAGGGGTGGGCAATAATAAGTGGCCCGTGGGCTAGAGGTGGTTTGGATGCCATCAGAGGCTTTATTTACCTGTACATCTGTAGTTATAGCCGCTCATAGCTCCTATTGGCCATGGTTCACTGTCTTTGGCCAAAGAGAACTGTGGGAAGCAGTAGGCCAGCCTGCAATTTTTCAGTAATAGTGTGCTGTGACATTTTCATATCTGATTATGTAAGCAAGCAGTTTTTAAGTGAGGTTAAATCTGGGCCTACGCAAGAAGGGAAGGAGGACAATCCAGGGAACTACAGACCAGTCAGCCTTACCCAAGTCCCCAGAAAAATCATGGAGGGGATCCTCAAGGAATCCATTTTGAAGCACTTGGAAGAGGGAAAAATGATCAGGAGTAGTCAACATGGATTCATGAAGGGCAAATCATGCCTAACCAATCTTATTAGCTTCTATGATGAGGTAACTGGCTCTGTGAACATGGGGAAAATCAATGGATGTGATATACCTTGACTTCAGCAAAACTTTTGATACAATCTCCCACAATATTCTTGCAAGCAAGTTAAGGAAGCATGGATTGGATAAATGGACTGTAAGGTGGATAGAAAGCTGGATAGATTGTCAGGCCCAGTAGATAGTGATCAACAGCTCAATGTCTGGTTGGCAATCAGTTTCAAGTGGAGTGCCCCAAGGATTGGTTCTAGGGCTGGATTTGTTCAACATCTTTATTAATGACCTGGATGAGGGGATAGATTGCATCCTCAGCAAGTTTGCGGATCCCACTAAGCTAAGGGAAGAGGTAGATACACTGGAGGGCAGGGATAGGTTCCAGAGTGACCTAGACAAATTAGAGGATTGGGCCAAAAGAAATCTGATGAGGTTCAACAAGGACAAGTGCAGAGTTCTGCACTTGGGACAGAAGAATCCCAAGCATTGTTACAGGTTGGGAACCGACTGGCTAAATAGCAGTTAAGCAGAAAAGGACCTGGGGATTACAGTGGATGAGAAGCTGGATATGAGTCAACAATATGCCCTTGTAGCCAAGAAGGTTAAAGGCATATTGGGGTGCATTAAGAGGAGCATTTCCAATAGCTCTAAAGAAGTTATTATTCCCCTTTATTCGGCACTGGTGAGGCCACATCTGGAGTACTGCATCTAGTTCTGGGCCCCCCACTACAGAAAGGATGTGGACTCATTAAGAGGGTCCAGCAGAGGGCAACTAAAATGATTAGGGGGCTGGAGCACATGACCTACGAGGAGAGGCTGAAGGATTTGGGCTTATTTAGTCTGCAGAAGAGAAGAGTGAGGGGGGATTTGATAGCAGCCTTCAACTTCCTGAAGGGAGGTTCCAAAGAGGATGGAGAAAGGCTGTTCTCAATAGTGACGGATGATAGAACAAGGAGCAATTGTCTCAAGTTTCAGGGGGGGAGGTCTAGGTTGAAAATTAGGAAAAACTATTTAAGTAGGAGGGTGGCGAAGTATTGGAATGGGTTGCCTGGGAAGGTTTTTGAATCTCCATCCTTGAAGGTTTTTAAATCCCGGCTTGACAAAGTTCTGGCTGGGATGATTTAGCTGGGTCCTGCTTTGTCCCAGTTTCAGAAAAGAGGAAACGAAGGGTGGATATGATAGAGATCTATAAAATTATGACTGGTGATATTTATTTGTTCTCGTAACAGAAAAACGAGGGATAACCAAATAAAATTAACAGGTAGCAGGTTTAAAACCAACCACAGGGCTAAAAAAAGAACTAGATAAATACTTGAAGGATAGGTCCATCAACATTTATTATCCAGGATTGGGTAGGATCAGTGCCCATAATCTCTCTTTGTCGGAAGCTGAGAATGGGCAACAGGAGATGGATCACTTGATGATTACCTGTTCTGTTCATTCCCTCTAGGGGCACCTAGCATTGGCCACTGTTGGAAGACAAGATATTGGGCTAGATGGACCTTTGGTCTCACCCAATGTAGCTGTTCTTAATGCTGTGGCTGTTGGGCTGGGGATAAGAGGCTCAGCATGCAAGCTGTCCTGGAGGAAGAGCAGCTTAGGGCAAGGTGAGAAGGGCCTGACCATGATAGCTCCAGCTGCAGCAGGCACAACCTGGGGAGGGGTGCATGTCCCTCAGCTGAGGCTGATCCTGGTTCATCTGGCCCCTGCACTTCCCAGCCAGGTTGAAGAATGAAGCAAACTGTGCACTTTCACCTTGCTCCCTGATGAAGAGGAACCACCAGCAATGTTCCTGTATGAATGGTGAGGGAGTTGCAGACCAAAGGGCATCTGGAGGTGGGAGTCTAGGGCTAGGGCAGTCCCAGATGGGAGGAGGAAGCCCCCAGCCAGTCCCTTTCACCTGCCTGGTGATTCTGTCTTTTCTGTATGGTTTTATGCGTCCTCACATTCCTACCCCCCACACCTCCAAACCCTTACTTTGCTTTAAATTATGATAAGAGGAAGCTGCATACCAAATGTGGTGGTCCTAGCTCTTACCATTTAGGAGGAGTTCTTAAACAAATGGATGGACAGCTTCACTCACTTGCCCACAGCCAAACTCTCTCAAATATGTAGTTGATTTTATTGACTGACAAGGAATGCATAATGAAATGAAAAATAAACATTTATGGAAGCTGGACCTCAATCCTGAATGTATTTATTAATGTACTTAACTTTATTTATGTGAGGAACTTCATTAGTTGCAATTAGAATCTCACTCATTCACATCTGGGGCCAACAATGTAGAGTTAAGATTATAGGACATGTTCTTCCTCTCAACCCAGAAATGTAACTGAATGAATAGAAAAGGCATAGTCTATGGAAATGAGAGAAGAGCACCTTGAGGCCATGGGTGACCAGCTCTGAGTTATCTCAGCCTTCAGATCTATATGAATAAGTAGTCCGCAGGCCTGCTTTCGAAAGTCGCCAGTGGGCCCCCGCCACTTTGTATACCTAAAGAAGCCTTTGGCTGGAAACTGGGAACTGGAGCCAAAAGTTGCCATGAGGCTCTGTGGCTATGGACCCTTTAAGGTCAGGGCTACTTACCACACGGCCTGTGGGTCACATGCAGCCCATAGCCTGTTGTTCTGCAGCCTGCAGTGTGGTTTGCATTTACAAAGGGCTCAATGCACGGCCCCCAGGTGGGATCTTTTGAACATGGCCTCCACTGGGAACACGCTCCACAACAGCGAGGTGTCTTCCAGGCGGAGTGAGCACTGAAAGACGCAAGCGGACGGGCTGGCTAGAACAGACGAGTACAGGGTGTAGCGTTTCTAGCCCCCAGGGAGGAGGTGCTGGGGGCGCTGCTGGGGCATTGTGAGATGTGCTTTGTACTCATGCCTGTCAGTGAAAGAAGCTATTTGTATATATTTGCATATATATTTGCATGTATGTGCAACCACACTTAAGTTGCGGCCCTCGGCATGTGCTGTGAGTATTATTGTGAGCCCTGGGTCTTCCAAAATTGAGTAGCCCTGCTTTAGGTAAACAAAGCCACAAGGGCCTTTAGCATCTTGATTGTCCATTGGCCCCACTGGTTATTTAGCAGGCTTCCTGCATCAGGTGTACTTAAAAAACCCCAAACATTTTGCTATTACTTTCTGAATTTTTGGCTAGCTGTTCTTTACATTCCTTTTTGACCTTTCTAATTATACTTTTACACTTCTTTTGACAGAGTTTATGCTCCTTTCTATTTTCTTCACTAGGATTTAACTTCTATTTTTTGAACAATGTCTTTTTATCTCTCACTGCTTCTTTTACTTGGCTGTTAAGTTACGGTGGCATTTTAAAAAAATTCTCTTACTGTGTTTTTTAACTTGGGGTACATATTTAAGTTGAGCTTCTATTATGGTGTCTTTGACAAATTTCCAGGAAGCTTGCAGGGATTTTACTTTTCAAATGTACTTTAAATTATTTGAACAAAGAAAAAAAATTAGAGGTAAGGACCTGAGCAACGCTGGGTAAATCTTCTAGTATACCATAATACAAACGGGACTTTGTTATTAAAACTGACATACTATAAATGTATTGCATATTCCAATACTATACAAACCAGTAAGACTGTCAATAAATAATACCTAAAAGATGGAATGATTTTTTCATATCACATTATTAGCACTTGCTGATTCTGAATTCCAAAAAAGTGGTTTAGTCAAATTCCTAATATTAGATAGCTACGGTAAATAGACAAACTATATCCACAGTTAATATATTAAAGTGTACTGTGCTCTAGTTTACCGCACAAATAAGGCTTTAGTAAGGCTTTTTTTATTGTAAGATAGATGTACTCAATTTTAAACTAAGGTCAGTAAGAAATATGTTTTTATAAAATGCACCTTTTTGCCTGGAAAGTACATTCCCTGACCCCAGAGAATATTTTTGATACCTATAGTATATTAGCTGTAGACATTACAACTTGAGATGGTTACTGATTTCCTGACAGATTTTGGTTTTTTTTTTAACTTTTCTTTTCAGCTTCCAAATTGTTTCTAATTCCTGTCAGTCCACCTTGCCTTCCTGTACTATGCTAGAAGGCATTCATTCTCTTAAATTAGCAGAACCATGGTTTATTTCTGCACTTTAGATAAGCTATCTATATGAACAAGTGGAAGATTATAGCACAGACCACTCAACTCACCTGAAGTTCAGGTGATATCTTGGTTGTTTCTCCCTCTTTTCCAAGTTCACAAAAATTCCTGAACAAATGAGTAGTTCAAACTGTACTAGAAAGGAACTGAGGGTATGTCTACACTACCCCGCTAGTTCGAACTAGCGGGGTAATGTAGGCATACCGCAATTGCAAATGAAGCCCGGGATTTGAATTTCCCGGGCTTCATTTGCATAAGCGGGGCGCCGCCATTTTTAAATCCCCACTCGTTCGAACCCCGTGCCGCGTGTAGCCTTGTGGAATGAGGAGTAACGGTAGTTCGAACTAGGAAGCCTAGTCCGAACTACCTAGTTTGTGCCGCGTGTAGGCACGCAGCACGGGGTTCGAACGAGCGGGATTTAAAAATGGCGGTGCCCCGCTTATGCAAATGAAGCCTGGGAAATTCAAATCCCGGGCTTCATTTGCAATTGCGGTATGCCTACATTACCCCGCTAGTTCGAACAAGCGGGGTAGTGTAGACATACCCTGACTGCTTTGGAACAAAATTTCAGTGATGTGCAACACTCCATAACTGCCATCTGGCAGAACGTGTCTGCTTTCACTACTTAGCTTATCCTGAAAATAAAACCAAATAGGAAACTATGCTCCAAGATTAACAGAAATAGTGGTGAACAGAATGGCATGTTCATCAACACCCTCCTGTTCAGGTGTTCTGATATTGGCAAAACTGGAGTGCATCTATAAAGGTTCTCAGTGTGCCTGTCTGGTACATGCAGGCCTTGGCCCCTCCTGGACCATGCCCGCAGCTAGAGGATCTAGGCTTTCTTGGGGTGCCAGCCCAGCTAGTGTGAGGAGGAAGGACCCTGACAGCCAGGCTGTTGGTGAGCTGAGCATTCTGACCCAGAACTGGCTCTCTGCACAGCTTTGGGTGCAGGACACACCCCACATGGAGGGAAATGGAGGAGTAGTGATGCTGTGGAAGTGAATAGGGCAAAGCAAGGAGAGGATAGTGAGAGGGGAGCACAAAAAGGGCCGATGTATGGGCAGCAAAGATGATACGTAACTGGCAGCTGTTGGCACCTGCCCACCCTCACCAGTCACCACAGCTTGCAGCCAGTGATGACTGGGAACAGGATGAAGCGAAGACCTGCTGGGCCAGCACTGATGGACCAGCAGAGAGAGCAGCGGGCATCGTGTGCTGCAGCTTTGCCCCACCGCCAGTCTCACACACTCTTACCATCGTCAGCTACTACACCCCTCCCCACGCTCACTCTGGCGGGCAGGCAGCTGGCAAGCAGGGATACAGCCAGCAGCATGGCCACCAAGAACTGATTGGGGGGAAGGGAGGACAAAAATATGGGACAATTTGCATATTTAAGAAAAAATTGGGACACCTGCAGTAGAGCTTTCATACCAAACTGTTCCTTTAAAAACAGGATATCTGGTCACACTAGACAACAGTTCATACTTCTCTTCTTGGCAGTTTTCCCCATGTCACCGAAGGCTTCCTTTAGGAGAAGCTGCTCTGAGGTGACAGGGCCCTGCATCTGTCCAGCGACAAATGTGTGTGTGGAAGGGGTGTCTCCTGAATTTTCTTAGAGGGTGGTTGCAGGGAATGTTCCACTGCCAATAGTCTAAGTTTATCTTCTGGGAGAGGTGGGACTCCCGCAGCCAGTGGACACACTAGGGCTACATCTACATTACGTGCTTCTTGCACAAGAAGTCCACACCTCAAAGCACATCGCAAAAGCAATGTGCCCTTGCACAAGAGAGAGTCCACACTGCATAGATGCTCTTGTGCAAGAAAGCTCTGATTCCAATGGCCATCGGAGCACCTGTGCTTTTTCCCATCCACACTTGCCTTTTTGCGCAAGAACTCTTGTGCAAAAGGGAGTTATGCCCCATAAAAGGAGGTTTACCTACGTCGGAAAAAGCTCTTTGTTCTGCCGTTTTACTCTTGATTTCCTTGCGCAAAAGCGCATTTGAGGTGTGGATGCTCCAGGGGGTTTTGTGCAAAAACCTTGCAGTGTAGACATAGCCTAGGAGTGTCCGTTACTCAGCGGTATAGAGCGGCAAGAGAGGCAGCATTTGAAGCCTGACAAACCAGACAAACCCTATAAAGAGAAGGCAAATTTGGGGGAGGAAAACAATTCCCTTACTGAAAACCAATGATACTAACACTAACACCATTCTAAGCGAACTAACTTTCATACAAAAAAGGTAAAGAGATAAAGCCAAGCATGTTCTAAGGGGTGGACATGCTAATATTCCATCTGGGGCCAACAATGTAGAGGAGGCACAAGGCACATGCGTGGGTCGGATGGACAATGCTAGCTAGAAATCTCTCATCAGGGACTCAAGATATCCATGCACATTTGAAGTGGAGCACTAGGCAGACACTGCTCGAAGAAAGAAAGAAGCTTTTCGTTACAATTTATGCAGTTTCCCTTGTCACTGGAATCTGCTTATTTTAGTATATTTTCACTCATGCTGTGTAGTCTTTAAAAGTTCTCTGTGGAAAAAAAAGGTGACGTCAAGAGGGGAAAGATGTGTTTTAAATAAGTGATATTATATCCTTGTTTCCATGCTTCAACAGGGACTGAAATAACATTTAAATACATTAATGTCTTTAACACAAAACATACTAATTTGATACTCTCCTTCTTTGGAATGCTTTGCTAATGCATGAAAGAGCCTCTTAAAATTAACACAAATTTACCCTGTTTTACCACAAAGTAGACTGGTATTTCAAAATGCCATGACTGACCTCATCTGCAGGGAAGGTAGGTTGGGAAACAGCCCAGAAAGAAAGCTGAGCCACATTAAGGTTATTGACATTTAAGAGCTTGCTCTGGTCCCCAGAGAACCATGCAAGATGAACTAATATATCACTGAAATTAGTGTTCAAAACCTTGTCAAATGGTGCTACCAAAACATCATACTTAACAGCTTTTTAATTTGACTTAAGCCTCCCTTGATACGTGCCCTGGAAATCAAAGCGACTGGCTATCATACTACCAGTTCCAAATAAGAGCTAAACTGTTATTTCACTCAATAATACAAAGGCTATGCTAAGGGACATCTTTTCACAGATCTATAGCCAAACAAAAGCCTCCATAGCAGACTAAGTGACATGAGTAATTGGCTAAAACAGGAATGCATTTTGTTAAACCAAAACATGCATTGTGCCCCTCGATTGTATTTTATGGAGTAAGTCTCTTTATATTTAATCTTTTTATGATAACTACCACCGCTAACTATGCACTGGGCACTGGTTGCAAGCATCACTGAATCATCTTTTGATTATTTATATCATATTTGCAATGGGTATTATGTTCTTTAACAAATAAACTGCCACTCAGATTTCCAAAGCAGAAAAAAACAAAGTAGATAATTAGAAAACGGTTTCCTTCTTATAAATGTTTGTTTATTAATAACGATTAGCCAAGCTGAGGTGGAGTATCACCACCTCTTCTTCTCTTCTCTGATGGAGAGTGCTGAGTGAATCTTTCTCCGGTCCCGTCCTTCAGGACAATGATGACAATTATGTCTAGACTACATGTCCAAACCATACACAACTCTTGCTGCATCTTCCTCCCTGACATTTTCAAGAGCCAGCTTCTTCTCTATAACCACACGGGCAAAACTCTTATGTAGGCCTTCACCATTTCCTATCCTGACCACTGTAAAATCCCCTTCTCTGGCCATTCCCAAACCCACCCCACACTCTTAACACCCAACTTTGTCCACATCTTTCCAACTCATCACTCAGCCAATATTTACACATGCTCATTGCTTTTCAAAAGACTCACATTTCAGATTTAGTTTTTCATGCTTACTCTCTGCCCTAAAAAGCATCCTTGGGAAGCCAAACCTGTAGGTGGGGAGGGATAGCTCAGTGGTTTGAGCAATGGCCTACTAAACGCATGGTTGTGAGCTCAATCCTTGAGGAGACCATTTAGGGATTTGGGGCAAAAATTGTCAGGGATGGTACTTAGTCCTGCCGTGAAGATAGAGGACTGGACTCCATGACCTTCAAGGTCCCTTCCAGTTCTAGGAGATAGGCAATCTCCATTAATTTAATCAATATCAACCAGTACCTCCAGCAGGTCACACCCATATCCACAACATAAAATTCAAGTTTCTACTCTTCATCTACAGCAGATTTTTTTACAGTGTTCAGTATCTTAGCCATTCATAGAATCATAGAATCATAGGACTGGAAGGGACCTCGAGAGGTCATCGAGTCCAGCCCCCCGCCCTCAAGGCAGGACCAAGCTCCGTCTACACCATCCCTGACAGATGTCTATCTAACCTGTTCTTAAATATCTCCAGAGAGGGAGATTCCATCACCTCCCTTGGCAATTTATTCCAATATTTGACCACCCTGACATTTAGGAATTTTTTCCTAATGTCCAATCTAAACCTCCCCTGCTGCACTTTAAGCCCATTACTCCTTGTCCTGTCCTCAGTAACCAAGAGGAACAAATTTTCTCCTTCCTCCTTGTGACACCCTTTTAGATATTTGAAAACCGCTATCATGTCCCCCCTTAATCTTCTTTTTTCCAAACTAAACAAGCCCAGTTCATGAAGCCTGGCTTCATAGGTCATGTTCTCTAAACCTTTAATCATTCTTGTCGCTCTTCTCTGTACCCTTTCCAATTTCTCTACATCTTTCTTGAAATGTGGCACCCAGAACTGGACACAGTACTCCAGCTGAGGCCTAACTAGTGCAGAGTAGAGCGGCAGAATGACTTCACGAGTTTTGCTTACAACACACCTGTTGATACAACCTAGAATCATATTTGCTTTTTTTGCAACAGCATCACACTGTTGACTCATATTCAACTTGTGGTCCACTATGACCCCTAGATCCCTTTCCGCCATGCTCCTTCCTAGACAGTCGCTTCCCATCTTATATGTATGGAACTGATTGTTCCTTCCTAAGTGGAGCACTTTGCATTTCTCTTTATTAAACCTCATCCTGTTTACCTCTGACCATTTCTCTAACTTGCTAAGGTCATTTTGAATTATGTCCCTATCCTCCAAAGAAGTCGCAACCCCACCCAGTTTGGTATCATCTGCAAACTTAATAAGCGTACTCTCTATCCCAATAGCTACATCATTGATGAAGATATTGAACAGTACGGGTCCCAAAACAGACCCTTGCGGAACTCCACTTGTTATCCCTTTCCAGCACCGTTAACAACAACTCTCTGACTACGGTTATCCAGCCAATTATGCACCCACCTTATCGTGGCCCTATCTAAGTTATATTTGCCTAGTTTATCAATAAGAATATCATGCGAGACCGTATCAAATGCCTTACTAAAGTCTAGGTATATGACATCCACCGCTTCTCCCTTATCCACAAGGCTCGTTATCCTATCAAAGAAAGCTATCAGATTAGTTTGGCATGACTTGTTCTTCACAAACCCATGCTGGCTATTCCCTATCACTTTATTACCTTCCAAGCGTTTGCATATGATTTCCTTAATTACCTGCTCCATTATCTTCCCTGGGACAGACGTTAAACTGACCGGTCTATAATTTCCTGGGTTGTTCTTATTCCCCTTTTTATAGATGGGCACAATATTTGCCCTTTTCCAGTCTTCTGGAATCTCCCCTGTCTGCCATGATTTTTCAAAGATCATAGCTAAAGGCTCAGATACCTCCTCTATCAGCTCCTTGAGTATCCTGGGATTGCAGACTCACCATTAATTTCATCTCCTTCTTCATTTTATTACTGGTCTTAATTTACCTCCTCAGCATAAATGTGAAGGTGAAGAGCTGAGAAGTGTTTTCTTATACTCCCCACCTCCAGGTCCAGCTTCCCAAGAATGCTTTTTAGGGCAGAGAGTAAGCATGAAAAACTAAATCTGAAATGTGAGTCTTTTGAAAAGCAATGAGCATGTGTAAATAGGGTGCTAGACTCGAGAACATTTTGCATACTTATCGATAATGGTTGCTAGTGGCAACTGCTAGAAGACTTTTTAAAAAGTGAAATTAATGTATCCAGTTAAATGCTCAGCTTCCCTCACCTCAAGCTGATTCATGCACATTTGTTTCCATGCTAATCAGCCATGTGATTCAGATGTCTGTCACTTTCAGTCCCTGCACAAAAAATTGTACAGTATCTGCACAATGTATACATTAGTATTAAACACACAGAACATCATATGTGTGACTGTGTAGTATATAGTAAAATGGATAGAATTTTGAAGCACATGGTAAAATTAAGTGACAACTGAAATTGTGTTCATTAACAGGCATTTTAACTCACTGACAGTGTTTCTGCCCTGGGGTGAAGCTGAAGGCTAAAAGAGGATAGCCATGACGAACACCTGCCTCTGGATTCCGAATAACAATGCCATCACAGTTTCTATGAACCCATCTTAGTTGTGTTACTACATAGCAAGCATTTTGCTCCTGCACAGCAAAATATTGTCCAAAAAATATACTAATATTCTAATGTGAAAATTTTGCTACTATTCCATGGAACATTCCTATTCCGCTCAAACCACTCAACAACAACAACAACAAATATAGTTGGGAAGTATGCTTTTAATGTAATTAATAGATTTGAAATTTTATTTCCTCAAAGCAGCTACTTTGTAATTATGGCAATATTGTTATTTTTCTTCTATTCTACATTAACATTTTTCACTCTCCTTCTTTCTGAAAAAAAGGCCTCCTGGATTATGAATGAAGGGGAAAAACGAATGTGCAAATTTGGATTTACATTCTGCTGTTAGAAAATGTAAGTATTTGAATATTTGGTATGATATAGGTAATAAAGAGATATATCTTAGCTTGTAAATTAAGTATAAACCATAATTATCTTAAGAAGGCTATACCATCTGCCAACATATAATACTGACTGTTCATGACAAATATCTGATTTAGAAAAATTAAATTTTACAAATTTGGAATAGGTTAAGCAGTACAGATTAATATACGTTGATGTATTATGGAGATAAAATTATATTAAAATCTATTGCATTTTAGAGCTGATTTTAGCAAGCAGAACAGTTCTAAAAAAAATCAGATGTTTTCAAAGACAACTTTTTAAATGGGTGCTGCCTAAAGATGGGATCCTAATAGGAAGTGGTCTGAACATAAAAATGTTAAGTATGCAACAGTTTCCATAAGTCAAAGGATGAATAGGACTTTTTAAAAAATCACGGCACATGTTTAGGTGTCTTAATATGAAATTAGGAGTCTAACTTGGGGCAGGCATTTTAAAAAAATATTGGCCAAATTGTCTAACTTGTGCCAAACTGATAAGAAGCAGGTTATTATCAATTACATCATTAACACATAGTCTATCAACACCTATAGCATGCTCAGAACTTTACAGAGCAAATGGTAGAACAAGATGGATACTACACCTGACGCATTTACACTCTAAATTTTACATAGCAAGTTATCAGTAGGCAGGGAATGGAGAGGAAACACAGAGATCCCAGTAACAGAGGTGGCAGGTTTGTATCATTTTTGATAGTGCCCAGAATGGGTCTAGTCCCCGCCCCCCCACTCCCTGTAAGCCGATATATATTTTATTAAATAATGTAAAAGTGGAAGGTCAGAAGCAGCACTCGCTCACTTCAATATATTATATTGAATATACTGAATATTCAATATATATTGAAATATATATATTTCACCCTTTTTTATATTTGCACCCTTTTTTCCTGGGTTATCCACACAAACACCATAGTAGCATAAGCATGGAACAAACCCATTGTGGATTCCATTATGCAACAAATATATTATATTATATTCTGTTGTACCTGTTGTGACGAAGTGGGAATGTTCTTAATGTTTTCTCTGATGGACACATGACCAGAAGTAAAGTCCCCTCTTTAAGGACTTTTCCCACCATCCTCCTACCAATAGGGATTAGTTTGGCCCCCACCAAACTGACCTACAGTTACATTAACCCAATGTGTGTGACATTAACTCGGGCGCAGAGTGGCTGAGGGAAGTGTTCCCTCTAAGAGTTTCCTCCCATGAACAGAATGAATTTTGTGTTGTGCACCAGTACTGAGTTCATGTGGCTTGTTTGAATGTGCCACTGTGGCACCCAAATATTAATAAATATCTTATAAACCTCTACCTTTTCCCTCTGCTGCCATGTCTCCTCCCCTTGCTCCATCAGCTCCCCTGCTGCCTGCTGCCCCCCAACTCCTCACCCTCCTCTGTTGTCCTGACTCGGACTCCTGCCCTTCTCACTGTCCTCAGCCCTCCCGCGACCTGCCCCCCTCCACCAGCCCTTCTCTCCTCCCTGCGCCCACTCCTCCAGTAGCCCCACTCTGATCATGTGAGCTACCCCTCCTCATCCCCTCTTCCAACACCTCCCTCTACACACCCGCCCTGCCTCTCTCCTCTGGTGCTGGTCCCTACCCTGCAGGTGTTTGCCCTTCTGCTTCACCCCCAGAATATCCTGGGACTTGCACCTTCCCTTACCCCTGCACCCTCCTGGTGACCCCCTTCCCTCACTGCCTCTGCCCCCTTTGCCCTCTTTTTCCTTGATTCCCACCCCCTCACCACCCTCTGCCCCCTGTTTCCCTCAAGCTCCTGTGCCCTCACACATGACTTGTTCCATCCCCGCCTTCCTCATGCCCACCCCTTCTTTCAAGCCTTCTCCCAACACCTCCCCCTCTCCCGCCTAGCCCCCAATGCCTTTACCCTCTCCTATCCCAGCATCACCCTGTCCCCCATCCCACTGACACCTCCCCTCCTGCCCTTTTCCTCAGTCTCCACTTGGCCGCCTGGCTAGGGTTGCCAGATGGTTGAAACAAAAATACTGAACAGCCCCCCGCCCCTAAACCCAAACAAACACCGGAAAAAAATTCTGTTGAAGGAAAAAAAAAGGGTGGAGGAGACCAAAAAATTTAAATAAAACAGCATGTCCTCTTTAAGAATGAGTGCAGGGATAGGAACAGGGGAGAAGTTGAGCACTAAGACCCAAGGGAAGCATTGCTTCCCCTTGGTTGGCAGCCATTTTGTGCTGGCAGCCTTGAGGAATCAGGTAAGCATGGGGGCTTGGGTCGGGGGGCTGGGAGTGTTGGGAGCCAGGGAGGGACTTGGGGGGGTGGGAGGCTGGGCTCTGAGTGTTTGTAGGGTTGCCAGGTGCCCGGTATTTTTGCCTCCTGGCCAGGGAAAAAATCAAAAGATACCGGACATCTCAGGTGTCCAGTATTCTCTGAATTTTTTTACCGGACAGGAGGCAAAAATACCGGACTGTCTGTGTGAATACTGGACACCTGGCAACCCTATGCCTGTCATTTGTCTTTCCTCCACCCTGTTCCTTGGTACCTTCCCCTTTCTTCTCCTGACCTGCCCCCCTCCCCTCAGCACAAGCCCCTTCCTCTCCTAACCCTTCCCCCTATTTTTCCCCTACCCTACTCTACCCTACCTTCTTCCTTCCAGTTTGCAGCGCTGGAGTCTGTGATCGGGCCCCAGCTGCTTCCGGAGCTCCAGACCACTTGCTGGGCCTGGCGTTGGGTTGCGCGGTTTTAAAGTCACGGGCTGTGACATCATGCCACACCCTGGCATCTCCCCTCTCAGCTGTTGCGTGGCATTTCAGCATGCCGCACATGTGCTCTGGGGCTGGGGGGGGGGGCACGCTCTCGGGTGGGGGGCAGCAGATGGGGGCCGGGACCCACTCTAGGCAGGGCCAAGGGAGAGACCCAGCTCCAAGTATTGGTGGAACAGGGCTGCCGGCTCTGAATATTCCTGCAGCATGGGCACCACAAGCCCATATAACTCACCGCCTATGCCCAGTAACAGGATCACATTTAATCACTTCTCCTGTGTGTCATTATATCTGAGGTTATATACCTCAAACATGGTAGCTTGTAAATTACCTTTGTGATTTTAGTGCAACATTAACAGTCCATATGGCAGTATTAATGACCTATTCACTGCCTGATAAAAAGCTTTTAAAAAAAGGGGAGGCTACTAGATTACATAGCCATTGCCCCTAGACACTTAATCTTAGGTAACTGGAAACTATTTTCTTTACTTAATCTACGGAATGGTTTATCCAGTTTGTTTAGGTTTTGTTTACACACAGAAATTGTACACTAACTCCACCCCTACCTCCACTGTGGACACAGATGGATTAGATCAGTGGTCCCCAACGCAGTGCCCGTGGGTGCATGCGCGGTACCAGGCCCAGGCATGTAGCAAATGTGTGGCCCCGCACCTGGACGCACGGGGAGCACCGGCCCCGGGCGCACGGCTATAGAGGGTGCTGGCCCTGGGGGAACAGCGAATGTGCGTCCCTGTACCTGGATGCACGGCGCATGGGGGGCAGCGGTCCTGGGTGCACGGCTATGGGGGGCACTGGCCCCGGGCACACAGCAAATTGGCGGTCCCACCCCCGGACGTGCGGCGCATGGGTTTGTCGCCCCCGGGCACACGGCGCATGCGCAGCCCCGTCCCCAGGCGCCTCGCAGCTCCAAAAGGTTGGGGACCACTGGATTAGATGATTTAGTTTAGTTGAGAGTTCTTTCCTGCTCACTTTACTACCAGTATAATTGCATTTATACTACGAGTTATATCAGTATAACCATGTCAGTTAAAAAAAATTAAAAATTTAAATTAAAATCAAACTCCTAGCTGAAATAATTATAGTTGTACAAAAATCTCTATGTAGACAAAACTTAAGTTTGAACAAAAGCAGCTCATGGAAGAAATGGAACAATTACTCCCTTTATAAATGCAGGTGATCACAGAACTATATTTGATGCGGCAGAAACACTACAGTCAATAATAATAGTAGTATTTTAATAGCTCAAGAAAAATAAATAGCCAATTTAATCCTGCAACTTTTTCTGCATTGCCTTTGGGATCTTGACCTGTATGAAGTCCTAGTGACTTGAATTTAGGAATTTTGGGCCAGATTTTTAAAGGTATTTAGATTCCTAAGTACAGACATACACCTAGTAAGATATTTTTAAGTGCCTAAGAAGATTAGGCACCTGACCACTGCACTTTTACTTGACTTAGGTGTTTTTAAAAAAATTACTTATAAAGCTAGTTTGCCCTTTCCTACATTTATCCTTACCTCCAACATCCAGCTTCCCTTTGCACGTATACTTCTATCATTTCAAGTTGCTTAGTCACACCCATATTTTTATTTGTAGTAACACTATTTTACTGATGCTTGATCATGCCAAATTCCCATTATCTTCACTTGGAGCAAGATAGTGTCCTTGTTGTATTAGGAGAATGAAAACTGTAATGCAATTTTTTAACGAAAATTATCAGTGAAAAATATATTGCCAGAGAAATCCCTCAGAAGACTTTTGTAAAATGTTACAGTTTCATGAGATATTCCATACCCGATACTCTATCAACCTGCTAATAGTTGATAACTCTAAACAGGGACTTAGAAGTGAACCTATAATTATCCTTCCTAAATCGGGATCTTTAGGATGTACACATCTTGAAGCTGTTTTTTCACAGTCTGATCCTTTGTGTGGTTGTTTACATCGGTACAAAGAGGCTGACTTAATTTCGTAATTTTTTGAACATTTTTCACAGATGTAATTAATTGTGCACGGTACCAAGTAATGGAGAACCAGGCTACATAATTTTCACCAGTATATATAGAATGTTTTTTTAAATGAAGATAACACAGAATCTAGTAGACTTCTGAGAATTTTGCTGCAGCCCAATTAAGTCATATTAGTACTAATTCGGTTATATTGTGGGATTTTCAGGAACAAAGAATATGGTTGGGTATATTTTTAAAAAGTTAACCTTTTCCTAAAGGCAGACAGAAGGATATTGCCTGAAGGACCCTGTGTCCTGGAGAGAAACTGGCTTTGAAAAGTTTCAGCAGGCAGCATGGTAATGAGACCATTTCTATTGACTTGTTATCTTCAAAGGTGAACTCTTGGGCAGCAAAGAGGCAGCATTCAGCCCTAGCCTGTTCCTGTGGAAAAAAAAAACCTCCTTATCCATTTTTATATCAGGGTGATTTATACTATCAGACAGTCAAGCCTATTACTGCCACAGTGATTTAAAACACCAGACAGTACAAACTGCTAGCACCACAGTGATTTAAAATTTCATGCAGTCCAGATTATTAGCATAAACGTAATTTAAAATACTAGCCATCCCACTTTGTTGATGCCTAGGTAATTAAAAATACCTATCAACCTAAGCTACTGGCTCACAGGTGAAAGAGCTAGACCATATAAAGTGGCTTTTAACAGGGATCTTGGAAAACGAAAAAAATTGCTAATTTTTTTCTTCATTCATTAATACTTTTTATGACCCCAGCAGGATTATAAGTAGCAACTCTGTGAGGAAAAGCAATGATTTGCCCACTGCTGAAGTATTCATTAACTTAGTAAGGATCAGGGTTTGGAGAATTTGGATTTTTAAATAAGGCATCTTAGGCACAGAATCATAAGGTTAGAAGAAACCTTGGGAGATCATTGAGTCCAACTCCCTGCTAAAAGCAGGAACAATCCTAACGAAATCATCTCAGCCAGAGCTTTGTCAAGCTGGGACTTAAAAACCTCTAGGGATGAAGATTCCACCACATCCTGAGGTAACCCATTCCAGTGCCTTCTAGTGAAATAATCAGGGCATATGTCAGAGTATAAAGATATGACCAAATAACTTGTTGTTGGGTGCTTTTTCTTTGTAGCCAGTTATGAGAAACGAAGTCAGTTCACAGGACTGTGTGTGTATGTATATATATATATATATATATATATATATATATATATATACACACACACACACACACACACACACACTCGTGCACGTGATTTGTCCTTTTCATATGTGTTCATTTTTTTTAATTGTATCCTTTGGTATATATGGCTGTGACTATTTTCTTCCACTATTTGATCTGAGGAAGTCACGAAAGCTCATCATCTAATAAACCATCTTGTTAGTCTTTAAAGTGCTACATAGTCCTGTATTTTGTTTCACACACACACACACACACACACACACACACACACACACACACACACACACACACACACACACACACACACACACACACACACACACACACACTTTTTCCAGGTTGTTAAATGGCCATTACAGCAACATATTGATTTCTGTAAGCCAGCCTACTCAGGTTTTCTTTAAATGTACAGTTGAATTTTGTCAACATGATATAACTGATAAGCCAGCACTTACAAATGAATGTGCGCAGAGAAATCAGTGTGCATTCAGCCCAAGCTATCCCCCCAAAGCATGGATTATTAGTGAAGTATAAAATATACCTTTCTTTGCCTTCTAGGCATACAACAAACATGGGATAATGTGTAGCAAAACATGCTCTGGAAAATTCCTTGGAAAAATAGGTGCTTCAGTGTTCCAAATGTTAAGTGACTAGGACAGTACAGTACTTCTCTTGAGGGGCTGTAAAAATTAATGTACAAGGCAAAATGAAAGCAGTGCTCAGAATACAACTCAGCAGCAAGGAGGGCCCACTGCCTTAGACTACAATGACTACAACGGTGCACCAAGAAGCCAGAGTGGTTCAGGCACTGATTAGCTCTTGTCATGTCTGCTGAATATATGGTTTCCCGGCCAGGTCTCTAACTGGCATAGCTCATTCACTAAGTACATTTACTCTTTCTGACCAGAGATGTGGCAAGCCCCGAATGCTGTCAATCTGGCCTTTTAAAACAGCCCTGAATTCATTTTTTAAATAAAAACATTAAAGTGAATGCTATATTTTACTTATTCTCATAACAGTCTCCTATAATCCCCTTGGCAGCATTTTATTATTTCTCCAAAGAGGATTAATAAAGAAGGCTCAAAAATACTGGAAGCTGAACTGGCAGTCAAGTGGAAAGTGCAGTAATGGGTTCCCTACTGCAGAGTTCCACTACCATTAGGATCTTTAACCTAAAAAGAGGTCAAAACACTGAATTCACAAAGACAAAGGACTATATGAGCAGCCCTTCCCTAAGCACACTAGAAAACAAGATTATTGGCTACACGTAATAGTTTTACACTTAGATTTTAATTAATAATCAAATGCAAGCTAAAAACATTGCCATCTCAAAAAGTCAGTGAAAGATAGGCTGAAGGCATCCAAAAAAGTAAATTACCCAATCTTGTATGCAAAAACTCTAAATAAAATGTATATGATACTAATATCTGTGTATTTTCTAAATGCCCTTGGTTCACTAATTGGTGCTTTGGTGGATGGCCTTCCTTTTCAAGATTATGGATCTGATTCTCATTTGCACCCTTTTCACTGCCACAGTTTCCATGACACCATGGGTATGTCTAGACTACATGCCTCTGCTGAGAGAGGCATGTAAACTAGGCTACCCGACATAGTCAAAGAAACCGGGATTTAAATATCCCCGGCTTCATTAAAATAAACATGGCCACCGCACCATGCCAGCTCACCTGATCATTGGCACAGCGCACGAGTCAAGACGCAGATCGGGCGACAGGGGAAGCCTTTGTCGACCGATCCTATAAACCTTGCTTCACGAGGCATAAAGGAGCAGTCGACAAAGACTTCCCCTGTCGACCGATCCGCATCTTGACTCGCACTCTGTGCTGGCGATCAGCTGAGCCGGCACAGTGCAGCGGCCATGTTTATTTTAATGAAGCTGGGGATATTTAAATCCCGGCTTCTTTGACTATGTTGGGTAGCCTAGTTTACATGCCTCTGTCGGCAGAGGCATGTAGTCTAGACATACCCCATATGATAAGTTTACATGTCACAGCAGTGGAAAGGAATTTAGTATACATAATAACCATGCTCTAGAGATTTATTTTTGGAGTTATGGACACTCATATTTTCTTTGAAATGCATATAGGACAAAATTCTCAACAATTTTGGGTGAGAAGGCTAAAGGTTGGGGGAAACAAATAAAGGGAGTTATCTCATCTTCCTTTATAGTAGCTGATCTAGACTCTGTCAGAGCATCCGTGCTGAGACAGAGCTATGCCAGTAAAGCCCCCGAGTGCAGATGCAATACAAACTGGCAGGAGTTCTTCTGCCAGCATAGCTATCTTATTCCCCCAACATCATTAACTGTGCTGACAGAAGCACTGTTTGCCAGCACAACTGTATTTTTTCTGTGGGCTTTGCCAACATAGCTAGATAGGCCGGGGTGTTGTTTTCCCCAAATGCCTAGTTGACATACCTATGGTTGCAAAACTGACATACCTATGGTTGCAAAACTCCACTCTGAGGGTATGTCTACACTACCACCCTAGTTCGAACTAGGGTGGTAATGTAGGCAACCGGAGTTGCAAATGAAGCCCGGGATTTGAATTTCCCGGGCTTCATTTCCATATAGCCGGGCACTGCCATTTTTAAATGTCCGCTAGTGTGGACTCCGTGTCGCACGGCTACACGCGGCACGGACTAGGTAGTTCGGACTAGGCTTCCTATTCCGAACTACCGTTACTCCTCGTTTCATGGAGTCCGCACTAGTGGACATTTAAAAATGGCAGCGCCCGCGAGATGCAAATGAAGCCCGGGAAATTCAAATCCCGGGCTTCATTTGCAACTCTGGTTGCCTACATTACCACCCTAGTTCGAACTAGGGTGGTAGTGTAGACATACCCTAACTAGGCCTCACCAAGCAACGGACCCCTCTCTGGTACATTTCTGCAAGGCTGGGGCTGGATATGATGGAAATTGCCCCTTCCTCAGTATGGAGCCATTATCTCCACATAGTGAGGCAGACCATGCCTGTAGGAGAGAGACCATGGCATAGACCAGAGGTGGGCAACCAGTGGCATGTGAGCCATATGTGACTCATTGGAGATTTTTATGTGACCCATTAGACATTTTGCTTACCATTGCTCTCAAGCAGGATTGTCAGATTCCGCTGGCTTCCATCAGCATAGTTTTTTCCTATCAATATTACTAAAGTGACATGCACACAAAACAAGGGCAGGTGAAGTGAGGTGCATGCTGATTGCACACAATATTGACTCAGAGCCGTGGACTCCCTATGCATCCACACGGCGGCTACAATTGAATCATCTCGCCTCACAAAATCTAAGTACACAAGCGCAGTTAGCAAAACTACCCTAGCCAGGGAGACCATCTTGGTAATGACAAACATGCAGCCCATTCTATAGCCAAGGCATAGATCTTTCCATCCTCCTCACTCTTTTCCATCCTCCTCACTCTGCATGATGATGTCTTTGTTTTGCAAAGCATAGGCAGGGAAGCCTGTGGCTGCTCTGGAAATTGGAGGAGAAGATTCCTTCCTCTTCTCCTGCCAGCCTACTCCTCATGCATGACCCCTGTTCAGCATTAGAAGTGCTTCCCATAACCTCTACGTGTTATGTCTTCAGTGTGTACATTTGTTTTTATTTTTATGAGGTAAGTAATAATAGATATCAATTAGAACTGCACTTAGTACCTTTAATGATAAGTTAACAATGTGCGTGTGTGGAAATAAGGAATTTCTTATTGTTTTGCTTTTTCAAATAGCTGTACTATAAAAATACCCAGTCCATTACAAGTGTACCCCAGTTGGACAAATATGCCACTTGAAAGCAATATAAAGCCAATGTAGTCTCAAGAGAAATAGAGTGGTCTATACACAGGCTAAACTGTCTCACTAGACAATAGTTTTGACTATAAAGGGAATGAAAGATTAGTCCTATGTGCACATTTCTAATCTATTTTTAAAAAGCACTTTTAACAATTATCACAGAACATTTCAAATCTATCAAAAATGCATATTTTAGCCCTGTTACTAGTACATAAAGTCTGAACACAGACTTCTTAATTCTTCTTAATTCAAGAGGAAATCAAAAGTTGTTGAACATGTTAAAATGTATTTTTAGCTTCCTTCCCTCACCTCGCTGGAGAATGGGAAATTGAGAGCTAAACCTAATTCTCCTAATTACAGAAAGTCAATCAGGAACAGCAGAAAACAATTTCAGGAAACTGATCATTAGTCTCACTTTTACATCATAGCTGGTGACACAGACACACAGGAAACTGGAATCTTTTAAACCGTAGTTTCATGACCTGACTTGATCAAAGTGAGAAGATGAGGCACTAATAATAAATAAAAATAAACCAATTTTCAGGTATGTGCATGAATGATGGACCCTCCATGCTTTATGAAATGGACTAATGGACACAAATATACGTAACTCAAAGATGCTTTGGGCAAATGATCTAATGTAACCTATCAATCTGCATGCCATAATCCGATGGATCTGTTTATCTTATTTTGGTGTATGTATCGTTCTTGTATGTAAAGTTAGACATATGGAATATGAAATGCTCTATGATTTTATGCATGTAAATGGAAAGCCATCAAGGGTGATTCCGCTGTTGGGAGGCCTCAATGTCTGGGCAATCATATGCAAATAGCCTTTTGTCCTTAAGTCTTAGCAGTGGTTGGTAGAGACAGGCCAGGTGACTTCCCATGCAAAAAGGGAATCTTTAAAAACAATAGGAAAAGAGGAGTGTTTGGTCTTTGGCTTGCACATCAGAGGGAAGGAACCAAAAACCCCAGGATAAGGAACAGCCCTAGTCTGGAAGACTTAGCTGGAAAAGAAACAGTTTTAGGGTGAGTTTGTAATGGGTCTGTAACAAGTTTGTACTGATGTGTCAGTGTAGAGTTAGCTAAGTGTTTTTTATTATTTTGAGTTTGTAATCTACTTTGCTCTGCTACTTTGCTTGTACTCCACTTTCACTTGTTACCACTTAAATCCTACTGCTTATACTTAATAAAATCACTTTATTTCCTATCAAGCCCAGTGTAAATAATTGTTCCCTGAGGGACAATTAGTGTGTACATTGCCCCTTTCATTGCAAAAGGGGGCTTACCTAAATAACTCCTTTGGGGTTCTGATCCCATTTGGGGAGTGGTATCCCAGGAAGCTGGGCCCTAAACTAAACTTTTCTTAGACCTGAAGAGATTCAGTGTCTGTACTGCTTCTTGCAGGGGCAGTGATCTCAGCTTAGTGCCTTGTGACTTCATCCCATCAGTGCAATCATAAATACAATAAATATCAGTGAATTCTAGAAGTCTCAGAGAGGTAGCCATGTTAGTCTGTAACTTTAAAGAAACAACGAGTAGTCAGGTAGCATCTTAGGGTACATCTATACTGCACAGCTATTTTGAAATATGCTATTCCGGAATAGTTATTCCAAAATAGCTTATTCCGAAATTGCACATCTATACTGCAGAGAAGCCTCAAAATTAGTCCAAGGCAGGCTTCCCTAATGTAGATGTGTTATCTTGATTTAGAGCCCCAGGAGGCACTAGGGAGGAATAAATTAGAATGGCCCTGGTGAGGGGCTGTTTTGAAATAGCAGTCGTGAAGTGTCTACAAACGACTTATTTTGAAATAACTTTTTTCAGAATAGGCGTTATTCCTCGTAGAATGTGATTTACAGATTTTGGAATAAACCATCTGTTATTTTGAAATTATTTTGAAATAACAGAACGGCTGTGTAAACACTCGCATTGTTCCCAGCAGTGGGACAGCCGCGGCGCGCCTGGACTGTCCCGCTGCCCGCGTGCTCTGCAGCTTTGCTCCGCGTCTCCCAAGTCAGCAGACCAGGGAGACAGAGCAAAGCCGTGGAGGACTTGGACGGTCCCGCCACCCCCGTCTCCCTGGTCTGCTGGGGGAGGGGGGGTGCAACTAGTGACCCCCCCCAGCAGACCAGGCTTTTCTTGCCTACCCCTGGGGTAGAGTAGCTGGGGGCTGCCGGGTTGGTCCCGCAGCGCCGCTCCGGACCAACCCGGCAGCACCCCAGCTGCTCTGCCCCAGGCGTCCTGATTCAGCCGCTGCTGGTCAGTTTCAGCAGCGGCTGAATCAGGACGCCTGGGGCAGACCAGCTGGGGTGCTGCTGGGTTGCTCCAGTAGTGCCGAGGAGCCTCGCTACTGGAGCAACCCAGCAGCACCCCAGCTGCTCTGCCCCAGGCGTCCCCAAGTCAGCCGCTGCTGAAACTGACCAACGGCTGACTACAGGAAGCCCGAGGCAGAGTTGCTCTGCCCCAGGCTTCCTGGAATCAGCCGCTGATCAGTTTCAGCAGCAGCTGACTTGGGGACGCCTGGGTTTCTTAAGTTGAATCTGTATGTAAGTCAGAACTGGCGTCCAGATTCAGCCGCGGTTGAAACTGATCAGTTTCAGCAGCGGCTGACGCCAGTTCCGACTTACATACAGATTGAACTTAAGAACAAACCTACAGTCCCTATCTTGTACGTAACCCGGGGACTGCCTGTATTGGCCCACCACAGTTAAGGAACTTGATCACTGCAAAGCCCTCCACTATGGTATCCATGTTTTCCAGAGTCTGCTACCCTCCACAGCAGAATGGTATTGATTACTTTGGCTACTAGAATACCAGCAGCCCCCACTGTAGATTTCCCCACTATGAATGGATTCCCAACTGACTGGTAGCTGTGTGGTGTTGCAAGCTTCCACAGGGCAATTGCTACATGCTTCTGCACTCTCAGAGCAGGTCTCATTTGGATGTCCCTGCACTTTGGGGGTAGGGAAAGCCATTCACAAAGTTCCATGAAAGTGGCCTTGCACATTCTGAAGTTTAGCAGCCACTGCTGGTTGTCCCATACCATCAGCACTAAATGGTCCCACTAGTCTGTGCTCGTTGACAGCAACAGAAGTGGCATTCCATTGTGTCCAGAGGATAGAATGCCAGCAATGTTTCCAATTCACTCAACTCAAGGGCTTGCCTGAACAACATGTTCATTGTCTTGTGAGATTCGCCCTCTTGTTGGAGTGCCATGCATACGCTCTTGACATACTCAACCATTAGGCACACCAAGGTGAACATAATAATCACAATACTTTGATGCACAATGGGATCTACTAAGGTGGCGTGTGGGCAACCAAGGCCAAAAAGGACATGATAAGATGGTTTTCCATTGATCTCAAGCAAGAAGGGAGGGAGTAGATGAGTGCATTATGAGATGCTGATGACGTGAACCCAGAACCACCGGCTGCACAGTTTTGGTCCCAGCATTCACTGGGAGTATAACACAGAATGCAAAGCCATGCAGACACTGTGGGATAGCTACTGATAGCGCATCACTCTCAAAGTCAATATCAGTCTCCCTACTGGGGACAAGCTATTTTGAATGACATTGAATTCTTCTGCACAGTGGGGAAATGGACCTTCAACTTTACAAAATGGGGTGGTAAGAAATCAACCTTAATAAATTCAGGGCCTTAAAGTAGGGGTGGGCAATAATTTTTAATGGGGGGCCACTCCAAGATTTTGGCAAGTGCTCAATGGCTGCATTTCTACTGAGGGGGTTTGAGGTCTGGGACAGAGGCTGGGTGCAGAAGAGAGCTTGGGGTGGGAGACTGGGGTGCAGGAGGGGGTGTGGATTCTGATAGGGAGTTCGGGTGAAGGAGGGGGTTGTGATCTGGGTCAGAGGCTTGGGATGCAGAGTCCAGAAAGGAGTATGGGTGCAGGTGAGGATTCTGGCCTGAGGGAGGGAATGCAGGATGTCGGAGGGAGTTGTGACCTGGGCAAAGAGGGTGCAGAGGTTTTGGGTGATGACTTGGGGCAGGGGAATGGGCTGCAGGGTTAAGGAGGGAGTATACTTGCCAGAGAAGATTCTGGCCTGGGGGAAGTGTATAGGAGAGGGTGCAGAGTCTGGGAGGGAGTTGTGACCTGAGGGAAAGGTGTACAGAGGATTTGGGCGGTGGCCTGGTGCAGGTGGCTCTGGGGGGAAGAGAGGGTGGGAGTGCCAGAGGCAGGCTGTAACTGCAAGGCACTTACCTAGGCAGCTTCCAGTCAGCAACCCTGCAGGAACCTGAAGGCTGCAGTCGCAAGCTGCTCCACATGGCTCTACTCCAGGCAGGGTGAAGGAGTGAGGAGAAGGGAGGGAGGGAGGAGGCTTCATTGGCTACCCCTGCCGCCAGCAAAATATCTTAGCTGCTATTGGTCGGAAACTGGCCAATGGGAGCTGAGAGATTTTGCTGCGGGGCAGGACAGAGCACAAAGCCTCCTGCCTTGCTCCCAAAATAGAGCAGCCACATTTAAAGCAGCTGCTGCTGCACTGTGCTTAGGAGTCCTAGCAAGGCAGCTGTGGGCCGGATCCTGTGGCTTGGTGGGCTGGATCCGGCTCAGTGGCAGCCTCTTGCCCACCCCTTGGAATTAGAGCAAATTCCAAACTCTGAGCACTTTCTTCTGGAGGGACTAAAGGAAAGAGAGGGGCCACAGGAGAAATTTACTCCAGCCTCACTCAAAGAGGAAATCTCAGCACAGCACACATCTTAGGTTAAAGAGGAGAAGTTACCTGGGCTTGTGGTGTTTAGAGGTTAGGAGCTAAAAACCAAAGTAACCTGTGATCAGCAATGTGTAGACTTGGAGAGCATTTATAAAGCAAATGAGCTTCATTAATCATAAGCTAACAGTCACAAGTTCCTTGGCAGCCAGTTTTAGGATCTTTCTGTCAATGTATTTTAATTGGCTTTCTAGATAGAGAGAGCAGCACACTATTTATTTACTTTTTTAATTATTGAGGCCTGGCAGAGTCCATTCTCAAACCACACCTTGACCTCCTAGATAGAGTTATGGGTAATTTCCAGTGCCAGGAAGGTTACTCAGGAAGCAATTACATTCTTTGCTGACTGTGGCAATGGAGGATCACTAGTGAACTATGCTTTTTAAAGGAACAATTGAATTCCATCTTTTAGTTTTACTTGTAATTGATCATCACCATGAAAGCTATTAAAATTTCTCTCTCACCATCTATACTACTCTCTTGATTGCTGAAAATACCAAAGGCACAGGATTAAAATAAAAAGGGGAGAAGAAAAAGACTGTCCGAACCATATAATCTAAATTAGAATAACTGCTAATACAAACAGGTTCATATCCAAATGGAGGTGAGTTAGAAGTAACAGTCCACCTCAAATCAGCCACAGCCATTCTTTTTTCCCCACCTCTCTCTCTCTCTGGGTATGTCTACACTACCCTCCTCATTCGAACTAGCGGGGTAATGTAGGCATACCGCACTTGCAAATGAAGCCCGGGATTTGAATTTCCCGGGCTTCATTTGCATAAGCCGGGCGCTGCCATTTTTAAATCCCGGCTGGTTCGAACCCCGTGCCGCGTGTAGCCGCGCGGCACGAACTAGGTAGTTCGGACTAGGCTTCCTAGTTCAAACTACCGTTACTCCTCATTCCACGAGGAGTAACAGTAGTTCGAACTAGGAAGCCTAGTCTGAACTACCTAGTTCGTGCCGCGTGTAGCCGCGCGGCACGGGGTTCGAACCAGCCGGGATTTAAAAATGGCGGCGCCCGGCTTATGCAAATGAAGCCCGGGAAATTCAAATCCTGGGCTTCATTTGCAAGTGCGGTATGCCTACATTACCCCGCTAGTTCGAACTAGCGGGGTAGTGTAGACATACACTCTCTCTGTCTTTTCTTGGCTTTAAAGCATTTTCCTCTGAGCAGATCCTGAAGCAGGAAGATCTAAATGTATGCTAATACCCAGCAGAGCAAGAGCTTCTTTTGATTGATTCAACAGTACTGAAAGATCAAACCACTTATTATACAAACAACCAAAGTCTTCAATATGGTACATGTCTGCATGAAAGCTGGAAGGAAATGAACAAGCTAGCCACTAAAGTCTTTCAAGGATCTAAAAGTGAGAACATTTTTAAAAGCTTAGAGGTAGAGGTGCAATTTTCTTAAATTGTCACATCAAGTCATAAAGTTCCGGAAAACATGTCATTCTACTGTTGAAGGAAAGAACTTGTAAGATTTTCTTAGGGAAAGCACTTCTAGGAAATTCAGGAAAACCATGAGAGTTTAAAATAAACACAGGATAATTAGGTAATTTTCCAGTCAGTTACTCTCCTGAAATAGGGTTCAATCCATAATATAACATTACATAAACTCGTATGACGTTAATGAGTGTTTGCTGCCGCAGCTCAATGACCAGCGCCTTTTGCTGGTAACTGTAGAAGACCAACAAGCCTCTTACATGGACCTGGCACTACAGGGGGACAAGGACCCACACTGATGTCATGTGGGCTATATATGAAAACATCATTTTGTATTAAAATTACAATACCCAATATGCTAATAAGGAAAGGCTAAAATGCAGCCCATATATTTCTCCTCTAGAATTCAGTAAAATATGTAGTTATCTTCACAGTGGCACTGCAGAATCATGGAACATTGTGCAGCCAAGAACTATGTAAGCAGTCTCCTAAATCTTTGCAAATGAATCTAAACCCTGACAGCAATTTTTTTGCTGCGCCACTCATGGGAATCTCCTGAGCAGACTGTCAATTATCCTGAATTATAACACTTTATGATGTGGATAAATTCTGCCAAAGAATTAATGAAATCATCAAAAGCATTTTCAGTTATGTTCTAACTATTTCAACCCTGATTTCAGGTGGCAAATAGTGATTGTGTTTTTAATTCAATCATCTAGCCCCCACAATTTAAAAATAATACATGCTGGATATTTTAGTTGTCATCTAAGAGTACATTTGTTTGTTTTAAAACTGCACGTAGTGGGATAGATCATATTGGATTATCTTCAGAATTGTAAATTCTTATTTCACACAGGTTTCACTAATTTGAATGCATTTTTGGGGTTTATCTGCATGAGACAATTCCTCAAAATAAACTACTGTGTGCTTATGACTACATTCAAAGGCTCACTTGTATTCCTATGCTTCTTGATTTAACAGTTGCATGTAACAATGTAAATTTAACTCTTCAACTCTGGCACATACTAGGGATGTAAACATGTATCAGAGTACATGGTTAACCAATGAGCCTGGCCTGATTGGTTAACCCTCTTGGTTACATGCAATGTCCCCTCCACTGCCTCTGTATCAGAGGCAGTGGGATGGAGGGGGAGGCGGGAGCCAGTGTACATGGATAGCCAGCTTTTAAGCCGGCTCCCCAAGCATGCTGGCTCCCACAGAACTGCCTGCCCCCTCTTCTGCCCCCACAGAAGCAGCAAGGGGGAGGCAGGAACTGCCTGCCTGCGCTGCTGCCACTGAAACAGAGGTAACAGCATGGGGGTAGCAGGAGCTGGTACATGCGGGCAGACAACATTTAAGCCAGCTCCCCTTGAGAACTGGTTCCTGTGAAGTTGCCTCCCTGCTCCCCGCCCCCACACTGCTGCCACCGATACAGAGGCAGCAGCGTGAGTTATGGAGAGGAAATGGCAGCTGGTGCTCACCTTCCCACCCTGCATATAAACACGTACCCACTGAAAATTTCAGCAGGTACACGTTTCCACAAATAAATACATTTTAACATCCCTAGCATATACCACCATATTTTTCCATCACATTTCTTTTATTATTTTCTTGGGCTCGTGATCTCACTCACCAGCAGAGGACAATAGAGAAGGATATGAGAGTTCTCCAGAGCTCTGTTCCCCTCCCCCTTTAGAGTTGCCTTCTTGTGATATGTTTGATCACAGTTTATAATTCCATATGTACACAGAAAAACACCAGATATATTTCTGCCATTCTGTCCTCTCCTTCACAGTCCTGCCTTCTGTGATGAGAGACAGCCATCTTAAATAAAAGATGGTCAAGATACCTTTTTCTCTCTCTCACCATTGAACATATTTTTATTTTGCCAGTCTCTAATGTTAATAACTTAGGTCAGAGATTCTTTTTGCCACCCACTGGTAATGTGCTAAATCCTGTTCATATCACCTTGTAAACATCTATCCCATCATGCAATTTTGTTCTTGACGCAGATCCTCCTATTACCATAATTCTATGCTGGCCTTTTCAAATCTATTCTTTGGCAACTCCCATCAGTAGCAATATCACTTTTGGCTTTTGTTCTGTAACTGTTACATCTTCCCTTGTTACCTACCTCACATGGCTTCTTGATTACCTGCATCAACAATTTAAAACTCTAATCCTTACACTGCTTTTGCATTACACAGGCCAGTCATTCCTCTTGTTTAGCCAATGCTTACTGTAAGTGCCCTTTCTGTCCCCCTGCTCCAACTTTTGAAAACTCCCTCCATGTCTTTTCTTTTCAGTGCCAAATGATTAACTGTGAAAAAGATAGTAACATGCAAGAGAATATTTACAAGCAGCTTATGTGCTTGGGCTGTTCTCTAAATAGCAGTGCACTCTGGCTATGTCTAGACTGGCATGATTTTCCGCAAATGCTTTTAACGGAAAAGTTTTTCCGTTAAAAGCATTTGCGGAAAAGAGCGTCTAGATTGGCACGGACGCTTTTCCGCAAAAGCACTTTTTGCGGAAACCGTCCGTGCCAATCTAGATGCGGTTTTGCACAAGAAGGCCCCGATCGCCATTTTCGTCATCGGGGCTTTTTTGCGCAAAACAGTTTTTAGCTGTCTACACTGGCCCTCTTGTGCAAAAACATTTCCGGAAAAGGGCTTTTGCCCGAACGGGAATGTCAAAGCATTTGCGCAAGAAGCACTGATTTCGGACAGGAGAACATCAGTGCTTTTGCGCAAAATCAAGTGGCCAGTGTAGACAGCTGGCAAGTTTTTGCGCAAAAGTGGCTGCTTTTGTGGAAAAACTTGCAGTCTAGATGCAGCCTCTGTGTATAAAATTCAAGTAATATGGCAAGCAAAAGTAGCATAGAATTAACAAGAATGCTGGTTAAGTCAGGGGAAGTAGCCAGGAAAGCAGGAGGGGCTGGGGAGTGAGGGAAAAGCTACTGCTGCTAGATACTGTGTCCAATTCTGGTATCTACACTTCAAGGAGGATACTGAAAAACTGGAGAGTTCAGAGAAGAGCCCTGAAAATGATTAAAGGATTGGAAAAATATGCTCTATAGCAAATGAGGTTTTTTAGTCTATTTTGCTGACCAGTAGAGGGCTCTACTTATCAGAGAAGGTTTTGGGGTGACGTGACCCCAGACTACAAGCACCTACCTACAAAAGGAACAGAAATCAGAAAATACATGGCTCTGTAGGAATTACCATAGGGATAAAATGCAAAGGCTGGAAGGTGACGTGAAAAAATTGCACCGAATACTTACATTTATCAACTGTAATTAACCAATATAACAATTTACTGCGGTGGATTCTCTGCCACTAGAAATTTTCAAATCAAAAGCAACTATTTTTCTAAAAGATACCCTGTAGCTCAGCCATATCTTTTGGAGTTGAAGCGGGACTGAATTAATAGAACAGAAGAATGTAAAAAGGGCCATACTGAATGAGATCAAAGGTTAATATAGCCCAGTAACCTGTCTTCCAACAGTGGATAATTCTGGATGCTCCAGAGTGAGTGAACAGAACAGGGAATCAAGTGATCCCTTTCCTGTCATCCATTTCCTGCCTCAGACAAAAAAAGGCTAGGGACACCATTTCCGCCCATCCTGGCTAATAAGTATTGATGGACCTAAACTACAGGAATTAGTGTAGTTCTTTTTTGAATGCTGTTAAAGTCCTAGTCTTCACAACATACTCTGGCAAGGAGTTCCACAGGTTGACTGTGTGCTGCATGAAGAAAAACTTCCTTTTGTTTGTTTTAAACCTGCTGCCTATTAATATAATTTGATGACCCCTAGTTCTTATATTATGGGAACAAGTAAATAACTTTTTATTATTTACTTTCTCCATACCTGTCATGACTGAATAGACCTCTATCGTATCCCCTCCTCCCCCTTAGTATTCTCTTTTCTAAGCTAAAAAATCCAAGTCTTTTAAAACTCTCTTCATTTGGCACCCGTTCTAAACTCCTAATCATTTTTGTTGTCCTTTTCTGAATCTTTTCCAATGCAAATATATCTTTTCTGAGATGAGGCGACCACATCCGCATGCAATATTCAAGATGTGGGTGTACCAAGGATTTATACAAAGGCAATAAGACATTCTCTTATTCTCTATCCCCTTTTAATGATTCCTAAACATTCTGTGTGCTTTTTTTTTTACTGTTGCTGACATTGGGTGGATTTTTTTCAGAGAACTATCCACAATGACTCCAAGATCTCTCACTTGAGTGGTGACAGTTACATTAGTCTCCATCTTTTTGTATGTATAGTTGGGATTATTTTTTTCCAATGTACATTACTTTACATTTATCAACATTAAATTTCATTTGCCATTTTATGCTCCCATCACCTAGTTTTGTGAGATCTTTTTGAATCTCTTCATAGTCTGCTTTGGTCTTAATTATATTGAGCATCACCTGCAAATTTTACCACCTCACTGTTTACCCCATTCTCCAGATCATTTATAAATATGTTGAATAGAAGTGGTCTTAGTAGACACTTGGAGGATGCCACTAGTTACCTCTTTAAATTCTGAAAACCAACCATTTATTCCTACCCTCTGTTTCCTATCTTTTACCAGTTATCAGTCCATGAGAGGACCTTCCCTCTTATCCCATGACAACTGACTTTACTTAAAAGTCTTTGGTGAGGGACTTTTTCAAAGGCTTTCTGGAAATCTAAGTACACTGTATCCACTGGATCCCCCTCATGCACATACTTGTCTCCCTCAAAGAACTCTAGTAGATTAGTAAGGCACAATTTCCCTTTACAAAACCATGTTTCCCCAACAAATTATATTCATCTAGGCATCTGACAAGTCTATTCTTAATTACAGTTTCAACTAATTTGCTCAGTACTGACGTTAGACTTACCAGTCTGTAATTGCCAGGATCATCTCTAGAGTTCTTTATAAATATCAACATCACATTAGCTATCTTCCAATCATTAGGAACAGAAACTGATTTAAAGGATAGGTTACAAACCACAGTTAATAGTTTCACAATTTCACATTTGAGTTCTTTTAGAACTCTTGGGTGAATACCATCTGGTCCTGGTGATTTGTTACTGTAAAGTTTATCAATTTGTTCCAAAAACCCTTCTAGTGAAACTCTAACCTTGGACAATGCCTCAGATTTGTCATCTAAAAAGAATGGCTCAGGTTTGGGAATCTTCCTAACATCCTCAGCCGTGAAGACCAAAGCAAATAATTTATGTGGTTTCTCCACAATGACCATTTCATCTTTGAGGGCTTCTTTAGCATTTCAATTCTCCAGGGACCCAAATGGTTGTTTAACAAATTTCCTGCTTCTCATGTACTTTCACATTTTGCTATTGCTTTTTAAGTTTTTGGCTAGCTGTTCTTCAAATTCCTTTTTGGCTTTCTTCATTTTATGTGTATATTACTTTATTTCTAAGTTTCTGTGATGCACATTATATCAATATCCTCCTTTAATACGAAGGTTTCTAGTTTCCCCATCTTATTATTTAGACTTCTAGTACTTGTGTACATGCACTTTAAACAGTTGTTACTATTTAGCTGTCTGCTATTTCCTGATGTGTTTATGCTATGCAGTAGGTCAGATAGAATCACAGTGGTCTCTTCTGGCCATAAAAATATATAAATACATGGCACTGTTGTTCAGGGAACAACATGAAAATACTGATGTAGGGACCTGTTAAATCTCTTATGGGCAATGTTGACATTAACTTACAAGTGTGGTTTCCAAGTGTGATGCTATCCCTGTATTCACACTCTACACACTACTGCAATACTTGTATAAAATACACCTTCTGAGGTATGATATAAAAGCTACCATCACATTGGTTACTAGTATCACTCTAAAATGTATGTGCTAACACTGTGTATGAAATTATAAATTTCTCTATATGATATTTCTATTACATGTTTAAGACCAGAGAGTCTCTCCTAGGTAAAGGTAATAAACAGGCCCAAAGGCATGTGGGTTTACTTCAGTTTACATATGAACTATAAACAAAGGTATCAAGCTAAACCAATAGGGGTTCTTCTAAGCCTGAACTCAAGACACAGAATTAACATGGCTCCTCCACCTGAGAGAGACAAAGGAGACTAAATCCTCAGGAGGTCTTCCTGACAAAGACAAAGGCAAAAACTTTGGAACTATAAAGAATGGGGAGAGACTATCTTTATCTTTCATTTTAAGAAGACAAAGAAACCAAGTGATTTGATCTCCGTGCTGAGTCTTAATAAGAAGCTGGAAAGGAGACAGAATGAGAAACCGTGTTGAACAACGATTGTATCATGCTAGATTATGTCTTAGACTTTTATTTGTACATTACTACTTTTATTGGCTTGTAACTATCATATAACTCTGTACCAGATATGAACTGGTCACAACTTGCTTATATACACCAGATGTGTTCAGTGTATGAGCCTTTAAAATACTCTGCCAGGTATGGCTTGAGGTTAGCTCAAATAAGGTATTTTATACCTAGTGCCACCTAATGGTTGAATAGTATAATACAGTTTAACATTCCATTATACAGTAGACTTCCGATAATCCTGCACCTTTGGGACCTAGGTGGTGCCAGATTATCGGATATGCCGGAGTATCGAGAGGTACTCCGGCGGGGGGGGGGGGCTGTGACGGGTCTGCCGGACCCGCACTGAGTCTGGGGGCTGGGCAGGAACGGCGCGGCAAGGGGTGAATCCTCCGCCATTTTGCAGGAAGGCGGGGGAAGCCCTGTGCCACCGCCGAGAGATTCCGGGAGGGGAGGGGAGCGGGCTCCCCACTCCCCAGACTGCAGTAGTTATCCCTGAGCAGGGGGGAGAGGGGCAGCACTGTGGGACCAACCTGGCAGCACCCCAGCTAGTCTGCGCTGCTACTGCTGCTGAAACTTATGAGCGGCAGACTTGGGGAAGCAGCGCAGAGTAGAGCAGCTGGGGTGCTGCCCGGTTGGTCCTGCAGTGCCACCCTTCACCCCCCTGCTCGGTGCCCGGCAGCACCCCAGCTCCTCTGCTCTGCAGCTTCTCCAAGTCCACCGCTGGTCAGTTTCAGCAGCGGCAGCGGCGGACTTGAGTAAGTGGCGCAGAGCAGCTCCAATTGTCCGGCTGGCTGGAGCACTTCCGGGTTCTAGTTGGTGCCGGACTATAGGGAGTGCCGGACCACTGGCTGCCGGACAATTGGAGTTTTACTGTAGTACCCCTCTCTACCTCTGTCTCTTTTACTTGGTAGCACTTATGCTCTTTTGTTAATAAACTTGACCACAAACCAATGACATGTTGGAAGAGAAGGAAATATTTACCTCAGTTAAATTAATATGCTGTGATGTTCTGACCAATAGAGCAGCATACTTAGTAACTTTGAATGCACAGTGGCAGGGGCTATGCAGAAATATTTCTGAGCAGCTCAGAGGTTGGTGTTCACTGACCTGCAAAGCAAGGTCTGAGCCTTTTGGAGGAACACTGAGTGGAATGGCTGGGAGCTGACAAAGAGTCTAGTTGCCAGCAAACTACTTACTGCAGCAGAGAGGTAGCAGCAGCAGTGTCTAGGAGCCCCGGGTCCCCTTGAATCACTGGACTCTCTCTGCATGTCGGCAGGCTTGGTGAAAACACAAGCTGCTTCTTCCTAATCTTAAGTATTTGACTGAGCATACTCCCACCAAGACTCAGTAAGCTATTCTGCTTCTGTGTTCCACACGCGGGCAAATGGTACAGGGTCCACCATAGCTTTACCCCTGCTCTGGTATACTGAAGGCAACGCAAACTTGCTCCTTTTTCTCTCAAGTGTAACATGTATAGAAGATACAGATACTTACAGATTTCATATTTTCAATTAAAAATGTGTAGTGAAATGCTCTTCTGAGGATCAGTTTGTGCAAACCCTCTCAATCATTATTCCTGAGTGATCACTATATAGATAGCAAGCATGCTAAATCAAACATGCACAGAAACCATATCTCCATCTCAGAAGGACTCTAACCTTAAGGCCAGAGGGACCATCATGGTCATCTAGTCTGACCTCCTGTACATTGCAGGCCACAGCACTCCACCAGCCCACTCCTGTAACAGATCCAGAACCAGGAAAGTTCCATATGATATTTAATGTCAAGTAAACCAGTTCAATTATACTGAGATCTAATTTAGCAAATGCATGGGCCATTTAAATCCGTTTCCCTTCTAGAACTCTGACTCTACTCTATGTAAAGATCATCCCTGACTCTGAAAACAAAGAATGTTGTAAAAAATAAAAGTTCTGAGCAGCCCAAGTAAGGTGAAAACACACCAGCACATGTGGAGATGGACATTTGGAAAGTAAGATTTGATCTATACAGATGAATGACAGTGAACAATTATCAGCAATCATTAGCGTTTTTGAGGGTTTCTTTTCCTCCACACTAGGTATAAATTTGAGATAGAGAAGACAACGATGGTACTGAGTCACCACTAAAGAAGACCAGAGGAGGACAGGAGAGAAAGAAAACAGATGCAGAAGGTGCAGGATGAACACTGTCCTTGAGGGGGCATCTGATGACACATGAAATGTCACCTGGCAGGGAAGATTCAAAGATTGGAGATGCAACTGGCGACAGTGATGGAATTTAGACAATGACTTGAAGGTATAATGCAGGACAGGGGAAGAGGTTGGTATAGACAACCCAAGAGTTGAGGACAGCTGCTAAACAAAGGGAGCTGGAGAGTGTACTACCCAAAGAAGCAGCTGATCCATGGAAGAGAGTGCTATCTGTCATGGGCAAAGATACATGAGGCTGACGAGAAGTAGGAAAAATGCGGGGATTTTACTGCATATCTGGACAAAAGCCATTGCTAGAGCTCTGCTGGAATAGATCAAGAAGAACTATGCTTGACTGGGTAAGAGGCATAAAGACATGGAAGCACAGGTGATTTTCAGCAGATACTTCCAGTCCTTAGCAAAGGAGGATGAAAGTGTGACAAGATAATGAAGATCAACACATGGCTCAAGGATTGGTGAGAGGAAGGTTTTGGATGATCAGCTATTAGGAGGCATTCGCAGAATGAAGACTCTTCTTGATTGATGGACTCTACTTGAGTATTTGGAGAAAATTCGGGGCAATAAGGGTATGTCTAGACTACATGGCTCCATTAATGGAGCCATGTAGATGAATTTACTAGACACAGGAAAATGAAGCGGCGATTTAAATAATCGCCGCTTCATTTACATCAAAATGGCCGCTGCGCTGTGCCGATCAGCTGTTTGGCAGCACAGCGGGGCAGTCTGGATGTGCCGCGGTCGACAAGGGAAGCCTTTGTTGACCGCTCTGGTAAACCTCGAGGCATGACTCGCCCCGCTGTGCCTCCAAACAGCTGATCGGCACAGCGCGGCGGCCATTTTTATGTAAATGAAGCGGCAATTATTTAAATCGCCGCTTCATTTTCCTATGTCTAATAAACTCATCTACATGGCTCTGTCGACGGAGCCATGTAGTCTAGACATACCCTAAAATGGAGGAACTGGAATTCCTGGTGCTTGAGGTTAAACTGGATATTAGAAGAGTTACTGAGGGATGGTGGAATAGCATTCATGCCTAGAATACAGTTATTGATGGGTATGTCTAGTAAACTCATCTACATGGCTCCGTCAATGGAGCCATGTAGTCTAGACATACCCTTACTGCCCCGGATTTTCTCCAAATACTCAAGTAGAGTGCATCAATCAAGAAGAGTCTTCTTTCTGCGAATGCCTCCTAATAGCTGATCATCCAAAACCTTCCTCTCACCAATCCTTGAGCCATGTGTTGATCTTCATTATCTTGTCACACTTTCATCTTCCTTTGCTAAGGACTGGAAGTATACAACACTATTTCATGACTTTTACATCAAAGAAGCAGTAAACTTTAAATAAATACAAAGTGATAGTATGGATTAAAAGAATCTGCTTGAGTCAAAATCACTTTGGGAAGGATTGTAAAAGGTTCTGTTGGGATGGGGTTACAGGTCTGCTGTAGACTCCCAGGCTATGTCTACACTACAGGGGTTTTGCACAAAACATCTGACACCTGGGCCTTACGTTCTCCACCGCTCGTCGCAAGTATGTGGCAAGGAAGCACAGCTGCTATGTCTATGCTGTCGCAACGTGGGTCGTAAAACACTATTAACTAGACTTTAAGTGGTTTGCATCTGGCAAACAGGAGGACATATGTGCATCCTACCCGAACAGCAGTTCTTGAACAACACCATGGCCAGAAGTTTGAGGCACTGCCATATGGCCCAGAAGTTTGAGGCACTCTCTGGCTATGGTGTTGAGAAACTTGGAGAGGGACATAATCATCTGTGGTGTGTTCAAGAAGTGCTGTTCGGGTAGGAATGCCTGTGCCTGAATGGTATCCAGGATCGCCCCTAACCTCTGCATGGGGATGAGGACAGATTGATCAGTGATGAGCAGTAAGCCTAATGAGCAAATGTGGTCTGCACCAGTTGAATTTGAGCTCTTACCTGCTGGTGGGATTGGCCTCTAAGTAACCAATCCTCCAGGTGTGGGGGGATCTGAATTCAATGGTAACTAAGCAAGGCTGCCACCACTGCCATGCATTTTGTGAAGATGCAAGGAGCCATGGAGAGCCCAAACAGGAGGGCTGTAAATCGACTGTGTACATTATTAATTATGAAATGGTGACACTGCTTGTGGGCTGCCCTGATGGCAATGTGCAGGTAAGCATCCTTCATGTCGGGGGCAGCAAACCAATCTCCTGGATCTAGAAAGGGGATAACAGAGGTCAGGGAAACCATACAGAACTTCTGACTGGCTACAAACTTGTTCAGTTTTCTCAGGTCCAAGATGGGTCTGAAATCTCCCTTTGCCTTTGAGATAAGGAAGTAATGGGAGTAAAAATCCATGCCTCTGAGTTCCTAAGGAGCATCTGGGCCCTGTTCTACACTCAGGAGATAATAACAACTCCTGTTATTTCAAAACAACAAGTGGTACATCCACACCACCAGGCCCGTTATTTTGAAATAAGGGCCTGGTAATTTTGAAATAACTCCTGCTTTTTATTTCAAAATAGTAGCAGTGTGGATACTCCACTGCTGCTATTTCAAAATAACTACTCCCCAGAGTCATTCAAAGTAATTACTCCCCAGTGCTTCCTGGGGCTTTAAATCAAGGTGGCGTGTCCACAAAGAGGCAGCATGCCCCCAAATTAATTGTGAGGCTTTCTTCTAGTGCAGACTGCCATATAGCGAAACAACACTATTTCAAAACAGTTATTTCAGGAATTATTATTTCAAAATAAGCTATTTTGAAATAATTTCCTAGTGTAGACATGCCCTGGAGTAGCTACTGCTGATGGAGCACCTGGGGCTGGCCCTAAAGAAGGGCAGATGATCACCAACTCCAGGGCTTGAGACACCAATGGTGCTGATAGGTTTCTTCTGGGCAAAGTTCCCTGGGCTTAGTGGAAGGTCCATGAGGTCCAAAATTGCCATTGGGAAGGCCATCGGGTGAAAGGAGTCCCACATGGATCTGGGCAACGCAAGTCCGAATCTGTTCAAAGCTTTAGAGGCCTCACCAGAATGCGATAAAGGCAATGCGGAATGGGACAGTGTGGGGCCGTGCTGGTAGGCAGCATTGCAGAGGCCTCCCATGGTGAGTGATACCATGTCTGAGTGGGATACCAAGGTGAGGATCTACTTCTGGCCTTCAATCAGCACCGAGACCAAAACCAATGGCAGCACCGCAATCGATACTGGGATCTTGAACGGCACCTTGACAAAGAGCGGCACCACAACAGTGATCAGTGACAGGAGAACCACTGGCACTGCAATGGCGAGTGGTGTCATGCTCGATCTTGCTGTCTCTGGGAAGCGGTTCTGAGGGGCCAGCTTTAGTGTGTAGATGCTGGGTGGTGCTAGTGGCCTGCAATATACGGGAGGTCAGGCTAGTTGATTTTGTGATTCCTTCTGGCCTTGTGCCCTATCACTCTTAGAAGAAGTGGTTATTCCTCTATGTGCTATTTAAACACCAGATTTCTGTCTAGTGTAGGCAAGTGTCACTTTAATTCACTAACTATGACTATAGCCATATAAATAATAAGTGTTGAGTTTGTGCCTGTAACTGAGATTCCTCAAGAATTAAATAGTGTTTTTCAATGGGTCACTGAGAAAGAATGAAAAGCCTTCTCTACCAGACAGTGGAATCTCACAAAAGCTGCAGGGTTCGGTGAGAATGACCCAGGCTGGAAGCACGTTAATACACAGTCAGCTTCCTTCTCAGCATCCTGTCAAATGCCACAAGGGCCTGATCTTATTTCATTTGCATATGCCATAAAAGTCATATGCCAGAGACGAATATTGCATTACCGTATGCAGATTTTCAAACAGGAAACTGAACTTGAAGATAGCACTCAGGAGAATCAGCTCTAAGAAAATAAATCTTGGAGGCAAGAAAAAAGGAACAAGAAGCAGTTAAGCTGGCATTAATTCTTCTAAAAATTTTCACTTGTTTGTTCATAAAGAATTAGCAAATATTTACGAGAGGGGAAAAGCCACGTAGAAGTCTAGGATTGGCTTCTTTTTAGATTGGTAAATGAATAATCACAATTAACACTAAGGGTCTTCACAGAATCATTGTTTTGTTACGCAGATAGCAGCCCTGCTCTCAGCTCCGATTGGATGTGAAAAATCAATAGCCTGGTTAGTTCAGTCCTGGGGTGCTGCCGAAAAGAGCCCATCAATTATGCCAAGTTTTGCTAAATGATATGCAGTGTTTTTTGACGTGACCCCTCAGCTAAGGCTAATAACTTTCTATACTACTTGTTTGTCAGAACTCCAACTGAAACAAATAAATAACCAAGACAGCAACTAAGTGTCTGCCTAGCCCTTCTGGAATAGATTCAACACTACTGAATAAAATTCCTTAAAGATGAAATATGTGTTTCCCATTTCCTAATGTGCGGTATCTGTGGACACCAAGACTGCATGTTTAGACAGCAGGATTAGCTTCCCCATACACGGCTGCTGCTCAGCTCTGTCTTTTGGAACAGTGATTTATACAGCAAGTGTCAGGATGTTCATTACCCTAACAGATGGAGCAGAGAGAGTTAAGCTTAATAGAGGCCTATCCTTGGGCTTGAGTGGACGCAAAAAAGAAGTTAAGCAGAGATGGAAAATAAAACATGGCTTGAAAGGGAAAGGGGAATGAGGGGAAAGGCCAAAGAGATAGAAGCCTGTGCAAATACATACAAAGCAGAAACAGACATCTACAACTTCACTATTTCTAAACAACAGGCATGAAAAACTTATGGGGACTATGTGAAATGAAAAGTAATAAGATACTAAAAGGTCATGCCATGAGGCACAGCAATGTTTAAATACAGACCAAAACCATTTTCCATTTTAAAAATGAAGTATCAAAGAAGAGCAAAAGACTATTGGATATATATTTGGTTTCAAGAGAGTTTATTAACAGTTTTCCAAGATTTCTTTGGCATTACTGCTTTAATATTTTATTTACATATCTAGACTCAAGTACCAGTTTTGTTCCCCCAAACATAAATGCAAGCTCCACATTTGCTCTAATGTAATTGAAATTCCAGCCTGCTGCTTTGCTAACTCAAATTTGCCAGTCTCCCCCAGTTAATTTCCAGAATGTTGATAAGGCCACGTGGCGCTGCTGTGTCAGAAAGGAGGGTATGTGTGTGGCCAACAGGAGACACCAAAATGAGACAAGTGGGGGTCTTGATGAATAATAACTGTTCCCTAGCAGTGGGAAATGTACACAGACATGAAGTTCCACCCACAGCACTGTGGCTTCTGGGACTCACAAGAACAGAATGCTAACTCTGAAGTGTAGTTATCAGGGACATTGATCATCATATCTATGAAAACACATTATTATTAAAGCCCTAAACTTGAGACATACCACAAAATGCAACACAGGGGGAAATTACTAATCAAGGGGTTTTCAGTAATGATTTGCAAATGTAAAATTGGACTTCGAATTAAAAAGTTTCTGAAACTCCATGTTTAAAGATTAAGAAAATATTGATATTCTGAGCTCATGCCCTCCTCCCATGTGTGTATGATAAAGCACACATACAGAATTATGATACCAAAATATCAAGATGAAGAATGGCTAAATGGCAAGATTAAGGGCTTTGTTAGTTATCCTTTAATAATTTACAATTATGAATAGTGAATTGATTTAGATGAGGTAATGCTTAAGCTAAGGTCTTAACCTACTTTGCCTGGCATGAGTGTTTCGCCAATTCTCCTTCTCAAATGAACTGTTAATTTGTTTCAAATTATATTATTGCTAGCAGCATAAAGGTTACATGTTGTGTAAGATTTTAGAAAAAAGTACACAAATGTGTAATGACAAGACGCTCCTTTCCTGGTAAAAGTCAGGAGCAAGGACGACAGAAAAACAAATTGACAGACAGTAGCCGTTGTGTAAACTGCAGCATACATGTGGGTACTGTATGCATTACCGAAAATGGATGCTTAATGTGCTCAATGCTGCTAATTGGAGAAAAGTTAAGAAATATGAAAGAAGGAAATATATAAAAAGACCTAAATGGGCAGGGCACAAATCGGAGAAACACCAGATCAGAAACTGAAAGAAGATGGCCAGAACACAGAAGCACTAGACCAGAGATCAAAGGCAGCACCAGATATTCATAAAGTACAGGATAACTTTCTGGTGCAGTAGACAGGGCCCCTTACTTCTTCCATCTCACATGTTTATCATCAAATATATACTTAAGCCAGACACTATAAGTGACAATTGTCAGAAACTGTAGAACAAAAAGGGAAAATTGATTATGCCTACAATGGATGGACTTGTGACTCGGCTTCCTAACTTAGGGCACATCTAGACTACCTGGCTCCATCGACGGAACAATGTAGTCTAGACGTGCCCTTACACTTCCAACACAAGAATCCTGGTGTGGGCATGAGTTACAGATCTCTCATTGTCATTTTCAGGTCTTTTGGAAAAAAGACCTAAGATTTCTGGAATTAACACGGGCCATGTGATTGTTGCATTGGAAAATACCCAGATAAGAAAGTAAGCGTTCAATAATAAAAGAGGAGTGTGTGAAACAACTTATAATTTCTCATGGGGGATGAGTCTTTCATAGGAAATCTTATCCAGTGGAGACATTTTGAACAATAAGAAATATAAACAATATAAGAAGAGGTTGCAGATGGAAGGATTATATTTTACAATACTGGGCTTGCAGAATTCGTTAAAAGGAGTTAGGGTATGTCTACACTAGCCCCCTAGTTCGATCTAGGGAGGCTAATGAGGGCGACCAAAATTGCAAATGAAGTGCGGGATTTAAATATCCCGCACTTCATTAGCATGTTCCCGTCCGGTCGCCATTTTAGAAATTGACTAGCCCGAAGTAACTGCCCTCGTTTACACGCGGCAGTGAAACGGGATTCCGATTTAAAGCCCTAAATCGAATTAGCTGGTATTCCTCCTGCAATGAGGTTTACCAGCTAATTCGATTTAGGGCTTTAAATCGGAATCCCGTTTCACTGCCGCGTGTAAACGAGGGCAGTTACTTCAGGCTAGTCAGTCTCTAAAATGGCGACTGGCTGGGTACATGCTAATGAAGTGTGAGATATTTAAATACCGCACTTCATTTGCAATTTCGGTCGCTCTCAGCCTCCCTAGATCGAACTAGGGGGCTAGTGTAGACATACCTTTAGAGAATCATGCAGACAGTTAAAAATAAGAACAACGATGTTAAGGCAAAATATGGGGATGTAGAGAATAAACTGAAAGAGACTGCTGCCAAAAGCCAAATAGTAGTACTTATGGTGGGTATCCTCAAAGAAAAGATACTATCAGCCGAGAAAGAAAATGTTACTGTTATTCTAAAAAACATCTGTGTCTCCTGGATGAAATTCAGCTAAAAGTGCAGGTATTAATTCAGTTTTAGCTTTCATTCAACCATTGGTTACGATCAGCTTGTACATCCGTTCACTCCTACAGGTTGAACCTCCCTAGTCCGGCAATATCCATTGTCCTCTTATCGTGGGTGTAGCCAAGTTTCCCACAGTCCTATAAAGTTTATTTACAGCCAGAAGTGCTGACTCTCAGTGTTCTGTGCTGTTATTTAGCTCTAAATTATCCTTAAATGCCTTCTAAGAGACCAGCAAGCAGTGGAAGTGCTAGTACTGTTGCTAAGCATAAGCAAGTTTTTATGCTTTATCTACTTATTTCCTTTTGTCAAAACAGTAGCAACAGTAACATTTTGCCATGAAGAGAGTTGATAAGCCTTAGCTAGGCATAGGCTTACATAGGATGTATCAATACAGTCATACATTATTAAGCAGCGTTGTAAGCGCCATTCCATTCATTCACCTCAGTGAAATAAAAATAAAGAAAAAGAAATAAAAATAAAAATAAAGCGACCCTACAGTATTGACCTCCAGTAGTTCATCAAACTCTCTGGTATGGTGCTGGTCAGGTCCCAGACTAGAGAGGTTCAACCTGTAATTAACCCCAGTAACCTTTCTGTATGCCTCACTCAGCTTTGCTACTCAAGCAGAGCAATGATATAAAATAGCATGTTGTGGACACCTGCTTGGTGCTGTGCTACTGTAAATAATCAGTTAAAGAAGGTCTGAGTTAAATTAATTGAAGGGCAGCCAAAACTATAAGTATGAGACAAAAAACCTTGATGCCACTATAAGGTTGCCAAAGTGGCAGATAAGAAATAAGTCTACAGCAAAAAAGAAAATCCTTGACAGCCTGGCTGGGATGGGCCTTCCTGCACTATAGAAAAAGCAAGTCCCAGTATTTATTTAGTGCAAAGTGATAAGGGAAAGCGAAATGGGACAGTTTCATATTAATTGGATTATATTTTTTAAAGGGGAAACCCAGACCCACCAACAGCAATTTCAGGCCTCACAGTGGAACAGTCAATGGGCCCCCATTTAAGCTCAAGCCACACCTATGTGGACATTGTCTGCCTGACATTTGAGTGATACTGTACTTGTACCCAGCATGCTGCTGGCTGGATGCGCACTTCTAGCATGGTCAGGGCATCCACAGGCTGGCCTGGAAGGGTTGCTAATTCTTTCACTGTGGAAACCCAAAGATCCTTTCTACACCCCTTGCCCTTCCTCTTCCCTGAGGCTTTTCTTCTGCCCCACCTCCTCCAAGGCCCTGCTTTCTCTCTCTCCCTTTCCCCTTCCTCAGTTGCTTGCTTGAAGATTGGAAGTCAAAGTATTTTTCACCAAATGCAAAAATGGGGTTGTGAAATGTTATCAGTTATGTTTGCACACACCATTCTCTCTGAATGCTGTAGAATAAGATTAAAATTTCTTATAAGGTCTAATAGTAAGCAATTCACATGTTAGCTGATGAAGAGGATCCAGCACTCAAATGTAAGTATGTCCTATTTAAATATAACACATGAAGGCAAGCAACTGAATAGTGAAAACATGTACAAATGCTAACATATAAATGTTAGATGTCTAAATCCTAAAATGCATGGACTTGAGTGCCTGGCATTAAATGGATTACATTGATACAACCATCATTGCAGAAACTTGGAGAAATGATGATGATCAATGGGACACTGTAAATTCCAGGGTACAAAATACATAAGAATTCACTGATGGGAGAGACACTATGTGAAAGAATGAATGAAAAAGTAAAAATCAGAAATGAATCAAGCTATACCACGGAATCTGTATGAACTGAAATTCAATCTTGAACAATAAGAATACAGCAGTAAAAATATATCACCAATCAAGTGACCAGAATGGTAACTGTAATTGAAATGCTCAGGGAGATTAGAGAAGCTGAAAAAGTGCAATTGCAACAACAATGGAGGATTGAAACTATCTCCATACTGACTGGGTGTCACATCAGGAAGGGATGCAGAAAGAAAATGTCTGGGTACCACAGATTGCTTTTTTTGGACTAGCTTCTCCTAGAACTCACGAAGTGGGAAGCAATTCTTGATTTACTCCAAAGTAGAGCACAGGATCTCATCCAAAAGATGAATACGATTGAACCACTCAGTAATAGTGACCACAGTGAAGTTAAATTTAACATCCTTGTAAGGGGCAAAATGTCACAGAAACCCAGAACACAAATTAAAAGGAACAATCACAAGAGTGAAATGTCTACAAACTGCATGGATTAGGGTGACCGTATTTCCCTATGCTGACTATAGGACACCTGGTAAAATTACTTGTATTTAAGTGAGTTCAGTGGCAGTCAATCAAAACTATGCAGTATAAATGTTCAGTTTACCATCAAATTGGATGAGCTCCTGTTAGAAAGAAGTATCGTATAGTTGGATTCTTTTATTTATTTTATCTTTAATGCTTTAGGGTTCACACAGGGAGGGGAGACACCCCACTCCTAAACACATGGGAAGAGGTGCCATGCATGCAGTGCACACACACACACACACACACACACACACACAGTTCTCTCACATGGAGGGATGACTGACTGACCCAGCCTTTCCTCCCCATTGCTCTCTGCCCATAGTGCATGGGTGGGGCTCCAGGACAGACCACCTGTCTTGGGGTATGTCTACACTACAAAGTTAATTCGAACTAACAGACATTAGTTCGAATTAACTTTAATAGGCGCTACACATACAAACCGCTAGTTCGAACTTAATTCGAACTAGCGGAGCGCTTAATTCGAACTAGGTAAACCTCATTCTACAAGGACTAACGCCTAGTTCGAATTAAGTAGTTCGAATTAAGGGCTGTGTAGCCACTTAATTCGAACTAGTGGGAGGCTAGCCCTCCCCAGCTTTCCCTAGTGGCCACTCTGGGCACCACCAGGGAAACTTGTCTGCCCCCCTCCTGGCACCAGAGCCCTTAAAGGGTCACGGTCTGGCTATGGTGCCCGTGCCAGGTGCAAGCCTGCCAGCACCCAGCCAGCAGACCCTCCACCTGGCACGGCACGAGCCAGCCACCCGCTGCTACCCAGCCCTCCGCCTCTTCCCGGGACCAGGCTGGCGTCTCCCAGGAGTCTGCCCGGGGCCGCAAGAGGCAGGTGCCCACCTGGTCTAGTGCGGAGATCGTGGACCTCATCCACGACCTCCATATTAGGCACAGGAAAGTGGCCGTCTAGGGCAGGATAGCTGCCAGCCTGGCCACTGAGAAGCAGGTTTGCATGAAAATCAAGGTGGCCCAGTGAGACCCCTGACCCTGAGCTTAGAACATAAGAACAGCCGTACTGGGTCAGACCAAAGGTTCATCTAGCCCAGTAGCCTGTCTGCCGACAGCGGCCAACACTAAGTACTATGGAGGGGATGGACCGAAGACAATGACTAAGCCATTTGTCTCGTGCCATCCATCTCCAGCCTTCCACAAACAGAGACCAGGGACACCATTTCTACCCAAGCTCCATGAATTTATCTCACTTCTCTTTAAACTCTGTTCTAGTTCTAGCATTCACAGCCTCTTGCAGCAAGGAGTTCCACAGGTTGACTTTGTGAAGAAGAACTTTCTGTTATTAGTTTGAAGCCTGCTACCCATTCATTTCATTTGGTGTCCTCTAGTCCTTCTATTATGGGAACTAATGAAGAACTTTTCTTTATGCACCCTCTCCACACCACTCATGCTTTTATAGACCTCTATCATATCCCCCCTCAGTCTCCTCTTTTGTAAGCTGAAAAGTCCCAGTCTCTTTAGCCTCTCTTCATATGGGACCTATTCCAAACCCCTGATCATTTTAGTTGCCCTCCCCTCTCCCACCTCCTTTTCCCAGTCTCCCCCAGTTTTGTTAAATAAAGAGTTTCTATTTTTGACCACATGTGTCCTTTATTTTGTACATCAGGAAGGGGGGCTAGGGATGGGTAAGTGGAAGGATGTGAGGGAGGAATGGGGTATGAGGATGAGGAGGACTGGGGAGGTTCTGCGGGCTCCTCATGGTGGAAACTCTTCTGCAGTCCCCCGATTAACCCCCCCCGGATAGCAGCCTGCGGCAAGTGCAGCCGGGCTGATGGCCGAGTGCTGTGATGTGCCGAGTGTGGGCATTCAGGGCACTCCAAGCCAGGACTGCTTTGCAAGTGGGGAACCCCTGAGAACTGTCTGTCCGGGGTGGGGTTCGGGTCCCTTTAAGCACAGCCCTCAGCTAGCCTGAGACAGCAGCTCCACGCTCTAAGTCCTAATCTGATGCCCTGCCGGCACTGCTTCCGGCCAGCCTTAACCTCGGTTCAGGGTCCACTCAATGTGGACATGCTAGTTCGAATTAGCAAAATGCTAATTTTAACTAGTTTTTAGGTCTAGATGCACTAGTTCGAATTAGCTTAGTTCGAATTAACTAATTAGCTTAGTTCGAATTAGTGCTGTAGTGTAGACATACCCTTGGTACCTAGCACTGCATCTTCCCCAGGCAACACATGTGGGGACCCACAGGTCACATGCCTCCCCAACTTCTGCCTGGGTTCACACCAGAACATAGTTAGCAGCAGCCTTTTGGCACTGCATGGAAGGATAGGACGGGAGCTACTTCCAGCAGAAGGAGAGGAGGTGGCGGGGGAGGGGAAGGAATAACCTGGCCTGTTTCTTTGCAGAGCTCATCTCTTTTCTCCTCTGGCCCTCACTGGTGAAAAGGGTGCTAAGTCCCTGCCCCAGGGGATGCGTTGGAACTTGAAGGTTTGGGGCATGAACAGGCTAGAAATCACCACACTTGGACATAGACACCCTGCCGCTCTAGAGCTTATCTGAGGGGCAGACAGGGTTCCCTGAGCTAGTGCTGTGAGACAATGCAATGTCTGAGACCAAAGGGAAGCCTGATCTGATTAAACACTAGAATAAATTGCCTAGGGAGGTTATGGAATCTCCATAATGGGAGATATTCAAGAGCAGGTTGGATAGCCATCAGGGATGACATAGACAGTGCCTGGTCCTGCCGTGAGGCCAGGGGACTGGACTTGATCTCTTGAGGTCTCTTCCAGGTCTAGTGTTCTATGATTCTATGAAGCCAGGCTGTTGGTGTGCTGATTGCTCCTACCAGGGGCTGGTTCTCCACACAATGCTGGATGCACCCGGCTGGGGGCAGTAGATCTGTACAAGCAGTGGGGTTGAGGGTAAAGGGGTAAAGCATAAAGAGGACAATGAGAGAGGAAGCAGATAAAGGGTCAGTGGGTGGGCAGCAGAGGCATTATATATCTGGCCACCACCTGACACCTGCACTCACCAGCCACGGGAACTCACGGCACGTAGCCCATGCTGGCCAGAAATGGTTGCGGGGGGAGGGGAGCGAGAATCCTTCTGACTAAAGAACTGTCTCATAGAGGGGACTGTGCTGATAGACCAGCAGGGAGCAGCATCTGGTCCCACATGCAGCATATTCACCCTGCTGCCAGCCTTACACACCCACTTCCATTCTCAGCCACTCGATTTCCCCCACTCACCACTGAGTAGGCAGGCACTGGTGAGCAGGGATCCAGCCAGCAGCAGGACCTGCCAGTACTGATGGGAAGGGAGACAGAAAATATCTGCATTTTTGCCTGTTTTTTTAAAAAAGTCAGGACACCTGTAGGAGGGCTTAAATACGGGACTTAAATATGCCTTTAAAAACAGGACGTCTGGTCACCCTATTATGGAGTATAATTAAAAACACCACAATAAAGACTGAGACTAGATGCATACCCCAAATATATACATATTTAAAAACACAACAGCAGTAAGAGGACAAAAATATGCCACCATGGCTAAACAGCAGAGTGAAAGAGGATAAGGCAAAAAGGCATCCTTTGAAAACTGGAAGTCAAATCCCACTGAGGGAAACAGAAAGGAGCATAAACACTGCCAAGTCATGTGTAAAAGTATAATTAGGCAGGCCAGAAAAATAATTTAAAGAGTTTTTCTGCCTTTTGCCAGTTGCTAACAGCATTTTTTAAAAAAAACATCAGAAGCAGGAAGCCTGCCAAAACAGTCAGTGGGGCCATTGGATGATCAAGGTACTAAAAGAACACTTAAGGAAGATAAGGCCTTGCAGAGAAGCTAATGAATTCTTTGCATAGGTCGGCACTGAAGAGAATGTGAGGGAGATTTCCACACCAGGGGAACTGTCCTAGACTGACATGTAAAAAGGAGGTGGTTCTGGAACAAATTAATAAATTAAATAGTAATAAATCACCAGGACCAGATGGTACTTAGATAGGTCTGAAGAAACTCAAATGGGAAATGGTAGAACTTCCAGTTAAGGTAAACATGATATAACTTAAATCAGCCTTTATGAGGGTATGTCTACACTGCCACACTAGTTCGAACTAGGGTCGTTAATGTAGTCAATCGAAGTTGCAAATGAAGCCCGGGGTTTAAATATCCCGGGCTTCATTTGCATCTTGCCGGGCGCCGCCATTTTTAAATCCCCCTTAGTGCGGACTCCGTGCCCACAGCTACATGCGGCACGGAGTAGGTAGTTCGAATTAGGCTCTCTAATTCGAACTACCGTTACTTTTCGTGGAACGAGGTGTACCAGTAGTTCGAATTAGGGAGCCTAATTCGAACTACCTAGTCCGTGCCGCGTGTAGCCGCGGGCACAGAGTCCGCACTAAGGGGGATTTAAAAATGGTGGCACCCGGCAAGATGCAAATGAAGCCCGGGATATTTAAATCCCGGGCTTCATTTTCAACTTGGAATGCCTACATTAGCCACCCTAGTTTGAACTAGGGTGGCAGTGTAGACATATCCTAACAGATGATTAGAGGACAATAATGCAACACTGATTTTTTTTAAAAAAGGTTCCAGAGGCCATCCTGGTAGTTACAGGTAAGCACAACTTCAGTACCAGGCAAACTTTCCTGCGATTTCAACAACAGAATTATCAGACACAGATTAACACAATGGTTGGGGAAGAGTCAACCTGGCTTTTGTAAAGGGAAATCAAGCCTCACCAATCTATTAGAATTCTTTGAGAGGGGTAAATAAACCTGTGGACAAGGGTGATCCAGTAGATAAGAGTGTACCTGGGACTTTCAGGAAGCATTTTGACAGGTCCTACACTGAAAAAGATTCTTAAGCAAAGTAAGGACTAATGGAAGAAAATGAAAGGTCCTCATATGGAACAGTAACTGGTTAAAAGATGGGAAACAAAAGGCAAATAAATGATCATTTTTCACAAGAGAGAGAGATAAATATCTGGGTTTCGCAAAGAATCTGAAGTGGGACCCACCATGCTGCTCAGCCTATTTATACATGATCTTGAAAAAGGGCATGAACAGAGAGATGGCAAAACTAGTAAAGGATACAAAATTACTCCACTGAAATGATTGTGAAGGGTTAGAAAGGGATCTCGCTAAATTGGTTAACTGGGTAGCAAATGGTAGATGAAATTAATTCAAAGTGCAAAGCAATGTGAACTGGAAAAAATAATCCTAGCTATACATGCAATATGTTGGGGGTCTAAATTAACTGTTAACACTAAGGAAAGATTTGGGAGTCATAGTGGATAGTTCTCTAAAAACATCTACTCAAAATGCCGTGGCAGTCAAAAAATGAAAAGGATGTTGTGAACCATCAGGAAAGGGATAAAGAATAGAATAGAAAATATAATTATGGCAATCTATAAATCCCTGGAAAACCCAGACCTGTTCCAGGTGTTCCATCTAAAAAAGTAACATTAGAATTGGCAAAGGTGCAGAGAAGAGAAACCAAAATGAACGAAATGACTATGAACTGATTCCCTATGAGGGGAGAGTAATAAAACTGGGACTATTCTGGTTGGAAAAGGGATGGCTAAGTAGGGATATGAGGGGTCTACAAAATCATGAATGGTGTATAGAAAGTGTACAAAGGAGTGATCATGAGCACAGCAGAGAACAATTTATTTATCCCTTCATGTAATAAGAACTAGTGATTGGCTGATTAAATTAATACCCAGCAGGTTTAAAACAAACAAAAGGAAGTACTTCTTCAAACAATGCACAGACTATTTGCGGAACTTGTTTCTGGAGATGGTGTAAAGGCCAAAAATATAACTGGGTTCAAAAATAATTAGACAAATCCTTGGAGAATAGGTCCATCAATAGCTATTAATCAAGATGGTCAGGGATGCAATCCTGTGCGTCAGAAAGCCCTAACCTCTAACTGCAAGAATCTAAGACTGACTGACAGGATGGATCATTTGAAATTGCTTTGTTCTCTTCATTCCCTCTGAAGCATCTGGCACTGAAGACTTCAGAGACAGGATCCTGGAGTAGATGAACCACTGGTCTGACCCAGTAGGGTTGTTCTCATGTTCTTATTAAAAAGGGAAAATACCAATATCAATACAAACAAATAAAAGTCTGAGAAATTGAGGAATATATACATCACAAGGGGATATTGAGACAAAGTGTAGATGAGATTAACCAATACCTATTATAGTGCCCATAACAGTCCTAACTTCTCAAACAATACTTTCAGAATCTGAAGAGTGCAATATAATTCTGAAGTCTACTTTTAAAAGGAAAAGGCAAAATCCTAGTTTATTCCTTGTAAAATGGTCACCCTATTCAAAAAGGTAACACAGAGAAACCTGTTGGGAAACATTTTAACATGCCTGGACACTCATTAATGGATCTCAAAGTTACCATATTATTACAAGCCAATTTCAAAAACCAGCTTGAAAGGGAAGCTGCAGAACTTAATTTCATTTACAAGTTTGACACCTGCAAAGACCTTAACTGGATTACCCGCTACATTCCACATCATAATGACATAAAAAGCCAAGTACCGGGTACTTAAGAGTACTTAGAACCTACTATCAGCCTCATTTAACATGGACACTAATTGACAATTCTTTTCTCATTTTTTCCTTCTCTTTCCTCCGCATACCTCTCTTTTCTGCTATTTATTTTGCAACCTGGACCCCTTAACTCCATTCATCTGAAGAAGTGGACTGTACCCATAAAAGCTCATGATACCATCTACATTTTTGGTTAGTCTCTAAGGCAGTGGTTCTCAACTGGTGACTTTTTCGGTGGTCCACAGGAACTCTGCCCAAAGTCACACGGCGTAAGCAGGAGCCACCGTTAGGCTGTTTTATGCCATGTTCACAAGCACATGGCGCGTCATCTATAGTGTCACGTAGGATGCAACCACGTTGTGTTGCCAGTAACTTCTGTCTGAGGCTCTGAGCGTCAGTGTAGCTGCCACCATCGTGTATTTGAAAAGAAGGATGTTTATGAAACATTTTCATTAAATAAAGGGTCCTTGAAGACTCCATTTTTAAGATACATGTCCAGATACCTCAGATACAGGTAAGGCGCTCACATGGATGGTGGCTGGTATTTCTTCTGGGCTGCTGCATGGAAGTGCAAAGCAGATGGATCTGCCAATGTAACCCATCTGTAGCACAGATGGATGGGAACCCAAGAAAGGGCTATGATGGTAAGAACTTCACATGCCAGATAGCTAAGGACTCTGTGATGTAAGAGTAAGTGCCAGCAGGTTGGCCACCTCACACATTCAGTATTTTATTCAATAGCTGTGTTGGACTGTATCATTTGGAAACTAGTAGCACACCGGTCACAACACTGCTGGATTGCAGTGCTGCTGTCTGACTCAGGTAGTCCCAAGGGGTTTGGAAAGCTTTCCCACACGGACCATTGTAGTGCTGAATGGAGCACTGATGATGATGATGATGATACAGTGCATATTGGCAGCATCTTCAAAGTGGTGTGCTGGCTACTGTCTTTGTCCTTTGGTACCTTTGACTCTGTGCCTGTGTCCATTGGGTCCTTAGGAATGTCAATGGTTAAAACACATGTAACAGGGAAATGTATAAAAAGACCCAAGTGGTCAAGGCCCACATTGGAGAACACTAGAACAGAAACAGAGAACAGGACAGAAAGATCAGAAAAGAGGTATTAACGGCCATCGTGAAGTACAGGAGAACCTCCTGGTGTCCTGGAAGGTGATTACTTGGGCCCATTACTTATTGCACCTTATTTGTTTGCAGTTTGTCATATAACCACTAATGATAATTCTGTATGAAATTGAATAAATAAAAGGCAAGAAGTGATTAAGCCTAAACATTATTACTCATTTCCTATCTTATACTCACAGCACTACAAGGCAACTGTGCTTCCATTTATATTGTCAAAGTTATATTTGCAAGCAGATGGGGAAGAAACCTTTATTTTTTAAAAGAATAAAAGCTTAGAATCTGAAGAATACATCTGCATGCCCTAATTCCATGGGTCTATCCATATATCCATGAACACAGAGTTTCTGTGTCCCTGATTATTATGTAAATTTTTATCAGTTTTCTAGGCAAGAATATTAAGTGTCAATTAAAAAAAATATTCCAGACTCCATTCAATTCAAGATGTTATTCATGCTTAAGGAGGACAATTGTAGAAGATATTCCATCTCAATAATTTATTTTAAATAAAAATGTTCTCAACACTACAGTACATAGATTGACTTAAAGATCTCAATAAAGTAAGTACAAAGATAAAATACTATACGACAACTGGATTTATAGAACTATATAAGAGGCCTCCACAGCTAAGAATGGTAACTGGTAATGTCCCTGTCCTGATCATTGTCATTTCTGTTTACTTATCATAGCACAGAGCAAAACAGCAAGAGTTTGTTTCTCCTTTTTTTCCCCCTCAGAGAAAAATATGCAAAGTTATTCTAAAGATGCTGAGGATTAGGGGGAAACTAGCTGGTTGTAATAAAACTAAAGCAAAATATGCAGAACTAAAGTAGTGTATAATTTGGTAGTGTAAATATCAGGAGAATCTATAAAGAAACTGACTTAGTGCTACTAGAGGCAGATCTACACTAGCATTTAAGCTGATTTAATTTACATTGCTCAGGGGTGTGAAAAAGCTTCTCTGAGTGATACAAGTTTCACACTGTCCACACTGACACTATGTTGACAGGAGACACTCTCCTGCTGCTATAGCTTCTGCTTTCTTGTTGAGGTGGAATAAGTATGCCGGTGGGAGAGTGCTTTCCTGTCAGCATAGCATGTCTCCACCAGACGCCAAGGGTGATGTGTGGGGAGGTTGGGGAGAGGAGGGGGGCAACCATGCCACAATGCTATGGGTGAGAAGGAAAATGGGACAGCCAGCAGCAGTGCAGGGGGAACTGGTGCCTGCAGCAGGAGTCTGCTCCTTCCTGCACTCACTGGCAGCAGCAGGCAAAGCAGAGCAACACAGTTCCAGCTTGCTTTCCTGGCCACACTCACCGGTGGGAAGCAAAGAGCTGCAGCTGGGAAAGCAGAGCAAGCTGGTGCTACATTGCTCCGCTCCCTGCCCCCCTCCCCCCGCTGTAGGTTGGGAGGGATCACGTGGCCAGTGGCCCCTTATGTGCCCTCTCACTAGTTGCCCCTGCCAGACACACTATAGGAGCTCAGCTGCACCAATGTAACACGGTAGGTTAGACTTGCCCTAAGCTATTCATACAATCTATTAGAATTAGGGCAGTAGCTGACCTGATAAACAGATCTGGAAGAGATCCATTTTATACCTAGCCTCTTTGCATTATGTTGACCTAAGTGTGGGGTTTTTTAGTTTTCAATACTATTATACACATTTGTCACTAGCCACAACACTCCCATTGATAAATCCCACAGAATCTTGCTGCATGTCACTGTGTTTGAAGATAATTGTCTTAGACAGATGTCAGTTCTCACATTTCTCAAAATTTGCAGCTGGCTCTGAGCACTTCTTCCCCTCTCTGATACGTTTCTCCCCACCAGTGTCTGACTGAAAAAAGCCTAGACACAACCTCCCATGTCTGAGAATGTGAATGTCATAACCAGGGCAGAAGACAGACTTTAGGTTGCTTTGTGGCAAATTGATCAAATTAGTAAGTAAAAAAAATAAAAATAAAAATCTTCTGGGAGTTGTTTCCCAAAAGGTTACAGCAAAACTTCCACATTCCATTAATAGTTTAAATCTCTCTTGACCACATCTAAACACAGACAGATACCATTCTATTGTTATGAACTCAGACTGGAATGCTTGTTTTCTTGGATTTAAAAGAGAAAACTGTCTAGAATGTCAGATTCTGGTGCACACTCCGAATTGTAACTGAAAAAGAAAAGTACTCCCTCTCTCAAAGTAACTGCAGAAAGACAATTCAACTGAGTGCTCTACATTTCATTAGAGTGCAGCATTCAGCTGTCCCTACTGCATATACATGCAATTCAATATCTTCCTTCCTACATAATCCAGAAGTTTTAAGAATGAAAAGTATTCTCAGTATACGGTAGTGTGGAAGAAGAACTCTGTGTAAACTCAAAGGTGGTCTCACTCATCAATGGAAGTGCTGGTGTGATAAAAGTTATTACCTCATCCACCTAGCTTCTCAGATATTTTAAGTACTAACTGAAATGTCTACAATACATGCATTTACTGAACAACCCTAATCTTTCTCTTAATATAAAAAGAAGACGGCATATATTTACTCCACCCCAGAGAGGTGGGCTCTCCAGGCAGGATTCATTTACAGCATGTTATAAAATGCTGCAAACAGTCTTGTAATTTGATGTAGTACAGCTCAGCCAATTCCAACAATGACTACATCAACTACTAAAAATGATTTATGAACCCCACGGTATCATACTCCACCTCATTAGTGAATACAGGTTTTCATAACCAGTTAACATTGTTATTGGTAAAAAAAAAGTCAGGCAACAGGTGAAATGGATCAATCCATTATTGAAAACTGCAAAGCAAAATCATGTTGAGTGGGCCTGTGATTGTTCTCAAGTCACTTATGCACAACATTTCTCTCATCACCTCAGTCAAGCCAAGTACATTTTGTGCTACAATTTATGAACGTTTATGAAAAGTGATGAAAAGCATAAGTACTAGAGGACCATTTACAAAGAAAAACCCATTAACTAGACCGGTTTGCTTCAATTTGTAGGTATTACTTCACCATTTCATTACTTTAATAGTAAATCTGGGAAATTAACGAATGCAAATATTTTGGGATGAAAACAATTCTGTGGTATATAACAGGGAATATTTCAATCATGTATGTTTTTACAGCGTTGACCGCAATGGAGCTCTGAAGTACTCTCTAGCTGCTAAGATAATTTAAATGTTAAGTAAATAAATAATGAAGCGTTTGCTTTGTATTGAAAAGTAGAGGAAAATCAGTCCTGCTGTGGCTATAAATTAAACTTTTATCTCATGCTTTACCTGGAAATTGTCTATGTCCCAGAAACTCTGAACCTAACCTATTTTCAATTATACCACATAGAACCTTGTTCTAACCAAATTAGATCATGGGATATTTTTATTTAATAACAATTGTGTAAGATTGTTTCTGTCTGGGACAATTTCTTTGATGACGACTTTATAATTGTTACTTTTGACACAACTCACACTTCCTCGTTGTCTGTCAGTGTCATTTATTTCCAAAATACACTGCTATTAAATTGAATTTATACATAAAAATAAAATAGACCAATCAGACATTCAACACAATCAGTCTCTGATGGAGCTTAGTACACTTGGGTGATTGTGGTCACTTGGCCTTTAGCCTAGTCTCTTATAATGCCACTTGGGGCATGCTATAATTTGCACAAAAATGCCTATGCCTATCTTACTTATATACTTACTTGTGCTGTAAGTAAAATTCCCCTATATTTTTATTAATGGGTTGCTTTTATTTATGCTGAACAAGAACAAGAAGCCTGTTCTTTAGGTCAATTAAAATGAAGATATTCGATAATGATGAATTGAGTAACTATCACTCAATTTTTTCAGACAACATTGCTACAGCATACCAATTCTGACTGAGAAACAACAGATCCGATCCTGCAAGGCGCTAAGCAGCCTCACCTGTCATTGAAATCAGTAAACAATGAACATACTCCTGTCCTTTCAAAGGGTGCTCAGCACCAGACCTGATCAGGCCTAATGTCACTAGACTAAAATGCTGATACATATAGGAACAATGCTTCGGGCATTTTCTAAACACACATCTAGGATTTCTTTTAATATTGTGTTTTTCACACAAACCTTGGCTTTCTTGTTTGTGAAGCTGAATAGGTGTTCTGCTTGCTAGCATGGGGTAGGGGAAGAGGTGAAGCAACAGCTCTTCCTTCTCTTCATTTTTCTGTGCCTTACTGGTTTCAGTAAGGACACATCTGGTGCAAGGCCCTTGGGCTCCTCTGGAGCACTGGTATGATCAGCACCTACACACACAGGTATGCAAGCAAGACAGCATCCATATTCCTTCCTACATACTTTCAAGGAAGCAGAGAATCTAGTCACTCTCCAGCCCTTGATAAGAGCTGCCAACAACAATCCACTAGCCACGGAAAATATTTAAAAGCACGTGGGTGCCTAAATAAAAATGCTTGTATTTTAATGTCTTAATGTAGCAAATAATTCCTCTGGGGACATTTCAAATCACTAAATGCAAAGTACAGCATTTTAATATGCAACCTCATGGGAAAGTAGAGAAGTTTCATTTCATGAGACTCTACTGAGATGAATTAGCAAAATTATAATTGTTCAAGACTCTGGGCACATCAGCCATTGTTCAAACATGTCTGGGAAATGAAGCTTGATTGTCACTGTTAGCACTCATTCAATTACACAGGCCTGGCTTGGGCAAGGTGAGCGAGGCGGTCACCTTGGGCACCGCGCATTCGTGGCTCCACGCATTCAGGGCTCCGCGCTGCCCAGCTCCCGGCCCCGCCCACCTGGCCGGAAGCCACATGGCCATGCAGCTCAGCATGCTGCCTTGGTCCCCACACACTCTTTGGCAGGGCCTGCAATTATACACCAATTTTTGGTTTCAGTGATTGCTCATTAGGGATCACTTTAAGGAGGCCATGTATTAGGATATACTCTTTAGAGGAAATGTACTAGCTTAATATACTGAAGGATACAGTTCTGTAGGGACATTGGCAGTGGTGAAGCTGTTAGTTGGGGGAGGTTAACACCCTACCCCACTTCTTTTGCCTGCACTCTCACCTATACTTCACCCTTGCTCTGCCCTCCATTGTTTCCCTCCTCTCTTCCCTCCTTTTCCCCACTCACTTCCTTCCAGCAAAAATCCCTGAACCCAGATAAAGCATATGACATTTAGAAAAAAAACTTTTTTGCAATTAATTTCTAAAGAAAGTAGATCACATTTTCCACTGCATGCCAGGTGGCGTTTGTGAAGACTGGACAAGCAGAAGGTATCTAATTAAAAGCATTACATTTGGGAATAAACATTGTCAGTTATGGGTTTTCTGATATACCCTAAAGTTTGGCAGTGATCTATTTGCAAAAACTGTGTAGTAAGAGCAAATCAGCTATCCTGCTGAATACAACATTAAATATTATGGCAATACATGGTTCAGCTCTTCTGTTTTACTTTTTCTTAATTAATATTTCCAAGCAGATTTTTATTTTAAATGCACTCTTAAGTCTTCATAAAGCAATCATTCCAGATTACTACATATTTAATGCACTGAAACGAAAACATTTAAAATTATCAGTCACAAAGGTTTACTCTGTTCATAACAATGTCCAAGAGATTGCTTTTGGAAAAAGGGAACACTAATTTACATTGTGTGTTCTGAATAACAGTAGACATGTTTTTGAAATGTCATCAGCTTTAAAAATGTGTTTCAAAGATTGTAGGCATAAAAAGGATTGTGTATCTTACCAATGGTACTGATTTTGCTGGAGGGTTCTCATAAAAGTCAAAGTCAGAAGTAAAGAAAGGAAAACTCATTTGTCTAGCTATCTGGAAGAAAAGGGATGTTGTCCCTTTAAAGGCTCTTTTCAACAGGGCACAAAGGGGAAAAGATTACAGGAATGCATAGAAAAGACAGGAAGACTTTAGAAGCAAGTTTTTTGTACTATAGTAATTAAAGTTAAAATGAGTATTTTTGATAAGATTGTTCTCTTGAGGGATTTATTTTATAAAACTAGAAGATTTACCTGGTGTTGCTTAGGTCCTTAACTCAAATAAGTTTTGTTTTTCTTAATTTAAATCATTGCTCTGGGATGGGATGGGATGGGATTGGGGATGATGGGTTCAGTGTGCAGGCTGCCCTGGTGAGAGAGGTACATGTTACCTGGCTAAGGGACAGACACACAGACAAATTCTCTGAAATATATCAAAGATAGCTGTCCCTTTCTCCACCCCAGTGCCCTGCTGGCTCAATGGGATTATGGCTGTCCCAGTCTCCATCTCTGGACTATTACGGGCCCCCTGTGGCCATTCTACAGTATAATGGCCCCTCCTACTAAATCCTACCCTTTCCATTTTATGAGAAACAATCGAATTCCAAGCACATCCCGTTGTCCTGGCACAACTAAACCCTTACCTTGCTTCAAGTTATGTTAAGCGGAAGCTGCATATCAAATTTGGTGGTGCTAGCTCTTACCGTTGAGGAGTTCTTGAACAAACAGACTCACAGACAGAAAGATGCACATTTCTAAGATATATATAGTAAGACTATGTGTCTGAAGAGACAAGCATTTAAAACTAAAGATGAATACCAAATTGTACATCTAAAAATGTATGCAATGATTTGCTAGAAATGTGATTTTATAATCTTCAGCAACACAGTAATGAAAAATTTTAAAGCAAATTTTAAACTAAGGTCCAGTAGACTAACTGATGTACAACTGTTTTTGTCAGTAAATGCAGAAATTGACAATATATGCCTGAGTGTTGACAAATGCCTGTTAATGGCATTACCACCTTATTGGCTTTTTGAAAGTTTCAGTGTTGTGCTAACAGTCTGGAAGGCTCTCTCACTTGTGTAAAGTTCCTGGCCTATTATACCTACTGCCCTTGTGTAGGGTTTTAGTTCATACAGCAGAAACATGGATCATCAAGAACAGAACAATTGCTCCTATGTTTTTTAAATGTGAAACTATATAACTGTGAATTCTGTACAAATTGATAGTGTGCCATCATTGGGCAAAGTGAAAGCAATTGCAGCTTACTTCCTGAAAGAGGCACCAGGACTTGATACTCCTCCTACAACTACTCTGAATATCTTATTAAAAAAGCTGCAAAAGCATAAGAACTGGCTAACAGCTAGATACTTAGGGTGTGTGTCTGACATGCTGTCTCCCAAAGTGCCCTCTGTGTAACTCCCATATTAATCATTTGCAGATGGCTGTGATATTCATACAAAGCATGCCATGTAAGATATCAAAGGACAGGCAGACAGGATAATAAAAACTCGCACTGGTCAAGCTTTCAATCAGGGCAAGATGCCATGTTCCTGGAATGCAAAGATGGAGGGCCTGGGAAAGTTGCTAGTGCCTTTCTCTGTGTGATCCATGCACAGCTCAGGGAGTACTCATGCAATCTGTCTGGGTAAGAGGCTCCACATACTATTGTACTGAGTGATAACAGCACTAGAAGGAGTTAGCTGCTTGTCACTAGCAAAGCTCATTCTGTGATGTGTGAGGGCCTTGTTTCTTCAGATAAGGGAATCAAGCAGAGTTGCTCATCAATTAATTACTTTTTAAATTAAAAATCCAATTTTTTTGTAATTTAGAACACTGCAACCTTACAAAATCAACTTTTTAAGCAAACAAATATAAACAACATAAGAGGACACAGATTAAGACAGTGAGACAAAGGCTCAGAGAAATCATTTTGAAAAGGAAGATATTAGCGTCATGACAATCATGGTGAGCAATATACAAAGCCAATTAACTTTTCCTTGTGGGATAACTCAGGGAATATTTTATCTAGCATCTGTGCAAATTTTGGCCAATTTATAAAAATTGGAGTGATAAAGTTAGATACTTAAATTCATGGCCTGATTTTCAGAAGTTCTAGAAATCCACAGTTCCTACTAAGGGTATGTAAGATCTTCACAGCAAGATGGTCCCTGTATTGTGTATGTTCACTGTGGGTTTGTGCCTCTAGGCAGTACTATAATACAAATAAATAATAAAACGAATCTGTCTGTTAACCATCAGCTTAACCAAAACAGAGCTCTTTAGAATTCTGTCCAGCCCCTGAACACACAAGGAAGACACTATTTTGTAGAACTAAGGAGCATCCTCCAGAGCATAAACTCATTCACCAGACACACGAGGTTACTCCATATGGAGTGGTGTTTTGTGGAACATCAATAAAAAGACATATCGGTGTAAGACTGAATACAGATGAGTTGAATGGAGACTTGCTATTATGTATGTATAGAAGGTAGCCTCTCTGTTTGCATGACTCAGTAATTCAATAATGGTTAACCAGACGTCACATCTTTCTACATTTCTGGCACATGATTATATTAAGTGCATTACGGAAGTTTGCAAGCCTCAAAGGGCTATGTTATTCTGATACCAAAACTTCACACAAGCAAATAAGATTAGTTAGATTATAGCTATAGGGAAAAATGGAGTTCTTGAGATGAATCAATTTAGTGTATTTCTGCATGGAGGAGTAAAAAGGCATGCAAGTGGAAAACTGAATCGTTTGTGACGGAGCAGAACTAGCATTGCAAATGCTTCATCAGGATGGTAATTTATTGGAAAATTGATTCATTAATTCATTTAGTGAAAGACTATATATTTGGCATATTAATCAGTATGCGCAAGTTAGAGAAAAAAGATTTTTTTTTAAACCTGTCAATTAAAAAGCTGTCACGTGCCTTAGGCTTTGTCTACACTAGATGGTTTTATCCACAAAAGTCAGCTTTTGTCAACAAAACAGTGGAGGTGAACATATGCAACTTTGGCTTACAAAAGTCCCATTTTGTCCACAAAATAAAACCAACTTGATGAGAAGTGGAGAGCTTTTTGCAGCAAAGTTAGATCAACAAAGCATCTGTGTAGACACCAAATTTGATTTTGTTACTGTAAATGGCCATTAGGAGGTAACCCACAATGCCCATCCTGATTGCTCTGGCCAGCCGTTCAAAGTCTGCTGTCCTGCACCCATATACACGAGTCCACCCTTCCCCCTTTAATAGGCACAGGGATTTCTGAACTTCCACTTCCAGTTTGCTTGGTGTGGAGAGCTCACGCTGCATCTTCCCACCTGACCATGGTGGCTCCATGAAGCAAATGCCCTCCTTATAGGAGCTCACCTGAGTTGTTCGATCTGCTTAGTATAAGGGGAGAGGAAGCTATCTAGTCCCAGCTGTAGTCCAGCCATAGGAACGTCAATATTTTTAGGCACACTTCACACAGCTTGCCTGATAAGGGCTACAAATGGAACACTATGCAGTGCTGAGAGAAAATAAAGCAGCTGAAGCAGGCATAACAGAAGGCAAGGGCAGAAACTGTTGCTCTGCTGCTGCACCAAAGACTTGCTGCTTCTAAGGAGCTGGACACCATCCTTGGCAGCAACTCTACCTCCACCACTAAGAGCCCTGTGGATACTTCAGCAGGACTGAAGGTGGTGGACGGGGGACCTAACTCTAAGGATGAAATCATGGACAAGGATGTCAAGTTAGAGGATGATGTGGAGAATAAGACAGGGTTGTTCAGTGGTGCATCAAGTCAGGACATCTTTTCCACTCTGGAGGGATCTAGCCAGTCTTAGCAATCCTTCTCTCTCATGCATGATGCAGCAGAAAAGAGCCCTGTCAGTAACCTTTTTAGCAGATGCTGCTCAGTTATATGAAGTACAGCTGCCCTTTACTCTGTATATTGTAGAAGTGGGTGAAAGGATACAAATGTGCAAGCTATGTTAGAGTCCGTCACATTCCTTGGTACATGTATGTTCTTCAGAACAGTGTGTTAATGCACACAGAGATTTCATGGCAATACTCTAGAGAACTCTCAAGGAAAGTTTCCTGAAGATACTTGTCAATCCTCTGCTGAAGGGTCTTTGGTAAAACTTCTTTGTTCCTTCCCCCATTATAGGAAGCTTTCCAGTGCCACTTAGCAATCACTTGTGCAGGGACCAAAGCAGCACACGTGAGCAATATAAGGATCGAGTCTGAAACTGCATACATGTGATAGATGCACCTTCACATATCTTCAGGAATAATATCGGATGCAATGTCCTTCAGCAATGGGAAATGCTGGAAGAATTTACAATATCTTAGTTCCCTTTACCGATGCTCTGAAAACATCACCTACACCCTTTGTCCCATCTTGAACACTCACCTCCCACCCAGGCTGAATTCCCCATAGTTAGGTATTGCCAAGACGCATGCTTGCTAAAGGTAGTGAGAAAGTAAAGTTATGACACAAGAGGCATATTGTACTGTAATGATTAAATACTGTTAATGAACTAACACATCACACTTCCGTGTGTTGTTTCTTGTGATTTTTCAGGTATGTCCTTTGGAGGAACCCCCTACACACTGGTGGACTACCATCACCAGATAAGGAAGGGACCAAGAATGAGTCAGGAAAACACATTTCAGGAGGTGCTTCCATTCTCAGTGGTAGAAAAAAAGAGAACACAGGGAATGGAGAGAAAAGAAAGGAAGAACAGAAAGGAGAGGAGCACATTATGAAGGACCCTGGGTGGTTGATAAAAGGGATGGAGAGACAGAGACACTGAAGCCCCTAATCAGGCTACGGTCAGAACGGATGTGTAGATGTGTGCTCACCCTTGCTTTCACCTCCCCTCCCCCATGCAGAACTGTGTTCCATGTTTTCTGCAAAACTCCGCAAAAACATTCCTTGCAATTTCCCAGTACCCCTTCAGGTAGCTTCCAAAATGACCACAGGACATACACACAGCTCTGAGGGCTTCCATGCCCTTCATTGACATCTCTCTTCCCACTAAGTCTTTTGTCTATTAATCGGTGTTTAATAAAAACAAACTGCCCTACACACAGCAATTGATGCTGGTAATAAAAACAGATGCAGTTTAATCATTTGCTTAGGACAATTCCTGCTCAGGAATCACCACAATTTTTAGGCAAAACAAGATAAATGAAGTTAATGAAGCATGGAAGATTGCTGTATAGTACACATTACTGGTGCTCATTATCCAAATGTTGCCTCTGAGCCACCTGATTCTAATAACCTCCTGTTGTGCCCCTCTAACAGAGATCTGCCTCAACTCTCCATCCATAGGGAAACTTTTTACCCTTAGCCTCACAAAGGCCGTGTCCAGACTCAGGGGTTTTTTCGGGAAAAGTAGCCTTTTCCCGAAAAAACTTCCCCTGCGTCCAGACTCAAGCCGCGTTCTTTCGAAATTATTTCGAAAGAACGCGGCTTTTCTTTCGATGGCGGTAAACCTCATTTCACGAGGAAGAACGCCTTCTTTCGAAAGCTCCTCTTTCAAAAGAAGGCGTTCTTCAATGTAAAGAGGCCGTCTTCGAAAGAGAGCATCCAGACTCGCTGGGTGCTCTCTTTCGAAAAAGCGGATTTCTCTTTCGAAAGATCCGCCTGCAGTCTAGACGCGATCTTTCGAAAGAGGCTCTTTTGAAAGATGCTTTCGAAAGAGCCTCTTTCAAAAGAAGCCTGCAGTCTAGACATAGCCAAATAGTATGAAGCATACAAACAGGCTGCTATGATCATGGAAATGTTATCCTCATTTGGGTCTCACCTGCCATAAAGGCCATGCCAGCATGCCTTTAGTCTGCCAAGGCACATTGCATGGTCATTGTGCTCCTACTCAGCCTACTGTTGGAACACTGCTTGTTGCCGTCCAGGTTTCTCATGTAAGGCTTTGTGAGCCATGAGAGAAAGGGGTTCACGGGGTCTCCCAGGATCACTACAGGTATTTCAACATTCCCCACTGGAGTTTTCTTGTCTGGAAAGAAAGTTCCTGGTTGCAGCTTTCCATGCAGGCCGATGTTACTGAAAATGTCTGCGTCATGCACCTTCCTGGAACACCCTGAATTGTTGTCAGTAAAATAACCTCCATGATCCACAAGCATCTGAATACCACAGAGAAGTACCCTTTCCTACTGACGTACTCTGTCACAAGATGGACTGGAGGCAAAATTGGGATATGCATTCCATATAATGGCCACTTCAGTTAGGAAACCCCATTGCTGCAGAGCCATCCACTATTTCATGCACGTTTCCAAGAGTTACAATCCTTCATAGCACAATGCGATTAATGGCCCTGTACATTTGCAGTAACACAGCCCCAAAATTCAACTTCCTTACTCCAGACTGATTCGTGCCCGACTGGTAGCAGTCTGGAGTCACCAGCGTCCACACAGAAATCTCCACGTCCTCATTTTGATGTCCTTGTGCCACAGAGCTGGGGAAGGCTCAACACACAATTCCAGAAAGGGGACTTTCTGCATTCAAAAGTTCCACTGTCACTGCCCGTTATCCCAGACTGCATAATGATGTGATCCCACCACTCAGGACTTGTTTTCTGAGCCCCAAAGCAATGGTCCACAATGTGTTGCTGCTCCGTGAATGCCAAAAGTGATCTGATGTTGCTTCTTTCCATAGCATGCAGGAGAAAGCAGGGCAGGATCCATTCTTTTAGAGAGAGATAGCAGGTGCATAGTAACCCGGAGGCATTAAAAATGTCATGAATTGTAGTCAGAACCCCATGGCATGCTGAGACAGAAAAAACGCATCATGGGATGCTGACCTCGAACCCATGATGCGCTGTGATCCACTTTGCTTTCCCACTTCTGCTGTGGAAGGTGGCGAGCAGCACAGTGGGATAGCTACCCATGGTATGCTGCTTTCACTGTCGATGATAAAGCACAAAATGTGGATGCCTCTGCTGACACAGAGCATAGGGAGAACATGCAACTAGCAATGAAATTATATTACTTTTTGATCATCAGCATAACTGAACACAACTTTGTAGTGTAGGCAAGGCCTTATTAAAGATGTCACTGCATACCACTACTCTACTGCCTCTCCTTAGCCCACTATGTCAAACACAAATTTCTTCATTTTTAAAGCCCTTCATGGCCTATCCTCATGCTACCTTTCTGACCCATTTTCAAGATATCAACTTTCACCTGCCAATAATGTCGACCTTTGTCTTCCACTTGGCACATTTTCCAACAGGTACCTTTTAAACTTTTTCCCATATCACCATCTACATGTAAGAGGGGTCCCAATGAGCCTTCCCTATGAACTGTGGAAAAAGACTTCAGGAACAGACTGTATTTGCATTGACACACCTACCATGCGAGGTGTTCAGCAGACAGGGCTGGCTTACCAAACTGTTCAATTTGGGCTGCTTTTGGGATATGATTCTTTTTGTATTGAACAGGGAGGTAATAAAATTTTATCTTTATTGTATCAGTAAAAGGCAGCAGAACAGTCCAATCCAAGTGAAAGAGAGAGTGGGTGGAAACTGATGCATCTACCTGGTGGTGTGGACTTTGCTTAATAAGAACCCTAGACACCATTTGACCATTTCCTCTCCAGTGTTTAAAGAGAGACCTGATTAGACTCACTGTAGTGTCCATGTTTCGGTTCAGTAATCATTAGAACTAAAATAACTGATAAGCAGGTTTGGGGGTTAAGTCTTGGACATGATGTGGGGATAGTATTGCAGTGAGAGATAATGCAGAGATTGCACTAGCAGCAAGGTTCCCTACTATCCAGTGAAATCACTAAAGCTATGTCTAGACTACATGTTTTTTTTGAAAAAAGTGGCCCTTTTTTCAAAAAAACTTCACCTGCTTCTAGACTGCCATCGCGTTCTTTCAAAATTAAATAGAAAGAACGCAGCAGTTTTTGAGACAGCAGTAAACCTCACTTTACGAGGAAGAATGCCTTTTTTCGAAAGAGCTTTTTCGAAAAAAGGCATTCTTGAATGCAAACAGGGCTTTTTCAAAACAGAGCGTCCAGATTGCCTGGATGCTCTCTTTTGAAAAAGCAGATTGTTTTTTCACAAGTCTTATCGCAGTCTAGATGATCTCTTTCAAAAGAGGCTTGTAGTCTAGACATACGCTAGAGCTCTGTGAAGTGGCAAAGCCTCCAAATGCTGCAATGCACAAGCAAGAGTCGGCCGCAAACAGCAAAGCTGAACTCCAGCAGAGGTGACAGACTGTGGCAGCAGAGAGAACAGTGTGAGCAAATGCACAGCAGTGGCAGAATTGTGAGGAAGAGGCCTCAAGGACAGCCAACTGTGAATGGGCTGAACAAGGAAGACAAGGGAGTGGTGAGCTAAAAGGACCTTCATTCATTGGGCTTTCACAAAACCAAGGCACAGGACACTGCCCAGCATGTTTATGGTTATGAGCTTTGGAATCATAATTACATGCAGTTGAATTATGATTGTGGTGTTTTCCCACGTGATTGCTGGATTCCCTCTCAATAAAAGTTTTATTTTGTTATACACAGACTCGGTGCTTCCACATGGGAAAAACTGCACTTTGGAGATGCCAAAGGTTTCATTTTCCCACATTACTGGGTGGGGTTACAAGCTGTTTTGTTTTACATCGTTAAGAGGAAAGCTTAGATACCGAAGCCAGCCCTTGCTCCTGCTGTGACTACCTAGCAGAAGGGATACATACACATGGAAGTTCTCTGTAAACACCCTCAAACCAGTCTCTTAAGAGATGGAAGTTTTATGATACTTAGAAAAACCTTAATAATAGTTAAGCAGCTGGTGAACTGATACCACTGCTTATAATGATGATTCATCTTATTGTTACATTGTCTTTCCCGTAGTTGTTCATTGTATCTGTAAGCAGGGTCTAAATGAACCGAATGAATTCTTTCCTGACAGCTAGCAGGGAGAGGGAAAAAACTTCTAGAGTAAATTGTCTTTACATGAATGAAGTGATATTACTCAAAAAAATCAAATTTGTCGGGAGCTCAGTTACACATCATTTTGGTTCTGAATGCAGGGGTAGTGAAATGCTATTACCAGTGTTATTGGTATTATTGTTTGAATTCAAGGAAGCAAGATTGTGCTTAACCTACCCTAAATAAGGGGGGGATCACCTTCAGCTGAAAGGACCTTGCTAAGCCAGGGTCTCAACTGTCAGAGCCCTGTGAAAGTAGAGGGGTGGGAACAGGAATCCCAGCCAGGAGTTGTAGACCCTTCCCCAGCAGTCCTCCCTGGACTCATTTAATCTGTCCTCCCCACTCCCACAACTGTTAAAATAAAGAGCTAAATAGGCTTCATTTGTTGCCTCTCTGTTATATTAAATGCTCGGTGCTGAAATAAGTTGTGGTACCGCTGAGTTTCTACTTGCCTGCTAAGAGCTATAAGGGACAGACAACTGATCTCACCTGAGATAGAATCATAGAATCCTAGGGCTGCAAGAGACCTCAGGGGATCATCGAGTCCAGCCCCCTGCCCAAAGCAGGACCAACCCCAACAGAATCATCCCATTCAGGGCTTTGTCAAGCTGAGACTTAAAAGCCTCTAGCAATGGAGATTCCACCACCTCCCTAGGTAACCCATTCCAGTGCTTCACCACTCTCCTCCTAGTGAAATAGTTTTTCCTAATATCCAAGCCAGGCCTCCCCCATTGCCACCTGAGACCATTGCTCCGTGTTCTGCCATCTGTCACGACTGAGAACAGCTTCTCTCCATCCTCTTTGAAACCTCCCTTCAGGAAGTTGAAGGCTACTATCAACTCCTTCCCCCCACTCTTCTCTTCTGCAAACTAAATAAGGCCAAATCCCTCAGCCTCTTCTCATAGGTCAAGTGCTCCAGCCCCCTAGTCATTTTGGTGGCACTCTGCTGGACCCTTTCCAATGTGTCCACATCCTTTCTGTAGTGGGGGGCCCAGAACTGGACTCGGTACTCCAGATGTGGCCCTCACTAGTGCTAATAAAGGAGAATAATCACTTCTCTAGATCTGCAGGCAATGCTCCTCCTAATGCAACCTAATATGCCATTAACCTTCTTGGCTACCAGAGCACACTTCTGACTCATATCCAGCTTCTCATCCACTGTAATCCCCAGGTCCTTTTATGCTGAACTGCTACGTAGCCAGTTGGTTCCCAGCCTGTAACAATGCTTGGGATTCTTCTGTCCCAAGTGCAGGACTCTGCACTTATCCTTCTTGAACCTCATTCGATTTCTTTTGGCCCAATCCTCTAATCTGTCTAGATCACTCTGGACCCTATCCCTGCCCTCCAACGGATCTACCTCTCCCCCTAGGTTAGTGTCATCTGGAAAATTGGGGAGGGTGCAATCCGTCCCCCCATCCGGGCCATTAATGAAGATGTTGTATAAAACCAGCCCTAGAACAGATCCTTGGGGCACTCCACATGAAACCGACTGCTAACCAGACATCAAGCTACTGATCACTACCTGTTGGGCCCAACAATCTATCCAGCTTCCTATCCACCTTACAGTACATTTATCCAATCCATATTTCCTTAACTTGCTGGCAAGAATATTGTGGGATACCGTATCAAAAGCTTTCCTAAAGTCAAGGTATATCACATCCACTGACTTCCCCATATCCACAGAGCCAGCCACCTCATCACAGAAGTTAATCAGATTGGTCAGACATGACTTGCCCTTGGTGAATCCATGTTGACTATTCCTGATCACTTTCCCCTCATCCAAGTGCTTAAAAATGGATTCCTTGCAGATCCCCTCCATGATTTTTCCAGGGACTGAGGTAAGGCTGACTGGTCTGTAGTTCCCGGATTGTCCTTCTGCCCTTTTTTAAAGATGGGCACCGTATTTGCCTTTTTCTAATCAACCGGGATCTCTCCCGATCTCCATGAGTTTTCAAAGATAATGGCCAAAGGCTCTGCAATGGTATTTGCCAACTCCCTCAGTACCCTTGGCTGCATTAAATCCAGACCCATGGATTTGTGTATGTCTAGCTTTTCTAAATAGTTCTTAACCTGTTCTTTCTCCACCAAGGGCTGCCCTCCTCCTTCCCATACTGTGTTCCCTAGTGCAGTAGTCTGGGAGCTGACCTCATCCGTGAAGAAAGAGGCAGTGTTTCTGCATAGCCTGAAAAGAAAATTATTAAGATTGATGTGCAGAGGTCACAGCAGAAAGGCAGGTGGCAACAGAATTGCCTAGTGAATGAGTGGCTGGTGAGGCAGAGAGGTGGGAAGTGGCCAGCAAGGTATCCAGCACAAGTTGCTAACTGGAGTGGCCAGCAGCAGAACAGAGTAAGATGCCTTTCGATCCCCTTCTATCCAGGGAGGGAAGTGAACTTCGCAGATGTACCTCTGGAATCTGGCGCTGCACTGATAAAGGACAGCAACTGAATGGGGTACAGAGAAGGGTTGGGTATGTGAAAGGGCCGTTGGGTTGCTGGATTTAAAAACGTGAGGGGAAAAAGACACTGCCCAACCTACTCATAGTGGGTCTTTTGCTCATAGTTTATGTTTATGAAACCTGTTTGCAGTGTTTTCCCCAAATGAACACTATGTTACTTCCCTCCTTTATTAAAAGTTTCTTTTCTAGACTCAGATTCTATGCCTAACACAAGTGAGCCTAATATTAAACTCCTTGCTACTATCCTCAATTCAATTAATAAATATTTTAACAACTTTCACATTTTCTCCATCAGCAAAATTAGAGCAATATCTCCCCTTCTAAATGGAGTCTTACAATTTGTGCAGATTAGCTAGTTTGCAAAAGTGTTAATATTTATATATTACTAGTTGATAAACATTCTAATTCAGACATTCTCATTTAAAGGCACTTTTATCAGCAAGAAGAAGTTAAGAACTACCTCAAACCAGATATGTATATTAGCAAAGTTTGACAGGAATGCAAAGTACAGTAAACACATTAGCTTAGTTACTTGATGTGACTGTTGGAAGGTTTGAAGAATCCCTTAAAAAGCATCTTTTAAGGAGAAAAGAAATGGAAAATTTTACACATCTCTGCTACACACTGCATAAAAAAGAGGCAATGTTAAAATTCAAGCCAAAATCAACAATGGGGAATTTGGATAAAACTTGGTGTCTGAGATTTTCCATTAGAAAACTTCAGAGTAATTGGATTTCTTTACAATGCACACAACTGATATGTAAAATTTCTTAAAGTAAGAACCCTTCATAGTAACATATGTTATTAATGTAATTTGAAAAACAATACGTTTTCCCCAAATTGTAATAATATCAACCACTTGTTACAACAACATCTAATAAATGAGTTTTTGGCAGTGCTTTTGAATATAGCACTTTCAGGCCCAGAATTGCTCCACTCCCAGCAAGCTAATGAAGTTTTGAATATAATATATCTATTCAAAGCAGTGTTCTAGCAGAAAGGATGTTGATGTCAGCTACTTCTTACCTACACAGCTAAAAAAAAAAAATGTTTTCATCTAAAAATACACTGGCTGCCATTCACTTGCTTCTCCCTGAAATACGTCACAAGCAGCAGCAGCACACAACATTAAATTATTGATTTCTGGAGAGTAGTTGAAGGGATAAAACTGAGGTCTCAATCTCTCTCAATTAGTGCTTTCCATTCAGAGTTGGAGAAGCTTTCCACATTGACTAAGTTATTACTGAACATTATGAGAGAGAGGCATTTGTATACCTGCCATTTAACAATAGCTTACGATATAGTATAGCTCAGGGAGTTTAAGCTTTGTGATATGTACATCTTTATTGTGAAAACTTTTTTAAAATGGTCTAATCTTCTACTCTCATTTCTCACATGCCCTGATAACAGAATCAGACACATTGTCTGCGGTGCAGAGGGCATACAGTTTTAAAATTCCATGGGAAAGAAGTCTTATTTGATACTGGACCTGACATGCACTAATTTGAATACTTACCCTGGGTCTTTATTAAGAATAAAAATTCTCCAGTAACTCTTCTCCAAAATCATTCCCTTTAGTATTACACAGTATGCAAGCAAGGCAATCAACAAACGGAGCCACCAACCACATTTGCAGGCTGTCAGATCTTGTTGCTGGGAATTATTTTCTATATTTAAATATATATTTGTTCAGCTTCATCCCATTACTTCTCCATAACCCATTTCTTGGATCACACTGAACAATTCTTCTCTCTTGAACTTTAGATATTCTTCCTCTATGTCTCTAATCTCTTTGAATTATTTTGCTCTTCAGTTGCATTTGCAGCACCTCTCAATTTAGTATTAGTTGTAAACTTAATTGCTGACCATTTCCTCCTCTTTCAGATAATTTATCGTAGACATGTAGAACTGGAAGAGACATTGAGAGATCTAGGTCTCCTGCACTCAAAGCAGGATTAAGTATTATCTGCTGATGACATGTATAATGAAGACTTGCAACAGAAACACATCTGAACACTCAACTGTTGCCTCTCCATTGCAGTTGCAATTCAGGAAACTGTCATTTACCACTATTTCAGAATTTTTTCATCCCATGTGACATCTAAGATAATACAGATTGATTTTTCAAGTAAAATTTCATGCGTCACTTTCTGAATAGCTTTCTAGTCTAATTATTATTTACAGCAGGAGTGGGCAATAATTTTTGATAGGGGGCCACTCCAAGAATTTGGAAAGTGGTCAAGGACTGCACTCTTCCACTATATTAATGGAGGAGGTACAGGATCTGGGATGGACGTAGGTACAGAAGGGAGCTTGTGGTAAGGGATTAGGGTGCAGGAGAGGATGTGGAGTCTGGGAGGGAGTTTGGGTGAAGAAGGCAGTTGCGACCTGGGAAAAGTGACTGGGGTGTAGGAGTGGGGGGCAGAGGGTTTGGTTAGTAACCAGGAGCAGGGGATTGGGCTGCAGGATCTAGGAGGGGATATGAGTGCAGGGGGCACAGAGAGTTTGGATTGTGACCTCGGACAGGAGAGGGTTGTGACCTGGGGCAGGAACGTGGGGTGCAGAATCTGGGATGGGATATGGGTGTAGGAGGGGGCACGAGTTTGGGTTATGTGGGGTAGAGGGGCAAAGGGTTGGGATGCCAGAGGCAGGCTCTGGCCAGGCAGACTCCCTGCCTGCCCCAACCCTATACTGGCTGCAGAGCTCATGTGGTCTTTGAATAGCTACGAGCTTGAGGGGAGGAGAGAGGGGGATTCTCAAGAAGCCTTTTGACAACAATCTGTTCACATTGGCTGGAAACTGGCTAATGGGATTGTGCTGGGGTTGGGGGCAGCACATAAAACCTTTTCCCCCACCCCCACACCCGGGGCTCTCAGCTGTTCCAACTGAGTCCCCAGCAGCCGCTTTTCTCTGCAGTTTATGGAAGCTAGGCATGGAAGCTACCTGAGGCTCCTGACCGTGTCCACAGGTCAGATCCGGCAGCTTGACAGATTGAATCCAGACCATAGGCCATATTTTTCTCAGGTATGATATAGAGACTGGTCCAGACAAAAAGACAAGACCCTACTATAGCTACTGGCTATTGGGGACTCCTGCAATGAGAAGTAACGGTAGTCCGAATTAGGGGCTTTAATTCGAACTACCTAGCCCGTGCCGCGTATAGCTGTGGGCAGGGGGTTCGAACTACCAGGCATTTTAAAATGGCGGCACCCAGGAACATGCAAATAAAGCCTGGGATATTTTAATCCCGGGCTTCATTTGCAAGTTCAAATGACTACATTAGCCACCCTAGTTCGAAGTAGGGTGGCTAGTGTAGACATACCCCTAGAGCTCAAGTGCTATAGGCTTCAGCTTTCAGGTTTATGGGGAGTGCAAACCCCACTGAATACCTGAGTCCAGGGCTGCTATAAACACCTTTTGTCTAGATTTCTGATCTCATTCATATCAGCACTGACAGAGTAACTCCATTTACTTCAAGGGAATTACATGGCATTTTTGCTTGTGTAACTGAGGCCGTGTCCAGACTCAGGGGTTTTTTCGGGAAAAGTAGCCTTTTCCCGAAAAAACTTCCCCTGCGTCCAGACTCAAGCCGCGGTCTTTCGAAATTATTTCGAAAGAACGCGGCTTTTCTTTCGATGGCGGTAAACCTCATTTCACGAGGAAGAACGCCTTCTTTCGAAAGCTCCTCTTTCGAAAGAAGGCGTTCTTCAATGTAAAGAGGCCGTCTTCGAAAGAGAGCATCCAGACTCGCTGGGTGCTCTCTTTCGAAAAAGCGGATTTCTCTTTCGAAAGATCCGCCTGCAGTCTAGACGCGATCTTTCGAAAGAGGCTCTTTCGAAAGATGCTTTCGAAAGAGCCTCTTTCGAAAGAAGCCTGCAGTCTAGACATAGCCTGAGATCAAACTCTGGCCATTGGCAAAATGAATCACATTGTTTGTAACCTTTTACTTAAACATTCTTCACCTGTTATTTGTTTTTATGGTTGAGGGTAGAGTACAATTACCCATTGGTAAACAAAGCCTCAATTTTATTCTTGGATTCACATTAGGCTATAAAGATGGATCCAGGAGATCTTAACTAAGTCTGTAGTTTAAACAGGATTCAGAGAAATTGATTCTTATGTGATGCTATCTAACCTGTAGTTCAAAGAGACTGAGAAAGTCAGGAGTCTCATTTATTTTAACAACTAAAATGTACAGCAGTCTTTTATTTTGTTCCTTTCCATTCAATAAGATTTCCCATTTGTCTCTCTTCTCCTTATTCCTGCCTCAGACTCCTTTCCCCTTGTCAATCCTAAATGGTGGCTGCCACAGATTAGCAATAGAAGAAAATCTTATGATCTTCAGCCATCATGATGTAAAACAAATCCCATACAATCCCTTCCCATTCATTTTTAACAGTACCTTAAAATAATTTGCTGGTGTTTTAATCACATTGTTGAATCCAAAAAAATTCTTTACAATTTCTCCCATTCTGGGCTCAGTCTCTGAACACGGAGCATATACATTTGTCTAGTTGGCGGCAGCCTCTGCTAAATTGCTGCTGCTGCTCCTACTCTACCACCTGGTAAAATATTGATTTCTACAGCACACATTAGAAAAAAAAATCAATATTTCCCTCGACACAGCAGATTGGCAACAACATAATAGAGATCAGCCTGTCAGCCTGGTGTGCAAGACTAGCATCCAGAAATGAAGTGAAGCAGCAAAAGCGGGTAGAGAGTGAAAACAGAAAATGCAAGCAATGTGGTAATGTGAGAAGAGAGGCTATGGGGGATGGAAACAAGGAGCAAAGTAGGGATTGTGAAAGGGAGCCTGCATGAAGGGTTTGTTGTGGGGGTTTTTTAAACTCACAGATACAGAGCTTCTTATTGCACCTCCATAGTCCACCGGCATTTCCCTGTAACACTCAACTGTCAGGTCTATATAATGCAGACACACAAGTCTGCTGTGAGTACACAAGGCCTCTGCCTGGTGAATTTTTGTCATCTTTTCAAAATACTGATTTAAGCTGATGTGTGTCTCACTTGTAGCAGTGAAAAAGAAAAAAGAAAGCGCATTTCAGAGGTTTCGAATTTTTTTTTTACTCTTGGAAATTCCCTTGATTGAAAAATACCTAAAGTATGACATGAAATGAGCATGCAAGGTGAGTACCTGTATAAAATGGCAGGAGCACTGCAGTATGTGGCAATGTGGAACATCTACTCCGAGGGTATGTCTACACTACAGCGTTATTTTGAAATATCTTATTTCAAAATAACGCGTCTACACACAAAATGTATTTCAAAATGGCTTTTTGCTATTTCGAAATAGCACATCCACACTGAGTAGACGATGAATCGCATTTAAGGCCAGACAGAACCAGGTCCGGCAGGGCATCAGCTCAGGAGTTATTTTGTGTGGCTGCTGCCTGAGGCTATCTGAGGCCTGTGCTTAAAGGGACACACCCCTCTCCCCCCCTCCCCTCCCAGACAGCCAGTTCTCAGGTTTCCTTGTTGAATACCTATGCTGATGAGGGACAGCAAAGCATTTTGTCTCTGCGTGCTCTGGTTGCCCTCACTTGGGACACCATAGCACTCTGCAACATGGAGCCAGACCTGCCCCTAGGCACTCTGGTGCTTCTCGTGGATGTGTTGCTGCGAGCTTGGCTGCACTTTCTGCAGGCTGCCATCCAGGAGGTCCACTGGGGGGCTGTCAGTATCCAGGAGGCTCTGTGGGAGAGCTTCCATGCTGAGGAGCACTAAGAGCCTCCCTGCACTGGGGGCTTGTGCCTCATTCCTCCCTCACGTCCTTCCACTTACCCCTTCCTAACCCCCCTTCCTGATGTAAAATAAAATACACGTATTTTCATGAACACAAACTCTCTTTATTTAACAAAATGGGGGGGGGGGGGGATGAAACTCTGGTGAGACTGGGGAAAGAAGAAGAGAGAGGGTGGGAGAGGGGAGAGGGAAACCTGGGAGGAGGAAGCTGGAAGGGGGAAGCAAGGGGAAGAAGAGGGAGGGGAAGTTCAGGGCTCAGGGTTGGGGGGGGGTCTTGCCGGACCAACTTGATTGTCATGCAAACCTGCTCCTGGGTTCACCTGTGGCCTTTGGTGGCCAGGCTGGCAGCTATCTTGCCATAGATGGCCGCTTTCTTCCAGCTAGTATGGAGATCATGGACGTTGGGGGCATCCTCCCCAAACCTAAATAAGGTCCATGATCTCTACCCTGGATCCGAGCCCTGGGAGGCTCCTGGGAGCTGGCAGACTGCTCCTGGGGAGTGGTGGAGGGCTGGCTGCCAGTGGCTTGCTGGTTCATGGTTTGGGGCCACTGGGTCAAGGCAGTGACTGCTGGCTCTGGTCTGGCAGGTTTGGAGCTGGCACAGAAACTGGCCAGAGTCAACACCTTTAAGGGCTACGGGGAGAGGGGGAGGGAGAGAAGTGTTCTTGGTTGAGGCTGGAATAGCCACCAGGGCACCCTGGGAAGGCTGGAGGCCTCCTATTTCAAATTAAGTGTCTACAGAGCATTTATTTCGAAATAGCTATCTCGAATTTGGCGTTATTCCTCGTGGAATGAGGTTTACCAAATTCGAAATAAGCACTCCGCTATTTCGAATTAATTTCAAAATAGCGATTTGGCTGTGTAGACACTAGTTAAGTTATTTCGAAATAACGGCTGTTATTTAAAAATAACTTCTCTGTAGACATACCCAAAGATTCCCACGAGAAATCCATAAGATGCAGACTATTGATCAAAAACCACTTGTCTACAAGCACATGCTGTGGGCCATACTAGCCTGATAACCACAAGGAGGGGGCTGAGATGCTCAACACTAGCAACAGTGGCTTGAAGCATTAGGTGTGTGAAAGGCTCAAGAAGTGTACAAAGAAGTAGCAACTACTATACCCTTTAAAACAGTGGTTTCCAAAATGTGGGGCACACCTCACTAGGGAGATGTGAAGGAACATGCAGGGGGTGTGGCAAGGCCTTGGCCAACCCACATGAGGGATGGGGAGAGAGTGCTACCAGCCCCATTCTGCATCTGTTTTTTTGTGGTCTCATCCCCAGATGCAGCCTTGGCTCCTAGCCCTGATTGCTAGCCCAAACTGTGGCTGAGGCCAAGAACAGAGCTACAGTGGCAGCCCCAGCTTTGGATCCCAACCCCGACCACAGTCCAGTTGCCAGCTGCAGCCTCAACCCTGACTGTGGTCCTGTTCCCAGCCCCGAACCATGACTTAGAGTGGGGCAAGGACGGGGTAAAAGTTGGGGAGATGAGGTAAAAAGTTTGGGGACCACTGCTTTAAAAGGCACTTTGCTTCTTCCAGACTGCCAGCCACTAAAGAGGAGGCAAGGCCCTTGCCCTGTCCTAGTTAGGACCTCTAGGGTTACTAACCCCCGGAACAGGAGTGCAAAAGGTTAATATTGATTGCTTCCTACAGAAGGGCTTGTGGCAGGAAGAGCTTCCCAAATGCTCTTCCCTTTAGATACCTACAAGAACCAGCAGCCAGATTCTCACCCTTTGACGGTTAGCATGAATGTGTGTTAATAATTTGGTTGCTTTGCAGAGATTGTAACAGGCCCCATTTGTATAGAGATATAGCATCTTACTGAGCTCCACTATTAGGTCCAGAATGTATTTTTTAAAAGGCCCCTAAATACACATTGATATAATAAACCACAGATGCTCCAAAAAGCGGTTACCATCTGTTCTGTGGACTTTCAGACACTTCTGAGAGACATTCCCCCTCACCCATATCCACTTTCTTTTCCTCTTTTCCCTAAAATAGTGCCATACAAGGGACAGGGAAAGGAAAAGAGAAGGAAATGAAAACACAAGAGCTGAGTCCTTAAATCACAACATAGTTTCTGGGTATTGTAGGGAATTCTAAAGAGTGAGTAACCTTGTGTGTCATAAGTGCAGCAATAAAAAGATGGGTTTGGACAGAGTTCCATCCTTAACTCAAAATTTCCTTGCTTTTCCCATATAAGTCAGATTCATAACTTTTTTATATGCAGTTATTTTGTGGTTTAACATACATTCATTTATTAAATCTAATTTGAAACAGACTTTTATATCCCCCCATTTTAAACCTAAGGGTTTTTTTTTTTTAAAGGATGTCTGGCTAAATTTTTCTTTACACTGTTCCTCAGCTCTCAATTAACACACAGCAATGGTGTGTTCATTGACCTGTTCTCTCTCTCTCCCCCCCAATCCTAAAACATCACAATACCAAAGCAAGGTTTACATAATTTCTATTCTGTACTAGAAGGAAGAGGTACACACAGTACAGTTTAACATAACTGACAATAACCGTGTGAATACATTATTAGAATGAAATGGTTTTAAGTAGCTTCCCTTAAACTCCAGAAAACATTAGAATTCCCTCTTTAGTACTAAACTCTGAAAGCGGGGGGGGGGGGGGGGGGGGGGGGGGGGGGGCGAAACAGGTGAGATAGGGTGAAAAGTTGAAACTTCCTCAAGAAATTGAGATGTTAAGTGCATGTATTACAAGCTCAGTTCTGCATAGTCAATGTTTATTCAGAGCCAGACTGTGGCTGGCCCTTATGTAGCCGCACAGTGGGTGAGAAGGGAGGAAGAAGCCTTTCTTCCTCCCACAGGGCTTGCTTAATGGCTAGCTAAGTTCAAGGAATACAGAGAATACTAGTAATCACTCTCTATTCCAGGCAAAAGTGGCTAAACTGAAATGTTGAGTTAAGAAGTCTCTATTCTGTTCTTTTGGCTGGGACAACACATATTTGAAAGAAGAGAATTGGCTGATGAAAACTAGAGGAGCCAGGAGTTGCCTTCTAAATAATGTGCGATGACCCAGTGAAACTAAAGCATTTTGTTGGAGTAAGAAATAATGAGATGGACCAAGAATCCTGAATTGCGCTCACCAAACTTGAAGAGAAGGCACAACACCTGATCTCTGAGATTAATGTTAAACATACAAAAAGGGTTTTTAACAAGGGAAATGAGTCCCCTGTTCAGCACAGGTAAATATTTTGATACTTACAGGTAGGGATAACTTTTGAAAAAACGAGGGGAGCAAAACTTTTGAAAAAGAGAGGGGAACAAAATGCACAAATAATTATCCTGAACATTCATACAAATCAGGTAACTGTATGCAAATGAATCATAGAATCATAGAATCATAGGACTGGAAGGGACCTCGAGAGGTCATCGAGTCCAGACCCCCGCCCTCAAGGCAGGACCAAGCTCCGTCTACACCATCCCTGACAGATGTCTATCGAACCTGTTCTTAAATATCTCCAGAGAGGGAGATTCCACCACCTCCCTTGGCAATTTATTCCAATATTTGACCACCGTGACAGTTAGGAATTTTTTCCTAATGTCCAATCTAAACCTCCCCTGCTGCACTTTAAGCCCATTACTCCTTGTCCTGTCCTCAGAAACCAAGAGGAACACATTTTCTCCTTCCTCCTTGTGACACCCTTTTAGATATTTGAAAACCGCTATCATGTCCCCCCTTAATCTTCTTTTTTCCAAACTAAACAAGCCCAGTTCATGAAGCCTGGCTTCATAGGTCAAGTTCTCTAGACCTTTAATCATTCTTGTCGCTCTTCTCTGTACCCTTTCCAATTTCTCCACATCTTTCTTGAAATGTGGCGCCCAGAACTGGACACAGTACTCCAGCTGAGGCCTAACTAGTGTAGAGTAGAGCGGCAGAATGACTTCACGAGTTTTGCTTACAACACACCTGTTGATACAACCTAGAATCATATTTGCTTTTTTTGCAACAGCATCACACTGTTGACTCATATTCAACTTGTGGTCCACTATGACCCCTAGATCCCTTTCCGCCATGCTCCTTCCTAGACAGTCGCTTCCCATCTTGTATGTATGGAACTGATTGTTCCTTCCTAAGTGGAGCACTTTGCATTTCTCTTTATTAAACCTCATCCTGTTTACCTCTGACCATTTCTCTAACTTGCTAAGAATAATTAATCTAGTTTGCAGTCACACAACGTAGGTAGGCATGTAATAAGGACAAATATATCCCTATTTTTAAAAAATTATATAAAATATGCTAAGCACAAATACAAAAAAAAGTTTACCCTGCAATGCATAGGAAGTTTTCAGTCCAACTCGACAAATGTGTGGGTAGTTACACACCAAACCTTTCTGAAAAATCAGACCTTTACGGTGCTGCAGTTTCAGCCTTTAAAAAATCTGTTGTCTAAAGTATCTTCAACAACATGGTACTGCTCATTATCCTTTGAAGTACTGCACCAAGATCTCATGGTTGTATTTCTGGAAAGGATATTAACAGGTTGCCAGGCAAGCAGGCATTTGTCAGAGGCCTGTGATTAGATGTGGGTATTGCCTAATTTAGTAGCTCTCTCTCTCATTTATAAGCACAGCTTCTTGATTTCTAGCAAAATAATTAAATAGGATGCTAACTGAACAAGTGTGATAGCCAGGCTTCTACAGATGTTGTGCCGTCTTAAACTGAGACATTAAGTTGTCCAAAACAGCATCTAATTTTCCTTTTATCATCCCCTTCTCCTACCATGATATCTCTACCTATCCATCTATGCAGAAAGAAAGCTGACAGATCCCCAAGGCAGTGAGTTTTGAAAATGTTAACTAAATTCTTACACTTAGCCAGGATAAAATTAGGTCTCCATCTCCTTTTTAAGAAGGACTCTTCCTTTTCTCTTTCAACACACACAATAGTACAGTCAGAACTGAAGAAACTCACCCACGACATCAGTTCTAGCCAGCCATAGCCAAGAGGAAAATCGCAGAGAAAAATCTCCCATACCTGAACCAGAGCCATCTGGTCCATCGGACGGTTCAAGGTGGCCACCTCAGGCCCTGCACCTTGGGGAAAGGGGGCTGCCTTAACCATCTTATGGACCACGACCAGGGCAGCACAAGGAGTTCCCAGGGGTTCTGGAGTGGGGCAGTGGCAACGGGGCCCCTACCATGAATTGAAGCTGGTGTGACTCAGCAGCCTAGTCCAATTCACTCCTTCCCACCGTGCTCTGCTTCAACCGCAGCACGTGAAACACAGTGGGCTGGGAGACTTGATCTTACTCCCATGATCCTGCACAGCATTGTTTTGTAATGGGTGTTAGCTTTATTCCACTTGCAAGACAGACAGTCCTCCCTCCTCAAGCTCCAGGGAGCAACCAAACCTGCTCTGCAGCCCTTCTTATATGGGCCAGCCTGGACCTGCATGCAGGTGCTCTCTAATTAGTTGCTTCCGGTGCAGTCTCCCTAGGACTCTATTAACCCCTTAGTGTGGGGCAAACATCCCATCAGAGAGCTCCATGATGTCAGAGGAGTGTAATTATAACAGTCACCATCTTTCTCACACAGTTTTAGTCAGTCTTGGGCACAGGCCATTGAGCATTTAGAAGATGAGGAATGAAATCTTCAACTTGATTGGAAGTTCTATGGGAAGCAAGTAGAAAGAATCTATGACAGGGTGGATTTATTTGTGTTAGTCTGTCTTTTTGAAAGAGACACATGCTACAGTATTCTGAAATAGTTGCAGTTTCTCAAGCACTGAAGGCTTCATATCTATTGCACTGCCATAATCAAGCTGAGATGTGATGAAGGCATTAATAACTGAGGCCTAATCTGTGTCTGCCAAAATCTGATGGAGTTTCCTAGTCAAGCAGAGATGGTAGAAAACGTGACTCATATTTTCCTGTGTGGGAGGTCAGCATCATTTAAAGAATCCAAGAGTACTCCTGGTCTAAGGACTCACTTGGGTGTGTGTCTTCAACCAACAAACTGCACTGTGGCTGCAAGCTCTTCAATATAATTTCCTCTGCCAACCAGCATTGCCGCTGTTTTGCTTGAGTTCAGTTTTAGCCAGCTGCTCTTCAGCCAAGTCCTGATCTTATCCAAGCACTGGTGGCAGTGGTGGGGTCATAAGTGGTGAAAGATGGGTACACCTGTGTACCATTTGCTTTTTGCAGGTACTTGAGTCCATGTTGCCTGACCAGTTCACCCACAGACTGCCTGTAGATGTTGAAAAGGATGGGAAAGAGAATTGTTCCTTACGGAGCTCCCCAAGTGAGTGATCTAGAGGTGAAATACCAGTTTCTCCTCTCTACTTTTTGGAAGGAAGGAGACTCAGACCATTTTAGCACATTCCCTCAATTCTCAGCAAGCTGATCATTTGGGCGGCCACCCATGAGGGATTCAAATGCTGCCCAGCTAATTAGCAGAGTGCCCACAGGCGTCCATAGCTGTCAAGATGGTTTCTGATGCACATCTGCACATGTGTGGGTGCACATAACATTCATTCCAAATATGGAGGGAAATAATCGGAGGGGTTAGAAAAGAAAGGAGGATTAAGAGAAAAAGCAAAGGTTTTTTCTTTAACTGAGGGTATGTCTACACTACCCTGCTAGTTCAAACTAGCGGGGTAATGTATGCATACCGCACTTGCAAATGAAGCCCGGGATTTGAATTTCCCGGGCTTCATTTGCATAAGCCGGCCGGCGCCATTTTTAAATGCCGGCTTGTTCGAACCCCGTGCCGCGCGGCTACACGCGGCACGGGCTAGATAGTTCGAACTAGCAAGCCATTCCGAACTATCTGTACACCTCGTTCCACTAGGGTGGTAGTGTAGACATACCCTGAGTGAGTTAGTTATTCCCTTCACCAAACCATAACCCTAATTCAAATTGATTTTCACATTTTAGGGTGACAGAACCAGCGCTGAGTGAGGTTCTCTCTGCTGCCAAGGATGGCAGAGAAAGGACTGAGAACACCACGTTCCATGAGAGAAAAGCAGGCATCAACAGCACCACGAGACAACTTCTGAGCATGTGCTGCACAGCTAGGCACTGCTAGCAAAAATATCCCATCGGCAGCATGAGGATTCACCAACACTTACAGTAAAGTTCGCACAAGGATAGGGGTTTAATAGTCAAGCTGCAATTTCCAATCATTACTTGTTTGTGTCCATTGGGAAAAGATTCAAGTCACGTTAGCTTATTCCTTGGTACCTCTGCCACACCTCTGAAGCAGGACAGAAGTATCTCACTGTTAATAGAGTTGAATGCTGCAGTGAGGGTCAGAAGAATGACAATGGGACAACAAGAGATCATCTATCAATCTCACAAAAGTACTTTGTTTCATGGCCTGGCCTGAATCCAGGTAAAAAATAATTAGATGAGTTTGTAACTTCTCTGTGTTAGATTGTTCAGGTTAGGGCCACTCCATGTGGGGTATGGGACCAGGGGCAACCCCTGGCCCCCAGTCCTCCAGGGATACAAGGCAAGCCCCCCAAAGGCCCTACCCAGACTCCACTTCACCCCTACCCCTGCTCTTTCCTGCTCCTGCTCCACCCCACCTCTGCTTTTTCCCAAAGACTCTCTTCCCCCACCCCAGCAACGCAAGCCATAGGATTACCGGGGCATTTTGCAGGGGTTCCCACATGTACTCACTGTGGTGGCAGGAGCCAGAGCAACTGAGCAGGCACTGCTATCAAAACTCTCCAATTGCCAGCTCAAGGAAATACTGAGTCCTTGAGTACAGCAACCACAGGGACGCACATCTCACAGTCGTCATTACTGTGAAGGATGAATAATTTCTTGTAACTTATACAGTTGTGACATTATCACCAATTTGGCCCAGAGCTTGAATGAGAGCAGCTCATGAAGAAACACTTGGGTGAAGTTGATCCTGAGCAACAAGGAGATTATGTTGGAAAGGAGTGATATGGTGGTGGGCATTTTGAAGAGTTTACTATTAAACAAAAGAAACTGCACTGTGACTACTTATACCCACAACTGGCCAATGCAGGCCATAATTTAGGAGTGCTCCTGGATTCTTAGCTGATGCTATGTGCTAAAGTAGCAGCATTCACAAGTAACACTTTCCATCATTTCCACTTGACTAGGAGATTCTGTCCCATTCTGATAAATAATGATCCAGCCTCAGTTATTTTTTCCTTTGTCACCTCTCACCTGGGCAACAGCAATGCAATTTTCCTGAACATGAAGCCTTCAGAACTTAAAAAATTCCAACAAGTAAAGAATGCTGCAGCTTTTCCCTTCAGCAATGCAGACCACCACAAACACATCAGACCTGCTTTCCATTCCTTACACTGGTTTCCCACAGAATACTAATTAAGTTCAAAATCTCAGTCCTTATCTTCAGGATATTCATTGATCTGGGGCCCCACAATGTTTAAAAGTATTGCATGATGGGTAGAGTTCATAGTGTGGGGCTTCCTCAGAGCCTGCCCCAGACCATGGAATGAGTGCCTAGATGAACTAACGACCATCACAAATCTCATCTCTGCTCCAAGTGCATGGTGAATTTCGTTGACCTTGCCTTCTTCTCTAGCATACAAAAACTATCTGTGTTACATACAACCTAACACCACAATACACTCTACTGCACAAGCTTCTCTCCTGTGGTGTTCTCTCACAGAACAGATATTAAGTCACACCTCTTAATGAACTACTGGAAGGCACTCTATAGCGTGAGGAGCATGGTACGGGAACCAGCTTCGGATTAAATTGCACCCTTTCTTTGGGGCTGAAGCTATGGCTCTCAAGCATTCAGAATAGATGGTGCCTTATTCAAGTCCAAACTCGGGTTGCACTTATCCCTCACAAATTCATATAAGTGGTTAGCTGTCTAAATTCCATTTAGCCCCTTGTTTTGTTTGTAGATTATTCTAGCAAAACTATATATGCGGGGAAGTAACTAATGACATTTTAGTTATTTTAAAAAAAGATTTCTGGAAAATTCCCAGTTAGGACTTTTTCACTCTATACATTGTATGTAAATGAATATACAGTACATGATAAATGTGTGCATACACATTCACTAACTTTTGTAATGCGAGTCACTTCTCAGGAGACCTGTGAGATGGAAGTGTCTGCAATCTAAATGTTGGATATGGGACAAAGAAAGTGAGGAAAAATGCTAGGAAAAGGAAGGAAAGCAAGAAAAGACAAGGACAGCAGCTTTACAATCATGTAGTTATTCAGTACGGTCATGTACAAGTTGTTAGATCACCAGGTTTTATCAGAAAAATAAACATCTAAATTAGTGACCACACTGAATCATTTAACACAGGTATCACAGGAAGAGAGAGAGTTTCTAGAAGGGCTTTACATTTGAGGATAATGACTTTCATGAAGTTTCTTGTTTAATAGCTTTAAATATTCTCTCATGTTCATTATATATTTCAGCAGTCAAAAAATCTATTATTCTCATAATTAAAAATAGAAAAAACCTAAGGCATGCAGGCAGTGAAAAGTTCCTATATAAGATTAGCTTCTCCGGGCCATGCCATATGTAGGAGGGAGTGCTAAAATTGAATTTTCAGATAAGGTGCCAGAACGGCCTAAGGCCAACAGTGAAACTAACTAGCTGCCACCAATTCATAAATTCTTACTGTTTTTGCCCTAATGGTTTTTTGACAGATATTTCCTTAGAAAGCTGTCCTGCCTTGAGCTGAATGATAGCTTGACTTAAAACGCACAGTGCACACTGTAACTCTTCTGAGATATCCCAGAATGCACTTCTGCACCTCATGTAGGAGATATTTCAAAAAACACTTGTTACCATATGTGTTTCCTGGAGAAAGAAGACTGGTATGTTTTTGTGGGCAGAAGTGCCTCTGCATGACTAGCAAAAGGGTGTTTTTCAGTGGAGAACTTGTGTGTTACTGTTCATCAGCATGGGAGTAAGCTCTGCCTATTGAGTTCCATCAGCTGTTGCCAGACTTTGGATAGCCCAGAACTCTGTCTGCATGCAAGGAATGTCAAACTCCCACTCTCTTAGCAAATACAGGACAACCAAGAAAAGGAATATTGTGACTTGTGAATGCACAATAATCATAACGCGAATTGCCCCTCAGATTTAACATGATGAGGTACAACAGTATCATTTATTAGCTGTCAGATGAGCTGCATTTAACAAAGGGAAAGTGAATCACCATATCTCGCCACACTCTAGTCACATGGGAAATCTGCCAGCCATATCACAGCATATCAATGTGATCAGAACACTGTTGAACATGAGATTCTGCTGTCTCAACTCAGAAAGGTGGCAAGAGTCCAGGGCAATACTCCCTCTATTTTCCCATCCACATGTGGAATAAATGTTATGTGCACCCACACATGTGCAGATGTGCATCAGAAACCATCTTGACAGCTATGGACACTGTTGGCGCTCTGCTAATTAGCTGGGCAGCATTTGAATCCCTCATGGGTGGCCGCCCAAGTGCTCAGCTTGCTGAGAATTGAGGGAATGTGCTAAAATGGTCTGTCTCTCCTTCCTTCCAAAAAGTAGAGAGGAGAAACTAGTGTTTCACCTCTAGATCACTCACTTGGGGAGCTCCGTAAGGAACAATTCTCTTTCCCGTCCTTTTCAACATCTACAGGCAGCCTGTGGGTGAACTGGTCGGGCAACATGGACTCAAGTACCTGCAAAAAGCAAATGGTACACAGGTGTACCCATCTTTCACCACTTATGACCCCACCACTGCCACCAGTGCTTGGATAAGATCAGGACTTGGCTGAAGAGCAGCTGGCTAAAACTGAACTCAAGCAAGACAGCGGCCATGCTGGTTGGCAGAGGAAATTATATTGAAGAGCTTGCAGCCACAGTGCAGTTTGTTGGTTGAAGACACACACCCAAGTGAGTCCTTAGACCAGGAGTGCACTTGGGTTCTTTAAATGATGCTGACCTCCCACACAGGAAAATATGAGTCACGTTTTCTACCATCTCTGCTTGACTAGGAAACTCCATCAGATTTTGGCAGACACAGATTAGGCCTCAGTTATTAATGCCTTCATCACATCTCAGCTTGATTATGGCAGTGCAATAGATATGAAGCCTTCAGTGCTTGAGAAACTACAATTATTTCAGAATACTGTAGCATGTGTCTCTTTAAAAATGACAGACTAACACAAATAAATCCACCCTGTCATAGATTCTTTACACTTGCTTCCCATAGAACTTCCAATCAAGTTGAAGATTTCATTCCTCATCTTCTAACTGCTCCATGGCCTATGCCCAAGACTGACTAAAACTATGTGACAAAGATGGTGACTGTTATAATTACACTCCTCTGACATCATGGAGCTCTCTGATGGGATGTTTGCCCCACACTAAGGGGTTAATAGAGTCCTAGGGAGACTGCACCGGAAGTAACTAATTAGAGAGCACCTGCATGCAGGTCCAGGCTGGCCCATATAAGAAGGGCTGCAGAGCAAGTTTGGTTGCTCCCTGGAGCTTGAGGAGGGAGCACTGTCTGTCTTGCAAGTGGAATAAAGCTAACACCCATCACAAAACAATGCTGGGCAGGATCAGGGGAGTAAGATCAAGTTACTGTCTAGCTGGAAAGCCCTGAGGTAATGATGAAGAAGGAGTTAGGCCAGCACATAAGTGGCCCAGGAAAATAGACTGAGTGGCTGGAGGGGACACAGCAAGTGGCTGCTAGCTATAGGATCCCTTGGATAGGGCTGCTAGCTACAGGACCCGGAATAGTGGGCAGGCCCTAATTCCCCCAACTCCTCGCCACTTCAGAAGTGGCTAAATAGTCAACAGTCAAAACTCAGGCTATGTCTATACAGCAGCATATTTTGGAATAACATCAATTATTCTGAAAAAATGTAGTGCCTGTCTACACAGCACGCCCATTATTTCAAAATAGATTTGAAAAAGGGAGTTACTCACCTCGTGCAGTAACGAGTGTTCTTCGAGATATGTGTCCCCGTGGGTGCTCCACTGTAGGTGAAGGGTTGCCCTGAGCCGCAGATCGGAGCTTTGTATAGCAGTTTCCCCTGTTGAGCCACGCATGCCCAGGAGGCATCTCGAGCCATTCCCGCCTCCTGAGGAGTGTTGACTCAACCCCCTCCCTTTCAGTTCCTCATCTCCGCCCGAGAATTTTGACTCCGAGCAGAGGAGAGGTAGGGAGGGTCGTGGAGCACCCACGGGGACACACATCTCGAAGAACACTCGTTACTGCACGAGGTGAGTAACTCCCTTTTCTTCTTCGAGTAGTGTCCCCGTGGGTGCGCCACTGTAGGTGACTACAAAGCAGTATTCAATGTAAGGCTGGAGGGAGCCGGAATCATTGTTTAGCAGTGGTAGAGAGTACTGCTGTGGCAACTGCTGAATCACTCTTGAGTTGTGGAAGGATAGCGTAGTGTTTAGCAAAAGTATGGTCTGAAGACCATGTTGCTGCTCGGTAAATGTCTCTTAAGGGGACATTGCCCAGAAAGGCTGTGGAAGCAGCCGTGGCTCGAGTAGAATGCGCTCGTGGTGGGCATTGTAGTGGTCTATTGCCCAGAGAGTGGCATTTGATTATACATGTCGATATCCTCTTTGAGATTCGTTGCGATGATATTGGTGTCCCTTTGGATCGTTCAGCAATGGAGATAAAAAGTCTTTCGGATTTACGAAATGGTTTTGTTCTTTCTAGGAAGAAGGCCAGAGCCCTCCGGATGTCCAGAGTGTGCAGGCTGGCGTCTGTCTGCGAAGAATGCAGTTTTGGGAAAAAGGTAGGTAATACGATCGGTTCGTTGAGATGGAATTCTGTACATCTCTTTGGCAAAAACGTGGGGTGGGGTCTCAGTATGACCCTATCCTTAGTGAAAACTGTGTAAGGAGGTTCTGACATTAGTGCTCCGAGTTCGCTCACCCTCCTGACGGAGGTAATGGCTAATAGGAAGCAGACTTTCATAAAAAGGAAGGGAAGTGGTACTGTTGCCAGTGGCTCAAAGGGAGGTCTGGTGAGGCAATTCAAAACAAGATTTAGGTCCCATAAAGGGGGTGGGGCCTTATGTGGTGGGTACACATTCTGGAGCCCCTTGAGGAATCTCTTCGTAATAGGATGGTTAAAAATGGAGAAGCCGTCTACTGAGGTATGAAATGCTGCTATTGCAGCGAGGTGTACTCTTAGAGAGGAGATTGACAGCCCTGATGCCTTAAGCTCCAGAGTGTAGTCCAGGACGGTATTTAGTGGTGAGGCACGGGGCTCCACCTTGGCTCACTGACACCGATTTCTGTGTCCATTTCTGTTGATAAGTTTTCCGAGTAGACTGTCTCCTGCTATGGAGGAGGATGTCTTTTACTCGCTGGGAGCAGCGCTCTTCTACCTCCGAGAACCAGAGAGAAGCCATGTGTGAAGGTGCAGGGTATTGAGTTGTGGATGCAGTATCTTGCCGTCGTCCTGAGATAGTAGGTCTATCCGGTATGGTAGTGGGTGGGGTGGCTGGACAGCTAGCCTGTGAAGGTATGGGTACCAGGTCTGGCGAGACCATGATGGTGCAATCAGGATGACTAGGGCTTTGTCTCTCAGGATCTTGCGCAGAACTCTTGGGATGAGTGGTATGGGAGGAAAGGCGTAGTGTAGGGGGGCTGTCCATTTGATTAGGAAGGTATCCCCCAGAGAGTGCTTGCCAAGTCCCGCACGCGAGCAGAATTGGGGACATTTGGTGTTCTGGGTAGAAGCGAAGAGGTCTATCAATGGCCATCCCCATTGATGGAAAATTGAGTTCGCCACCTCCGTATGTAACTCCCATTCGTGGTCCGTGGTGAAGTTTCGGCTGAGGGAGTCCGCTTTGGTATTGTTCACTCCGGGCAGGTATGATGCTATAAGGGTGACTTGGTTGCGGATACACGCATTCCACAGGCGAATAGCCTCCGTGCATAGCAAGCGGGAGCGAGCTCCACCCTGTCTGTTTATGTAGAACATCGTGCAGATGTTGTCCGTTAGGATGCGGACTGTGTGATTGGCGATGTCGGAGGCAAAGTGTGCACAGGCATTTCTTACTGCTCTCAATTCGAGGAGATTGATATGTAAGAGTGTCTCGTTTGGGGACCACCTGCCTTGAACTTCGTGACCATCCATATGTGCCCCCCAGCCAAGCAGGGAAGCGTCTGTGGTGATTTGAATAGTGGGTTCGATTTGTTGGAACGGAACCCCCGCCAGAAGATTGTTTGGCACTGTCCACCATCGTAAGGATGCGAGCACGTCTGGTGGGATAGTAACCATTTTGGTTCGAGGGTGTCATGATGGGATATAAACGGCTGCAATCCAGAGCTGGAAACATCGAAAGTGCAGACGAGCATGGTGGACTACGTAGGTGGTGGAAGCCATGTGTCCCATTAGTTGGAGGCATGTAAGTATTGTGGTGGTAGGAACTGCGAGCATCCCGTTTATAATTTTTTGCATGGTTGCAAAGCGTTGTTGAGGTAGGTATGCCCGGGCTGTGAGTGAGTCCAGGTGTGCGCCAATGAACTCTATATCTTGAACCGGGTACAGAATTGATTTGTCTTGGTTGATTAGAAGGCCTAGACGACTGAGGAGGGCCGTGGTCGTATGTATCATAGCGGCGGTTTCGGCGTATGAGGATCCCTTTAGAAGGCAATCGTCTAGGTAGGGAAATATGATGACGTTCTGCCGTCTGAGATACGCGGTTACAACCGCCAGTACCTTGGAAAATACCCTCGGGGCTGATGAGAGGCCGAAGGGAAGAACCTTGTACTGGAAATGGTCCAGTCCCAATGTGAAGCGTAGGTAACGTCTGTGGGCGGGGTGGATGGTTACATGGAAATAGGCATCTTGGAGGTCAAGGGCTGCGAACCAGTCCCCTCGATCTAGCGCAGGAATGATTGCGGAAAGAGTGACCATCTTGAAACGCTGTCTCTTGAGAAATGTGTTCAGTTTGCGGAGATCCAATATAGGTCTCCAGCCCCCCGTTCTTTTTTTCGGTCAGGAAATAGTTCGAGTATAACCCCCTCCCGTGGAACTCTCGAGGTACCCTTTCTATAGCCCCAATGGCAAGGAGCCGATTGACTTCTTGTTTTAGAAGGTTCCCGTGAGAGTGGTCCCTGAAAAGGGACAGGGTAGAGGGAAGGGTAGGGGGGATAGAAGTAAAAGGGATGGTATAGCCCACTCGAATTATCTCTAGGACCCAGCGGTCCGATGTTATGGATTCCCACTGTGGGAGAAAGGCAAGCAAGCGGTGTTTGAATAGATGGCCATGTTGAGGTGCGAGATCGAATGGGAGGTCTTGCAGACCCTCGACCAAATGTTCAAATTTGCTGCTTAGATGGTTGGTTGGCTGGCGGACGGGCTTGGTTGGGTCGCCTTCTGGGACCTCGCTGTCTTGGTCTGTTGTCCTCATAAGGCCTCTGTGGTCGATTGTATTGTCCATAGCGGTAGCGATTATATGAATTATATGGGGTGTATCGTCTGCGTTTATATGGTGGCGTGCCCATGCCTAGCGTGCGAAGTGTGGACTTAGAATTTTTGCTGTTGTGGAGCATTTCATCCGTAGTAGCTGCAAATAGCTTTTGTTTGTCAAATGGCAAGTCCTCCACTTTGGGCTGGAGTTCGCGTGGAACTCCAGATGACTGGAGCCAAGAGGCTCTACGCATCACCACCGCTGTAGCTGTAACTCGGGCTGCAGTGTCAGCTACATCCATTGCCATTTGGAGAGCGGCGCGGGCGATCATACGGCCCTCATGAACTATTGATTTTAAGATGGGTCTTTTGGAGTCGGGGAGATGCGCCATTAGTTCTCCCAGTTTTGAGTAGTTGTCAAAGTTGTGATTTGCTAAAACAGCAGAGTAGTTTGATATTCTGAGTTGTAGGGTGGAAGAGGAGTATACTGTCTTGCCAAAGGAGTCCAACTTTTTGTGGTCCTTGTCTGCATTGCCCGTCCTATACTGTGGAAACTTCGCTCGTTGTTGTACTGAGTCCATGACTAGTGAATTAGGTTGTGGGTGAGTGAAGAGAAAGTCGTTGTCTTTTGAGGGGACAAAGTACTTTCTGTCAATTTTCCTGTTAGTTGGTTGGATAGATGCAGGCGTCTTCCAGAGATCTTCTGAGGTCTCCATGATTGCCTCGTCTATGGGTAGGGCAATCTTGCCCTGTAGTGTCGGATGTAGATTCTTTAGCAATTGGTATTGTTTCTTCTGCACCTCTTGCAGGGAGACATTCTGGCTTGTCGCTACTCTCTTGAATAGTTCTTGGAACTGTTTTAGATCGTCAATCGTTCCAGTGTCTGATGGTACTACGGCGTCCTCTGGTTGTGCATCAAGGGCATCAGAGTGTGTGATGTTTACTGACTGAGTATCTGAGTCGTTGTTTGAGATTCGTTCCACCTCATCCTCCGAAAAATTTGCTGGAGTTAGGGGTTGTGGCCGAAGCAAACTTCTCCGGGATGCAATGGAACGAGGTGGGGAGCAGTGTCCATATGGCTCCCAGTGTTCCCACGGTCCCCATTGCGGTGGATAAGGTGGAGGTGGGTAAGGCCAGTATGGGTGCCATGGGCCATGTTGTGGCGGAGCCCTATAATGGTGAGAGCGAGCCTTTCCAGGTGATGGATGTCGTGAGGAATAGACCGTGTGGTGGTCACCATCCGGAAGGGGAGCGTCGTGAAGAGACGACGGTGACATCGATCTGGGAGGGGATCGCCTTGATGGAGACCCCTCAGGAGAGTAAGAAGTAGAGGGCAGGCACAGGTAATGATGCCCACTGTATGGATCAGTCTCTTGTTGGGGCTGATCCCTAGGAGTCTCATCTGGCTGCTTGTCTGGCTGTGGGAGGACCAGCGGAGCATCAGCTGTTGCCAGAGGCTTAGGAGGCTGCCCATCATTTTGCTGCGGTGCCGGGGCTTTAAGAGGCACCGCAGCTTTAAGCCGTGATGTAGATTTCGGCGCTGCAGAGGCTTGAAGCAGCGCCGGGGCTGGAAGCAGTGCCGGGCTCTGAAGCGGCACCGCGGTTTGAAGCGGCGCCGGCTTTTCATGCCGTGCCGGCTGCTGAGAACGGTCCTGGAGCACCGCAGAGGCTTGAAGCGGTGCCGGGACTGAAAGCGGTGCCGCGCTTGCAAGCGGCACCGCGGTTCGAAGCGGCGGCGGCTTTTCATGCCGTGCCGGCTGTTTAGAGCGCTCCTGGGGCCGCTCAGCTGTTGAGCGCCCCGATACCGGCGCGGAGTGGGAGGATCGCCCCGAAGCCTTAGTGGCAGGGGATTTCCCAGGCTGGTGTGCCTCTCCTCTATGTTTGGGAGAGGAAGAGGCTGGAAGAAAGCGGGCTGCTCTGGGTCTCGGGGTATTTTTGGAAGGCGGCGGAGGCTCTTGCTGCGGTGCAGATTGTTCTCCTGCAGGCTGTAGAGCTTTTTCAAATAAAATCATCCTGAGGCAGAGCTCACGGTCTTTTCTGGCTCTCGCCGTCAGGGAATTGAAGTGGGTACAGTTGTGTGGAGAGTGAGTCTCCCCCAAACACCGTATACAGTCCGAGTGGCCGTCTGAAGCCGGCATTGGGTCCCGGCATTGAGCACACTTTTTAAACCCTGAGGAGCTGGACATTGCAGGCTCTCTCGCTCTTGAAATTATTATATTGTTATAATTTATGTGGTTTGCTTCTTCTTCTTCTTTTTTTTTTTTTTTAAGTCTTTATGTGTTTCTTGTTTGACAGGCGGGAGAAAGCCGGTTCACCAGAGTCTCGGTCTGAGGTAAGTTCAAGCCCCCCCTGAGGGGGGGATTTAACTAATCTATTTTTCCTATTTCTAGTTTTTTTTTTTTATAAAGAAACAGGGAAAGTGTAACTAGGATAACAGGGGAAGCTAACTATGCCTAAATTAGTAAGAGGAAAGCAGTCAGATAATCTGACAGGGAGCTCCTAACTGCTCCGTCCGCTGACGAGGGCGGTTAAAGAGGAACTGAAAGGAAGGGGGTTGAGTCACGCTCCTCAGGAGGCGGGAATGGCTCGAGACGCCTCCTGGGCATGCGCGGCTCAACAGGGGAAACTGCTATACAAAGCTCCGATCTGCGGCTCAGGGCAACCCTTCACCTACAGTGGAGCACCCACGGGGACACTACTTGAAGAAGAATAATAGGCTTCTTATTCTGACTTCTGTAAACCTAATTTAAGGAGGAGTAAGGGAAGTCTGGGAAAGAGTGCTCTATTTCAAAATAACTGCTGTGAAGACAGCGCCAAAAGTCAAAATAAGCTGTTTCGACTGAAGCTACACAATTCGTATAGCTCAAGTTGAGTAGCTTATTTCAAGTTTAGCCCTGTTACGTAGACCTCAGAGAAGTGGCTGGACAAGGACTATAGAGATGTCCCCTGAAAGGGGTAAGCAGCAAGTGTGGCCTGGGCAGAGGGCTGTGGCACTGAAGGACACCACCATCTTTGGAGAGACGTGGATCCAGGAGCAGAAGTGGTGATGGGTGGAGTAGTACCAAAGCAAAGCACACTGGCTACCAGAGTTAATTCCTATACTGGCCATGAGAAGGTGCTGGAGCTGTCATGTCTCACAAGTGCATATCGATATGAGTAGAGTTCATCTGTGCAGGAGACAGAAGTTCCTCCAGGAGCTGTCTGAGACTGTGCAATGAACTCCCCCAGGAATTAAGGTCTGTCACAAACCTCTCACGTTCTGCTCCAAGTGCAAGGCACATATCTTTGGCCTTGCCTTCTCTAACATAATCAGATAGAAATAGGTATGGTTATTTTTTAATTAAGACACACACTGCCAAAACAAGACATCCCATAGAAAAGCCGTCTGTCTCTGGGAACAGGATCAGAGAACACATATGACAGACAGTCACTTTGCTTAACACGCTACTGAAAGACACTCCAATATTACATTGAGTGTGGCATGAAAACCTAAATAGAACAGAAGTGTTATGGGGGCATCTTATGAAGCCACCTCAATAATCCTGGTTTCTATGTGTGAGAGAAAGATCCTTTAAAAATTTTAACCTTGTCCTGCATGCTTAATACTACATAAATTGAGGTGCTTTCTGGGAGGGAAGTCTTTAGGTGCAGTGAAGGATCAGACAGACCAAAGGCAAGCCTACTGGCATACATCTATGGCCATTGATTTTTGTTTTTTAATTTTTCTCAGGAATTTATCATTTTGTTACTACTATAACAAAACCTGGTGAAAAATCAGTGGAAAAACTACTAATTTTTCTGGATAAATATCAGGTTTTATTTTGGAGGACAAAAGGGCATGGAAAAAAGTATTCAGCAGATGAATGTTTTATCAACAGAATTCAATGTGGCTGCAGAACTAAAACAGAACTCAAAACAAAATGCCACCTCAGATTAAGAAAATAAATATCATTAATCCTCAAAGAAAAAAACTTTTCATTTAAATAAACTGTTTACTATTGTAGAACTAAAACTATTTGCCTATAAATAATATTTACATTTAATAACTGAGCCACACTATTTGTAAAGCACACACTCAGATTTATCCTTTTCTCCTGTTTTGGTTTTATTAAAACATCCATACTTGCTTGTGTCCTGAAACATTCTGATGCAGATTTTTGTTTTCAGCGTTATCTGCCAGCAGCTTGAAATGTATATGTGGTGGGTTTGAGATCAATCAATACATTCAGATGTGCACACATCTCAGAACATGTGCAAGTGCAAGCCTGTTTATTGTGTGCATCGTCTCAACTAATATCTAAATTGCAAGAGGCAGCTTTGCATAGACATACAGACGAATGTATTATCACAATACATATATTTCATGCAATCTGTTGTATTTTCCTAATAAAACAAGTTTTTAATATCTTTGATACAAAAGTAGGATGAAAAAGAATCAGAAAAAAATAGATTTTTTTCTAGTAAAAATAGGTTTAAACTGGATATGATGGGGCTTACATATACAGAATATTTATATTAAACTCATCACATACTTGAGACGCTGGTAGCTAAAATAGCACAATGCCTTATAATTCCAAAAATATCTGGTAACCATCAACAATCTCTTTTTCTGCACAAGGTCCCTATTCCCACCCCTCAGACATTTACCTATGTTGCAACCACAAGTTAATAAGAAAGTTCTCTATACATTTTTTCTGTCTATGGTATGTTAGTGTCCTGACTTCCTAGGATTTTACGTTATCAGGTCAAGACGACATTATTAAATATATGGGCTTAAAAATGGATGGGACCATTACAATCACCCACTTCAACACAGGCTCTAGAATTTCACCCAGTAATTCCATCATTTAGCTCAGTGACTTGTGGTTCGACTGCAGATAGGGATTTTTTTGTATTAATTAATAATCACGCCCCACATGGAAAGTACTTATTCAGAAAAACATCAGAAGTGATTACTTAGATACAAGGGCTTTTTTATAAGGAGAAGTAATGTGGAGTACAGTGGGTGTGATTTCTAAAATAAACAGTAACATGTAGAGTACTAACTGGTCTGTATAAACCATGCAGGTGAACACTAGAGATTCCCAAGTGCACTTCAAACAATACTAAGTTAAAAGGCATTCAGGAACATTATATTCTACTAAAATGAACATATACATACATGTACATAAAAATAGAAAACCTCAGAACTCCAAAACGAAGTTATGTATCCAAAAAACCTCAAAAAACTACTAAAAACTAATTCTCCAATGAAATTAATAAACCCAGATAACCTACCTATAGATAGCTTTTGTGTAAAACAGAAGAGCTTCTGCTAACACTTTAAATATGAGCTTTTCATGTCACCCATCACCTTTGATAAGATACGTAGTGAGCCTTGTTTGGTATAGCTCTTAGCACAATGGTGCCTTGACTGTGGTTGAATTTGCTATAATAAAGTAATTTACTGGAGCATTTTCCACGGAAAGATCTCAAATAACTTTTATAAATACAACTAGAAGACTTACCTGGCATTACCCAGGTCCTTCAGGGCAGGGGACTGGCAGTGTGGGGGATGCAGGAGTCAGGGCAGGGCCTTCAGAAGGCTCAGGGCAGGCGACTGAGCTTTAAGGGGTGCAGGTCTCAGGGTGGCAGGGTTGAATCACAGCAGGCAGTTGGGAGGAGGGGGAGCTCAGGGGAGAAGGAAGAGGTGGACGTCGGCTTCTGCCCCAGTGTGGTCCAGCCCAGGCTAGGCATCCCAATGGTGCTGGGGGGAGGACAGGCTGTGGCTCCTCTGGAAGGTGGCAGGGCTGCTGGCTGGCGGGGCTTCCTCCCGCTCACCTACTCCAGTGCTGCAACAAAGAGCTGGGGGAAGAGAGGGATGTGGGGTAGGGAGGGACACTTATCTGGTCTAGTGGCTGGCAAGATGGCAAGCCCCGGTCCCAACTGACCACTCTTTTGGTGGTGTGGCTGCCCCCAGTGGTCTCTCTGTCCCTCCAATTAGCCCCCTCCCTTTCCAATGTTGTGGAAAACAGTCCAGTTCCTGGAAATTTCCATTTTCCTGGCACAACCAAACTCTGACCTTGCTTTAAGTTAGGAGAAGAGGAAGATACATACCAAATGTGGTGGTCCTAGCTTTTATCGTATAGGAGGAGCTCTTGAACAAATGGACTCACAGATAGATGCACATTTTAAAGATATATAGATAGATTAATTAAACCTCACAATGCCTCTTTGAGGCTCTCTTTCTGTAAACCAGGGATGGGGAATCTCAGGCCATGGGGCCACATGCTGTGCCCGGCTTGCCTGGATCCAGCCCCCCAAGGCTCAACACTGGGGAGCCTACATTGGTGCTCCAGCCACCCACCCACAGGGGCTAGAGCACACAAAATCTTCTAGCCTGGGCCCCCCCAGGCTCTAGTGCGCAAGGGAATGTGGGAAGTGTCTTTCTCCTTCTCAGTCAGGGGCTTCTCACTTGTATGCGGCCCCTGACTGATTTTTCTGTGGGCCAGCAGCAATGTTCCCTCTAAGCTTAGAGGGAACACTAATCAGAGGCCCCCAACCCGAAAAAGTTTCTTCACCCTTGCTGTAAACAAAGGCAAAGGCAATTTAAGCGCCTTGCCCAAGATCACATAGCAATCCTGCAGCAGAATCAAGAAACCTTGGATGCCTTATTTCTAGGCCTATGACCTAATTGTTACACATTATTTCTAGATGTTTTGTAGTTTCCTTATAAACAGTAGTAAAATGCTGAAAGGAGATTTAAAAAATAACATTTGAGCTGAATGCAACTAATTATTAGTTGGTAGGCATTGGCAAATACAGAATGTGCAAAAGAGTAAAAAGCCAATAAATAACTTTTCCATAAGCGAGAGTTTGGATAAGCAGAAAACAGGCTTTACACAGTTATTTGATTTACATTTAGATTGCTTGCATTCAACATCTGCTTGCCTACTTACATCATAAGTCTTTGAAGCCATTGTCTGGCCAGGTACTTAAAGCATTTGACACACAAACCATATAAAATGTAGTCAAAGTTATACCTATGTCATTTAAACTAGCATATGAAAAATAAGAATCTCCGTTTCAAAGCACAAAAGATTCTATAGCTGAGAAAACTGCATCATTGTTCAAGCCTGAATCATGTAGGAAGGATCCACTCCACTGCAATCAAGAAGAGTTCAGTAAGATCTTTTAATTTGCCCCCATGTATTACAAAGCCAGATAAGTGATTTTGTTTGAGGGACCTCTAGGCAGTGGGGAAAGTAGAGAGAACATCAACTGCTGCTTCAAAACACCTGAAAAAAGGTGGCACCTGATGCACTGTAGGGCTGGAAATGCCACTACAATTCCCCCTTTACCAGGTGGAGCATTGGGGAGGGAGGAAAGATCCTAGGGGTGGGAGGCTGACAAAGATTTTTTGGGGGGGTTCTTTTACCAGAGACCAGCCACCGGCCTCCATTGTTGGAGAATTCAATGGCATTGACACAGCCAAAGTCGCCCAGGAGGTCCTTCTTGCAGAGGGGATTGTGGGGCTGCAGAAACCCCTACAAGTTGCCGGAAGCCCTGCTGGGACAAGAAGCCCACCACCATGGACCTCATGCTGCCCCCCAGCCCAGATCTCCTCTCCATGCTGCTGCCTCTGCTGCTCCTTCCAACCACCACCACCCTCCTCACTCTGCCTTCTTCCCCTCTTCCCTTCTTATGGTTATGATGATTTTTTCTTTAGTCAGCAATAGCAGAGAGAGGTGTTACAGGCGGTACCTCTAAAAATCAGCATTCTCTGGTCCAGCAACATGCGTGGTCTGGCAGGACCACGAATGCTCCTGGGCTAGAGAGACCAGGAGCCTAAGGGCAGGAGGGACAGCCAGGGCTGTGGAAAACAGGGTCAGCTGCAGGCAGCACAGGACCAGGACTGGAGTCCTTGGGCCGCTCCACGGCAGCGCGGGGCCAGAGCTGGAGCCCTCAGGAAGCCCTGTGGCAGCGTGGGGTGAATTCTCTTTACAATCCCCAGGAGTATGGGGCCAGCCCCTGAAAACGCGGGGATGGGTTCGGTGTCCCCCAGCAGCTTGTAGCAACACAGGGTTGGGGCTGCAGTCCCCAGGCAGCCCATATCCTCAGGGAACTGAAACCCCACAGCAGCCCCTGGGAACGCAGGGCTGGGGTTGGAGCCCCATGGCAAGAACCATAGCCCGTGCCGCTTAGGAAGCTGGGGAAGCAGGTAGGCAAGCAGTCCAGCCAGTTTTTTGGGGGGAGGCGAGGTAGGGTGCCTGCTGGGGCAGCCTGCCAGCAGCAATGAGGGGAAGTGGGGCCACTTACCTACTTTCACATGGCTCCCAGCCCTGTACTCCAGGCACCACCTTCCGCTGCTCCTATTGGCTGGATTCCAGAGCAGCGGCAAGAAAAGCCTGCAGAAAGTGTCCCTGCACTCCTGTTTCCCCAGCCAGGGGAGAGGAAACAGCAGCATGCAGCCTCTTCTAGTAGCGTTTCAAGCCTCAGAGTTTTCTGGGACATTTCATTGCTGCACGGGAATACCAGGACAGGAGATTTAAATTCGGGACTGTCCTGGAAAATCCGGGACATATGGTAACTGAACGCCAACCATATGTGCAGGTTTCCCCAGAGAGTTACTTTTTTAACCTCTTTTCTCAGTCCAGGGAAGTAACAGGAGATGTCTAGGGTTTTGGCACAGCAGACAAGCTGCAACTCAGAAAGAGCCTGGATTGGTCTATTTCCCTGACTGGCCCATTACCAGTGTTCCCTGTAAGCTGAGTGCTTGGGTGGCCACCCAGGAGAGATTCAAGTGCTGCCCAGCTGATTAGCAGAGCACACACAGCTGGCAGCATGTGTTTTTACTGGTAGTGCTCATCCACACATGCCTTGGTGCACATAACAAAATGAATTCTGCACATGGATGGAAAAAATTAAGGGGAACACTATCCAATACCCTGAAAGTTACAGCTGATGAATCCTGCCAACCCAGGCCTTCGCTCCCAGCCCTGTGGAAGGGGACCTGCAAAGAGACATTGACAGATAGATATTGCTGTGTCCTGGACAGTGTTCTCTTTTTGGGAACCTGAAAAATGGTAATCTTAGTCAGTGTAAGCAGAGTTAAGCACAGAACCAATTCTTCGGTTGAACACCTTCCATACTATTATTAAGGTTAAGATTTTGTCATGGTTATTTATAGTAAAAGCCATGGGCAGGTCACAGGCAATAAACAAAAATTCACAGAAGCCTGCAACATGTCTGTGGGGAATAGGTAGGAACAGACAGCCCATAATCCCAGCATGAAGCTGAAGAAATTACAGAGGTCCATTAAAATCACAGAATCCGTGACAAAACTGTACCCTTAATTATAATTAGTTAGTTGTATTGCACTCGTGCTCAGAGGTCCCATTGGGATCAGGGACACGAGACATGCTAACACATAGGATTACATTGCCCTTGTCCCAAGGAGTTTACTCTCCAGGCTTCTGGATTTAAGGAAAGTAGTGAGAAATACAACACTTTAAAACTGACAATGTGATACAGTGCAGGATTTGCTGGGCCCTGCAAGAGGAATGAAATGTCAGCTGTTTTGAATGTAGGGCTTCTGAATGACACTTAGCAGCCACTGTTAAACCTTGAAAAGCCCTCTTTTGCTTTGCAATGGCATCTTGCAACATAGGTAATTTTAGAAATATAATTTTTGTAGCAAAAACAAAACTTGGATGCTTAAGAAAGTTGTGAGTGTTATCTTGCACTGCAGAGATTATTCGGCTTTCTTTATACCTCATAATATTTTTTCCAAACATCAGAACTCAAAGACGCAGGAAAGAACATAGGGATAAATCTTGGTGGGTAGACGATTAAAAACTTTCTCTGTGCAACCAAAAGCCCATATATTCAGTGCCAGAATAATAGAGAGTAGGAGTCACTCTATACTTGGACTCTCTCCAGGCTGAGCAAATAACAGGGAGTTCCCACAAGGGAAATGCTGAAGAGTCCGTCAGCCTACATTTGCTCCTAAAGCTTAGGCGGGGGATGGTTACATGGGATATAAACAAACAGCAGGGTAGAAGCCAAAGGGAGATAGGAATAGCAGACTGCAGGCAGACGCTTGGTGTACTGTGACTGAAGAGAACTTTAATACTCCCATTAACTTCAATAGTGTAGCATCAGGCCCTAAAGCTGTTAGGCTGAGAAATACTTCATTGTGGGTGGGACTGTATGTAATTCCATGGGGTAAGGTAAGCATAGCTCCCAGTCTTTACTTTGACTCTTGGCTGAGACACAAGACAAAGTGCACTTCTGTAATGCTCAAGCTAAAGTGGAAGAATATATTACTATAGCACAACCTTATACCTTTAGGCTACGTCTACACTGGCATGATCTTGCGCAAGAACTCTTTTGCAGAAGAGTTCTTCGCAAAAACTCTTCCAGAAGAGAGCGTCTACACTGGCATGTGCATTTGCGCAAGAGCATTCATGCCAGTGTAGACGCTCTCTTGCACAAGAAAGCTCTGATGGCCATTTTAACCATAGGGCTTTATTGTGCAAGAAATTCATGTTGCCTGTCTACACTGGCCTCTTGCGCAAGAACAGTTGTGCAAGAAGGCTTATTCCTGAGTGGGAGCATCAGAGTTCTTGCGCAAGAAGCACTGATTTCATACATTAGGACATCAGTGTACTTGCACAAGAAACTGCTGAATTTCGTTTCTGCAGCTGGTGTCCATGCCCTACCTAAACACCCATATCCAAGTACTCTTTGGGTAAAAGGAGTCAGTTCAGCTGGTGCTGTCCTAAAGAAACATCTGATAACGTTACCTAAATCTTTAGCCGGGCCAGTTCATTTCTTGTTCATTATTCTCACACCAGTTAATATATTGCACAGGACAACCAGCACTGGAGGGGAAGGGTTCAGAGGTTTTAACAGGGCATATCTACAACATATCCTCCTTTCCCTCAAACAGATTGTTCTGAGAACTACTAATGACAACGCTATGGATTGTCTTGCCTAATGGTCAGGGCAGAGGTTTCCTAATGGCTGGAGCAAAGGTGACCAGGTCTCGTAACCAGAGCCCTAATCAGGAGCTGAGTTACCATATCCAAGGAGAGAGCCAACCCGAGGACTCACAAGGTCCAAAATCCCAGTGAGAAGCTGAATACCAACTCCAATGGCCAGAGACAGGAACGAGATTGAAACCAAGAACAGCTAAACATGGGATGCTGTTGAGGAGCTAAAGACCCAGGCCTGCTGCAGGTCTTCAGAATATGCCTGTTAGAATCTTCAGCCCACAGAGAGGCCAGGTTCATTAGATGAAGTAAGTGAGGGCAAGGAACTATGTCTGGCATCAGCTGTGGGTCCTGTCACCTTCTTGCTTATAAACAGCAGCATGTACTTTATTTAAAAATTTTCAGCCTCTCCACCACTACTTACCAGTGCACCCATACCTTTGCACTCTTCCTACTTCCTGGCCCCATCTCTCAGGAATGTAGGGGCTGAAGTGTCCCTCCTCAGAGCAGATAAACATTCATCCCTATCTCTGCTAGGCACTGCCTTATAAATCACTTGCCTTTTAATGGCCTAATTAGCACATTAAATTCTAGACCCAGTCTAACCTTGCAATCAGGTACACTCATGGCCAATTAGGCCTTCTCCAGAGGAAACTAATTAGTGCTAATAGTGACCAGAGTGCTGGCTCAAGATCTATTTCTCAGCACTACCACAGAGGCTTATACCAAAATGCTGAGGGTAGCTCAGCTGGTTCACACTATCAGCCGAGTGAGGTTGGGACTGAGCGGGCTGCAGTTTAACTCATCACCATAATGCAACACCCTCTCCATTCAGGAAGGGCCTGCACCGTATTGTCCATCTGGGAGAATGGGAGCATGTTTTACCAGGAAATACTATACCTGTATTGGCAAGATAGGCAGACATTTTTTGAGGGAGTTCATTGCTAAAATACTGGCAGCATATTACTGAACTGGGCTGAATCCTGGCTATTATTTAAGTCCAGAATGACACTCTACAATAGTTTAAAGCAAGAAGAGAAGAATACTATATCCAGTGGGAAAGGTGAGGGAATTCAGGTGGAAAGAATATAATTGTCCAAACTAGAACGTGGCCATCACACTGAAATTAACACATGGCTGCTTGTGGAATTAGGGTTGCCAGGTGTCTGGTTTTGAACCGGACAGTCCAGCATTTGAGCTTTCTGTTCGGGAAACAAATTGAGAAAATATAAATGAGAAAATAGAAATGTCCGGTATTTTCTAAATAAGATGTAATGTAGATTGTGAAGTAATGTCAAGTGTGTTTGGTATTTTTGTTGAAACCATTTGGCAACCCTATGTGGAATTCCCTCACCCAGCACCATGGGCTTTTCATCCCAGATGGTTCAATTAATCCAAATCACAGTTTTATGTCTCTTCTAAAATACACCACATCCAACATCACATTTGAGAAGACAATGAAAGCTTTACTTTAGATACAATCTGGGATATATCCTAAAGAGAGCTATTCCATGGAAGGTAAAGCATTGATGATGAAAAACAGATAAGGATGATGGTAGACAGCAATTGCTGTGAAATAGGAAGAATAAAAAACATGAATACCACTTTAAACTGCATATATAGAGGTAGTGCATAATTGACAAGGAGATAACAAACCCCTTGTATAATGGACACGTGAAAACACAGACTCTGACTTCTGTTGTAGCCAGGGAATTCTCAATCCCCACCCTGACCCCCAGGCTCCACCTCCTTCCCCAAAACCCGCACTCCTGCCACACTTCTTCCCGCCTCTGCTTCATACCAGAGTCAATGCCTATCAGTGAGAACATACCTAAAATACTGCTCATGATTTTGGGTACTTCAGTACCCAAAAGATGATAACAAATTGAAGGAATTCAAAGTGGAGTAACAAAGCAACTCAGTAGCTAGCTTATAAAGAAAGCTATAAAAATAACATAGTATGCTCAGAAACACCTAAAGGGAAATGTGTTAACTATCTACTGATATTTGTAGGGTTGCCAGGTGTCCAGTTTGGAACCAGACAGTCCAGTATTTGAGCTTTCTGTTCAGGAAACAAATTGAGAAAATATAAATGTCCGGTATTTTCTAAGTAAGATCATGCATCTGACGAAGTGGGACTTTGCCCACGAAAGCTTATGCTCCTACACTTTAGTTAGTCTATAAGGTGCCACAGGACTCCTCACCTCTTCTAAATAAGATGTAATGTAGATTATGATATAATGTCAAGTGTGTCCAGTATTTTGTTGAAACCATCTGACAACCCTAGATATTTGAAGCACATACCCTCTACATTTTTCCTTTTAACACTGCTTCAGATTTTTAAAGATTTATGTGTTTTAGCTATGCTGACATCATTTCCACAAAATATTCTTGTTAGTGGCAAGTATATTCACAGAAAAAGGAAATTTTAAATAAATATTGCAGAACATTTGAGGAAAGTAAATTTGTAATTCAGAATCACATGTAATTGCATGACAAATCTAATTGAAAAAGTTAGCTTATCCAGTAAGGAACCAATGTTATGCATTCTGTGTGATTGATCAAGACTGAACACCACATTGTGAATTTCAAATGTGGGCAATAAATTACAGATTAATTTATTCAAGAATTATTAATGAAAAAGTACATCTTGGATAATTTCAAAAAGCATAAGAATTCTTCAAATTGTAAGCTGTTTAATGAACATGAAAGGTGGCTGAATTCATCATAAAAAGTATTAAATTATTCACTTTCAGGTAAACACCAAAGTAGGGAAAGAATTATTAAAACTATATGTATGGCTTTAGCAAAAGAACGAAATTAAGCAAAGAAAATATTCAATCAAATAGAAATTTGTCTTACATGTGGTTAGAAGGCTATGTTTAAACTACCAGTATGTCGGCAAAACTTACATCTCTTAAGGGTGTGAATATTCCACCACCTCATCTCTGAGACAGAAATTACACTGACAAACTTTTCCCCCTGACATAGCTACTGCCACTCAATGAGAGTGGATCAATAATGCTGACAGGAAAGCTTTCTCCCAGCAGCTAGAGTGATTACACCGGAAATTTTATAGTGGTGCAGCTGCATCGGTACAACTGCACTGCCATAAGCTCTCTAGTATAGACATTAAACTGTAGAATAGTTACACAAGGGAAGTAGTTAAAGCCTCTTTGCTTTAGTAAGTAAAAAACTAAATCAGACAAATCACTTGAAAATATGCTGTTGTGAACAATGACTTCACAGAGAGAGGAACACTATCAACAATAGGTATTTTCTCCAATTTATTTTAACTCTTAGGAATATGTGAATTGGTATGTATTACATTGCATATAAATGTATTTAATCTACTTTTTGGTTGCATAGTATTGTTCTCAGGTTAATATAGATAAGACACATTGAGGTTAGACAAGGACTTTAAGAATATTTACTTCTTGTAATAGGTAAAAGACAATGAATTAAAACTATTCTACTCTTCTAGATTTGAGTCCTTATGGGTCCTAACCTTACTTTTACAGCTATCTCATCTCAGACTCTTCCATGTAAATGTAAGAACAGCTCAGCTCCACTTGGCAAGATAGTCAAGCTGTATGTCCCAGCTTTAAAAGAAGAGAATAAAGGCATCATTCACAACTCCTGAGCAAACCCAGATGTGTGTGCTGCTACTATTTAATACAACAATAGCAGTTATAAAATACATTATTTAAAATACTGTAGTACTCGGTTGTATAAGGACTGTATGTAAATGCCCTGTAGTGTCTTTAAACAATGTTTTTTCTAGGAAAACTGTAAAAATAAATGCTAAAAAAGTGAACAAATGGATCACAGATGTTTTTGACTCAACAAGCATGGATTTCTTTATTAAAGGATTATTCTAAAAGTGGGATGTTTACCTTGGCTTTCAGTGGCTAACATATCCAAATTATACAGCAACATCATTGAAAACCATTAATACCACATACTATGAGACTAAATGTTCACTCACTGGGTTCTCAGATGACTCAGACAGGTGACTAGAATTAATGGTAATTTTTTTTAAACACTAGCTATTGTGGTAGAATGAGTTAAACCATCTGAGACAGTGAGGCTCTGGAACTCTGTCATAGCTCAGGAAGCTGATTAACAAGAATGAACACAAGCCAGATCATTCAGCAGAAACTCTCTGCTGACCCTGCAAAGCTTTGCAGATGACAAGGATAATAAAGCTTAGAAATCACCAATCATAAAAATCAAACACAAACTCAGCTTTTTTCTAAAGATTAGCTATTTGGGATTCATACAGAATATTCTCTGCTTTTTCCAACTTCACCTATATCTCTGAAATGCAACGGTAGAGCTTCTAAAAACTGGACTGGTAAAATATAAATTGCTGGAATGGTTACTTGCACACACACAATCTCTCTCAGTTACACACATTTTGGACAGATCTGTTTGGATGGTTATTTCCAATGATGTCTGTATATGTGCACATAAACATTAGTACACGGATATGCCAAGTCTGACTGCATCTCCAAACCTTCCTCCCACTTCAATTATCTGCAAACATTAAAGCTGCCAGAATGATTCTTCCCTTATGGTTTTCAAAGTCATGAGATGAGTGCTGAGCTGTCATGAGTTGTCAGAGGTAGAACAAGAGAATATACATTGATAATTCAGTAGGTGTTAGATGGGGGAAAATGTCAGATGTGTATACAGGAAAATGGAGCACATATATAATTTTCTTTGGGACCAATTAATGTTAGAACTGGTTTGCATATTCTTACTAAAAAATGTGTTGTAATTTTCTTGTCATGGGAATGGGGATCTTTTCTAATGAAAGCCAACAAGACTTTTTTTTGATTTAATAAATAAATACATTCTGAACTACACCACAGTATAATCACTTTGTCAAGTACTAACACCAGCGACAATATGGGACTTAAAGATATAAATATTTAAGATCTGTTCCAGATGTTCATTTTGTGAGCTATATTATTGATATTTCTTCTGTGTGGGGACGGAAGACTAGAAGCACTCTGGCCTATTTCCCCTTACACACACATCTACACTTCCATTATTTAGCTGAAAAATCATACCACAGATTAGCCAGAAGGCAGGAAGTGGGGGAAGTGCAAAAAAATGAATTTCTGCGGAGTAGTGTTGCTAAAACTCTTCTCCTGACACTGCAACACAATATCCTGAATATTTGTCCATATTACAAGATTCAGTATCTGTTTTCTAGGAACAGCTTCAATACAATACAGGCATTTTTATTATCCTACCATCAAGGCCCTACCAAATTCACAATCCATTTTGGTCAATTTCATGGTCATGGGATTTTTAAACCATAAGTTTCATTGTTTTAGTTATTTAAATCTGAAATTTCATGGTGTTGTAACTAGAGGGGCCCAGACCCAAAAGCGGTTGTGAGGAAATCACAAGGCTATTGTAGAGGTATTGCCACTCTTATTTCTACACTGCTGCTGCTGGCTGAGCTATTGTCAGAGCTGGACGATCTGAGAGTGGCCGCTGCTAGCAGGGAGTTCAACTCTGAAGGCAGCACTCCCAGCATCAACAATACAGAAGTATAGATGGCATATTATGGTATTGCCACTCTTACTTCTATGTGACTGCCTTCATAGCTGGGCACCCGGCCAACGGCCGCTGCTCTCCAGCCACCCAGTTCTGAAGCAGCATGGGCCCTTTTACAATAATCTTGCAACCCCCGACCCAATCTTCCCTCTAAATCTTTTCCATTCATGTGCAGATTTTTTCCATGTGTGGAATAAATTTTATATGTGCACTGCAGCATGTGTGAATGTGCATCACCAGTAGAAACAAACAAAAAACCCAAACCAAACCCCAAAACCCTAACTCTAGGCACATTTGAATATCTCCTGAGCAGTTGCAAAGCACACAGCTTACAGGGAACTCTGCCCTCCCCATGGCTTCCTTGTGGGCCAGGGCCTCCAGTTTGAAAAAGGCTGGACTCTCCCATGAAATCTGTATAGTATAGGTACAGAAAACACCAGATTTCATGAGGGAGACCACATTTCATGGTCCATGATGCATTTTTCATGCCCAGGAATTTAGGAGAGTTCCACCTCTCATGAATGCTTCACTTAAAGCTGCAACTTTGCTAAAAAACACTTATCTGCTCCTGCCCTCCCACACACATACATTCAGCACCAGGTAGTATAGCATCATGGACTTGTACACTAGATTTTTTTTGCTTAAAATATTCAACTTTCATGAATCACTGATAGGGGTTCTGTTGGCAGCCACCAGCTTTATAATAGCTATGTTATCTAGACTTGCTATGGATGGGGTTAGATGATGGAGTAATAATTCTGATGAAACAATGCCCGGTCTAAATTAGCACTCCTCCCATTGGTACCACTGATGAAGCTCCACTGGTAGTAGCAATGGTGGCTGTTTTTATATTTCAAAAATAGCACAAGCAGAATGATTGTGAAAGCCTGGATTTATTCACCTTCTGTTCATGCTGCTATGCCCACATTTTTTACGGGCCTCTGGAGGAACAAGAAGGTTGATGGGATTGAGATGTGGTGGATCTGTTGATAGGTTTACTGTAATGAGGAGGCAGTTTCATTGTTATTTCTATAGACAGTCAATCAAGTGTGTGATACAGCAGTGGTTCTCAACCAGGGATACAGGCATCCCTGGGGATATGCAGAGGTCTTCCAGGGCATACATCATGCCATCTTGATATTTGCCTACTTTTACAACAGGCTACATAAAAATCACTAGCAACGTTGTTATACTGACTCGTTTATATTGTTGCCCATACTACATACTGAATTGTAAGTACAGTATTTCATGCCAATTGATTTATTTTATAATTATATGGTAAAAACGAAAAAGTCAGCAATTTTTCAGTAATAATGTGCTGTGGCACTTTTGTATTTTTATGTCTGATTTTGTAAGCCTTCAAATTTTTAAGTCAGGTGAAAGACAAGACAAATCAGACTCCTGAGAAGAGCACAGTAGTCTGGAAAGATTGAGAACCATTGCCCACAGGTGTTGTTTGTTCTTTTTTTTTTTTTTTTTTTTTTTTTTTTTTTTTTTTTTGTAAACAGTCCAGAAAGTAGGATGGTACTAATACAACAAAATAAAATAAAGAAACTGGTTGCAACAAAGATATTTTACAAATTTACAAACAAAAGATTATGGGTCAGATGTATTGCGAGTATAAATCACTATAGCTCCATTTACTCTAAGAGCATGTCTACATTACGGGTATGACAGCAAGAGAGCTACAATGCGTTAGCTGCATAGCACTGTAGTTTAGACACTTCTGACACCCAGAGTCTGCATCCAGTAACCAAAGTCCTTCCCAGAGCCTGCACCCCAGATCCTCTTCCCCTCACAAGCTCCCTCCCAGAGTTCATGCTCTTCCCCCACCCAAAGGGTGGGCAATGGAGTTTGGGTGGGCGAGGGATGTGGGCGAAGGATGTGGGCTCTGGGAGTCTAGGCACCAGCAAAATTTCTACAAACTTGATGCCCCAGTAGGTGGGTTATGTCTTGTAGTGTGCATTACTTTTCACTGATCAACACTGAATTTCATCTGCCATTTTCTTGCCTAGTCATCCAGTTTTATGAGATCCCCTGTAACTCTTGGCACAGTCTGCTTTGGACTTTACTGTCTTGAGTAATTTTATATAGTCCACAAACCTTACTCTCTCACTATTTAACCATTTTTGTAGGCCATTTATGAATATGTTGGACTGCAGGGTCCACCAACAATCTGGATTTTCAGAAAACCTTTGACAAGTTCCATCACCAATGATTCTTAAGCAAAGTAAGCTGTCATGGGATTAGAGGGAAGGTCCTCTCATGGATTGATAACTGGTTAAAAGGCAGGAAACAAAACATAGAAATAAATGGGCAATTTTCAGAATGGAGGAAGGTAACTGGTGGTATCCCTCAGAGGACCAGTCCAATTCAACATATTCATAAATGATCTGGAAAATGAATAAAAAAGTGAGGTGTCAAATCTGCAGGTGATACAAAACTACTTAAGATAGTAAATCTAAAACTGACTACAAAAAGTTGGGATTTCACAAAACTGTAGGACTGGGCAACTAAATGGCAGATGAAATTCAATGCTGAGAAATGCAAAGTAATGCACATTGGAATACACATAATCCCTACTATATGTATGAAATGGCAAGATCTAACTTGGCTGTTACCATTCAAGAAAGAGATCTTGAAGTCATTGTGGATCATTCTCTGAAAATATCCAATGTGCAGCAGCAATCAAAAAAGCAAAGAGAATGTTTTGAATCAAAAGAAAAGGGTTAGGGTTAGGGTTAGGGTTAGGGTTAGATAATAAGAAAAGAAAAGGGATAGATAATAAGACAGAAAATATCATATATCCTCTACATAAATCCATGGCGCGCATACATCGAATACTGCATGCAGATCTGGCTGATCCCATTTCATAAAAAGATATATTGGAATTGGAAAAGGTGCATAAAAGGGCAACAAAAATGTTTAGGGATATGGAACAGCTTTCATATAAGGAGCGATTAATAGGACTGTGATTTTTCAGCTTGTAAAAGAGATGACTAAGGAAGGATATGACAGAGAAGGATATCTACAAAATCATGACCCTGGCAGAGAGAAAGTAAATAAGAAAGTGTTATTTACTTCTTCTCATAACACTGGAATTAGGGGTCACTAAATAAAATTAATAGACAACAGGTTTAAAACAAATCAAAGGAAGTCTTTCTTCACACAACATACAGTAAATCTGTGGAACTCTTTGCCAGTGCACATTGTGAATGCCATGCAGCGAGGTCAAAAACCACTGTGGCCCTGGGCAAGGTGGGGGGGACAACGGCTCAGCAACCCTGGAAGGAGCAGGGCCTTGGGGGAAAGTGCCAGAGATGGGCACAGTCAGCCCTCAGCGCCACCTAGACCAGCGGTATGCAACCTGTGGGTCACGACTCCTGGCTGTCTTCCTGGGGGGTCGCAGTCCTCGGATCCTGCTGGCCGCTTTTCCTGGCTTCCTGGCTTGGCACCCAACGTACAAGTGGCAGGGGTGGCGGAGTGGCAGCAGAGTGCTTCCTTAAAGGAGCCGCTTCCTTTTTTTTTTTTTTTTTTTCTCAACTAAATTCAGCAGCCCACACGGGAGTTGCAAATGAAAAAAATGCTGCGCACCAATGACCTAGACCATTGCACAACCCTCTCCCCCAATTTTCAGAGCCACACAGGAAGAGCAGAGAAGTGCTCCAGTGATGATTTTAAGTGCCCAGGGCTCTGTCCACACCAGCCAGGAGCCTCAGGCTGCTTTGAATCACTGGGCCCTGGGGCAACTGACCTTCCTCTATCGGTGGGGCTGATGCCAAGACTACAGCAGAGTTTAAAAAAGAACTAGACAAGTTTATATAGGATATATCCATGAATGGCTATTAGTCTTGGGCAGGGATGCAAAACCGTACTAGGAAGTGTCCCTAATTTTTGTGTGCCAGAAGCTGGGAACGAGTGACGGCTCACTTGATGATTACCTGTTGTGTTCATTCCCTGTGTAGCATCAGAAGACAGGATGCTGGGCTAGATGGAACACTGATCAGATCCAGTATGGCCATTCTTATGTTTTTAAAAAGTTTCCATTCAGCTTGCAGGCATTTAATTCTTGTGACTTTTTTTCTTTTTAATTTCCACTTGACTACCCTCCTCATTTTTATATAGTTCCCCTTTTTGAAGTCAAATGCTATTGTGGTGGATTTCTTTGGATGTTAAATTTAATTATATTATGGTCACTAGTACTGAACACATCAGCTCTTCGACTGAATCCTATGCAACACTTAGGAATAAATCAAGAATTGCCTCTCCCTCTTATAGGATTAGCTACTTCAAGGAGCAGTTGATGTCTACAAAACTTTTCTATATAACCCACCTTCGTGTACCCAGTCAACACAGGGAGAGGTAAAATCCTCCCTTAAACTGGTATTTCTGATTTTGTAATCTCTCTAATCTTCCTGTGCATTTCACAGTCACCATCACCATGCTGGTAAAGTGGTCTTTTGTACATTCCTATACTCTTATTATTTATTCATGCATGGAATTTCTATCCATAGAGATGATATAGCACTGTTTGAGTCTAAAAAACTGTTACTATATGCGTTCTTTTACATATCACGCTACTTCCCCACCATCACTGCCTACTCTAAACATACCCTATATTTTGACATTGTAATAGACCCCTCTTCCGCACACACACACTTCCTTAGCTCCAGGGCCGTAAGAAACCTTAATCCACTCTGGTAGCTACTTACATGTATCACGGCTACTTCCTCTTCCCCAGCTCTGCACATAAGTCTGTTTAGAAGTCAACAGGTCTGCTACCTTTGCACGCAGCAGGCAATTCCCCATGCAATTCTCCTAGTTAACACAAACACAGCTGTCTATAGCTCTAATAACCAAATCCCCCATGATTCATCCTGTCCTTTCCTAGTAACTGGGGTTCCCTCCTCCAGAGAGTTATCTTTAGTGCAGGAAAACACTATGACATCATTTGGAAGAAGGATCCTCACTATGGGATTGCTTCCCTCCACTCAAGCTTTATGCTCTCATTCCCCAAGACTTTCATTCTCAACAACGCAGAGACTGTCATACTCTGGGAGGAACTACTCTGTACTTGGTGTACTTATTTGTCTTCATTAGCTCCTCCAGTTCAGTCCCTATTGTCTCAAGAACCTGTATACTGTCTGTGCAGGCTACGAACTGCTTGAACTGCATGCACACATACACCACTTGCCCACAAGGCAGATAATCAGGGCTCGCTGAACCGCAGCGAGCCCCGCTCGCCAGCCACACTGTCCGGCGTTCTGCGCACGCGCAGATCGCCCGATCCCAGCTCTTCTGGGTTACAATCTACTCGCCACGGGCAAGTAGATTGTATTATTTGTCAAGCCCTGCAGATAATCATACATGTTGTATTCAGTGCAATCAACTGGATAGGCCCTGATCTGCTGCTAGATGTCTGCCTGCGTAATCTTTGCTCTTGGTGGAGGTTTTCTTTGTTTGTTCATTGTGCTTTTTGGGGAGGATAATAAGGTGGGGCAGGGGAAATTTCTGGCCCAAGTTTAGAGAATGTTGGTTAGGCTCTCATGTTCCCTTTCTAAACTCCCTCACAAAATTCCCATGTTTGTTGCTCCAGTTTGCTATCTCAAATACAAATACAAATAGCCTGTGCAATAAAAAAGAAAAGTCCCTGTCTGTAACAATAACCTTGTTACTTTTAAGTGTAATATTCTTCAAAGTTTTAAAGGAAGTACTGGTGTGCTCTACAAGAGTGAGGTGATAGAGCTAAACAATTTCCCTATGAAAATATGAAAGCAGTTTCTTAGCTTCACTTTGAAAACATTACTAATACCCATCAGAACTGCCTATGCACCAAGTTATACATGGTGAATTTGTGAGGTGAGCTGTTCCCCAACACTCGCAGGCACTTTTCATTGCAGAACACAGGGCAGCCTTAAATAGTAGATTTGAGCTGGTCCCAAGACCATCAAAGCCCTTTCTGACCATGGTCCTGTACAGTCATCAGTCATTCAGATGACTGAACAGCAAATGCAAAAACTTCCAATCCTGAAATGTAAGAGGATTGTGGTTATTGTGGTTCCACACCCCATAATGTACTGGGTTCCAGTATGTCTTCACAGAGCCCTAGCCTTCCTGATCAGAGGAAGGAGGTGCACTGCCTAGTGTCCTAGCACTGCTGTCTCCTATTATTCTGTCAGAATGCGAGTGTCTACACAGCTAGCCTGTTATTTCAAAATAATTTCAAAATAATAGCTGGATTATTTTGGCCTCATTCCACAAGGAATAATGCCTCTTCCATAATAGGTGTTTTGGAATAGCAGTACTGTGGATGCTCCACTGCTGCTATTTTGAAATACAGGCAGTCCCCGACTTACACGGATCCGACTTATGTCGGATCCGTAGTTACAAACGGGGCTTTTCTCGCCCCGGAGGACGCGGGCGGCGGGACCGCCCAGATGCGCTGAAGTCCCGCCGCCCGCGTCCTCTAGGGCGAGAAAAGCTGCTCCGCGTCTCCCTGGTCTGCTGGGGGAGCCCCCCCAGCAGACCAGGGAGACGCGGAGCAAAGCCTCGGAGGACGCAGGCAGCGGGACCGCCCAGACGCGCCACGGTCCCACCGCCCGCGTCCTCAGGGGCGAGAAAAGCTGCTCTGCATCTCTCTGGTCTGCTGGGGGGAGCTCCCCGCCAGCAGACCAGGGAGACGCAGAGCAAAACCGCGGAGGATGCGGGCGGTACCGCGGCGTGTCTCGGCGGTCCCGCCGCCCGCGTCTCCCTGGTCTGCTGGTGGGGGGGGGAGGGTGCAGCTAGTGCCCTCCTCCCCAGCAGACCAGGCTTTTCTCGCGACGCCTGGGTTGGGGCGCTGCCCGGTTGGTCCCGCAGCACCGCTCCTTGGCACTACTGGACCAACCCGGCAGCACCCCAGCTGCTCTGCCTCAGGCGTCCTGATTCAGCCTCTGCTGGTCAGTTTCAGCAGCGGCGGAATCAGGATGCCTGAGGCAGAGGAGCTGGGGTGCTGCTGGGTTGGTCCAGTAGCGCTGAGGAGGGGCACTGCTCCGGGCTTCCTGGAATCAGACGCTGATCAGTTTCAACAGCGGCTGACTTGGGGACAACTGGGGTAGAGCAGCTGGGGTGCTGCCGGGTTAGTCCCCGCAGCGCTGAGGTGCAGCGCTGCGGGGACCTACCCGGCAGTGCCCCAGCTGCTCTGTCCCAGGCGTCCAGATTCAGCCACTGTTGAAATTGATCAGCGGCTGATTCCAGGAAGTCCGGGGCAGATCAACTCTGCCTCGGGCTTCTTGTAGTCAGCCACTGGTCAGTTTCAGCAGCGGCTGAATCTGGATGCCAGTTCCGACTTAGATACAGATTCAACTTAAGAACAAACCTACAGTCCCTATCTTGTACGTAACCCGGCGACTGCCTGTAGCTCCTCCTCCAAGCCATTCAAAGTAATTATTCCCCAGTGCTTGCTGGGGCTCTAAACTGAGGTAGCACGTACACATTAGGGGAGCCTGCCTCGGACTAAATTTACAGGCTTCCCTGTAGTGTAGATGTGCTATTTCAAAATAAGCTATTTTTGAGTATTTCTTCCAGAATAGATTATTCAGAAATAATCGTACAGTGTAGATGCAGCCCAAGTACATTACGTCATTCCATTTGCAATTTTCATATTCAAAGCATGCCACATGTTCATCTTTCCTGCAGATTCTTTTGCAATAGTAGGTGCAGCACCAGGGCAGTAAGCCAAGCCTTACAGTACAAATCCTGACAAAAAAGTGTCTGTAGGAGGAACTACTTCTAAAAACTCGCTTCTTCTGCCCAACCCAGAAATGCTAACCCATTATAATAGTAAATATTGTTACTTACTCACCCCTCATCTGCCACCCCCAAACTACAATATTCTTCCTGCAAAATTTTGAGCATAGCTAAAAATAACAAAGTAAAATAAACATAGTAAAACCCCTGGAAATATAATCTACTCCGTGGTGAATTTCTGTTGGATCTCTCTCATTTTTTAACAAATCTTACCCCACTGAATAACACTTAGCTCCATAAGTAACCCCATTTACTTCAATGTGGTACTCAGTAGTGAGTGAGAGTATCAGGTTTTGATCATAATTCTGAGGAATGGTATTTCTTGCTAAGCCTCTTCTTTAAAATTAGAGTTGCTAACTCTGGTTTTGAAAGTTCTACCTGGTCTGGGTGTATTTTACAACTAATCCTCTTCTTGGAAGCACCAATAGTGCACAATTTAGCTTTCAAGATGATACCATCTTCCTCTTTCTTACTACAAAATGGGGCCAAATTTACTATAGATTCATTTTAAAAGATTACTCTTGAGAGCCAAGTTCAACTACAGTTTATGTCTAAAGCCTATAGTATATCTTAAATATGTTTTAAAATGTCATTGAATGGGAAATGGATCTGAAATGTCCCAATGGGGATGAAGAGCTTATACTGAATTTATGTTATATTAAGTCTCATGAATTTATGCTATGTTAAGTTGAGAATAGCAATACAGCTCCTTCTGGAGTGTACCGCTGAGTTATAAAAAACACCCCAAAACCCAGATCCCCTCCCAATTAATGTTTTTGTTTGAAGGCTGTAACCTGTAACTCTATTTAATTTGAAATTTCCTTTTGCTGTGCCAATTACATTTTAAACTTCTTCCTGTGAAGTTTTAAAGTGCACTGTCTTATTTGACACACAGAGTACTATTAAAATGGCCCAGAGCGGGATAAAAATGTTTTTCTTTCTTTGGTATCAAGCACCTGGCAAGTAAATGGAACGTTTCTATAAAGCCTTACAGGCTATTAAAGGCATTCTTCTTTTTCCCTGTGGATTCAAAACCCACTTATTTTTATTTCCTGTTTTAAACCTATGAAATTACATCACTTTCTTCCCTTTGATTTGACATTTTGCAGTATTTTTCCATATTGTTCTTCATTTTTTTAACCCGCTAATAATTAAAACTGCTTTTCTATTAGACCACCAGAGATAGTGAGAGAGGAGATGACTAATATTAAATTAACTTTGGCAACTGGGGAAGAGCATTGACTATTTGCAGTAAGTCATATGACTTAGGGTAATTTAAATTAAGGTTTTGCTAATGTGAATTGTTTTGGCTATATAGGCCTTTATTTGAGCTACCCCAAATTCAGGGGTGGAGGGGAGGAGGAGGAAAAAGTAGAGAATTTAGGGCTGGATTATGGGTTTATAGGGTATTCAAAATATTATGCCAAATATGTAAAACTTTATTGAAATAAATCCTAACTTGTGACCCCAACAAAGGGGTTAACAGCTACTGCAATATCCACTTAAATCTGAAGTGAAATAAGTATTAAGGGGGAATATATGTTAACAAAATTGGTAAGTTATAAACACCCAGCAGACACATGAGACCATAGGTCAAATTCATCTCAGGTGTAACTCTACTGGCTTCATGAGAAATTTGGTCCATTGTCTTTAGGGGCAGGAACATTGCATTTGAATGGTTTTCTTGTTGTGTTGCAAAACATCTACAAAGAGAACAACCCACTTTCATAACTCCCAGAACCCCATATGGCTAACGCATGCTCAACATTGAGAAGATCACAAAAACATCATGTGATGCAGGAGGGATGGTTTAAGATTAAAAACTTTTACAATTGTGAACCATTTGGAATAGTATTTGGGAGAAGCACAAAGAGAATACTGACTGGCTGGAAAACAGAAAATTCTGCTGTCTGCAGCACTGAGTAGCTACACTTGGAATAAGAATCAAATCACAGATGGAAAAGACATATAGATCCATCTCACTACACTACAGGACTGCTATTGCTTTTGCCATCTAATTCTCCATACAAGTATTGGTAGACTAATCTATATTATTATTCTGATGTCTGAGACCATTCATTTCTCTCTTACCAAGCATATTTCACTGCTGGAATCCAAACACATTTTCTTGTCCACTCAGAAACTGACACAATACTTTTTGCACCCTTACCTTCCTCAATAGGCCGAAGTACAGCAACAAAAAAAAAGTGCCCTTGAGACTACAGAATTGTTTCAAAAATAAAAGATTGATGCTGTGCAAAGCAAGCCTGACAGGTCTTTATATTTTACTTTATTAAGGGCTCCTTTTTATTTCCTTCCTAAGAAGTCATGACATGGGAACATGTTTGTAAAGCAAGACATACACATGGACCGAATTCTGCTGTGAAATAATGTCATGCCAAGAAATGTCTGCCAGAGATGCCGAGGTGGGCATCTGCACCCATGTTAAGTATGCCGTAATCCGCCTAGCTGGCAGGATTTTAAACAGCGTGTTGGATTCTTGGATGCAGGCAGAGACCCTCTTTGAGATATGCTGGCAGGAGAGAGACTGAACCAAGGATCTGTCCACAAGAGCCTTGAAGTGGCATGGAAAAGCAGTGCAAGCTTTGGATGGAGTACAGGAAATAAGGCTTAAAGCCAGAAACTGAATGATACGCATATAAAAAAAGATTTCTTTCAGTGAGGACCATCCTCCCTATGCACTGAGTGAGGGGTTCTGTGACAGTTTTTAAATACATGATTACATGCTATTTCATGAGCTCTTCACAACCCACCAGCCTGGATATCCCTCAGATGGCGATGCTGATGTCAGGCTACAAATTTCTGATAACCAATAAACTTACACAGATGTCCAACAAACAGGGGCACACCCAGCTGTGTTATATGAGTTATCTGCTAGCCATTCATGAACCATCCATAGGGAAGCTCTAGTCAGTTCCTCCAGCTTTCCAGTCTTATACCCCAGAACTGTACCGTCTTGACTGGTCACAAGCCTGGCCAGTGTAAGTTCATGACCTAATTCGCCACTCCAACAAAAGGATAGTGGCTGTACAACAGCTCTTGTTAGCTTGAGCTGAGATTTCCCAAACACCTCACCCAAAACAAGTGGTTTTAGGTAAAATATAAAACAGATGCGTTAACTCCAGAAAGTGATTATAAATGATAGGCATAAAGCTCAGAGATAAATTACCTTAAGGAAATAAAAAAAAAACATGCTTTCTAAATTCCAAACTTTTAGTCAAAGCAAGAGTTAAATCCAACTGCTTTTCTCATCTGGACAGATGGTACAAACAGGCTACATTTCCTCAATACACAGATTGGCCCCTTTTCCAGACTGGGTTCAAACACCCTCAGTTCAGAGTTCTTTGTCCTCCAAGTGTGGAATTAGGGATGCGAGGGAGGAAAGAGGCCAAGTGATGACATCACTTCCCCTCTTTTATACTTTCTTCCAGCTTCCTGGAAAGATCTTTGCTGTGATGTGGGAATCATGCCATCCCCATTGGTCTGATCCTTTCCTGGATTTTTCCTTTCCCCATTATCTCCCCTCTGTGAGAGCCTTTCACTGCCACATGTAGCTGTTGCCTTGGATTTGAGGAGTGTGTATATCTCAGACTGTGATCAAGCCAATTGCAACCATATTAGGTGTATTCAGTCACCCTGAAGTAATGAAACAGACCACCGCATAGTTAAGGGTTAATTTGAAGACAATGTTTCAGAGAAGCAAGGTCATATCTAGCTGGCAGTTTCTGCTAATCAGAATGGGAGGAGAGGGCAGACAAACAAACAACTGACAATGAAAACTTTGGGGATTAGAAATTTTTGAATCCATATGCCTCTGATTTTATAAGTTTATAAAAGTGATGATCCAGGAGGGATTTGTAGAAGTCAGTTATAAAAGATTAGCTAGCAGAGTGTACTCCTTCTTAAGGCATCATGAGATGCATTGTTTCTCACACCCCTTCTTCCCAGTGGTTGAGCAACTGGCCACTGTAAACCAGATATTAATTACTCAAGACTGTTCTGGGTATTAGGTAAATATCTGAGAGGTATTAAACCTATTTCTTATTTCTGTGTGTGCTTAAATCTAATACATTTCAGTGTTAGATAAGAATATGCTCACTTTCATTTAATCCTTGAAAAACTTAAAAAACAACAAATAGTCTGGTAGCACTTTAAAGACTAACAAAACATGTAGATGGTATCGTGAGCTTTTGTGGGCACAAGAAGTGGGCTGTGCTCATGAAAGCTCATGATACCATCTACATGTTTTGTTAGTCTTTAAAGTGCTACCAGACTATTTGTTGTTTTTTTAAGTTTTTCCTGTTACAGACTAACTCGGCTATTCCTCGGAAAAATTTAATCCTTGGTTAGACAGAATTGCTGTGTTCCTGACACCACCTGGAGTGAAATAATTACTACCATTGAGGTTCAGAAAACCTTGGGTAACACAGCCACACCGTACAGTGTGGATGCAGCTCTCTTTTCATTGCAGTGCATAGCTATATGGGCATTATATGCCCCCACTGGTAGTATGTAGTGTAAATGTAGCCTTAAAGGCACCCTGTTGCCCATGAGAATCTTCAGCCCTGTGTTAGGCAGCCTGTCTCCCTGTACAACGCATGTTGGAGAATTAGGTGCCTAAGAATGAGATCTAAATGCCAGTAGGAAATGCCAAAGAGAGGGGTGGGGTCTAAACCCTACCTCTCATGAGAAATAAGGTGCCTTAGTCTGGTCTGAAGGGGGTTCATCCCTCCATTGAGGACTCTCAGCCATAAATGCTCTAAACCAAGTCAGCCCTTTCCTTGGTAAAATGGAAAAAAGGAGTGCCATCACCCTCCTGCCCTATTCACAATACCCATGAAATAGGGCAGTTACCTGCAATGTAGGACGCCTGGGTTTCAATCACCCCTCTGCCGGATTCAGAGCAGGGACTTAAACTAGGGTTGTCAGGTATTCCATTTTCAACTGGAATGTCCGATCGAAAATGGACCATGGTGGCTCTGGTCAACACTGCTGACAGGGGTGGATTGGCCCAGCAGGATACCAGGAATTTCCCGGTGGGTCGTCCTCAGAAGGGCCGGCTGCCAGCTGCTGAAGGAGGAGGGGGATTGTGACGGGGTACCACAGCCCCACACTTAAAATTCCCAGGCGCTGGCCATGTACAGGGCACTGTGGGGCTGAGGGAGCGAATGCGTGGCGTGCTCAAACATGGCGCAACAGCTGAGAGGGGAGACGCTTGGGCGTGGCGTAACATCACGGCCCGGAGCTTTAAAACCACCTGGCCCAGAGTTGCATCACACAGCCCAGCTCCAGGCCCGGCACGTGGTCTGGAGCCCCGGAAGCAGCTGGGGCCAGGGCTGCAGGGATTTCTGGGGCCTGATCACAGACTCCAGCCCCGCAAACTGGAAGGCAGAAGGTGGAGGAAGGGATGGGGAAAAATAGGGGGAAAGGGTGGGAGAGGAAGGGCCTTGTACTGAGGGGAGGGGGGTGGGGCAGGAGAAGAAAGGGGAAGGCACCAAGGGACATGGTGGAGGAGAAACAAATGCCAGGGGGCCAAGTGGACACAATGAGGAAAAGGGCAGGAGGGGGGGTGTCAGTGGGAGGGGGAGACAGGGTGATGCTGGGAGAGGAGAGGGTAAGGGCATTGGGGGTTAACGGGGGAAGAGGAGGTGCTGGGAGAAGGCTTGAAAGAAGTGGTGGATACGAGGAAGGGGATGGAGCAAGTCATGTGTGAGGGTACAGGGGCATGAGGGGAATGGGGGCAGAGAGTGGTGAGGGGGTGAGCATCAGGGAAGAAGAGGGCAAAAGGGGCAGGGGCAGTGAGGGAAGGGGGAGGCACCAGGAGGGTGAAGGACTAAGGGAAGGTGCAGGTGCCAGGGGATTCTGGGGGGGTGAAGCAGAAGGGCAGATACCTGCAGGGAAGGGACCAGCATCAGAGGAAAGAGGCAGGGCAGGTGTGTAGAGGGAGGTGTTAGGAGAGGGGATGAGGAGGAGAAGCTCACATGATCAGAGTGGGGCTACTGGAGGAGTGGGCACAGGGGGTAGAGAAGGGCTGGTGGAGAGGGGAAGGTCTAAGGAGGGCTGAGGGCAGTGAGAAGGTCAGGAGTCAGGACAGCAGAGGAGGGTGAGAGGTTGGGGGCAGCAGGCACCAAGCACCAGGGGAGCTGATGAAGCAAGGGGAGAAAACATGGCAGCAGAGGGAAAAGGTAGAGGTTTATAAGATATTTATTAATAACTTGGGTGCCACAGTGGCACATCCAAACAAGCCACATGAACTCAGTACAGGTGCACAACACAAAATTCATTCTGCTCATGGGAGGAAACTCTTAGCGGGAACACTTCCCCCAGCCTCTCTGCCCCCTCCGCCCCCTCGTTAATGTCACACATATTGGGTTAATGCAATTGCAAGATAATTGCATAAGGGGGGATTGGTGGGGGCCAAACTAATCCCTGTTGGTAGGAGGACGGTGGGAAAAGTCCTTAGAGGGGTCACATGACACCTTTTACTTCTGGTCATGTGTCCATCTTACCCGAGAGTGTTACCTCCAGAGGCCTGGCTAATGGGGGTCAGGTGTGTGGCTAATGGGGGTCAAAGAGTAAATTAAAAAAAAATTCTTTGATGTGAAAAAGTGGGCCATTCTCAACCCATTTCCCGGGCCTATTTTGATTGCCAGTTCACCCCTGACTGCTGACCAGGCTGCTAAAAACCTGGTTGGCAGCACAGCGGGACAAAGGCAGACTCCTTGCCTGTGCTGGCTTCACGTAGCTCCTGGAATCATCTGGCCTAAGTGTAGGGAGCAGCCATGGGGTCTCCATGTGCTGTCCCCAATATGAGCTGCCCTTGCAGTGCCACAGGCAATGTGCAGAGCCCCTTGGCTGTCTCTTTGTCTAAGGGCTGCAGGGACACGCCGGCCACTTCCAGGAGCAACCTCAGGTAAGTGCTGCCCAGCCAAAGCTTGCATCCTGAATCCCATCCTGTGCACCCTGCTACACCCAAATCCCTGCCTCATGTCAGAACCCCCTCCCACATCCAAATGCCCTCCCAAAACAGGAAAGGGGCAAGGGTGTTCCATTTTGTGCAATTAGAAAGTTGGCAGCCCTAACCTGAACCCAGGTCTCCCATGTGAATGGCCTAACCACTGGGCTATTCTGGAGCATGTCTCTCTCACTGTCTCTTTCTGAAGCTGCTCCACTTTGTATCTCTGGCCCAGTGCCTATGTAAGTATTTATAGACAATGAGTCTATAATCCAGTGACCCGTGGGAGATATAAGTTTGAGTCCCTGCTTCAATTAATGTTTAAGTGGTTTATACAAAGTGGATAACTTTCAGCAGGAGAGACAGGGCCCCACTTGGAAATATTCATAAATCCATAGCCCAGTAATTAGGGTACCTCACCTGTGAAGAAGGAGACCTGGGTTCAAATCTCTGCATCAAGTCAGACAGAGCAGGGATTTAAAACAGGGCCTCCAATATTGTAGGTGAGAGCTCTTACTCCTGGGTAAAAGGGAAGATAGGCACCCCCTCTCCAGCTAGCATAGGGCCTGATCTGGTAGCATACTCTAAGAGGGCCTCTGAGAATGCCGTTAGATTGGTCCCTGCATGAAAGCTAGGTGGGAGAATGCCCAGGTTGAAAATTCCACTGACTCTTAGGCACCAACCAGGCATTATGCAGCTCAATGTCCTCAGGACTTGGGTGGTAGTACGTACGGGCAAAAACACATACATTCATATGCCTGGAGGACTTTACCAGTGGAAACAGATTCCTATATAGGTAGGCAAAAATTAGCAGGGGATATAAGAGTTTAAATTTTAGATGTAGCTAGCTCTGTGTGTCTAGGGTTAACAACTCAAAAACCAAATCGCCCTAAATTAGAGGTTAATTATGAAACTACAGATTTTAATTTTGCTTTTTTTTTTTTCCTTTCTCTGTCTATTAAATGGGGACAGCATTATGGGAATGAATTAGCTATAATTTGTAGATTGCTTAGAATAGATGAGTGCAAAACTTTGCACAACTCCTACCAAGCAATGAGACTTTGCCCCTTACTTACAATGAAAATATTATAAAATATTGCCATTGCTACAAAATATTAACTGAAATATTCTGTATATTAATCTTCAAAACAATAAGGCGGAAATTCTTTCATTACTCAGTCTTCTGAGTTCCTTTTTTCTTCTTCCAAAAAAGGCCCAATGAAAACAGTCAGCACAAACACTCATCTCCTCAACTCCTCTCTTTTCATCAGAACATTTAAATATAGCAGCGTACTTTTCACAGTATTCTGTGATTATAACACAGAAAAATGCTGCACATTTTTCTAAGCCATCGCAGGAGACTATTCAGCAGCAGGACATCATAGATGGCTACTCTCTAGGGAAGGCCACACAAATGAATTACAGTCTAATAACATAGACTATTGGGGTTTCTGTACCTGCTCAGATATGTAATATTGTTTCCTTGCCTCTCTGTACAGCTCCGTTTAATGAAGAGCTGCCATACCAAGTGGAGGCAACCTCTGGCTATTTAATTCCCTCTGCTTAAGCATGATCACAGGTGTAACATCACAGCTCCTATTCTTCAGTGTCTCCTATAATTAAGGGGTCAGGGAGGCCTGTTTCCTCATTATCTCCTCTCACTTTATAAAAAGCTTTTCTCCATTTGGGGGAAAATCTGCATAATTAAAAAGCACTGCTATTTTTAAATAGGGGAGAATCCTGCCTGTTCATTTGTAGCCATGACATTTTCTATCTTTTAATACCACGCTTGTCACCACAGTACAATTTTTGAGAATCAATACAGTTCCATTGCTGGGGGGCATGCAAGACATGGAGAGTCCCTGAAAAGGGTGGGCATCCCTAGGGCACTAACAAAGACTCTTTCTTTCTTATGATTGCAGGGTTTGGGGTTTATAGAAGGGAGATGTACACTGGTCTGCCAGTCAGTCTCACACTCTAGCAGAGTGGGGGAGAAGAGAGGCACAGCTATGGTAGCTAGAGCAACTGCAGCAAACACAGAGCAGCCATCAGAGAGGAATATTCCTTGTACACAACCCTTGTGGGATATTCCCAATATGTAACCCGCTTCCAAATAACTGTCCCACAATAGATAACTCACGACTGTGTTACAACAAATAAATGACTTACAGCAGACTGATCAGATCCTCTTAAATATTAATCGGCAAGTTTCCTTCTTTTTACACTTCCTGCATGTGCTGTAAGGCTGAAGGGGATAAATGGCAGGGGAAGAGGAAGAATTATACCAATTGCACACCAGTTTCTCACTAGAGAAAATCCTGACATTTCTTACCTGCAACAGATGACTGCCTTACAGGAGAGCGCTAGGTCCAAGAATGACTGCCGGACTTCAAACGATAGGGCATACTTCAGAGTCTGGCCATCAATAATGAGAGCAATATCATTTTCTTTGCCCAGTGAATCTCCCAGGTTTGTACAGTGATGAGTTAGGGCTGCTCTTGTTGCCTAAAGTACAAACACAAAGAAAAATGTTTCTTTCTACTGAACTTTAGCAGTTTCTCTAAACCAAAATTAACACCCTTGACATAGTCTCAGACTCAAGAAAACTTACTTTTGGAAAATGCTTTGAGATGTACTGTTGAAAAGGTCTACATGTTATTCTTGTTTCACCATCTCCCCAAATGATTCAAACTTCAGCTTTGAATCTTATCCTCAGACTCTTAAGGTAGGAATTGCAACATGCTGACATAGGTCTCTTTTCCCATTGAAGTCAGAGTTATACCATTGACTTCAGTGGAAACAGAGTTAAGCCAGTGTCAAATATTATTGAAAATTTTAGGGTCTCAGGACCAAATTTTCAAACATGTACATGTAAACTATATGTATTCTTTTGTGAGTGAAAAACTGTATGTGCAGTTTTAAAAACGTAGCCCTCACTGATTCACTCCTGGTTCACGTGCTGTCAGGCCACCAGACCTGAATAACAAAGATTTTAATTAACCCCTCCCCCAGCATGGTATTTTGATAGAGAAGATGCTCAATAACTGAGCAGTTATATATCTATTATCAGATTCAAAGTTCTCTTCTGTCTGTTTGAAAATCAATGGTTATGAATTGAAATTTCACCAAATTCACTCTAATAAAACAGCTCTCCAAAAATGCGTCTATATTATCTATTTGTTTGTTCAAATTTTGGGGGATGAGCGTTTCTGATATGTTTGTAAAGGGACAAAAACTGCCCATGGATCTTGCAAATGTGTGGGGAGAAAGATTCGTCAAAGGCTGGGGCAGCCCACTGGAATGGTGCTTGCCTGCATGTTTTTCCACTAGACTCTCCTTGAGAAGCAAAGCTTATTCACACCCTGCTTCCTAGTACAGGTTGAACCTCTCTAGCCCAGAACTCTCTGGTCCAGAAACAACTGTCATCTGGAATGATTTTAGTTAGCCAGATGTCCACTTTTCATGGGTCTGGCCATGTTTCCTGCAGTCCCCATAAAGGTTGTTTACAGCCACCAGTCCTAGCTCTCAGTGATCTGTGCTGTTATTTAGTTTACACAGCACCAACTTTTGAAATAACTCGCTATTCTGAAATTCCCCTTAACCTGTGTGGAATAAGGGTTACCAGGATGTCAGAATAAGCCGCCCGTTATTTCAAAATCTATTTCAAAATAACGGGCTGCTATAACAGATGCGGAATAGCTATAAGTGTATCCCGAAAGTCCTTTAACAGCCCAGTAAGCAGTGGAAGTGTTGGTAATACTGCTCAACAACATTGATGTCCCGTGGTCTGGAAAATTCTCTGGTTTAGAACCAATCAAATCCCAAGGGTACCAGACTAGCGAGGTTCAACCTGTAAAATGGCTCAGAGCATACTTGGTCTATTCAGGTTTCCAGCTGATAAGCTGTTCTTCTAAAGGACATAGACAGCAAAACTGAATGGCTGTGTCTAGACTGGCAAGTTTTCCTGCAAAATCATCTGCTTTTGCGGAAAAACTTGCCAGCTGTCTACACCGGTCGCTTGAATTTCCGCAAAAGCACTGACGATCTCATGTAAGATTGTCAGTGCTTTTGCGGAAATACTATGTTGCTCCCGTTCGGGCAAAAGTCTTTTTCCGAAAAACTTTTGCGCAAAAGGGCCAGTGTAGACAGCAGAGATTTATTTTCTGCAAAAAAGCCCCGATCGCGAAAATGGCGATCGGGGCTTTTTTGAGGAAAAGCACGTCTAGATTGGCCACGGACGCTTTTCTGCAAAAAGTGCTTTTGCGGAACAGCGTTCTGCCAATCTAGACGTGCTTTTCCAAAAATGCTTTTAACGGAAAACTTTTCCGTGAAAAGCATTTCCGGAAAATCATGCCAGTGTAGACGTAGCCCAGGTCTCAGTATGCATTATTGTTGTTGCTTTTTTTAGAATAGGATGGGGTTTCCCTTACAGACTGTGAGCTAGAAGGAAGGATTTAGTTGCCAACTCTCATGATTTTGTCATGAGTATACTGATAATTATTTTTTTCCTTAAACCCCCAGCTCCTGGAATCAAGTGGATATGTGATTATTTCAATCTTCATTGTTAAATAAAAAGTAAATTTCTAGCTTTTGAATCTGTGGAGAAAACTTTCAAATGGGTGCACTCCAAAGTAGGGGTAGGGAACTTTTTTTGGTCAGGAGCCACTGATCCACAGAAAAATCAGTTGGGCACAACACACAGGCAAAATATAAAAAACACAACCCTCGCTACTCACTTGCTCCCAATGCTCTCAAGGTGTGAAGAAAAATAAAAACAACAACAACAACAAACTCAAAAAAACACCTCTCCCTCATCTTCCCCTTGCAGCCAGCCCTACAATGGGGCACTGAGAGTGAGGATTTCCAGCCCATGGTGTGGAGACCTGCTGTGGGCCAGGTCAAATTAAGCCAGGGGCGTGGTCCAGCCTTTAGGCCATAGGTTCTACACACCTGCTCAGAAAGTTGAAAGCAAATGAAAAGAACAACAAATCTATTATCTGTACACAGTCTCATGATTTTAAAGCTTATCTTATTATTTCTGGTGAACCTGACACATGATTTTTGAACATTTGGGCTTGGCAGTACTTATAGAAGGTTGCTGCTTCCATTTCTTCCAGGGAGATTTCTAGAACCAGCCACATTTCATATTTTCTGTAAGCAATGTCCATTCTGGTATGGACTTCACACAGTGTTGCAAAACAAAATATTCCCTGTTTGCTCTTCCCAGAACTATGAAGCTTTAAAAAGTGGTGCCACTTTAACTGTCAAATATGTGTCTCAGTGTGTTCATACTTAGACGTGTTTCCTTTCTTTATATGCTGGTCTAGAGGAAATAGGTACCATTTCACTTTGTCTAATATAAACAATCCTGGAACAGGATTATATCTATCAAATGAAAACACTGTATTTATGTCTCTTTGTAATCCATTCATTGTTTTACAAACCCACATTTCTCTAGGGAAAGCTACAAATCCACAAGTTGTTGCTGAGTGCTGCATTTTCAATTTGCATTTTGTGATTTAACAGACAGATGTAAAAAAATAAATGTAGCCAAACTACTCCCTACAGACTACACATCTGCTGGTACTGAAAAACACAAATTATTCTAGTTAAATTCAGTATTAACATACAGTCAAGATTTTCTCTACACATTCACCTTCTGGGACAATGGCTATATAGTTGGAGTTAATCAAAACATATGAAGACCAAAATATCCACACCTTTTGGAATATTGAGAAATACCAACAGATCAGTTTTCTACAAGGCAGTTGAGAAGGCTCCAACAATACTACAAATGCAACTGAAGATGCAAGCAGATGTATGACTGTAGAACATGTAGACATAGGCAATCTAGCTTTGGTCCAGCTACCTCAGATAACAACTGCAAAGAAGCCACAGCAGCATTGGCATCAGCATTGGCTAGTCACTTGAATACATACCCAGGGTCCTACTACTACTGCCTATGCAAGGTGCTGCCATTATTATTTGTCAAGCTAACTAGACTGGAACAGTTCATGTATGTCTACATGTGCTAGAATTACACCTAGTTGCAGTGTAAACACACTCCAAGTTAGGGGTCCAGGTACACCAGTAAGCATCTTCTATTCCTGTTGTACATGCTGGGATGTTGTTTTCTCATGCATCTTGCTACCAAATAAATAAAAAACAATGACAGAAGTATTAGGTGTTTTTTATGTATTATGGATTCTTCATACTCTGTCCAAAACTGCTGCTAAGCTTCTGTGCACTATGAAAACAGTTAACAAGCTTCACTGTAGAAGATTGTGTATTTTAGATAAATGAAGTGATTCATGTGTATTAATTTATTCATCAATTTGTTACAGAATGCTGACAAAAGGTGAAGAATAAATGTTAGACACTCATCATTACATACATACAGTATACACATACTGGCAACCACCATGATTTTCTATGGGACTGGTGAGATCTTCAGGTTCCCAGCTAGACAAATAGACTGCAACTGTAAATTTCTTCAATATTTTGAAATATCACATAAATCACTTTCTATAGGGATTTCATTTTCCAACTGAAAGCCATTCTATTTACATAAACACCCATTCCCACAGAGTTTGCCAGACTGCTTAACAATCCTGTGAACAAGGGAAATGCCTGCACTGCATTTTAGAATAGTTTGATGCAAAAAGGGGATATCTTCTATTTATTTCACAGATCTGGCCAGAGACAAATATGCTTATAACACATTTTTTTTCTTTTGGGGCTAGTGTAGAATTCATATATTTCACTCCTGAGATGCTTACCTGAATAGGACAAAAAAATTATTTCCACACCAATCTAAAACAAAAACAGGCATGCTACTGAGACTAATGAAAAATCTAGTCTCTGGGGGTATGTCTACACTACCCTCCTAATTCGAAATAGGAGGGTAATGTAGGCATACCGCAATTGCAAATGAAGCCCGGGATTTGAATTTCCCGGGCTTCATTTGCATAAAGCCGGCCGGCGCCATTTTTAAATGCCGGCAGTTCGAACCCCGTGCCGCGCGGATACACGCGGCACGGAGTAGCTAGTTCGGATTAGGAAGCCTAATCCGAACTAGCTACTCCGTGCCGCGTGTATCCGCGCGGCACGGGGTTCGAACTGCCGGCATTTAAAAATGGCGCCGGCCGGCTTTATGCAAATGAAGCCCGGGAAATTCAAATCCCGGGCTTCATTTGCAATTGCGGTATGCCTACATTACCCTCCTATTTCGAATTAGGAGGGTAGTGTAGACATACCCTGGGGGTTTGGTTTTTTTGTTTAGTTGAAACAAATATATTGCAACACTAAATTTCAGGACTTTGGCTTTGACACAATTTACAGCTAAAGCCTATATTATTTTGGATTTAAGCCACTCCTAGAATATATTTACATTAAAAAGATTACATGTAATACCAATGAGAAAAGTGAGCATTTTGTTTATTTATGTGTGGATTTCTTTACTATTTGCATTCTGTTGTTTTGAGTTTAAAATGTTTAAAAATTATTGACCGTTTCTATTACGGCATCGTTTGTTCAAAGATTTCTAAGTACTTTTAAGAATACATTTGTGACTTTTTGCTGTTCATTTTATCTTAAACAAGACTGGCCTTTTTTAGACAGAAGAAAATATACCAAAGTTTCAAGCTCTGTACTTTCACCAACTGATTATTTTCATTTTCATTCACAACACTGAGTGATCTTGATATGACCTTTCAGGGAGACAGAGAACGACTACACCAGACTTAGTAGCAAGAGAGACATGGATGCTACTTACTGCTGCTTGCCATACGAGTAATGAACACTGTCCGAAAATTAGGATAGTATTTTGAGTCATCTCAAGTTCACAAATTCCCTGCTTAGATAGCTCCTAAATGTCAGTGATTAGATCATCAATTTATACAAATAAAAATTACCTGAAATATGCATTTCCAGATGATTAACCATACTGTACCATCTGATTTGCCGAGGTAGTACTACCAAGAGACAGAGACATCTGTCGCAAATGATTTCTGAATCTTAACTTAAAGCTGTCTGAGCCATAATAAAATGCAGTCATTAACTGGAGTATTAACACATTTATATTTCTTTTTGTGTACACCTTTAATTGAGTCTGAAAAGTGATGGACAATAGTATTTCACAGTGCAAAGGCCAAATAGATCCCTGCTATAATGCCACTGAAGTCAGTGGAGTTACACTAAGAATAAATTTGGTCTTATGCCTTCAATGAATTTCTTGGAGGTTGTTTAAGACAGATAGGTAAAAACAATCTGTGACTGCATGTGACTTACAGGTGAGATTCAGGCATTCTTTCTCACACTGAATAGCACCAGACTCTATAAATAACCCCACTAAAGTTAAGAAGCACCAACTGCAAGGTAAAGTAATGCTTAACATGAGTATGTGTGGAACAATCTACGTCAGTGTGTCTTTCTGCAACTTGGAAAAGAAAGCAGTAGTGGGAAGAGTTGATTAACTTAATTGGAGGTTGGAAGTATCGGGGTCTATTAAGCGCCAGTTCCTGAAAGCCTAGAAGGTACTCAGGGATGGTCCAGGGGAGTGAATTTATGCTCTGTATTCACTTCCTGGCCCTTCCATGGCAATATAGAATAGGACACAATGTGGCCCTATACCACCATGGTAAAGGCATGATCTGGTTCCATTAACTTTCTTGCCCCTGATTCAACCATGGGAATTGGGGAAGGGAGTGGGTCTGAAGGTAAAAGCAGCTGGGATGTGCAAGTAGACAGCAAGGATGGATGTGGTGCTCCTAAGCAGTGAGGCTGATGGTAGAGCAGCAGTGAGGAGTAATGGCAGGAGAGATGTGCAGGGAGGAGGAAATTGGAGGGCATGGCAGAGCAAAGCATGAATAATGATGCTGCTGGAAGCAAGGAGGGAGGACAGGTGAAAGTTGGGAGGAAGAGTCAGGTGGGCAGGATGCTGACTATTTGAAACAGACTGCAGTGACATACCAGCCAACTGGGAGAAGTAAAGAGCTATTTACAATGTGGCAAGAAGCGAGGAGCAGCATGCTTCCCAGCTAGCTTTTTACATTGCAAGGGTTCCAGACTCCTGGGGAGCTAACATGGTGAAACAGAACTAAGGAGCCAATACCAAACTAGAACCAAAATTACAGGTTTCACTGTGTTTAATGTTAATGTGCTTGGCTAGTCTTACCATATGGAATAATTGCTAGCATAGGGGATATGGACAGTTTTGCTCTGCAATGACCAGAGAGGGACAGTTACACTGCAGAGTGACTACAGAGGGTCGACCGCACCAGAAAGAGAGTGGGTAACTGGGGCCAAGGCTCTACATATTTCAGGTCAGTGGCTTGGGTAAGTGGCCCCCCGTATCCCAAAGCATCAGGCCAAACCCCTCCCCTTTGGCCCTCAGCCCCAGTGCCAGACCAGGGAGCAGGCACCAGCCAGGGCCAGATAGCTCAGCCCCCGCTGCCATGCCCCTCCCAAAGAGCACCGCAGGCAGGGCAGCATACCCCTGTCCCTTCCCCCATGGAGGAGTTGTTGTCCAGAGCCAGCCACTGCAGCCCCCACCGCCACACCCCTTCACCAAGAGCACTGGCAAGGCAGCACAGCTCCAGCCCCTCCCCTGGGGCTGAGCCGCCAGTAGGGCAGTGCAGCCACAGCCAGCCTCAGGGCTCCCCTGAGCCCCCACACTGCTCCTATCCACCTGCCCTGAGCTCTCCACCCCCTGCCTTGAGCCCCCACACCTCCCAAGCTCCTAAAAAAAGTTCCAAACCCAAGCAATGCCGGATACATATGCTAGTAACAATCTTTAGTAATTCAGTGCACGCAGTGTGGATCTATTTTTGATGACTGCTTCGCATCATCTGTGCAACAGCAAGAACAGGAATTCATGTTAACCTGAAGAACATCTATTGTTAGGATTCTAAAAGAGATCAGTAGCACATGAGAAAGTTCATTCTTAAATATTTGTTTTTCCATCCTTGGAATGCATTAAACATCCAAATCCTGAGTTTACAAAAAGATATTTGAAAAGAGTGAAATCACCTCAGTTCTCAGAAGATGATGTGGTAGCTCTTTGCAAGTAAATTGTTACACAGGAACTTGAAGATTTGATAAAATGTTTAAAATCCAGTAAAGCTTCAGGTCCCAATGGGTTTTCTGAGGAGTACTACAGAGCTCCAAAGTAAGTGTTGGTCCTTATTTATTTATTGTATTTATTGTAAGGGAATGAGATTCCAGGTTCATGGAAAGAGACAAAAACAGTAATCATTCCTAAAAAAGGAAAAGATCTTTCAACTGTGCATCATGTACACCTCTTCATTGAATTAATGGGTATGCTAAAATTTAGGCCAAGGTGCTAGCAAACAGACTTATCTTCTTCACTCTGACTAGCCTGGATTTGTTGCTGGCAGACACTGATCTAATAATATTAAAAGAATTCTGAGTTTGATCTATAGTGGTAATTCTAGCAACACTTCCTGTGCACTACTTTTTTTGGATGCTTTGAATGGGTAAAGGAATCTTAACATATTTAGGAATAAATATTGTGAAGAAACAAGTATCTTTTTAAACTGCCCTGCACCGCGGATTAATAAGACTGGGAGGAATGGAAAAAAATGAAATTTCTTGGCTAGGTGTGATTGGTAAAGATCAATGTCATTCCAAGGTTATTATTAATGTTTCAGTGCATGCTTGTAGATACCCATGACGTGACTTTAAAAACCTGGCAGGATTCACTATTAAGATTCATAAAGAATCATAAAAGACAAAGGGTAAATTCTAAATTCTGTATAATCCTACTTTGGCATAATCCTAATTTGGTATTATTGTTATTTTGCAGCACAATTAAAAGACATGATCTACTGAGTTAACAATGGACTATTCAAACACTGGGTAAAACTTAAACAGCACAGGAACCCAAATATAGCTATTTATAATAATAGTTATGTTAAAATGAAATTGAGGTCATCAAAATTAAGCCTTCCATTCTTCCAGACTTTTTTTTTTAGCAGTTCTGGACAAATTTTTCAAATTCCCGCTGCTTAGCTCTTCTGCCAGGACAACAGGATGGGTGTGTCTAGACTACATCTCTCTGTCAACAGAGAGATGTAGATTAGGCACATAGAAATTGCTAATGAAACAGGGATTTATATATCCCGTGCCTCATTAGCATAAACATGGCCGCTGCTTTTATCCAAAATTGAGGTTTTTTTAAAAAAAAACCCAGCAGTCTAGATGTGGATCTGTCGAAAATAAAGCCTTTTTCGAAAGATCCTGTAAACCTCATTTTTTGAGGAATACAGGATCTGTCAAAAAAGGCTTTATTTTCGATAGATCCACGTCTAGACTGCTGGTTTTTTTTTTAAAAAAACTCCATTTCGAAAAAAGTGATGGCCATGTTTATGCTAATGAGGTGCGGGATATTTAAATCCTTGCTTCATTAGCAATTTCGATGTGCTTGATTTGCATCCCTCTGTTGACAGAGAGATGTAGTCTAGACACACCCAGTCTAGAGTCTGGGCAGTCCCACCGCCCACGTCCTCCGGGGCGAGAAAAGCCCCGTTCGTAAGTACGGATCTGACATAAGTCGGATCCGCGTAACTCGGGGACTGCCTGTACTGTAGAAAATCAGGTCTTCTTGTGCGAGAACTCTGACGCTCCCTCTCGGGAAGAAGCCCTCTTGCGCAAGAGCTCTTTCAAAAGAGGCCAGTGTAGACAGGCAACATGAATTTCTCGCACAAGAAGCCCCTATGGTTAAAATGGCCATCAGAGCTTTCTTGTGCAAGAGAGCGTCTACACTGGCATGGATGCTCTTATGCAAAAGCACATCTCTTGTGCAAAAGCACATTCCAGTGTAGACGCTCTTTTGTGTAAGAGTTTTTGCACAAGAACTCTTCCGCAAAAGAGTTCTTGCGCAAGAAGCTGCCAGTGTAGATGTAGCCTAGAAGCGCAGGGCCCACAGGTACAGCCAAAGCTCTGCCACAGCAGCTATACAAATATGACAAATGTAACAAAAGGGAGAGTTGATAGCAAAGAATATAAATCAGAAGCTAGGAATTGTAGAAGATTGATATAAGAAGTAAAAAGATACAGAGAAAAATATATGGCCACTGAAGTTAAGGGAAAGAAGGGAGTTTTTTTATATATAAGGAACAAAAAGAAGCCTATGGTATTGGTCCATTTCTAAATGGAAATGGTAGAAATGTCAATAGTAATGCAGAAAAGGCAGGAGCATTTAATAAATATTTCTGTTTCACCTTGGATTCCCAACATGATGGGGGAAGATGATGTAATACTACCATATGATGATGAAAAACTTTTTTGTGACCTTGGTAAATAGGGTGTAAGTAAATATGTATTTTAGCCTAGCTAAATGTAAAGACATGCATCTAGGAACAAAAAAAGATGTGAGCCACACTTACGGGATACATACATACTTGCTTCACTGCCTCTGAAAAGGATTTGGGAATAATGCAGTAAAATCAGCTACACCGGGGTTCCCACTGCAATGTGATAGCCAAAAGTGCTAATGTAATCCTTGGATATATAAACAGAGAAATCTCAAACAGGAGTAAGGAGGTTATATTACTTCTATATTTGGCATTAGTGTAACCACTGCTGGAATACGGCGTCCAGTTTTGGTGTCCACAATTCAAGAAGGATGTTAAAAAATTGGAGAGAGAACAGAAGAGAAAAAACACAAGAATTATTAAAGAATTAGAAAACATGGATGTATAGACTGATCTCTTTGAGTCTAACAAAGAGAAGGTTAAGGGGTGACTTGAATGCAATCCATAAGTACAGTCTAAGGAACAAATATTGCGCAATGGGTTGTTCAGTCTAGCAGAGAAAAATAAAATCAGAGCCAATGCCTGGAAGTTGACGCTAGACAAATTCGCACTAGAAGAAATGTGCAATTTTTTCATAGTGAGGCTAATTAACCACTGGAACAATTTATCAAAAGCTGTGGTTGATTCTCCACTGCTGGAAATTTTTAAAACAAGATTGAATGTTTTTCTAAAAGACATTCTGTAGTTCAAACAGAATTCAGAGAAGTTGGGTTGTATAATATTGGAGGTCCAACTAGATCATCAATTGGTCCCATTTGGCTTTATAATCTATGAATCTTGGATGTGGTTGGAAAGTCTCAGTCCTTTACTAGAATTAACTCGCTTCTGTTAAAATGAGGGAGCTGCAAGCAAGAAGACATTTGACCTGAAAAAATATCCTGAACATCCTGAATGATTTCAGTGCTATCCTTATAAGTTCCCACAAAGAGGGACAGGGTGGGGCTGTAGAGGTAATATTTTCAGAACTCTCTATATATCAGTCATTAACTTTGTTTTTTCTGCACTGATTCCCACTCTTGGGCTACGTCTAGACTGCAGGCTTCTTTCAGAAGAAGCTTTTCCAGAAGAGATCATCCAAAAAAACTTCTTCTGAAAGAGCGCGTCCACGCTGCCAAAGCACATCGAAAAAGTGATCTGCTTTTTCGAAAGATAGCGTACACACTGAATGGACGCTATCTCACATTTAAGCTGTGATTACTATAGACGGAGTGGCTACCAGGGCACCTGTGCTTTTTTCTCTTTCCTCTTCTTTCAAAAGAACTCCCTCTTCCCTGTCTACACATGCCTTTTTCCAAAAGAGCTCTTTTGGAAAAAGGCTTCTTCCTTGTAGAAAGAGTTTTACCAATGTCGATTTTTTTTCCGAAAGACTGCAATTGCAGTGTGGACATAAGTGAAGTTTTTTTCAGAAAAATGGCTGTTTTTCTGAAAAAACTCTGTAGTGTAGACATAGCCTTGGAAAATACCCATCAACCTATCATAGAAGGAGAAGTAAAGATGGGATGCTATAATAAAATGTCCGTGAATTGGGCACCAAACCCAATATTCTAATTAAGGCCCTGATACACAAAAGAGTTTGTGCAGTTAAACTGCTTCATTCTAAGGGCTGGTTTACACTAATCCTGTAATTTGACCCAAGTTATGCTACTTCAGTTATATAAGTCTCATAACTGAAGTTGATGTAGTTTAGGTCACCTTATAATGGTGTCTACACCATGCCATATTGACAGGAGACACTCCCCTACCAACTTACCTTCTGCCTCTCAGAGAGGTGGAATACAGACATTGAGGGCAGAATGTTCTGCCACTGACTTAGCTTGTCTTCACCAGACCTGCTAATCACACACCACTGCATCAACCACAGCAGTGCTGATTTAGCTGGAAATACAGAAAAGCCCGTAGACGCCTACTAAAGCAGGGATGGGCAAGAGAGCCTGCATGGGCTGGTTCCGGCCCTCCAAGCAGGCTGATCTGGCCCATGGATGTCCTGCTGCTCTCTCACCGCAGGTAAATCAGGGGCTGGGTACAGGGGAGCATGCAAAGTCTCTTCAGGGGAGCATAGCACTTAGAGTGAACCACCAGCTGAACACCTTGCCGGGCGTGGGCAGGGAGCAAAAGAGACTTTGTGTGCACCCCCAGGCCCTGATTGGCCTAGGGGCAGGAGGGTGCATGAAACGAGGTGAATGGGGGCAAAGACTTCACATGCTCCCCCACCCCCAGACCAATCAGGATCTGTGGGCGGGGGAGCATGGAAGTGTCCAGGCCCCACCCCTTCCGGGGTGGCCTGGGGCCACTTCAAGAATTTGTGAAGTAGCTTTCCCTTTTAAAATTATTGCCCACCCCTGTACTAAAGTCAATGGGACAATGACTGGATTTCCTCCTTCCCCAAGGTCCTGATTCAGCAAAAGACTTAAGAATCTGACTTCAAAGGGACATAAGGAAATGCTGATATTTTGTTAAATCAGAGCTAAAGTTTCATTGTTTTAAATGGGACTGTGAGCATAAGAATCAAGCCATGCTGACCCCTTTTCAGGGTCAGGGCCTGAGAGTGTAAGCTACAAGGAGCACGCCTTCAAATCTAGCACATAAACAAGTTATACACATATGGTAGTGGAAGCTGATTTTATAATTATTTGCTATTTATTTACTACTGCTTCTTCTTCTTCTTATATTAGTGCTCTTCACGTAGAAAAGAAGATTTAAACACCTAAGTAAATCAGACAGAAACAATATATAAGTTTCAGGTTTTAGTTTCACTCCAGGGAGCTTATATATGTGATATCAATACTTTTTCTTTGACTATTCCCTTCAGAAATTTTTCCAGTTTTAATTTTCCTTCTCCCATTCCCCATTTTAACAAATGACTTGCTCAAACTCTTGGTAGACCATCTAGTCACAATATTGATCTTAATATTTTATTTACCAAAAAGAAATTCTGAGTTTGGTACACAGTGTAAATGTAGTTTCACTCTGCAGATCACCATATGTTGAAGAACACAAGGGTACTGTTTTAAATCTTAGCAGCAGATTTGTTGACAGAGAATTAGAATATCCTGAAGAAGAGTTTGTGTGTGATATTTACTTTAGACCACATCCTGCTATTATGTACAAAACCTGACAATCGCTTGTTTGTATTTTGTCACTTTCTGAAACCTCACAGAAGGACCCTGCCTTACCAGCTTCACTCAGTATCTGAAAGATAAAGCAGATACATTAACAAGCTGTAGGTTCTATATAGATTATTTAAAAAAACCAGCATTCCACTTTGGAATTTACCACCAAAAGGAATGCTATATAAGATATCACACAACTCCTCCATTGACCAAATTCAGATTTGATGAAAGTGGCCACACTGTCACTGATTTCAGTTGAGCTATATAGATTTACACCAAATTTCAAGCTGGCTATAATTTTACCTATAATTTTAAAAAAGCCAAATAATAGAAAAACTAGAAAAACTAATAAAAGTTTCAAAAGGAAATTATATGGACTTTGTGACACGAGAATTTTTAGCAGCAGCATTTTGCGTAGCATGAATGACAGTAGAAAAACATGGTTCTATCTTCTCACCCTATATTCACATTTTACATGCAGTTTCAGGCTCAGCATTGGCCAGATGAAGCAAAAGATCTGCAGAAGAAAACCAACACTGCAATAGATTGGTTATGGTAGGAATCCATCAACAAATATTATTTTTCTTGTTAAGATGGACAAAGAAAACACTGCTGGGATCTGATATCTCCATCAGGTACACCTAGTTACTTAAAGATGAAACTATAGGCTCAATTTGGCCACTTCTGCTTTAATATTTTGGATACCATTTTCCCATGTTCTTGTTTGTATTTTAATAGTGTTAATGTAGGCACAAACTTCCAGGATGAACTGCTATAATCACGGCTCGACAAACTATGTAATCTACTTGCCCGGAGCGAATAGATTACAACCCGGGAGAGCCGGGTTCGGGCGATCTGCGCATGCGCAGATCGACGGACAGCACAGCTGGAGAGTGGGGCTCACCGCAGCTTGGCGAGCCCTGGTTTCTAAAGTACAGGTAACCTGTTTATCTCACTACCCATTTACATATCATATTTATTATGTACTAGAAGGTTTACCCAACGTTACTCAGGTCCTCAACTCAAATATATTGTTTTTCTTCATTTAAATCATTGTACTAGGTGAGGGGTTCAATATGCAGACTGCCCACAGAGAGGACATTGTCATCTGTTGTGCGATCATATAAATCACACAGAATCTGCTAGCTAATTTTTCTGAAGTACACTAAACTGCCAATTGGACATATTTTATCAATATGAGGAAATTATTTTATAGTGTTTGCTGTTTCCTTCCTACATCTGGAGAATGTGAACAGTTAAATGTGATATAATTGTTTGAATTTATTAGAAAAAAGTGAAGGTTTTTTTGTTTAGTTTTTAGTGGAATGTGTCTTCCACAGAGTGCTATGAAAAAAAGGGGACTTAGCTGCAGAGACACTTTGCAGCCACTTCCACTACACTTTAACCATAGTTTAATAAAAGGTTCACCATCTGTCTGGTGAAGAGCATTTCACTTGAAGCTAGTTTCTGAGCCCATGGGGCCTATAAACATCTGGCACAAAGGAGTGTACAGTAGAGAAGGAATAATGAAAATAACAAAAGAAAGCCTAAATAATGTTTAAACCAAAGCTAGCTGAAACAGAATACAAGTATTCATGGAAGCACCTGTTATACTAAGGATACAGGGAAAATATTTCTTACAATAAACAGCACATGTCCCAATATCAGCCTAGAAATAATACCGCCACAAAACTGAAGTACAGTTAACTGCAGGCACAAATGACCTTACCTGATTTGCAAGAGTAATCAGACTGACAGATGTCTAAATTCTATAATTCTTTCCTGGCAATTAGAATATGTTTGTGAAAGCAAAATGGGAAATTCAAAATTGCAGGCAAATTTCAAAAGTGTGGTCTTAAATTTTGATCCATAAAGGGTGAAATTCATGTTTCTACAAAGCCTGAACAACTTCAGGGATTGCTAGGAATAGGCCTCTCCCTCATACCTGAACACAGGCCATGAGTTCACTTTGCCATGCTCTTCTGCTCCCCTTTCAAAGTGTCTTATTACAGCCTTCTTATGATCTCTCACAGAGTGGGCAACCTCACAGCTTGATTCTCCAAGTGGTGGTTCTTGTGCATTTTTCTGACAAACTCAGATTCCCTGAAGTCTGTGAGACCTCCTGTAATCTATATATGAAATATGGTCTTCTGCACCAATCTTATGTAAGCATTCCTGTTATCCTGAGCTGTAGGGTAAGGAAATCCTGTGGCTTTATTCTAACTTGACAAGGTAGTCTGTCTGGATCTGTAAATGAGTTTAAAGACTCTGGTGAATGAACATAATTATTACCCAGCAAACAACATATTTTAAAATACGCCATTTATTCTGTTACATAACACTGAACATAAAGTTGTCATTTGCATCATAAGTGATGCGAACTTTCAACAGATAGCAAATAAATCAGTAGAATTTGCAAGACACTGGGAATGCTGAATCTACCTTTTACTCTATATGCATTACAATGGTATCCAACTACCATCCCCAAATGCCTTTCATCTCATTTACACACTGTTCACAATCACTCTCTGAAGTTCGTGATAGAAATGTAGCCGTGTTAGTCTGATGTAGCTGAAACAAAAAGCAGGACTATGTAGCACTTTAAAGACTAACAAGATGGTTTATTAGATGATGAGCTTTCGTGGGCCAGACCCACTTCCTCAGATCAAATAGTGAAAGAAAATTGTCACAACCATATACAGGCAGTCCCCGAGTTACGCGGATCCGACTTATGTCGGATCCGCAGTTACGAACGGGGCCGTCTCCCTGGTCTCCAGCAGACCAGGGAGAGGAAGCAAAGCGGTGGAGCATGCGGGCAGCAGACAGCCCAGACGCGTCTGGGCTGTCCGCTGTCAGCGTGCTCCGCGGCTTTGCTCTGCTTTGCTCCTCGTCTCCCTGGTCTGCAGACCAGGGGGACAGGGAGCAAAGCGGCGGAACACGCGGGCAGCGGACAGCCCAGACGCGTCTGGGCTGTCCGATCCCCGCGTGCTCCGCGGCTTTGTTCTGCTTTGCTCCCCGTCCCCCTGGTCTGCAGAGCAAAGCCGCGGAGCACACGGGCAGCAGGACAGCCACGGTGCGTCTGGGCTGTCCCGCTGCCCCCAATCAGTTCATGATGCCAGTCTCCATTGTCCACTTACTACATTTTCAAACAAACATCTTCATGCTTTCTTTCATGCTGCTGCCCATGCTTAGGAAAAGTTCCCCTATTAATCTGCAAAGCTACCTCATTATGCTCCTTCCAAACCATTCTTAAAATTCTCCTTTTCACTGATGCCTACAAAACACTTGACAACAGTAAGACTGATGGTGGGCCAAGACTACTTCCTGCCACAATGTTACTCATTGTTTCTTTATAATCAGTGGTCAGTCCATCTGTATCCATCTGTTCTCACTTTTTTAATACTTAGATTGTAAGCTCTCCGGAGCAGGAACTGTTCTTTTGTACTGTTTGTACAGCACCTATCATATTGAGATCCTGGTCCTCGACGAGAGCTTCTAGGTGCTACAGTAATACAAATAATAACAAATAAAATAAATAGTACCTAAATGCCAGTTTAAGTACTAACATGACACAAAGGATTTCTATTTCTTTCCCCCCTTCATCCTCAAATTAGCTGGAATTTTCCCAACCATATATGATACACACTAATTATCAGATAGTAAAAATTTACAGTGCTGATTGCATTACCCAAGCATCCAGAAACACCAATCAGGATCAGAGTCACAACATGATTGGCTCTGTACAGGTCCATCCTCGGATGAGGGATGTGGAAAGAGGACAACTGCCCTGGAAACCAGAGTCATGGCTGTGGTGGCCATGAGCCCTGGGCCCTTTAAATCACCTCCAGAGTCCTGTGTGGTGCACTCTGAGTGGCGCTAAAGCCTGGTGGGGGAGGGGTGCCCCTTTTGCTCAAGGCCCTGCTCTTTTCAAAAGTGCGGCCCACCAATTCTTTTGGTTCCCCAGCTCTGTATGAACATACCACAAAAGATATTCTATGCCCTGAGGAGATTAAAATGCAAAATTTCGGTCCTGGGAAGATTTATGCTGACTAGGGAGAACTCAGAAATGAATAACGCACTGATGTTAGTGTTCCCATGTGATCCTTAAAGTGAAAAAGGTTTCAATATTCAGATTTTACTTTCACAAGCAGGGCTTTCAAAGTGTGACAATTTAAATGGGTGAATGAAAAGAACTTCAAGTCAAATTTTAAATATCTCAGTGAAACATACTGCTAAACTCTTTAGCACAGGAGAGTAAGAAAGATAGTGAGAATGGAACATTTCTAACTGATTATTTCCTTTCTGCTAGCAGCATCTCCTACACTTCTTGACATCTGGGCTGCTCACCACATTCTGCAGCTTCATGGAGGCAGATTCAGGATTTTTACATTTTTTACATTTTTTGGTGGGGACAAGGCAGTTTTTTTACCTTCTTAAGAGCGGAGGTTAATGAGGAAGTGATACAACACACTGCTCTGGCTATCTCCATGGTGGTCTCACCAAGGGTGTGTCTAGACTAAAGGGTTTTGTCGACAAAAGTGTCTAGACTACAGGACTTTTGTCGACAAAACTATACCTGCATCTACACTGCCACTGAGTTCTGTCCCCATAACGTCGACAGAACTCAGCAGTTTTGTTGACGGCGGTAAACCTCATTCTATGAGGAATAACACCTTTTGTCGACAGAGTTCTATCAACAGAAGGCTCTGTTATGTCGACAAAGCAGCTTGCTTTGTCGACAGAACTGGATGTAGTCTAGACGCTCTTTGTCAACAGAAGCTTTGTCGACAGTATCTGTTGACAAAACTTCTGTTGAAAAAAGCCTGTAGTCTAGACTTACCCCAAGTGGGACTATCACCTTTTTCAGACCAGTCAGCTGCAGAGAAGAGGCTACCAGGATGATTCAAGTACTGGAAAACCAATCTTTGAAGAAGAGACTCAGAGCATGGCTTGTTTAGTCTAACCAAAAGAAGGCTGAGGGGAGATAAATTGCTCTCTATAAATATACCTGAGGGATAAATACAAGGGAAGTAAGGATATATTTAAATACCAAATGTGGACCCCAAAACACAGGGATATAAAACTAGCCATCAGCAAGTTTAGGCTTGAAATTATGTGAAGGTTCTAACCATCAGAGGAGTGACATTGTAGAAAAACCTTCTCATGGGAATAACTGGGAAAACACCCTAAGTGGCTTTAAGACAGAGCTTGATAAGTTTATGGAGGGGATGAGATGATAGCCCTGCCTATAATAGCATATGTCCCAACCGCTGGTGGTGGGACACCAGATGGGGAGGTTCTGAGTTACTACAGAGAAATGTTATCCAGGTATCTGCCTAGTTAGTCTTGACCACATACTCAGGGTCTAATTTCCCCCTGGGACAGATTGGCAGAGACCCTGAATGGGGAGGTTTCATCTTCCTCTGTAGCATAAGGCTCAGGCCACTTGCAGGTTTAAACTAAGGATGTTAAATTGCGGTTAATTGACTAATCGAGTAGTCGATGGAATTTGACTCGACTAGTCAATAGGCACTTCCTCATTCCTCCTTTGAAATGTACAAGAGCCCCCCCTGGAGCTCTTGTACATTTCAAAGGAGGCATGCGGAACTCTGTGCACAGCCTGACGCCAGAGGGAAGTACCGCTGACTCCGGGCTGCACGTGGGTGCCTGCTTTGAAATGTACAAGAGTCCACAGCAGAGGCTCTTGTACATTTCAAAGCCATGGAGCCAGGGGCCAGTAGAGGACTCAGAGTCAGCCGGGGACTTCCCAGCTGATTCCAGGTTCTGCAGAAATGCCGTGCTGGAGCCCAGGATCAGCTGGAGTCCCCAGCTGACCTTGGGCTCCACGCACAGCCACACAGCTGATGCCAGGATCAGCTGTGCAGCGCTGCCCCTTTCAAACGCCAAGGCAGTGTTTCAAAGGGGCAGCCACCGCACAGCTGATCTCCAGCTCAGCTATGCGGCGTGTTTCAAAGAGGCAGTGCCGCAAAGTTGAGCCTGGGATCAGCTGTGCGGAGGCTGCCTCTTTGAAACACTGCCCCGGTGTTTCAAAGGGGCAGCTATGGAGCCCGGGGTCATTTGGGGACTCCCCAGATCATCCCGGGTTCCCCATGGCATTTCAGTGGAGCCCCCAAATGACCCTGGGCTTCACGGTGCTGCCGCTGCACAGCTGATCCCCAGCTCAGTTGTGCGCCGCTGCCCCTTTGAAACACCACCTTGGTGTCTGAAAGGGGCAGCTCTACACAGCTGATCCCAGTATCAACTGTGTGACTGCACATGGAGCCTGAGGTCAGCTGGGGATTCCCACAGTGTTTCCACATTTGAAAGGGACAGCACCGCGCAGCTGAGCCACGGATCTGCTGTGCGGCAGCTTCCCCTTTGAAATGCCACCTTGGGGTTTCAAAGAGGCTTAGCTGTGCAGCACTGCCACTTAGAAGTATCCCTTTCCCCCTTTTGCTGCCTCTATATCATATCATAGAGGCAGCAAGGGGAGGGGAATCAACTAGTCGACAGACATTAGTCATTAGTGTACTGTCTGCCGCAAAAACCTTGTAGTGTAGACAAAGCCATAGAGACTAGCCCTCAAAGAACCTACAATGGCACAGTCTGATTGGGATGTGGGGAAATCCATCTGCCATATCCACTGAACAGAGAAAGTAAACTTGGGACAGGGATAAAACCATCGATATTAGGGTCTCCACCTGGAACATCATTTTCTTCAGCCATTTGTTGAGCCTTTGGAGATCTAGAAAGGCTCAGATTCCCACTGTACACTTCTGAATGACAAAGAGATGGAACAGAACCCTAAGAATCTTTCTTCTAAGAGAACACTTTCTATTACTCTAATATCCTAATACTGAGAAATACTCTGAATTAGACTGTGTCTCATAGGGCTTTTCCTGATAGCACTGGATGAAAAAATGAATGGGATGGGGCCTATAACTCAAGGGAGTATACCTGGCTCACTATCTTACTGACCCTAAGCTGTGGTTGAAACAACCCTTTCCTCCGGGAAATGGGAAATTCTTTCCCCAAACTTCAGCTTCAGGTAGAAATCTACATAGTCTTTGTCATAAAGAGAGCTTGCGAGTGACAGGGTTCCTTCAGGATTTTCGTTCCAAGCCATGGTTCCATGGCATTCCACTGGAGAACCTGTTGCCCCTTCTATTGTATTTCTGCAAGGATGAGGATTGAAAAGAACATTCTTGTCCAGTACACTCTTAAAGACCTAGTGTGCCATCAGAAAGGACTATTTACATTTTGAAGCACCCTCTCCACTATCATAGTGATAGAAATGTAGCCGTGTTAGTCTGGGGTAGTTGAAGCAAAATGCAGGACAATGTAGCACTTTAAAGACTAACAAGATGGTTTATTAGATGATGAGCTTTCGTGGGCCAGACCCACTTCCTCAGATGGGTCTGGCCCACGAAAGCTCATCATCTAATAAACCATCTTGTTAGTCTTTAAAGTGCTACATTGTTCTCCACTACCATGTTTAGGTTCTCGCTGAAAAGCAGGACTCTGGTGAATTTGGCAGATTACACATGCTTTGAATGGCTATCCAGCCTCCAGGGACAGATTCATAGGCATCACATAGTCACTATGCTGAAGGCAATGACTTTGGCTCAGAATTCTCTCATATCCACTGAGATATCAGCAATGAATGCCACTGCCAAGAAAACTATTTAAAATCGATCCAAAGGCAGGATGATCTCTATTCTTGAGGGTTTAAGATCTTCTAGCCAGATAGAGCTGCCTTGCAAATCAAGCACTTATGAGGGCCCCGAGACAGGCTAAGGAGGTCTCAAATTCTTTTTTGAGAGTAGCCTCAATTTTTCCATTTGTGGGGTCCTTATGATAGAACTCTCCTTTCCCAGGGGATAACCACATCTTTAGCAGGGGAATTACAGCAGAATCAATCTTTGGTATCTCTATAACTGGAACCTTTGATTCCGGTAGCTGAGGAACCTAAGATTATTTCTGTTATTGTGCTTGCTTTTGTCTGGCTTATTTTATGTCCTTGAAGGAGGAGTGCATGGGAACTGCAGCATCAGAGGAGGATTTTGAGGGAAGACATTTGCTCAGACGATAATTTTCAGCATCGTTTGGATTGACTCTAAATAATGGATACAACCGTGTTGCACATGGCCTTAAATTGCCCAGACCTTTCCCTAGTTATTCCCTGGTTCTGATTGGAGTGAGAGCACAACAATTCACTATCCTCTGTGAAGACAAGTTAGAGGACTCAGACCTCCCACAATTTTATTTTCTTTCACCCTCCATTTTTTGCTTTGATTTTTGAGGGGGAGGGGTTTGAGTGTACAAACTCCATTTCAGTTGTGGTGAGGGCTCTCATACCTAAACTTGCTGAGGGGTTGAAATCCTCTGATAAGATCTCTTTCTAAGATTCGTTGCCTGCTAGGTCCCATTTCCCTATGGAATGGGGAGGAGGCATGCTTTCAGGGCCCTCTTGGTCCAATTGGGAATAAGGGGGAAATGTTTATGAACTCTGTTTCTTTTCCCAAAGTTTTCAGGGTCCATCGTAACCACCAACAGGCAGATTCAAACCTGGGATCTCAGTATAGAAGCCTCTACAGCTTGAGCTATAAAGCCAGCTGGCTCTCAGCTTAGGCTGTAGAGCTCACTCATTCTTATCTTTCACTGTACGTGATCTAAGTGCCACTACATGGGACAAGTATCAGAGGGGTAGCCATGTTAGTCTGAATCTGCAAAAGCGGCGAGGAGTCCTGTGGCACCTTATAGACTAACTGAAGTGTAGGAGCATAAGCCCACGAAAGCTTATGCTCCTACACTTCAGTTAGCCTATAAGGTGCCACAGGATCCTTGCCGCTTTTACATGGGACAGTGAACCACACCCACTAGGTATGTAGGTGACACATTTTATAAGATATCCCACCAGTTTGCACTCTGTTTTCCAGGAGCCTCTTGGGTCTTATCTATGACTCCACTGATTGGCGTCCTCCTTGTCCTTGGAGACTTTGCTCCACCAAGACTCCTGTTCATTGTGCTGGCTGCTCTGGTGGATAGAGGATCACACATGCCTATCTGACTCATGACCCGGGGACCTCACAGAGTTAGGGACAAAAGCCTGGGTGCAGGCTGGCACAGCTCACTGTCTGCTGAACCTGGGAGGGCAATCTCACAGATGGGGAACCACTTGGATTTTGCATAGGGCTTTTTAGACTCTTCTGCAGTACCTGAAAAATGCTGAGGAGTAAACAAGGAGGCTCTGCAACTGAAGCTCCATGGATTCCAAAGCTAATACTGGCCTTTGGGGGGATGAAAGACTGGGAGGAAGATGATTGCTTACCACTTGCCCCAAATTTTAACTCCTAAATCTTTCAAATACCCTAAGGCAGACATATTATTGTTCTCATGTGCCATTCAGGCAGAGAAAACTGGCTGAAAGCAGGTGCACAGGGGGTCTCAAAACACTGAGCTGCCTCTATGAAGCCACAGATCCAGGACAGCAGCCCAGATGTCAAGTGTTGTGGGAGATGGCAGGATGCAGAAAGAGAGAGACTAACAATGTCTCAAACAACTGAAAAACTAAAGACTAACAAGGTGGTTAAATAGGTGATGAGCTTTCGCGGGCCAGACCCACTTCCTCAGATCATATTCTGGAAAAGAATTGGCATGACCATATATACCAATTCTCTTCCAGAATCTGATCTGAGGAAGTGGGTCTGGCCCATGAAAGCTCATCACCTATTAAACCATCTTGCTAGTCTTTAAAGTGCTACATAGTTTTTTCTTTTGTTTTTGCAAAATCAGACTAACACGGCTTCCTCTATATTCCTATTAAACAATTGAATTTCATATACAGTATGTAGGGCTTCACCGATCTACAACGAGGACAGATTTTTTAAAATTCTCCTTTCCAACTGAAAATGTTAGACACACTTATCTGTTAATTATCCAATGTATTTTACAATAAAATAGAAATTAAATGAATACAAATGTGTAAGAACAAAATAATTTAATACAGATCACAAATGAAGTTCAAAGTGTTGTGTAAAGGCCTTGAGAAGTAAAATGGTTTTGAAACCTGATTTTAAAAAAGATTAGTGCTGTTGTCATCCTTAACACACACACACACAAATCCAAAACGAAAGCCAAAACAGGAGATTCTCCAGCTCCAAAACAACAGCGGAGGTACAAGGAGCTCCCTTGCCTCCTCTGAGTGTGTCTACACTACACTACTTTTAGAGACATAGATGTTGACAGAATCATGCTGCTAAAAGTCAGGCAATGTAAACATTGTTAGCTCTGTGGACAAAAACCTTCCACCCCCTGCCAGCTGTGTTTGCTTTGTCCACAGGACAGTATTCCTGCAGACAAAGCACTATTTACACTAGTACTTGCCCTGGCCAAGCTTTTGTTCATGGGAAGAACCTAGAGGGAGGACTTAAGCACCTGTGAATGACAAAAGCTTTGTGGCTCAATTGCGGGTGTAGACAAAGAGACTCTGAAACCTGCATACTCCAACTGAATTCTTTGGGCTTGGGATAACTCCCATCAATGCTTCAGGGAGTAGCTGAGTTAGTCTGTACAGGATAAACTTTAAAAACCAACAAATAGTCTGGTAGCACTTTAAAGACTAACAAAACATGTAGATGGTCATCTGGTCATCTGAAGAAGTGGGCTGTGCCTACGAAAGCTCATGATACCATCTACATGATTTGTTAGACTTTAAAGTGCTACCAGACCATTTGTTGTTTGTTTAAGTTTATCCCATAGATGGCACACCAAGAGAAACTCAGAAAGGCATTCAGAACAACTATCTCTTGAGCACCTTATAAAGTAAAACTCAATATGGTAAATTCACTCCAAATGCACAAAGACAGCCAGTGAAGGGAACATAGCAGCAGGAAAATACTGCCCCTTTCCCCATCTTCAACAGAATGCAAGCTGTGACATTCTGTACTAGCTGCAAGTAATGGGTCAGACTTTTAGGTAGATCCATTGCAGACAGCATTCAAGTAGTCAGCTTATGTATCACATGTATCATTATTTTCAGATGAACATGTGAGCAATATGGAACTACTCCAGTGATATTTTAAATGATAAAAACCAGCTCTAACAACTAATGATACCCAGCCCCAATCAAGAGCTACACTTAAACTCTAGACCTTTGAAGTGATTCTTCAGCAAAGACTGTAAGGCCTATCAAAATGTCTCCTTCTCTCTTTAATGCAATCATCATAATTTTGGCCTTACTTCAACCTCAGCCAGTTTTCAGTCATCATTCTCAAATTTCTAAGACAGCAGAGCAAAGACAATTTCATGTCTTTGGAACATGGTGAGAATCAGAAATGTATTCATGTAATAATTGGAAATAACCTAACCGACATCTTTCACAAAGCTCTCCTATGGGCAGCATATAAAAAATGTAAAATATCTGTCCCAACATTGACCAACAGAAAACTCTTGATATAGTTCTATCAAGGCCCAGTGAGAATTCACCGAGTCACATGAGTTTAATTAATAGATTTTGAGACCAGATTTATGGTAATCTAGTTTTATCCCCTGCATAATGCATCCCACAGAACTTCTTCCAGTAGTGTCTGCATTTTCATCAGGTAAGAATGACACAAATGTGAATATTCCCAGTCTCTACAATCTAATAAATCCTCTGGTGAGCCAAACAATCTCTGTTACAAGGATTGTCTCATTGCTATGTCCACCTGAAGCAGATGGAAATGGATAATCAGTGCTGTGGAAGTATTAACAGAGCTGTATTGCTAGGACCTTCTCCAGAGCCTTAGCTAAAAATTGCAGGTGAGAAACCAGCAAGTAATTCCTAAACATATGATTTGAACAATGAGGACTTTTTGACGGAGGTTTCATTGCCAGCTTTTCAAAACATTATGAATATGGATATCTAACAACATCTCAGTTATGATGGAAAAGACAGGCATCCAACTTCCCAGCACTCCAAGACACACATTATGACAGGAGGACTTACAGATATTAAGTGGTGAGCTTACTTGTGCTATTTAATCTAAAATTCCTTCCCAGAAATCCAAGTAATCAGAGACCTCAAGACGTAGCAAACATTCATTAATCTGAGACATACTATGCAGATTATCACATATGGACCAAATCTTGCCAAGGGAAAATTAGATAATTTGGTCATATTTTTATCCTGATGTCTGAAGTGGCTGCTGAAAGTACAGATGAATCAGACCATCAAAAACATAATGAGAGCTGTGAACAATTATTCAAGGATGCTTTATCAGTCTCGAAACATAAGCTCATTATGCAGAGTCATACTATCCTGCTGATCAGAAAAATATATCCCCAAGGCAACTTTGCCCTATCCGCAATTAATTTATTTGCACCTTTGTTCTAATCCAGATCAGGTTAAAATAAACTACAGAAAATACACCTCCAGTAAAATTACATGCAATTATGTGGAAAAAAAATATTTTCTTTTATTACAGCATTTGAAATACCATCTGAAAAAAATAACAGTCAAGGTATCCACACTGATCTCTGGCAGATAGTTTGTAAAGTCATAAAAGTTCATTATAAGAACTGCTTTTGAAATTTAAACTAACAAGAGATTACTTACCTTTAAAGGGAGGTTCTTCAAGATGTGTGGCCCCTATATGCATTCCACTGTGCTTATGAATGTACACCATGCATCTGGAGTTGAAGAATTAGAAAGCAGTAGCTTATGGTTCCCAAATCAATCCTGACTCATCTTGTGCTCCCATCCAAGGTAATAAAAAGTAGGGCAGGCTGATGCTGTCTTCAGTTCCTTCTCCACTGTGAATCTGAGAGAGCTGAAGGAGGACAGGTACTGCAATACACCTAAGGACCATATACTTCAAAGAACCTTCAGGTACAGTTAAATAATCTCCTCTTCTTCTTCAAGCGATGGTCCCTAGTATATTACACTGTGAGTGACTGACAAGCAGTGCCAAATTAGGAAGAGGGTGTGAGAATGAGGATGGAAAGGTTTTGTGGAGGCAACCATTGCCAAGTACCAGGGCATAGTGCATTGCAAACATGCAGACACACCACTCTACCTTTTGCAGAGCACTTTGATAAACACTGCCCTAGGTATTGAACCTGGCCCTGCTTGCTGCCAGCTCCACTGGCAGAAGGATTACACAAGGGATCCCCTGAAGCAATATCTAATACATTTGTCGTTGGCCAGGGAAGCAAACAGGTCTCTGATTGGGGTTCCCGACTGCAAGAACAGGTCCTCTAGCACTCTGTCATGAAGTTCCCACTCATAGTTGATTGCAAAATGCCTGCTGAGTGAGTCTGCAAGCTCAGTCTTAGTCCCTGGAAGGCAGAATGAAGCCAGCATGATTTAATTGCTGATGCAGCAGTTCTAAAGATTGACCTCTTCTGTGCATGGGGTAGTGGGTTTCGCTCCCACTATTTGCTGATGTAGAAAATAGTCATGGTATTGTCTGACACAATCAGGATATGATGGGAGCAAATTAATGGAAGAAAGAACATGCTTTCCTACTGCTCTTAATTCTGGGCTATTGATGTGTATCCTCTATTCTTGAAGTGTCCATGCCCCTTGTTGTGACGAATGGGAGGGGTGCTACCTTTTTATATACATCCCATCCATTTGGTTAACTAAGCAACCTGTAAAGGTTAAACGCAGAGACAGTGAGGTCCCAGAGAATCTTCAAGAAGTGCTGGCAGGGAGCCAGGAGAGCCAATGGGAAGAGAGTGTAAGATTTGAATTAAAGCAGTGATCTGCTTGCTGCACTCTGTGTGTGAGCAGAGAGGAGCTGGACTGAGCCAGGAACAAGGTATGGAATTTCCAGCCATATCCATGCCTAAAAAGGACTAAACCTTTGAACAACAGAGATGTAAATAGAATAAGGAATGCTTAATTAGATGTGATTAAGTTATTTTATTTTTTGGTTATTGAAATCCTCTATGCGGAGCCCATGTGCACCCCACTCTGTGCACTGTAACTTTTAAATTGAATCCCAGAGAAGCAATTCTCTGTGCTTTATCTGGTGTTTTTTCAGTTGCTCTGTAATACCAGCAATAAAGAACGTGTTACCAAGTATATCTTCTTCATTAATAAAATCACTTTTTTAAGACTATGATTTGATTCCAGAAGTTAGGAAGTTCACTATACACGTGCTTGAGACTGAAAGGTCAGCTATTAGAAATTGCTGTTTTTTAAAAACTCTCACTAGAGGAAGGGTTAAAGAGCTTGAGGGTATCCCACAGGAATAAATTCCCAAGTGTGTCATCCTGATTCTCAAAGTTTTTGCATTTGGGAGGTGGCAATGGACCACCCAGGGTCAAAGAATCTGCGATCTCGTGAAGTTTTTTAAGCAGCAGCCTTCAGTGGTAGGGTATTTAAAATTCTCTTGCAGGTCTCCCTCTTCTGCATTCAAAGGGCCAGGGTGGAGATCAGCCTTGATACTTGTGATGTGCAGTTGTCTGAATGGGCTTGCCAGCCCAGCACAGATGTGCCAATGATTACAGTTTTGTCTGGAGAAGAATGAAGAAAGGAAACTCCCACATGTACATGATGTGGGTGGATCTGTCCAACATAGGAGGGAAAACAGTATCTGGTCTGGAGCTGTGAGCATGAGATTCATAGAGGAGTAGCTGGGTGAGTAAATAAGTGCCTTCAAACGTGGTACCCTTCCGCCGTGGTACTAGGAAACAGTTATGCTCTTCTTTATATAGGAGATAAGGAATCACCCCCTACAACGGAGGAAGAGAAGCCTTGTACCCCCAAGGCTGGGAGGCCTGCTGCCACCACTGTGAATAGGAAATGTAGGGTAGTGGTGGTCGGAGACTCTCTTCTGAGGAGGACGGAGGCGTCCATATGTCGCCCTGACATTTCATCTCAGGAGGTATGCTGCCTGTCGGGGGCCAATATCTGAGATGTTACGGAGGCATTGTCGAGGATTATCCGGCCCTCTGACTACTACCCCATGCTACTCATCCATGTGGGCACAAATGATACTGCTACTCACAAACACTGAGCGGATCAAGAGTGACTACAGGGCTCTGGGAGTACGGGTGAAGGAGTTTGGAGCGCAGGTGGTATTCTCTTCTATCCTTCCTGTTGAAGGTAGGGGCCCGGGCAGAGACAGGTGCATTCTGGAGGTGAATGCCTGGTTGAGAGGATGGTGTCACCAGGAGGGCTTTGGCTTCCTTGACCACGGGATGCTATTCCAGGAAGGACTGCTGGGCAGAGATGGCGTTCACCTTTTAAGGAGGGGGAAGACCCTATTTGGACACAGACTGGCTTAACCTAGTGAGGAGGGCTTTAAACTAGGTTTGATGGGGACAGGTAAGCAAAGCCCACAGGTAAGTGGAGAACATGGAGACCTGGGAGATGGGTTGGAAATGGGAGGGAGCGTGGGCTATAATGGCAGAGAGAAAGGAGGGTCAGGGCAAAACTGGGAGGCAAGATCAAATCAGTATCTTAGATGCCTATATACAAATGCAAGAAGTATGGGTAATAAGCAGGAAGAAGTGGAAGTGCTAATAAATAAGTACAATTATGACATTGTTGGCATCACAGAAACTTGGTGGGATAATACACATGATTGGAATGTTTGTATGGAAGGGTACAGCTTGCTCAGGAAGGATAGACAGGGAAAAAAGGGAAGAGGTGCTGCCTTATATATTAAAAATGAACACACTTCCAGTGAGGTGGAGATGGACATAGGAGACGGAAGTGTTGAGAGTCTCAAGGTTAGGCTAAAAGGAGTTAAAAACAAGGGTGATGTCACACTAGGAGTCTACTATAGGCCACCTACTCAGGTGGAAGAAGTGGATGAGCATTTTTTTAAACAACAATATCATCCAAAGCCCAAGATTTGGTGGTGATGGGGGACTTCAACTATCCAGATATATGTTGGGAAAATAACACAGCGGGGCACAGATTATCCAATAAGTTCTTGGACTGCATTGGAGACAACTTTTTATTTCAGAAGGTTAAAAAAGCTACCGGGGGGAAGCTGTTCTAGAGTTGATCCTAACAAATAGGGAGGAACTGGTTGAGAATTTGAAAGTGGAAGGCAGCTTGGGTGAAAGTGATCATGAAATCATAGAGTTCACAATTCTAAGGAAGGGTACGAGGGAAAGCAGCAAAATAGAGACAATGGATTTTGGGAAGGCGGATTTTGGTAAGCTCAGAGAGCTGATAGGTAAGTTCCCATGGGAATCAAGACTGAGGGAAAAAACAACTGAGGAGAGTAGGCAGTTTTTCAGAGAGACATGGTTAAAGGCCCAAAAGCAAGCTATTCCACTGCGTCGGAAAGATAGAAAATATGGCAAAAGACCACCTTGGCTTAACCACAAGATCTTGCATGATCTAAAAATAAAAAAGGAGTCCCATAAAAAATGGAAAGTAGGACAAATTACAAAGGATGAATATAGGCAAACACAGGAATGCAGGGGGGCAAGATTAGAAAGGTAAAGGCACAAAATGAGCTCAAAATAGCTACGGGAATAAAGGGAAACAAGAAGACATTTTATAAATACATTAGAAGCAAGAGGAAGACCAAGCACAGGGTAGGTCCACTGGTCAGTGAGTAGGGAGAAACAGTAACAGGAAACTTGGAAATGGCAGAGATGCTTAATGACTTCTTTGTTTCGGTCTTCACCGAGAAGTCTGAAGGAATGACTAACATAGTGAATGCTAGTGGGAGGGGGGAAGTTTAGAAGATAAAATAAAAAAAGAACAAGTAAAAAATCACCTAGAAAAGTTAGATGCCTGCAAGTCACCAGGGCCTGATGAAATGCATCCTAGAATATTCAAGGAGCTGATATGAGGTGCTACTACAGGAAATACTTCAGTGAAGACTCTGGGAGCAATAGCTATCCTTAATGGTAATATGTTCAAAGCTCACCATAAACTGGAGAAAACATCTGTGGGTGGGTTGCATGCTGATGTTAAAGTAAGTATCTTTCATTCTCAGAGCTGTGAACCACATGTCTTTTTCTAAGGATGAAATTATTGCTGCCCATGAACATATGAAGCTTGAGTATGCAGATGAAGCAGTTGAGGTAATAGAGGTGGGAAATAGACCTCCATCTGCCTTTCTTCTGGGTGTTAATAAATAAGATGAATAGAACCCTGTTCCTTGATACTGTGGAGGAATATGCTCTATTGCTCCTTGTTATAATAAGGAGTTCACCACTAGGGTGAGAATACTGTTATGAGAATACACTTTGAAGGGAGACATAGAGAAGGGCTTTAGAGATGTAGTGGAGGGTTTCAGTAGATGTAGCATACAAACTTGACTGTGCATGAGGATGACATTCCCTATCCATTTGTTCATTGTGCATGGCCAGGTGTCTGGGGGAGGGTGGAGGCAGGGTGTGTGTGGAGTGGGGTGCTAAATGATCCCAAATGAAATATAAAGGGTCGTGAGGCATTAATCTCAGTGGTTGGAAGCTCTGAAGCTCATGTAAAAAAAAATCTCAGTTGTCTGGTGGCTGGGCTTGAGATATCAAAGCCTGAGCAGAGGGCCTGGGGAAGCTGGACTTTTGGACCTTCTGACATTTGGATTGTGGTTCATAGGTTCTCTATTGTGACCTGTAACTCTGCGTGGATAATAGCAGTGGATCATCCTCTTCGGGACAGGTGTGAGATGCACAAAAAGTGAAGGGTAGCCCCGGTATCTTTTAGGACATGTAGAGACTCATCCATCTTCTTGGAGAAAGGAGAAGGGAGATTCATCAAAAGGGAGGTTCTTGATTTCTCTGAGAAAGCACAAAGCCAGGACTCTCTCTGCATCATAATGGCAGCAGCTGTAGTTCTGGAGGAAGTATTGGCCACATCTGCAGGTTGGAAGGCAGTTCTGCCTATCAATTTCCCCTGAGTCAGGCACTTTCTTGCCATGGAAGGCTATAGCAAATTTCTCAAATTTGATGTATTTCAAGGAGCCATGTTCAACCAACAAAGCTTGATAATTAACTATCCAGAATTGCAACCTGAAAGACAAGAAGTCTTTTCTCCCGGTAGTTCCAGATATTACCATTCCTTATTTGCAGGTATTAATCAAAGGTGTTGTTGTTTAGACTTTCCATAGCAGCCTGAACCACCATTTAGTTCAGAGCTGGTCATGAGAATAAAAATTCTGAGCCTTTGGCCAGAACATAGTAGCATCTCTCAGCTCTCAAAGCCACACTGTCCTGCCTGGTTCATGTATGACTTCATTGATTAGTAGCACTATTCTTTTCACTCCAGAGGTGTGGAGAATGTCCAGAAACTTACGTTAAGAGTCTCAGAACTCTCCCAGCAGAATATGGAATTTCCTTGCATTTCTACACAGAAGATCTTGGAACTGTCTACAGTCATCTGGTGAGGAAGGTGCTGATAAAGTAACAGCTTCATCTGGTGATTTTCCCAAAGGCCCTCAAACTGAACCCTATTGTAAATAATTAAAACCGCTACACTAATAAAACTCGTAAAAGAAACAAAACTATTAAAAACTACAACTAAAATATGCTAAAACCATGTACAATTACAATGATCAGAACTGTATCAGAGATGAAGGTAGGGATGGTACTGACGCAGACTGTGCAGTGGTGAGAAGGACCTGGAGATGTGGTCAGTCTGCTCCATCTTTTGTCACCTCATGCTTCCACCTGAGGCAAGTCAGAACGCACAGGTGAACCTATAGGCACTATTTCCAAACTGTCGTGGGCAGTGGATATCAAAGGCCAGGGGAAGCTGTGCCTCCCCAAACAGTCCTGTGTGGTCCTGCTCATGAGCCCCTCCTGCTTCCTGTTGGGTCTCTGTGATTCTGCTGTGGTTAAAGACCAGAGCTCTGGGCTGGGGATGGGGCTGGCCTGCATCCGGGCCTTTGGGCAACTGGAGTTGGTGCTTCCACCCAGCATTCCGAGACTAGGCCCAAACCACCCACCTTGCACTTCAGGCCTGAGGGGGACATGTTGCCCACCCACCTGGCACTCTGGAGCCAGGGGCATTCAGGCAGCCCTGGGCTGGAGTTGGCTAGCAGCCACAAAGAGGCCCCCTGGGCTCCAAGTGGGGGGGGCCCTCAGTCAGAAAAGGTGGGCCAGGCCAGAGGGCTAGTCCTTCCCAACTCCAGGGTTCACCCTCCACCCATGGACTCCAAATCATTGTGTACATGTATAGCCACAGTGGAATACAATGGGCCCATCACTTGATGAAGAAGGTACATGCTTAAGGGCTTGATTAAAACTGTTATTTTGGGAAAATCTAATATGTCTGGCACATAACTGTAAAGAACCCAATGCTGCGCTTCTTTCACACACAAAATTCCCACTGAAGTAGTCAGCTGGCTTTTTGAGAGTGTAAAGAATGTAGGATTGACTCCAAAGCAAGGGATTCTTTATTCCACCTTCAATTAAAAATGCTAATTTGTCCAATTTTTCATTAACCAATATGTGTTCCATTTAGCAATACTGAATCGATCAGTGATATAACTGCCAGAAACTGTTCACTCCTATAATGCTATTTAGGGTACAGTGCATGAACTATATATTCAAAATTAGTTTATAGTACCTCTGTTTTAGAAGAAACAAAGACAAAAAATTAAAAGAGTAAAATTAAAAGACAGGCATTCACCATGCAATTTAGAAAAGCCACTCTTCATTGTGAAAACTCAACTGTAATGCATCAGATTGGGGCTAACATCAGTGCTTCCTGCTCCAGACTACCAAACCAAATCTGGCAACTTTGTGCATTAGAAGTTTGACCTCAAAACAATTTATGATGCATACCATGCAATATTTTATAATACATACCAAGGAATGAGCATTTAGAAAGCACTCGTTCTGGAAGCACTAACATGTCTGTCTATGTAATTATAGAAAGCAATGGTACTGCAGCCAAGAGGAAATGGTCCACATTAGTTTTGCTAATGAGCTGGAATGCCTCAACATATTTATATTTGATTATATAAATAAAATGGGTTTTAGTTTGGTTTTTACTTTACCCTGCTTTTATCAAAAACAAAAATTCAGAATGCCTTTCACTTCTTTCCAATACTGTAGTTTGACTTCATTCAACACTGTATTATAGACATGGTATATAAGCTTGCCTGCAGTGGGAACAAATCATTGCTTAGAACTCCATGGTAATTTTACATTTCTGCCAATTAATTTCCCAAATGAAGATAAAACTAACATTTCAGCCATCCGACTAGAATGTTGGCAGAGTACCCTCTGTGTGAAGCCAGGAATACCATCAAGGCTCCTTACTCTTCTAGCTCATGGACATTTAGGTTCCTGCTCATCAATATTTTATTTATTCATATATAGCTTTCTATTTAGGAAATTTAGTACATCCAGATGGCCATGTAATCTGGATGATGGAAAGAAGGAAATTCTGCACGTGGTCACACATTGGCTTATTTAGACTCTTCATTCTCTGAAGCAGGAATTTTCTCTTATTATGCATTTATATGGTGCTTTTGGGATCCTGATCTTGGTTTGGGCCCCCATAGTACAAGTAATCGCCCAGATTCAGAAAAATACTTAAACACATGCTTTACTTTAAACATACTCTTAAATCTCATTAACTTCCGTTAAAGTCAATCATACACTTCTACATTTTCTTTGAGAGGAGTACTTTCCTGAATAGGAATTAATCACAAAAACAAACCAATAACAACAACACAGCCAATTGCATATTTGCAGGAGTTCATCAGTGCTAGCTGGTAAATACATTTCCTTTGCTTAAAAAAGTAACTGCATAAGAAGTTAACATCGGAAACATGTATAGGTTAGTTTAATGCCTGAGAGCAACACAGCTGCTTTAACACTGATTCCTTACGCAGTGGTGGTACTCTAATAGTACAGTGATGAACACTTTAGAAATTCAAAACAGAAAATGTTGTTTGAAAATAGCAGTTAAGGTTGGTAAGTGAAACAGTGTAATCACCAATTGCACCATTTGTAAAATGTAAGCACTCAAAAGCAAGGAAGTGTATAGTTAGAAACACTGCAATGGGGTTTATAAATCCCATACTGAGCATAGGTTTACAATCAGGCTGATCACACCCCCAGAAGAACCACTAGAACCACGTACCATGGAGACATGCATCCACAGCTGAGACGCTAATAAAAAAAATAAGCCCCACTACAAAGGAAGGAGAACAGCAAGAAAGCTTCCCAACTTGCAGCCACTACCCAAAGGAGTCTGGGACCATAAAAAGACTCACAAGAAGGACCCTACAGGAAGCAGGTTGCAAATAGAGGGGCCACACTCCAAAGAAAATAACCTAAGCCAGTGAATTTGGACTCCCTGATAATTGGGCTTATCCTGGTCAGGGTTCCCAAACACAGCATCTTGTGTTACCTATCCACAATGTGTTCTTGGGGAACCAAGGTACAGCATCCAGTCTGTCTGACTCATGAAAGACCTCCCCCCTCAACCTGTGCTTGAACCAAAGCTGATCAGAAGACAGTCTTACAAAAAGCAATGAAAAGTGTGGGAAAACATATTTAATCCCCTCTGGACAAGGGTGATATGATTAAGGAAACGCCTTTTGCCTCATTTGCATAAAAATGAGACAGTAGTGCATCTCCATCTGTATACATAATGAAGAATCAGGAAAGCAAGGAAACAGTGCATGATGGAGAATATCTGCTTCAGATGCTAGTGAACCCATGCCTGCACACCCCCACTCAGTAGTTATCAGACCATTTCTAATCATAAATCTTTCACTAATATCCAAAATACTGAAGCTGCCAAATTGCATTGTGAGCTCCCTCAAAGGAATGCTGCCCATAGCCAGGAATGACCTGTTCCTATTGTCTAGCCTGAACAAAACAACTTCAGCATACTCCCTTCAGCCATCAGGTTACCCATAAACAAACCTAGGGTTCTCCCGAAAGCCCTGAGCACTATTCTTTCCCTAAAGAAACCCCTATCCACACTCAAGTAAGTGCTCTGATGGGATGCAGGAGGGAGGGGATGGTGAAGGTTGCAGGCTCTGGAAGGGAGTTTGGGTGCAGGAGGGGACTTCAAACTGGGCAGAGTATTGGGTGCACAATATGTGATGGGTGTGGGATCTGAGAGGGAATTTGGGTGCCAGCTCAGGACTGGCACAGGGAATAGGAATCCAGGCTGCAGGCAGGAGGAGCTTACCACAGGCAGCTCCTGGTCAGCAGCACAGCAGGGCTTGAGCAAGCTGACTCTGCCAGGCCCCCGCTGCTCCTGAAAATGCTGGCTGAGTGCAGGCACATTCTATGTGCGGTCTCTGGAGAAGGGGCCTGCAAGTGCCACCTCCATTGGCCAGTTCCCAGCTAATCGAAGTTGCTTGGACAATGCTGGGGGTAGGGACAGCATGAAGCTGTTTCACCCTCCTCCCAGGGACTGCAGAGAGTATAGTTGGCAGCATCCAGGAGCATCATGGGACCAGGCAGAGGCAACCTACCTGAGGATTGTGATCAACTAGCAGAAGCTCCAGGTTCTATCAGTCTGTCATGATCAACAGGTTGGTGACTACTGTTGCAGAGAATACTTCCTGGACATTTTTTATGCTAAAACTGCTGCCATTGTCTGCTTTCTAAGGGTACGTCTAGACTACATGCCTCTGGTGACAGAGGCATGTAGATTAGGCTACCCGACAGAGTAAAATGAAGCGGCGATTTAAATAATCGCCGCTTCATTTAAATTTACATGGCTGCCGCGTTGAGCCGACAAACAGCTGATCAGCTGTTTGTCGGCTCAGCGCGATAGTCTGGACGCTCCCCTGCCGACATCAAAGGGAGTTGTCGACAACCCAGGTATGCCTTCCGTCGACAAAACGCGGTAGACGTACCCTAGATACTAGACATACCCTAAGATACTACAATCATACATGCTTATACCTCCACATACATAACCAGGCATTATGTCACACAAACTAAACACATACAATAGTTCAGCTTTCTGTTATCTTCAGTGCCTGCTACAGATAACATGCTGGTTAAACTTACTGCCTAGCCCTCCAGATGTATGCTCGTCCAGGGGGCCACATGTTCACTGATCACAAACAGATCCATTATCTTTGCCTCAACTGGGTTCTACTCAGCAGACATCAGAATTGCTTCCATTCTGCTTGGTATTACTGAAAGAAATCATTTGCCAGTGTGCACCTATAGCTTGATATTTAAATGTAAAGTTTACCTCTTCAATTATCAAAACACCCAGCAAGTTGAAAGGCTCTCCAAAAATTTAGTGTTGACTACTGAGGTGACCAGTGCTAGGTCAGTTTGCAAAAGGAACAGACAGCTTCCTGCCCCCTCCCCCCTTTGTATAGGGACAAACAATCACACATACAAAGACAGGGTCAACCCAGCATCACCCGCAGCTACAGCCATGCCTCTTTGCCACTGATCAACAGAAGCCAGCAGGGGGTGTACTCACTGTATCTGTTCAAAGGGCATCACCAGAAGCTGAACAGTCCCACACTTCCAGAAACCAGGGGGGGCTGGAACTGGGGGCCAAAGGGCTGTAACCTTCCCACTTTTTGCCATGGGCCTAGCCCCTTGCCCTCCTCTTCTTCCTGAGGCCCTGCCCCCTCACCAGGCCAGAAGCTGGAGTCTAGGCTAGATAAGAATGGCCTAAGGAGCCACAGACCCTCCACCTCCTGGCTCATGTCTCCAATCTCCAACCCTACACTCAGAGCAGATGGAGGGGCTGCAGCTCACCACAGCGGTCCAGGCAACTCCTGCCATGGCCTGGCTGCAGTTCTTCAGTCCCACAATAGGCCAACCTATTCTCCACCTCCAGAATAGGCCAAAACCCAGAGCCATGTGGAGGTAAGAGCCATGTGGGCAGTTGTAGGGAGCTGCAGACCCTCCACCTGCCCTGGGCAAGAGTCTGGGGAGCAGGGACATGGGAGAAATGTGTCACCCAGCAGATGGAAGGGCCCAGATTTCCCAATCCAGGTCTGGCTAGGCCGGGGGGGGAGGCCTCAAGTAGAAGAGGAGGTGCCTAACAGCCCTGTGTGCCTCTGGGGAACACCAGAGTGAAAGTAACTAGCTGCCCTGAAGCACCTTAGCATTACCTCTTCAGAGATAGCTGACTCCCTTGCTTACGCTACTCCTCCTCCTTCCAAAGCTCCTTTCTACTGAGGGACATAGGCAGGGAGTAAGGATGTAATAGTGTAGTCGATTAACTGATAAGCAAAAGCTTACAGGTTAATGCTATAGACTACATGCACTTCCCTCCCCCCACCTTGCCAGTAATTTTTTTAGCAGCCTGCCCAGCAGCTCGACTCAGTCCTGGCTTGCAACAAGTCCAGGACCTATCCCTCCTGTACCTCTGCATTTAAAGTGTATTAGGAGCAGGGTGTGCAGGCAGCCCTGCTCAGTTCTAGCTCACACCGAGTCCAGGAGCTCAGACTGCCCCCTAGATAGGGGCTGCTTCCACCCAGCACTGCTGCCTCTTTGTCAGAGGTAGCAGCTCAGGGCAACAGGCAACTAGTCTGTTAGAGGAGCTGGTTTTTAAATTGGCAACTCCCACTTGGCACCCCACACTGCTTCCTCTGATAGACAGGCAGCAAACGGAGTGGCAGGAGGCTTATCAGGGGGTGAAGCTGGAGCATGCTGGCTACTGGCCCCACCCCCAGGACTAGAGAATAGTTGACTAATTGATAAGAATTCATGAGGTTACTCATGCCTACTAAAATAGCTCAGTTGGGAGAGTGTTATACTGAAGATCTAAAGGGCCCTGGTTCAATCCTGGGTTTTGGCAAATTAGGTTCTCTTTCCAGAGAAGGGAATAGCTCAGTGGTTTGAGCATTAGTGTGCTAAACCCAGGGTTGTGAGTTTAATCCTTGAGGGGGCCATTTAGGGATCTGGGGCAAATCTGTCAGGGATGGTATTTGGTCCTGCTGTGAGGGCAGGGGACTGGACTTAATGATCTCTCAAGGTCCCTTCCAGCTCTATGAGATAGGTATATCTCCATATATTAATACTCAACTATTCAATTAACTAATATTTAATATGCCTAGCAGGCAGCTAAGCACTTATTGCTACCACCCATCTCTGCTGTTGCTTATTCTCATTTTAACACAGGAGCATTAAAATCCCACTAGGTTGTGGAATAATGGGTGTCAAAGAGAGAGGCGGTCAGAAGCACAAGATGACAAGAGAAAACATAGAAAGGCAATTAGGTAGAAGATGCAGAACAACAACAAAAGTAGAAGACAAGTGAGAAACAGAATAAAGACAAAGAAAGAAAGATGGAGGAAAGCTATGATGGAGAAGAACGACAAAGTGTACATCATAGGAAGCAGGAGTAGGAATGGCACCAGAAAGGGGTAAAAGTAACAAAAGAAAACTATATTTTTCCTGTTGATAAATATGTTATACATTTTAAATGATCTGATATAGAATCATGTTTGTAATAAACATAAATAACCTCAAAAATTCAATACTTTACACATGAAAAAATTACAGTATGAAGAGCCTTCTCCTCCTGAAGGCAACCACAACTTCGTCATAGACTTCAATGGTAGTCTTAAATACAAAACAGTTATGTCAAATATTAAATTTGTAATGGTGAATTTTGTAGCTGTGTGTGCATTGCTTTGAGAATTTTGTAATTGTGGGTGCCTGACTATAACGTCATTACTTTCCCCACTCGCAGATGTACTAAGTATCTCTTATTGTTTAATCATCTGTCCATTCTACTGAAAGATTATCAACCACTTAAAAATCTTTAAGTATCCACAGTTGCAAAATGTAGCACCCCTAAGATTTGCAGCTTCTCTCATTAGTGTTGAGAAATACACAATTAAGAAATCCATGCAACACAAGTCCAGGAATAAATTATTCATCTTTAAATTATACAGGCTGCTTTTTCTTGCTATTTCTATGTGAACTGAAATCCCATCAGTTGGGAGTTAGGGATTCAACCATACACTGAACATGGAAATTAACTATTGCAGAACACTGAATTTTTGAAGTTCCTGACCTGGCAGGGTTGAGTAGGAGAGCTCCTGGACTTACATGAAATATAACAGTAATTTAATCAGTGGCTTGGCCAGTGGTCCTCATTTCTGCAGTTGCTGCACCTGTACTTTTCTGCCCTGAGCTTCCTTCAGGCCCTAGTTAACCTTTGCTCATAAAGAATCATGTGTTCCAGAACTGTTTAATGGGAAAGAATCTTGTAGTTAGTACTTGGTACACGGGAACCCAAATTGCAGGAGGTTACTGAATTTATTAGATAGAAGATAGCTTTAAACCACACGGTCAGCTTTTCAGCAACAATTTTTTGTTTCCCCAGTTTTAAGACACTTGATACTATAGCTAAACTTTGATTATTTGAGTCTATTTCCTTAGTCTGGCCTTCTGAAATGTGAGTTTATGTGTGAAACTTTCTACTAATTTAAACTACTATATTAATACAGATATAGGCATGAATAATGCATAAATGACTGTTTATTACTAGTAACAGAGTATCATTCAGATGCCCAATTAAGACTAGGCCCTTCTGTGCTAGGCACTGTACAGAGACAGTACCTTATGAGTCCAATGGTTAGCTAAAAATCAGGAATTTTGTCATTGCATTATTGTTCATACAAATGTCACAGCTGAATATTTACCATCCCTTACACTTCAATATTAATGTACATAGGATTCTTCTGAAAACAATTATTAATTCCACTTCCAGGTGCCTTGTGAAATAACTAGAATGCTTTACAAGTGTGCACCATGAAAATGTTGGGCTCGTCTACATTGGCCCCTTTTCCGGAAGAGGCATGGTAATTTTTGAAATCGCAATAGGGAAATGCGCGGGGGATTTAAATATCCCCCGCGGCATTTAAATAAAAATGTCCGCCGCTTTTTTCCGGCTTTTAGAAAAGCCGGAAAAGAGCGTCTACACTGGCCCCGATCCTCCGGAGGATCTTATTCCTACTTCAAAGTCGGCTTTCTAAAAGCCGGAAAAAAGCGGCGGACATTTTTATTTAAATGCCGCGGGGGATATTTAAATCCCCGCGGATTTCCCTATTACGATCTCTGAAATTAACATGCCCCTTCCGGAAAAGGGGCCAGTGTAGACGTAGCCAAACTGTATTATGATACAGGGAGCTTTAAGGAAACTAACAATAAAGAAACATCTGCATGATGCATCCTTTGCTCCTGGTGCGCTCATCACACAATGAAGGTGCACTGGTTACAGCAATGGCTACTCTACCTTCCCTGAGCTCAGCTGTCCCTTGACACAAAACAAAATAATGCTGATTGACTTAAAGTTGAATTACTCATATTCTAGAGAGACAAGGGCCCCTAATGTTTTCTTTGCAGGTCCATCTATATTTTCATTATCTCTCTCTTTGGCCTAATGATCCTTTCACTATTTTATCCATAGTGGGACAGCTTCAACAGGAGAGTCTGAAACAGTCCCATATCAGAGGGTGATACAGCCTAATCGTTTTGGCATTCACCTCAGAAGTGGAAGAGCCGTGAACAAAATCCTTCTCCCCTCAGGCAGGGAGGAATTGCACTCAGGGTGTCTCCTACAACCAGGTGACTACACCAACCATTGGGCTAAAATAAATGAGAGTGTGTCTCCTTCATGTTGCTTCCTTCACATGCCATTTTGCATAAGCGCATCAATAGAAGCCTGATTGATACATGAGCTCTGAGCATGACTACTGGATTAGGCCCTGCAGATGAGATAGGGCAGAGGTGGGCAATCAAACAGTAGCGGTTCACCAGGGTTAGCTTCTAGTGGACCACTGATACTATATTTACCTGTACCTACATAGGCATTGGTCATTGCAGCTCTCATTGGCCAGGAATGGCGATCCATGGCCAATAAGAGCTGTGGTCGCTCAAACCTGCAGGAGCACAGGTCAATACAGCAGTATGGGGGCACGCCAGGGGCTAACCCTGGCAGACCAGATTCAGCCTGCGGCCCAGTATTTGACCACCCCTGAGTTATCGTTCCCTGGTTCAAGAAATTGTGCTGGAGCTTAGGCTTCCAGATACCTGGCATGGGGCAGCAGCATGCATGCTCAGAGGCAGAAACATGGTCATTTAGCAACTTTTAGTGGAAAAACCTATGTGCTGAGTGAGTTTAAACACCCAGAGCAGTGGTCCCCAACACGGTGCCCGTGGGCACCATGGCACCCACCAGGGCATTTATGTGCGCCTGCCAAGTGATCGGGGCCAGCCTTGCCCCAGGCACACGGTGCAAGCGCGGTGCCGGACCCGGGCGCGCGGTGCGTGAGCGGCTCTGCCCCCAGGCACCCGGCAGCCCCAAAAGGTTGGGGACCACTGGCCCAGAGGGTTTGGCAGCAGCTGATCAGGGGTTTTGTGAATTCCATTTGCCAAAGTGGCAATTAGGCACTTACGTCCCTTTGTGAATCTAGCCTAATGGCTCTTCCCCAGAGGCTGTGTCCAGACTCAGGGGTTTTTTCGGGAAAAGTAGCCTTTTCCCAAAAAAACTTCCCCTGCGTCCAGACTCAAGCCGCGTTCTTTCGAAATTAATTCCGGGGGCAACTGGGATTTGACAACACTTTTGCAGCAGAAAAACTGATTATCCATGCTAATACAAGGAGATGGACTCATTTATTCCTCTTCCATTCTTACAATCTCCTGTTTTTTATGGCCAAGAATTATGGAGTATTTTAACCCAGTATATGCTAAAAAGCTAACCTCCTTTTTCCAGTTAAATAAGTGGATCTCTTGACACAGTCTCTAACTTTTAGAAAATCTTTTACTGTAGAATAAAGCAGAAAATTTTGTTTCATATCAATTTACTTAAATATGTCCATCTTTCTAGAATGTTTTTATTAAAATTTATCTAATAAATGTGATACCCACATCAATTACTGACAAATAATTTTATTAATAAAAAACAAAAACGATCAAGATCAAATTAAACTTTAAAATTGAACTACTGAAGTTATTTCCCTGAAGACCACAGCTTTACAATAGCTTTCTTTTATTAATATTTACTAAACCTATTAACCCAATCCACTGAACTATGAAGTACTATAATTTCTCCATCAATAGCATGACCACAGAACTCCTTGGAACTTGATAATATTACAATTCTTGGGTAGTAAATCTAATAAATCTGGCAATTAAATTCTAATAACTTTAAAAGCTCAACGAAAATTTTCCAAAACCAACCTCTCATTTCTTTGACCCAAATCTCTCTTCCTTATTATATTAATGGATATTTCCCAAATTTTCTGTGAAATAATCATTGCATCATAATATTTTTCATTACAGTACAAACGTGATTTATTTAAAAACCCACTTAAGCAATTGCTTTTATCCACCCAATTAAACTGAATAGACATTTGCTCCTACAAAGCTACTAAGCTCCAAAGGATAAATTAAATGCCCTGATGACCCCCTCTTACACTGAGATGGGTGGATTACTGAAGCCAAACAATTCTGATCACAATTGGCTGGTAATATGAATGGCCCTTTATGTTATTGTGGAATTGTATTGCTTGGGTTTCTTCAAAAGGTGAAGTTTTATAGTTCTATGCTTCAACTTTGAGACCCTAATTAATAACAAGGGCAAACTCTGTCATCCTGAATCCTACAGAATTCCCTGCTTAATTATGGACCACATCACAACAACAGAAACCTTTCTGCATTTACAATTATTGAAATTATTTGTCATATTTTCTAAGACTTTACCGCCTCTTGTGAAATGACGCCCAAGAGTTATTTCCCAGGTAAAATGTGGACTGTAAAATAAACTAATTAACATAAAATTATGGAAATGTATGTCTGAAAGGGTTCTTCAGAGAGCATCAAGTGCAGCTCCCTGAGATGAGGCAGGACCAAGTAAACCTAAACTTTCCCTGATATATGCTTTTCCAACCTCAAGGACTGGGGATTTACACAATCTCCTTTAGCGACGAGGAATCCTGTGGCACCTTATACACTAACAGATTTATTGGAGCATAAGCTTTCATGGGCAAAGACCCACTTCATCAGATGCATGTGCATCTTTCGTGGGTCTTTCCCCATGAAAGCTTATGCTCCAATAAATCTGTTAGTCTATAAGGTGCCACAGGACTCCTCGTCACTTTTGCAGTTCCAGACTAACACTGCTACCCCTCTGATACTTGACAATCTCCTTTGGAAGCCTATTCCAGTATTCACCTGTTCTTATAGTTAGTAAGTTTTTCCTAATATATAATCTAATTCTCCCTTGCTGAAGATTAAACCTATCACTTCTTGTCTCACCTTCAATGGGCCTAGAGCACAATTGATCTGCATTGATCACTGTCCTCTTTATAACAACCGTTAATATATTTGAAGACTATTATCAGGTTTCTACCCACTCCATCTTCTTTCTTAAGTCTAAGCATGTCTAGTTTTTTAACCTTTCATTGCAGGTTCAGACCAATTCTTTAATCTATCATGGTCATTTTGAATTCTAATCCTGTTCTCCAAACTGCTTGCAACATCTTCCAGCTTGACATCATCTGCAGATTTTATAAGCATACTACTATCCAAGTCATTAATGAAAATATTGACTAGTACCAGATGCAGAACCTACCCTTATGGGATCCCACTAGATGTGTCCCTCTAGTTTAACTGAGCCATTGATAACTACTCCAAACCAACTCTTTCAACTTAATTTCATCTAGACCACATTTCACTGATGAAACCATGTCTAGCACCCAGTGTCCCCAAATTACTGAATAGTATAGGGGCCACCCACATATTCACTAAAGTAGACCTCTGGAGAGGAAAGGGACAGTAGGATCCAGTGCATTGGTTGCAGTGCTGTGATTGAGCACACCCTCAACCATTGCCACTATCGCTAATCCCCGAATTAGTGGACAGTATAGGAGCCACCCACACAGTCACTAAACTAGACGACTGAGGAGTTACAAATTCAATTGTATTCAAGAGAGGACAAGGGCAAGACTGGTTTCCAAACCCACTATGCTATTTTGAATATTTAGTCATGCCATTTTGATTGACCAGTGCCCCAGCAACATTTCAGCACTTCACTAACTATGTCTTATAATGTAACAATTTGTAGCGGTATGCTTGAATGACCTGGACTAACACGCCAATCATGTCTGCATAGTCCTGGAGAAACTATGGCAATACAGTCTCTATGCTAAACTGGAAAAGTGTGCATCTGATCAGACTTCAACTTAGTTCCTGGGTTTCAGCTTTTCCCTGAAAAGAATCAAGATGGAAGCATGAAAGGTCCAGACTGACCATGAGTGGGCAGTCCCATACAATGTGTGGAACCTACAATATTTTCTAGGCCTTGCAAATTTTTAATAGGAGGTTCAGCTCAAATTTTTCAAAATCAACCAAGCCACTCACTGCCCTACTCTTAAATCATTCCCTGTTCCACTGGTTGCCCAAGGCCCAGCATGCATTCAAATAGCTAACGCTTGTCTTCACCACTGCTCCAACAGAGGATATCAAAGGCCAGGGGACTGAGCCTTCCCAAACAGCCTAGCATAATTCCACCCATGCTTTTCCCCCAAGCCCTTCCCCTACCTGCCTCCAGTTCCCACTCTTCTTCTGGTGCTTGGTCTGGGTTGTCTGGTCTGCAGCTGGGATTTGGGGCAGCTGGGACCTGTGATTGGGATTGAAGGTTGCTGGAGCTGACCTCCCTGCTTGATTCTCCTGGACTGGGGATGCTGGGACCATACAGCCCACTCAGTGCTCCACAGTTGAGGCAATCCTCTTGCAAAATAACAGATCCAAGCAAGTACTGCACCACAATATGAATTACTTGAAGAAACTTATCCCTGCTGATAAAAACTATGAAATCTTGGACCATGTCTTCTTGGCCACCTAGACTGCCTTTGAAGAATGGTGACACTACTTAGAAGGGACTCATCAACAAGTCCAAATGTTTACTGATCACAAGAATCTGGAATACCTGCATAGGGCCAAGAAAAAGGGATAGAATAAGACAGAACATATCATACTGCCTCTATATAAATCTATGGTGTGCCCACACCTTGAATACTGCATGGAGACGTGGTCATCCCATCTCAAAAAAGAATATATTGGGATTTGAAAATGTAACAAAAATTATTAGGGATATGAAATTATTAGGGATATTAGCTGCCACATGAGGAGAAAATAATAAGAATAGGATTTTTCAGCTTGGAAAAGAGATGACTAAGGAAGGATATTATAGAGGTTGTGACAGGGAAGGGTAAAAAGCCTGTTAAAATGGAAAAGGGGCAGCTGAGACAGGGCAGCTGAAAACCAATGAAGGGCCAGGTGAGCTGAATTAGGCTGCCACGGGGCCTCTTTAAAAGCCTTCCCTAGGGCAGAAGGAGAAGGAGAGAAAGTGGAGGAGGAGCGTGGAGAGCAGCAAACAACCTGGTGATAAGGAGACTCAGAGAAGCAGAACAGGAGGAACCTCCAGCCCTGCCAAAGGCTGCAGGGGGAGGTGAGGGGCTTGAGCAGGGAGTGTTGAATGGCTCCCTGTCCCCACAGGGCTAGAAGAGGGCTTACTACTCAGCTGTGACTGGCCCAGGGCTTCAGCCAGATACACTGTTCTTTATGCTGAGGCCCAGGGCTAAAAACTCTGCAAGTGTGGGCCCCACTGCAGCACACAAAGGGTGAGATAGTGGATGGAACAGGGGTCAGGGTCCCAGGAGAGGGACTGACCCGGTCACAAGGTCTATAAAATTATGACTAGTGTGGAGTAAGTAGATAAGGAAATGTTATTTACTCCTTCTCATTACTCAAGACCTAGGGATCACTACAAGAAATTAATAGATAGCAGGTTAAACAAACAAACAAAATAAAGTATTTCTTCACGCAATGCCCAATTAACCTGTGGAAATCCTTGCCTGAGGATATTGTGAAGATCAAGACGATAACAAAATTCAAAAAAATAATTGAGTAAGTTCATGGAGGACACATCCATCAATGGTTACTAGCCAGCATGGACAGGGATGGTATCTCTATCCTCTGTCTGCCAGAAGCTGGGAGTGGGCAACAGGGGATGATTACCTGTTCTGTTCATTCCCTCTGCAGCATCTTGTACTGGCCACTAATGGCAGACAGGATACTGGGCTAGAGGGATATTTGGTCTGACCATTATGGCCATTTTTATGTTCTTATATTATTAGAAATTTCCACTGAGGAGAGACCACCTGTCAGAAGTAACTACTTACAGAGGCTGTGAAATCTGGTGTCCAAATCTTTCAAGGAACTCCATCTCTTGAAAGCAGCCACTTTTGCTAACTCCCATGAATGGTTGGTCTTGGCACATTTTACTGTACATTATTCATATTTTATGAGCCCTGTGCTACACCTACTGAAGTTAATGGCAAAAAACTTATTCTTAGAGACTTTTAAAAGTTAACTCTCTGAAGACAGGTTTTATTGCTCACAGACAGGGAAGAACTAATAGGGGAAGTGGAGGTGGGTGACAACCTGGGAAGCAGTGATCATGAGATGGTAGATTTCAGGATCCTGACTAAAGGAAGAAAACAGAGTAGTAAAATACACACCTTGGACTTCAAAAAAGCAGATTTTGACTCCCTCCGAGATCTGATGGGCAAAATCCCCTGGGTTGCTAACATGAAGGGGGAAAAGGAGTCCAGGACAGCTGGCAGTATTTTAAAGAAGCCTTATTAAAGGCACGGAAAGAAACCATCCCGATGTGTAGCAAGAGAGGCAAACATTGTAGGAGACCGGATTGTCTTACAGAGGAAATCCTTGGTGAACTTAAGCACAAAAAGGAAGCTTACAAAAGTGGAAACTTGGACAAATGACCAGGGAGGGGTTTAAATGTATAGCTCGAGAATGCCGGGGGGTTAACAGGAAGGCAAAAGCACAGATGGAATTGTGACTGGCTAAGGATGTGAAGGATAACAAGAAAGGTTTCTACAGGCATGTTAACAAGAAGGTGATCAGAGAGGGTGTGCGGCCCCTAATGGATGAAGGAGGTAACATAGTGACAGATGATGTGGGGAAAGCTGAAGTACTCAATGCTTTCTTTGCCTCTGTATTCACGGACAAGGTGGGCTCCTGGATTTGTGCGCTAAGTGATGCAAGATGGGATGAAGATGGACAACCTGTGGTGGGTAAAGAACAGGTTAGGAACTATTTAGAAAAGCTAAACGTACACAAATCCATGGGTCCGGACTTAATGCATCCGAGGGTACTGAGGGAGTTGGCAAATGTCACTGAGGAGCCTTTGGCTATTATCTTTGAAAAGTTGTGGAGATTGGGAGAAATCCCGGATGATTGGAAAAAGGTAAATGTAGTGCATATCTTCAAAAAAGGGGAAAAGGACGATCCAGGGAACTATAGGCCAGTCAGTCTTACCTTGGTTCCTGGAAAAATCATGGAAGGGATTCTTAAGGAATCCATTTTGAGGCACTTGGACGAGAGGAAAGTGATTAGGAATAGTCAGCATGGATTCACAAAGGGCAAGTCGTGCCTGACCAATCTGATTAGCTTCTATGATGAGGTAACTGGCTCTGTGGATGTGAGAAAGTCAGTGGATGTGATATACTTGACTTTAGCAAGGCTTTTGATATGGTCTCCCACAATATTCTTGCCAGCAAGTTAAGGGAATGTGGATTGGATAAATGGACGGTAAGATGGATAGAAAGACGGCTAGAAGGCCGGGCCCAGCGGGTAGTGATCAACAGCTCGATGTCAGGATGGCGGTCGGTTTCTAGCGGAGTGCCCCAAGGTTCGGTTCTAGGACCGGTTTTGTTCAACATCTTTATTAATGACCTGGATGAGGGGATGGATTGCACCATCAGCAAGTTTGCAGATGACACCAAGCTAGGGGGAGAGGTAGATACTCTTGAGGGCAGAGATAGGGTCCAGAGTGACTTAGACAAATTGGAGGATTGGGCCACGAAAAATCTGATAACATTCAACAAGGACAAGTGCGGAGTCCTGCACTTGGGACGGAAGAATCCCAAGCATAGTTACAAGCTGGGGACCAACCAGTTAAGTAGTAGTTCTGCAGAAAAGCGCCTGAGGGTTACAGTGGATGAGAAGCTGTATATGAGTCAACAGTGTGCCCTTGTAGCCAAGAAGTTTAATGGCATATTAGGTTGCATTAAGAGAAGCATTGCCAGCAGATCCAGAGATGTCATTATTCCCCTTTAGTCAGTTCTGGTGAGGCCACCTCTGGAGTATTGTGTCCAGTTCTGGGCCTCCCACTACAAAAAGGATGTGGACACATTGGAGAAGGTCCAGTGGAGGGCAACCAAAATGATTAGGGGGCTGGAGCATATGACTTATGAGAAGAGGCTGAGGGAGTTGGGTCTGTTTAGTCTGCAGAAGCAAAGAATAAGGGGGGATTTGATAGCAGCCTTCAACTTCCTGAAGAGAGGATCCAAGGGAGGTACCAAAGAGGATGGAGAGAGGCTGATCTCAGTAGTGACAGGTAGCAGAACAAGGAGCAATGGTCTCAAGTTGTGGTGGGAGAGGTCCAGGTTGGATATTAGGAAAAACTATTTCACTAGGAGGGTGGTGAAGCACTGGAATGGGTTACCTAGGGAAGTAGTGGAGTCTCCATCCATAGAGGTGCTTAAGTCTCGGCTTGACAAAGCCCTGGCCGGGTTGATTTAGTTGGGATTGGTCCTGCCTAGAGCAGGGGGCTGGACTTGATGACCTTCTGAGGTCTCTTCCAGCTCTATGGGTACGTCTAAACTACATGCCTCTGTCGTCAGAGGTATGTAGATTTGTTGTTTTGGCAAAGGCAAATGAAGCCACGATTTAAATGATCGCGGCTTCATTTACATTTACATGGCTGCCGCGCTGAGCCGACAAACAGCTAATTAGCTGTTTGTCCGCTCAGCGCGCTAGTCTGGACGCTCCCCTGCCGACATCAAAGCCCTTTGTCGGCAGCCCCGTTATTCCTCGTGGGACGAGGTTTACCGGGGCTGCCGACAAAGGGCTTTGATGTCGGCAGGGGAGCATCCAGACTAGCACGCTGAGCGGACAAACAGCTGATCAGCTGTTTGTCGGCTCAGCGGGGCAGCCATGTAAATGTAAATGAAGCCGCGATCATTTAAATCGCGGCTTCATTTGCCTTTGCCTATGTGTCTAATCTACATGCCTCTGACGACAGAGGCATGTAGTCTAGACACAGCCTATGATTCTATGATTCTATGATTGTGGTTTATTACTAGTTGTCTAAAATCGTTAAATAGTGGAGCTATTTAATGTATACAATAAACTATGTATTTATGCCTATACACAAATTAAACATCATTTAAAAATAACTAGTTAAAGAAATTAACTTTCTATTTCCCTGATCAATATTTATTAAAAGGACAGTTTTGTGTCACCCAACAACAAGAAACAACATTATATATGTGCATAATGCTGAACTTTTAAGTAGTCAATCTCCAGAAATCCAAGGAGGGGCCTAGATGAATCATCTTCTGGTGCTTTTCACCTCTGGCTATAAATATATCCTGTGTTCCAATAGCACTCATTGTATGTGTCTGAGAAGGTTCCAGTAGCCTCCAGTCAGAACTATAGTTGTATTGGTATTCTGCTACCCTCCAAAAGGTCTATTGTGGCATGGCCTGCATGTGCTGTAGGGTTGTTTGCATGAAAAATGGAGTGTGGATATAGTTTAAAAATGAAAAATTTTAGCTCTGCACCCCAATTATTTCCCTAATCCTATCTAAAACTAGAACACTTGGGCCGCATTCAAAGAGCTTTTACTTGCTCAAATAAATAACTTACATGCACTGTCTCCAAAATATATTCAATAGGGAACAGTCTGACTACATGTGATTTTTACCCTTCCTTCAAAAAAGTCAGAGGTTAAAATGCAAAACCCAGAACTTCCAGACATCACATGGAGTGTTGTTATTTTTGGAGTACCTAAAGTTCATAAAATAATGAATGGATATCATTCTTCTGCACAGGTAGTATTCCACCTACAATTGTGAAACATACAACATGAAGTTTTTATTTATAACAAGTAACCCTAAGTTAATGCATCACAAATTGCCAAAATGCATTAACACAATTCTTCACTTGATTTTATTATTACACAACACCATGATTAGGAGAACACAAATAAATGAAAACTGACTACACAAATGTGGGGTAGAGACTGGCCCACTTGGAATGTGGCCCGTGACTAATGGCAAAGTGAAAAGAACATAAGAACGGCCGTACTGAGTCAGACCAAAGATCCATCTAGGCCCGTAGCCTGTCTGCCGACAGTGGCCAGCACCAGGTGCCCCAGAGAGGGTGGACCGAAGATAACAATCAAGCGATTTGTCTCCTGCCATCCCTCTCCAGCCTCTGACAAACAGAGGCCAAGGACACCATTTTTCCCCTGACTAATAGCCTTTTATGGACCTAACCTCCATGAAATTATCTAGCTTCTCTTTAAACTCTATTATAATCCTAGCCTTCACAGCCTCCTCTGGCAAGGAGTTCCACAGGTTGACTACACGCTGTGTGAAGAAGAACTTTCTTTTATTAGTTTTAAACCTGCTACCCATTAATTTCATTTGGTGTCCTCTAGTTCTTCTACTTAGGGAACTAATAAATAACTTTCCTTTATCGGCCCTTTATCGGCTGTAATCAGCTTTTAGCTAAGGCAGAAAGATGATCCCATTTTAAAATTTGAGAAATTCCTCCTCAAAGAGGAAAATACAAGGCCCATCTGCCAGAAATAGAGAGCACATTTAGGGTACATCTACACAAGCAGGGCAAAAGTCGAATTAAGATACACAACTTCAGCTTCCCTTAGACATGTTTTTGTTTTTCTGAAGGTCCAGACAGAGTCAAATCCTGCAAGTCCTTGTGGCTCCAAGTCAAATGCCAAATCGCACAAGATCTGAAGCCTACCTCAATGTACTGGGTTGCCAGGTGTGTCCGGTTTTCTATTGGACAGTCCGGTATTTGCACCCTCTGTCTGGTAGAAAAATTCAGAAAATACCAGACATGTGCAATGTCCGGTATCTTCTGAATTTCTGGCTGGGTGCCAGACAGAAGCCTGGCGGGGGCGGGCGGGCGAGCAACTGGGAGGCGGGGCCATGACTGGTGCTGGGAGCCACTCCTCCCTCTCCCCCTCCCCCTGGCTTCTGCACACATCCAGAGGCTCCCAGCGCCAATCGTGGCCCCGCCTCCCAGCTGGGAGCCTCTGGTTGCATGCAGAAGCCAGATGGGGGGAGTGGCTGGGAGCCACTCCCCCCACCCCCACCCTGCTTCTACTAGCAACTAGAGGGAGCGCCTGCTGGGGGCACGGCCTGTTGGACTCCGGCTGCAGCCAGTGGCTGCCCCCCCTCCCGTCCAGCTCCCCCAATCCCCGATCTCCCCCAGCTCTGCTTCCCGCCCCCCCCCTCCTCCTGGCCAGCCCTGCCCCCACTCCCGTCCCCCCCGCCCACGATCAAGTGTGTCCAGTATTTTGTGGGGGGGGTCTACCTGGTAACTCTAGTGGAAGCAGGAAATCTTCCAGGATCTGGCCTGTTCTGCCCTTTTTGCCATCTCCAATCATGGGACCCACTTAATTTCTTACAAAGTTACATCGGTTTTCTGTCAACTAATGCGCTCTAGCCTAGCAGAGAAGAATCACAGTAGCTTAGCTTCTGATTGGCTTAGTTAAGCTTGAAGCTAGGGAACCTTCTGAAATTCAAGCCAACACCCCCAGCAAAGCGCAATTCTCAAACGGGCTTTTGTACAATTTGCAGAAAAAAATTCTTAATGAATGCAAAGGAATCAAGTATCAGAGAATAAAACTATCCTGATATAATGAAAAGTTATTAGCCAGTGTGTTTGTGGTTTCTTCCCTTCCCTGTAGAACAAATATTTGAGTTGCTAGACTTCAGCTGTAAAAACAGTTTTGCTCCAACCAACAGGTGTTGTACCCTAATTCAGTAGGTACTCTGATAGTGAAGGCAAACTGACACTCTCTTGGTGATTTTTTCAATGGACGTGCTTTTCCAAAAACAACATTTAAGAGCATGCATTTCTGCCGTGCCAGCCATTCTTACAAAGGAAAATCTACTATAACATGGTTACACATCCCAAGTATATTTTCCATGTGCCTACTGAGATTCTGAGTGTCAATGAACTAACCCAGTACATTGCTTGTCACAGAAGTACAAAAAAGGTACTTTCTTTGTCCTATGAGAGATTTTTTTTATAAACTAATCTAGAAAAGGTCGGCATCCATGTACATAAGTGTTACATTTCTTATAAGAAAACAGTAGCAATTTTTGTTTGTTTTCTCAGAAATATCAATGAATTATTCTACTTTTGCAGATCAGATTTCTTTCAAAACCACAGTAGATTTCAAATGGAATTTAAACAATGCAAACCATTTATATTTCTTTGTTTTGATACATTCAGTCATATAAATTGGTGAAAGATGAAAACGATCCCAGTGTTTTAGTAAAATGAAACAGAAATCTATGGCAAAAATGTGAAAAAATCTGTAGCCCATGGGTGGCCTATATGTGATCACTGACATGAAAGCTAAAGCAATAAAGGCAACAAAACAACTCATTTTTATATCAATGTATATGTTACCATTTTATTTTGCTGTACTTTCCTGCAACAGAACTCTAAATTCTTTGCAGTCTTTTGAATTGTTAGAGGTCTGCTTTCAGAGGCCAATTGACCACTTCTCTACCCAAACAAATGCTGAAACCTATATTATCACCATGCAATAAAAGTAAAGTAGCTATAAAAGACAAACAAAAAGCTCAATCAAAAACCAACCCATCCATAATCCACAGTTCAAGTCTATTACTTCCGCAAAAAAATGATAACTTAAATATTCAAATTAGCCAATCTAGTGTATATTTTAATCTGGAGGCCCAATTAGCAACTAGACAACAGCTTCAGACTGAGAAGAAACTTCTTGATGTAGAAAGATGTATATTTTATTTCAGATTTGCACTACTACTTTCCTATACAAATTACTGAGAGCTAACTAATGCTCTGAAAGTCTACAGATGCTCCACAAAAAGAAAGTAACAAAAGGGAGGATTTCTCTTTATTTAACAACACTTCTCACATTTCATCTGATTTGGACACAGCTCCTTTTGCAACTACTGATTAGCCTGATGTCTCCTGAGTGTCTGTATGATTGGAAAACTAAAATCTTAGAGCAATAAAAACTGACAGTGAATTTGACCCCAAATGTATTCTCTCTACCCCAATTTTCCTAATTAGTTTCCTTTGCTAACTCCCACTACTGCATACAATAATGATCCCAATTCCTGCCTGGCTGGTTATTAAGATAACTACTCAGCCACAAGATACTTCTAGAACAGTCTGGCTGCCTCCCCCAAGGAGAGAGTTGAAGCGTTTTAAAAGCTAAACCTATACTCTGCTTTTCTCATGTATTTATATCACTGTTTTCCCAATCACTGTCTTTGTATGTTAAAATGTGTGTACAGATTATGGAAGGTCGGGGAAGAATCACATCATTTTCCTTCTTCATGCAGAGTACATGATATCAACACTAATATATTACTTGACACACACCAAGTTACTAAGATGGGAGGTGGCTGAAGCTAGCAAGGCTGAAAAGCAAAAGAAGACTACAGGGAAAAAAGTAGCAAGCACTAGCATAATTGCACAAACCACAGTTCATGAATAAAACAAACTAATGCATTTTCTGAAAAGTTAGCTGCATAAACCAGACTAGCCCCTGGGCAAATCTAATTTAAACAACCAGAAGTTGCTCAACAGATATACAAACCTCCCACTAATTTTATAAACAGAACAATGCATATAATTGAATGCACAGAAATGTTTATGACAGCAAATACAGATAAAATAAACACCTTTATTGTGGTCAATGCATGGAAGTAACCTTTCTCCAGTTAAATTTGTCCTGGCCCATTTTCTGTATATCATCACAGGGCATTAAAGCAATACAGGATTCTTTCCCTTCCTGCCAATCCGCTGCTGTGCCTTTTCAGCCTGACTTCAAAGCTCGATTGGCACCAGCAGTTCAAAGTTCCACGTGGTTTTGTAGTCCTGCTGGTCCCACAATATTAGAGAGACATTTTAAGTGAAGTGGCCACTATTAACAACTCCACAGTGATAGGTAGGAAAGGAAAAAAAACAACCACAGCATAACACCCCAACGCCATCAGGACTACCCCCCTAACTAGGGATGTTAAATTTTGTTTAAGGGGAGCACTCGCTATCCTGCTATGCCTCTGCCTTTGAAATGTACAAGAGCTGCACACGGCTCTTGTAAATTTCAAAGGAAGAGGTGCAGCAGTCAGGATCCCAAGTGAGTGGGGACTGCTTTGGTCCCCACTCACACCGTTTCCCCTGATGCACCTCTGCCTCCTCTGAGCCCCCCCCCCCCAACTCCTGCAGAGATGGTGCTGGGGAAACTGGCTTTTAAGACGGCTCCCCCCAGCACCAGCTCTTGCTCTCTGCCCTTGGTGCCTCTAATAGAGAGGCAGCAAGACAGGAGGAAGCAACTAGTTGAGTAGTGACTCAACTACCCGATAAGCGTAGGCTTATCGGGTAGTTGACTAGTCACTTACATCTCTACCCCTAATTACAGCTGAATTATCTGTGCTCGCCATGGACTCAATTTTTGCCTCACCATAGCACCTAATACCACACTAACAATATGAACTAGAAAAATTCTTCTGCCAACTCCACCTCAGAGAATTCTTTCACAATAATGACACCACCACCCTACAGATAACATGTTCCCACCAACAGTCATAGGGAAAAAAGAATCATCTGACTGGCTGCCCCACAAAGAAACCAAACCCTTTACCATTACATTGATTGCTTCAAGACAAAAAAAAGACTATGAAATTTTTAACAAGCTTCCCATCCTCCACAATCTCTCAGCCACCAAGAGGATAGCAATGCTATCTTCATCTTCTGGATAGACAACTTAAGCTTCCTCATAGATTTCAACCACACCTTCAACAATGGCCACCCAATAATTACAGTCTCTAGAACACTCCTACACTAACACTAACTTCTGGTCACCACAATCAGTCCTTGAAATTCAGCCACCAACGTGATCAAACCAAGAGACAAAAGGGGCTAAATTAATGAGGTCAACCGACAACTCTCCAACAACGCTTCCTATAAAAAACTCAGAGAAGATCCCCACACCACAATTTACTCAGGAATTTAAGGATGTCATCAAATCCTTCCACAAACAACTCCAAAAGAAATTCTACAACCTCATCCCCCACAAAATCACCACAGGGACGATCTATATGATTCAAGATACATGAACAAGAGAACCTAGGCAGACCCATCATAACTGGCCAGGGCACTTTTCCTGAAGGATATGGACTCATAAAAGCCATCTACAAACCACTCACCAAACAATGGGCCAGCTTCCTTCAGGAGACATGTCACTTCCTCCAGAAATTCTGCAACATTAACAACATCCCTCAGAACACCATTTTTGCTACAATGGATGTCACCTCCATGAATACCAACATCCCTCACAAAGATGGCAAGGCTACCCACCTCAGATATTTACAGCATAATGGAAAACCCTCATATAACCACCCCAAATATTCCACCAAACTCATCAATTGCATCCTCACCCATTATAATATTACATTCAACACCAAACATTTTTCCAAACCATGGGAAAACCTGCATGTACTAAAATGGCTGCCCAATATGCCAGCCTTCTCATGGGTCATCATGGGCAGCCGGTATACTAGGCGGAGAAAGGTTCTGCCTTCCCAAACTTCCAGCCTGGCCCCACCCACACTCTGGCCCCAGAATGCCTACTGTAGTGCCTGCCCTACCAGGGCTCCAGGGCCAGGGAGCGTGAGGACCACATGGCACCTATCCTCCCTGTGCTCCAAGACCAGTGAGGCTCAGACCGTACGCCCTCCTCCCCCCCCCTCCCCCGTGCTTCAGGACCCATGATGGGGTGCGTGGCTGGACAGAAGGGGTGGGGCTGGGGGCAGGGTTGGGGGCAGCCCTTCCCCAGCCCTACCTTCACCAGCCGCCCATGTGGGCCTCCTTGAAGAGAATTTCTGGACAAAAATGCACCTGACTTCAAAGTCAGTGACATACCTGTGACACATGGATGATATCTTCATCTTCTGGATAGACAACTTAAGCTTCCTCATAGATTTCAACCACACCTTCAACAATGGCCACCCAATAATTAAAGTCTCTAGAACATTCTCACACTAATACTAACTTCTGGTCACCACAATCAGCTTCAGCAAAACACCCGTACAGACAACAATATAAGAAACACATGCATCACAACACCCACCTTCATACATTCAGCAACTGCACTGAATGTACCAAGAAATCAGTTATCTCAACCAAGAACTCAAATACCATAATATGTTCAAAATTACTTTCACCAAAGTAAAACGCTACAGCAGAGAAACAGATCACATCATGGAAAGGGCTACCCAAATATCCCAGCAGAAGCTGCTTCAATATAGAAATAAACCCATCTCTTTTGGCACACCTCTAGTTGTCACCTACCACCCCAAACTGGAACCCATATGGGGTATCATCAATCAGTTATGTCCCAGGCTCAATGGGGACTACATCCTGAAAAAAAACCTTTCCCAATCCCTCTGGCATCTCAAACAACACCCCATACTCACCAACCTCATAATCAGAAACAAACTCCCTATACACCAGGACACATCAACTCAAAGTGACACCAAAGCTTGTTAGAACAACAGATGCAAAACCTGTAAACATATCTTTAGTGGTGTGATGATCAGCATCCTCCACTACACACCTTTCAATAGCAATGGGCCCTACACATGCCTATCACAACATGTGGTGTACCTCAGCAAAATGATCAAATAACAATCATGGGGATGAAACCAGACAATCATGGCACTTCCAAATGAACTCTCACAGAAAAAGGATGAGACAAAAACACCTGGTGGGGGAATATTTTTCACAAAGTGATCATTCTATATCTGACCTCTGAGTCCCCATCCTTAAGGGAAACTTGCACAACATTTTCAAAAAACGAGTTTAGAAACTTAAATGCATAACTTGGATACTAAACCAAATTAGATTCATAATTAGATACTAACAATCATGGATTAAATAGGGTTGCTGGATTAGTAATTTATTATAACAATCTATAACTCAATTAATGCACCCTCAGATTCCCCTTCTCCCTCGCCCCCACTATGTCTGGAGAGGTGTTCACAGCTCACTTCACTGTGAGTAGTTCCTTGAAATATATGTTAGCTACTTATGCTAAACAATCTGTTACAACTTTTACTTAGCTGTGATATTCTGAATATATTTCCCAGATCTAAAGAGCTCTGTGAGAGCTCAAAAGCTTCTCTCTTTCACCAATATAAGTTGGTCCAATAAAAGATATTACCTCACTCGCCTTTTCTCACCTGCAGTTCACAGTTTATTAACCCATATTGAGCAGGGGGAGATTAGCTTATGAAAAACTGGAAAGTGCTTTCCCCCTACTTCTTGTGTCTATGAAGTGATGCCAGCAAAAGGTGGGAGATTAATTTTTTCCCCTACAATGGAGGCTGGACAACAGAAGTATCAGTTTTGTAAAGCAACTTACCCAATGTTCCCTCAAGACTGCAATATATGCACAGCAGCTAGCATAGACATAGCACAGTATTTGAAATGCATACTTAAATGAAGATACTTAAATATTATGCTGATGAAAGCAAAATAAATGCCTATAGTAAATCTAATGTATATCTTTTGAAAATCTTAACCAGGTAGGTGTGCAGCACATAATTCAGATTCTGTACTCTCAGAACTATATCCTTGGATGGAGGAACTTTACAGAATTTACTTTCAGACCAACTGAGAAGAAATAAAATTTGTTTAGTTTTTAAATTGACTTGTTTTGTAATTTTACTGAGGTTTGTGAGGACTCTCAATAACTGGGCGTTAGGCATGAAGCAAGGGAAGAGATGCAGGCTAAGTTGCTGTGCAAGCAGGAGAAAGGGTGACACGGGTGGCAGCAATGTGTGGTGGTAAGTTGCTCTAGTACAGCCAAGGGGAGCAGAGGCCATGTGGGGCCTTTCAATCCACCAAAGGCACATTCAACAGTCATGCAGCATTAGCTTAGCCTGTTGTTGAATCGCTCCTTACTGCTGTCCAGATGCTCCACGTAAGGCTTCATGAGCCAGGGATGTAAGGGATAAGTCATGTCATCCAGGATCACTGTGGGCATTTCCACATCCCCCACTGTAATTTTCTGGTCTGAAAGGATAGTGCCAGCATGCAGTTTTCTGTACAGGTCACTGTACCTGAAGATGCATGCATCATGCATCTTTCCAGTCCACCCTGCATTTATCTCTGTGAAACGCCCACAGTGATCTTTGATGTATTCTGTGGCAAGATGGGATGGCACTACGAGGGGAATATATGTGCCATTAATTACCCTGCCACAGTTTTGAAAGCCCATTTCAGGAAAGCCAGCCACAATGTCATCCATATTTCTCAGAGTCACTGTCCTATGCAGCAAAATGCAATTTATTACCTTGCACACTTGCACAAGTGCAGCCCCAACAGTAGACTTCCCCACTCCAAACTGATTTGTAACAAAGGGTAGAAATCGTGGGTCACCAGCTTCCACAAAGCAATGGCAACATGTTTCTCTACCAAGAGAACAGCTCTCATTCCAGTGTCCTTGCACTGCAGTTCGGGGCCAGCTCAGCACACAGCTCTAGGAAGGTTGCTTTATGCATCCAAAGTTCTGTAGGCACTGATCATGCCACATCTGCATGACAATGCGATCCCAGCTCTCAGAGCTGGTTTCCCTATCCCAAAACAGATGCTCTCCTGTGCACAGCTGCTCTGTGACCACCCCATATAATACCACTTTGCTGCTGTCCCTGTAACTCACACAGTCATCCTCTGCTATTAAGTGCATAAGTAGCTCTGCTGCAATGTATGTCCTAATCACATTGACTACGACATGGGAGAGAATTGGGGGACCCATGATTTCTCACAGCAGGTGCTGAAGTTCACAGTGAGAACTGTCATTTGAGTGATGTGAAAGGAAGCTGGAAACCCCAGGAGGGTTGAGAAGCAAAGAGGTGATGGGATGTTTTTCACCTTCCCAAAACGCCTAGCGCTACATTGTGCATTCCCACAGCTCCTAGTGACTGAAGGTGACACTAGACCAGGGGTCCCCAACGTGGTGCCCGCAGGGTACACCCGCTGAGTGATTGGGGCTGGCCCCGAGCACGCAGCATATGGGCGTCCCCGCCCCTGGGCACGCGGCACAGGAGTGGTGCTGGCCCCAGGCGCACAGTGTATGGGCGTCCCCGCCACTGGGTGTGCGGCACAGGAGCAGCGCCGGTCCCTGGGCGTGTGGCGCATGGGCGCTGCCGACTCCTGGGCGTGTGGCACACGAGCAGCGCCAGTGGCGGGCAGGCAGTGCATGGGTAGTTCTGGCCCCAGGAGCACGGCGTATGGGCAGCCCCACCCCTACGTGTGCGGCACAGGAGCGGCGCCGGCGCCAGTGCCGGTCCCAGGAGTGCAGCGTATGGGTGGCCCTGCCCCCGGGCCTGGGCGCAACCCCACCCCCAGGTGCCCAGCAGCCCCAAAAGGTTGGGGACTACTGCACTAGACACTGTGGGATGCTTACTCACATTGCTTTGCTCTTTCTGTTGATAGGGGAGCTACCACTGTGACCATGATATATCAACAGAGGGTGGAACAAAAACAGGTTTGGTGAACTTTCAGTTCTGGGTACTTCTGCATGTCAACAGCACGTTCGTTGCCAAACCTTTCTAGTGTAGGAGCGGTTCAACAACACGCTAAGCTGCTGCCAAATGGTTTATGAAGGTGCCTAAGGCAGACTGAAAGGAAAATGGAGGTGTCTCTTTCGCAGGCTGGTCCTTTTGGAGGATCATATCCCCAATGCAGAGACCACATACTGTTGCTTACATAATTTCTGTAAGAGTAATTTTGAACTCTTCCCCATGGGTAGAGTACTGAGGCATGGGGTTTGGTCTTACACTTTGACCAGACAGACACTCGAGCTGTCAGAGGACTACATAGGCTGGCTATCAATATCAGGAAGGCTCTGAGGAACTTCCTTGATAATGAGGAGGCCTGAGATTTCTGTGAGTTGGGGTTATGAGCGAAGCATTCAGGCCAGGGATTTTGATGTGGGTTATTTAACAGAAAATAAAAATTCATGGAAACATGTATGACATTTGTCTTTTATTGTCTTTTAAAATTCCACAGCTGTGCTAACATCCATCTGGCATCACTGGGTTCCCAGGGAGTGGAGTGCAAGGGGACGAAACCATTGCTGGACTCTGATGTGCATGTTGAGGAAGGATTGCTGGATGCAGAATTGCATCTTTGCATCCATGCACGATGATGTGTGGGGTAGAGGCATGGCTGATGGGAAAAGAGTTATGGCTGGGGGGCCTTATGTTCCTATTGTTCAGGATTATCATACTTCTCAATATGTCATTTTGGTCCTGCATGAGCTGGAGCATGCATTCAGTGGTGTCCTGTTTCTGCTCAACGACCCTATCTTGTTCTGGTCCTGATTGTACTCTGTTTGCTCCCTCTCCATAGCTCATCTTTGTTCTCTTCTCCAACTGAGTAGAGAAGCGACTCAACAAATCTTTCACAACATCATAACACGCCCTGGGCTTTTTTTTTTCTCAGTTGCTGTACTCTTTGGCTATGCAGGCTTTTGCTGGCAGAGAATATGCTAATGAAGTGCTCATTAGCATTTGTCATGCTTTCATTTGCATATTCTCTGACAATGCTTTTTGCGCAAGAGGTTTTTGCACAAAAACAAGTTGTGTAGACAGATCCGTTTTGTGCAAAAAAACCCCTTTTGCACAAGATCCTTATACAGTAGACTTCCGATAATCCGGCACCTTTGGGACCTAAGTGGTGCCAGATTATCAGATATGCCGGAGTATCAGGAGGTACTGCATACTCCCAACCCAATCCCCGCCCCCAACCTTCTGCTTGGGTCCTGGAGCCGCCGGTACAGACGTGCGTCTCCTTCCAGGCACTGGGGCATATGCGCTGAGTGGCCGGCTTTTCAATGAGCTGGCCGGAACGCCATGTATAACCCATGTGTAGACAGCTCCTTCTGGTGCAAGAGCCTCTTCTGCAAAAATGGCAGCTCATTAGGTATGCAAATGAGGCTCAGCAATATTCCACGCTTAGCCTCATTTGCATATTTCTCACGCAAGAAGCCACGAGTGTAGACAGAGACTTGGAATTTTACTGTGCCTCCTTTTTTGAGGCATAAGGATCTTGTGCAAAAGGGTTTTTTTGTGCAAAATAGACCTGTCTACCCTGCTTGTTTTTGCACAAAAAACATCAGCAAAGAATATGCAAATGACAGCATGACAAATGCTAATGAGCGCTTCATTAGCATACTCTCTGCCGGCAAAAGCCTGCAGTGTAGACATAGCCTATCTGATGATGGCGTCCAAGATGGCAGACTCCTTAAGGTCTGCTCTGAAAAAATAACCATTAACAAAAGCGGAACTGTACTGTTCATGATAAAATTGTTACAGTAGTGTCTGTAATACACAGGGCCCTAGAAAAAAAATCCCACTTTGTTGGATCTTCCTGGAGTCAAGCAGACCTCTGCTCTGCAGACAGTTCTATATATACATCGTATTAGATATATCTATCTCATGGTGAGGTTTTTTTAATTTGGGGGTGCAGTGGTGGGGGAAAAGTTTTAATTATAACTCCCTCGAAGTACAGACCACAGTTGTGCACCACTTGTACAAGCAAGCAATTTTTAATTATCCTACACTTGTCCACAAGCTGCAAACACTGACATATCCCTTCTGAAGGTTAACAAGCAAACCCAGGCTGAGCTTTTGGAGGGGAATGGGTGGCTCCCCAGTCCTTATGCAACCAAACTGTGTACTGCTTTGGTTCCAACAGCCCACATTAAGGGCTGGTTTGGGAATGTGTCATACCAGAGAGGCAGTGCAAAGGTAGCCCTGCTATGGAATCTCTGTGAAAAATTTAATAAGTACATCAGGCAAATGTTTGACACCATTTCCTAGGAAGATTCTATTGCTATTCATGCATTGATGCTGTGTTTGGGCATACAATGATTGCCCCATACTGTGCTCCCCTCCCTGCCAGCCTTGCATGGCTGTTGCCCACTCAGTTCCCAACCCGGCCTGCATAAACAGTAACTACTCCCCAGAGAACCACCTCCATCCCACCCCACATAGCCACAGCACCAGCCCACTCAGCCAACAATTCCGCCTGCCTGCACGGCAATGTACTCTGCAACCCTTCTGTTGCTTAACAAATGGTGTTTCTTCCTCAATGAATTGCTGAGGTCCTCATACATCATTTGAGAAAAATCCCTCACTGCCAGGTGCGCAGGTTGCCACCAGACTGACCCTCACTCTCACCTTCTGGCCCTCTTCAGATTCTTCATAGAATCATAGACTACTAGGACCTCAAGAGTCCCCTGCCCTCATGGCAGGACCAAATACTGTCTAGACCATCCCTGATAGACATTTATCTAACCTACTCTTGAATATCTCCAGAGATGGAGATTCCACAACTCCCCTGGGCAATTTATTCCAGTGTTTGACTACCCTGACAGTTAGGAACTTTTTCCTAATGTCCAACCTAAACCTCCCTTGCTGCAGTTTAAGCCCATTGCTACTTGTTCTATCCTCAAAGGCCAAGATGAACAAGTTTTCTCCCTCCTCCTCATGACACCCTTTTAGATACCTGAAAACTGCTATCATGTGCCCCCTCAATCTTCTCTTTTCCAAAGTAAACAAACCCAATTCTTTCAGCGTTCCTTCATAGGTCATGTTCTCTAGACCTTTAATCATTCTTGTTGCTCTTTTCTGGACCCTCTCCAATTTTTCCACATCTTTCTTGAAATGCGGTGCCCAGAACTGGACACAATACTCCAACTGCGGCAAAGAGTACTGTGGCACCTTATAGACTAACTGAAGTGTTGGAGCATAAGCTTTCGTGGGCAAAGACCCACTTCGTCAGATGTGGGTCTTTGCCCACGAAAGCTTATGCTCCAACACTTCAGTTAGTCTACAAGGTGCCACAGGACTCCTCGCCGCTTTTGCAGATTCAGAATAACACGGCTACCCCTCTGATACAATACTCCAACTGAGTCCTAACCAGAATAGAGTAGAGCAGAAGAATGACTTCTCATGTCTTGCTCACAACACACCTGTTAATGCATCCCAGAATCATGTTTGCTTTTTTTGCAACAGCATCACACTGCTGACTCATATGCAGCTTGTGGTCCACTACAGGCAGTCCCCGGGTTACGTACAAGATAGGGACTGTAGGTTTGTTCTTAAGTTGAATCTGTATGTAAGTCGGAACTGGCGTCCAGATTCAGCGGCTGCTGAAACTGACCGCCAGTTCTGACTTACATACAGAATCAACTTAAGAACCCCAGGCGTCCCCAAGTCAGCTGCTGCTGAAACTGATCAGCAGCTGATTCCAGGAAGCCCGGGGCAGAGCAACTCTGCCTCGGGCTTCCTGTAGTCAGCGCTGCTCAGTTTCAGCAGAAGCTGACTTGGGGACGCCTGGGGCAGAGCAGCTGGGGTGCTGCTGGGTTGCTCCAGTAGCGCCACTCCTCGGTGCTACTGGACCAACCCAGCAGCACCCCATCTGCTCTGCCCCAGGCGTCCTGATTCAGCCGCTGCTGAAACTGACCAGCAGCGGCTGAATCAGGACCTGGGGCAGAGCAGCTGGGGTGCTGCCGGGTTGGTCCAGTAGTGCCCAGAGCGGCGCTGCAGGACCAATCGGCAGCGCCCCAGCTGCTCTGCCCCAGGGTCCAAAACAATAGCCTGGTCTGCTGGGGGGGGCACACTAGCTGCGCCCCCCCCCCCCCCAGCAGACCAGGGACACAGGGAGCAGAGCCGCAGCGGCAGCGGGGTGCCGCGCCTCTGAGGCTTTGCTCTGGCAAAGTCTCAGAGGCGCGGGATCCGCCGCGGCTGCCGCTTCAGTCCCGGTGCCTGTGGTCTGCTGGGGACGGTCCCCAGCAGACCACAGGCACCAGGACTGAAGCGGCAGCAGTGGCGGTTCCCCGCGCTTCTGAGGCTTTGCTCTGGCAAAGCCTCAGAAGCGCGGGAACCCACCCGGTGCCCCTGGTCTGCTGGAGACGGTCTCCAGCAGACCAGGGGCACCGGAGCAGCTTACGAACGGGGCTTTTTCGCCCCGGAGCTCGCAGGTAGCAATCCGCTACCTCGACCTCCGAGGCGAGAAAGCCCTGTTCGTAAGTGCGGATCCAACATAAGTCGGATCCGCGTAAGTCGGGGACTGCCTGTATAACCCCTAGATCCTTTTCTGCCGTACTCCTTCCTAGACAGTCGCTTCCCATTCCGTATGTGTGAAACTGATTGTTCCTTCCTAAGTGGAGCACTTTACCTTTGTCTTTATTATACTTCATCCTGTTTACCTCAGACCATTTCTCCAATTTGTCCAGATCATTTTGAACTATGACCCTATCCTCAGAGCAGTCGCAACCCCTCCCAGTTTTGTATCATCTGCAAACTTAATAAGCATACTTTCTATACCAATATCTAAATTGTTGATGAAGATATTGAACAGAGCCGGTCCCAAAACAGACCCTGAGGAATCCCACTTGTTATAACTTTCCAGAAGGATTGTGAACCATTAATAACTACTCTCTGAGTACGGTTATCCAGCCAGTTATGTACCCACCTTATAGTAGCCCCATCTAAGTTGTATTTGCCTAGTTTATTGATAAGAATATTATGCGAGACCGTGTCAAACGCCTTACTAAAGTCTAGGTATATCACAACCTCCGCTTCTCCCTTATCCACAAGACTTGTTAGCCTATCAAAGAAAGTTATCAGATTGGTTTGACATGATTTATTCTTTACAAATCCATGCTGGCTGTTCCCTATCACCTTGCCACCTTTCAAGTGTTTACAGATGATTTCCTTAATTACTTGCTCCATTATGTTCCCTGGCACAGAAGTTAAACTAACTGGTCTGTAGTTTCCTGGGCTGTCTTATTTCCCTTTTTATAGATGGGCACTATATTTGCCCTTTTCCAGTCTTCTAGAATCTCTCCTGTCTCCCATGATTTTCCAAAGATGATAGCTACAGGCTCAGATACCTTCTCTATCAGCTCCTTGAGTATTCTAGGATGCATTTCATCAGGCCCTGGTGACTTACAGGCATTTAACTATTCTAGGTGATTTTTAACTTGTTCTTTTTTTATTTTGTCTTCTAAACCTCCCCCCTTCCCACTAGCATTCACTATGTTAGGCATTCCTTCAGACTTCTGGTGAAGACCGAAACAAAGAAGTCAGTAAGCATCTCTGCCATTTCCAAGTTTCCTGTTACTGTTTCTCCCTCCTCACTAACCAGTGGGCCTGCCCTCTCCTTGGTCTTCCTCTTGTTTCTAATGTATTTATAAAAAGTCTTCTTGTTTCCCTTTATTCCCGTAGCTAGTTTGATCTCATTTTGTGCCTTTGCCTTTCTAATCTTGCCCCTGCATTCCTGTGCTGTTTGCCTATATTCATCCTTTGTAATTTGTCCTACTTTCCATTTTTTATAGGACTCCTTTTTTATTTTTAGATTATGCAAGGTCTCATGGTTAAGCCAAAGTAGTCTTTTGCCATATTTCCTATGCAGCGGAATAGCTTGCTTTTGGGCCCTTAATAATGTCCCTTTGAAAAACTGCCAACTCTCCTGAGTTGTTTTTCCCCTCAGTCTTGATTCCCATGGGACCTTACCTATCAGCTCTCTGAGCTTAACAAAATCTGCCTTCCCAAAATCCATTGTCTCTATTTTGTTGTTCTCCCTTCTACCGCTCCTTAGAATTGTGAACTCTATGATTTCATGATCACTTTCACCCAAGCTGCCTTCCACTTTCAAATTCTCAACCAGTTCCTCTCTATTTGTTAGAATCAAATCTAGAACAGCTTCCCCCCTGTAGCTTTTTCAACCTTCTGAAATAAAAAGTTGTCTCCAATGTAGTCCGAGAACTTATTGGATAGTCTGTGACCCGCTGTGTTATTTTCCCAACATATTTTCTCTTCATCCACTTGTGCCTGTTGTATATCTCGGGCTATGTCTAGACTACAGGCTTCTTGCACAAGAGAGCATCCACACTGCAAAAGTGAATGCGCTTTTTCAAAAGATAGCATCCAGGCAGTCTGGATGCTATCTTGCATGTAATCAGTGATTGTTATGGACAGAATGGCCACCAGGGCACCTGTGCTTTTTCCTCTTCCCTCTCCTGAAAAAACTTCCTCTTCCCCATCCACGCATGCGTTTTTGCAAAAGAGCTCTTTTGCAAAAAGGTTTCTTCCTCATAGAATGGGGATTACCAATTGCACAAAAACCCCTCTGTTCTTTCAATTTACTGTTGAAAGAATGTGCTTGCAGAGTGGATGTAACTCAGCTTTTGTTGCAAAAACAGACATTTTTCCAACAAAACTCTGTAGTCTAGACATACCCTGGGACAAGTAGTTCTGGCTCTTTTCTCTTCTGAGAACTATCTATGGTGTCCTTGGTTTTGGTTGTGGGGTCCCCATCCAGAATTCCATCCAGCTCTTCATAAAACTAGCATGTTATGGGTACAGCACCAGACTGGCTGGTTGCCTCCTTTGTCTACTGGAGCTCCTTGATTTCGGTTCCCCTGCCCTTAGCTTTCTTTTGCAAAATCATGTTCTATTATTTTAAGTTTTAAATCATATTTTGACTTAGAAGCATAAATGCTTACTTCTGCGGGTGCCCCGGGGATGGAGCACCCATGTCAAAAAATAGCAGACGCAGCTTCTCCACATCTGCTCCAGCACCTCCTACCCGCCATGGATTATCTATTCAGTGACATGCAGGAGGAGCTGGAGAGAGGGGGAGGAGTGAGGAGAGGAATATGCTTGGGGAAGGGGGTGGAAGGGGGGGGAAGAGGTGGGGTGGAGGAGAATGAAGGCAGGAAATGGTGGGATGGGGCAAAGCAGGTGAGGGAAGAGGAAGGACAGGTGTTGGGGTAGAGGTGGGGCTTAGGGAAGAGCAGGAGTCAAGCCCCTGGGGAAATCAGAAAGTTGGCACCTATATTTACAAGCAGAAAACACCAGAGCTCTTATTCTCCACATCTGTGCTCAGATCTAATGGAGAGTTGTGGCTTCAGGCAACTGGCTGTGGCTTTGTGATTCTCAGCTCCCTGGCCCCACAGAGTTAGAGCAGGCCCCCTGCTTCCCTTACACCAGTAGTAGCATAGTGATAGAAATGTAACAGTGTTAGTCTGGTGTAGCTGAAACAAAACACAGGACTATGTAGCACTTCAAAGACTAACAATATGGTTTAATAGATGATGAGCTTTCAGTGGTAGCAGAGCTTCCATTGCTAACTTACCTCCAGTGGAGAGATCCCTGAGACAAGGGGAATTTTCCACTATCTATCTTTGTCTGCTTACACAGCACAAAGTAGTATTTAGCAGATCATAGAATGTAGTGCGGAGGGCCATATTCTGCCCTCAGAAGAAGGCATATATTTTCCAAGTGCCAAGGTACAAGCTGCTTTGGAGAAAGCAATTTAAAGACTAAATTACAGGTGATTATCAGAGTGCATGCATCTGAAGCAGGTGGTGAGAAGCTAAAGTACTTGGATTTGTACCTACAATTAGTGCAAATTAGTAGCACATTTTAAAACTGTGCTGCAAATCTGCACAATCTGTTGGCATCAGTGAGAATATTTGTAAATGGGTATCACAGACATATCTTAGAAATCATATTGTATCCACCAATCAAAAAGGAAGTAGTAGACATGGAATGACTGGCCAAAAATGAAATTTTGAAACAAACATAAACCAAGTTATTAGGTTCATCAATGTTTAGCTTAGTGCACTATTTTTGTTGAAATCCATCTCAGAGTCTCAAGTCTGATAAGCTGTTATCCTCAAATCTAAAGAGTTCTACGGTATTTAATCATACCCTAGTGGAGTTATATACAGAAACACAGCATAGAAGGGCTGAAATAGGGCATGCCAGTCCTCTATGGTGGGTTCCAAATTCTGTTCTGCACTGTTTCTAATTTCCATCCAGAATTCAGGGATTCTAAACCATGATTCTGAGGAACCAGGGGAGTTTCATAGCATTTAAGCCCAGAAGGGACTATGAGATCATCTAATCAGTCTTCCTATAAGCACAAAGTCAATTAAATTTCACCCAGACACCTCTATAATGAGCCCAATAACTAGGGGTGTCAATGTGTAGACCAGGGGTAGGGAACCTCAGGACCAAGAGCCAGATGTGGCGTCCGGCTTTCCTGGAACTGGCCCTCGAGTCTTGGGGCTCCCCCTCAGAATTGAATATCAGAGGCAGCAGCATGGGGTGGGGGCTAGGAGAGGCTGCTGCAAAACATCCTCTGTCCGTGACAGGCCCAGACTTGCTGCAGACAGAGCAGCCTCTGTCCACAGGGGGACCGAGCTCCCTGCAGACTCTGTGAGATGCGGAGCAGTCGCTGTCTGTGGGGAGCTTGATGCCTTGCGGACAGGTTTCTGGTGCTGCTCCATGCTGCTGCCTCTCTATCAGAGGCAGCGGCTTGTGGCAGCATAATGGATCTTGTCTGCATGGGTAGCTGGTTTTTAAACTGGCTCCCCTCATGGACCAACTCTTGCCTGCCACTCTGTGCTGCTGCTTCTAATAGTAGGGGGTTCCTGAGAGTGGAGCTGGAAAGTACTGGCTGCTGGCTCTGCCTCTGGGAATTATCAAATAATTGTGTAACCACTAAAATTTGATGCGGCTACATGACTATTCAATTACACACTAACATCCCTGTCAATAACTTGCCCTCTAAAGACTAAACTGCTATATGCCATAGACAGAGAACAGGAGAGAGAGAGAGAGAGGTGCCATGAAGCCAGGGAAATCTAAAATGGATTAGGTGGGGCATATCCGGATGAAATGACCCTAACAAATGATCCATGTGCCATGTCAAGAAGGAAGACGAAAAAAAACCCCAAGAGTTACTGAAATCAAGGGGGATTCTACTTGAATAATGAGTGCAAGACTGGGCCTCAAATACATTTATGTCCATAAAAAAAAATCATTACTTCATTCCTATCTAATTCTATACTCCCTAACCCAAGAACTGAAGAATGTTATTTCCAGCTCTCCCTTCTACAGCTTTTAAAAGTGGAAAACCATGTTGTATTTTTTACCCAAAATCTCAGATACCCATGTTATGGGTTTTTCAGGGCCTTTACTTTGATAGACTTCTTTTCTCTGTTTCCCTATTCACCCAGGCTGTGTCTAGACTGCATTTTTTTTCCAGAAAAAGGTATGAAAATTGCAAACTGCAATTTGCGTACCCTTTTCCGCTTCTTTTGTTGGAAGTGGCTTTTCTGACATTTGGTCGATCTACATCGGGCCAAATGTCAGAAACCCCCTTTTTTGACACATCCCTTTTTCCTCATGAAACAAGGTTTACAGGAATGCCAAAAAACCACATCTGCTCTTCTGTAAAAAATTTCAGAAGAGCAGATGCATTCCCTTGGACGTGGCAGAGTTTTCCTGGGATACCTCTGGTATCCTGGAAAAACTGTGTAATGTAGACATAGCCACACACAATTCAGAGTCTTCTACAATGAGACACCAACAAATGAGATTTTTTTCCAGATCAAAAGCAGCAAAGTAAGATTATTTTTGCAGTGAATTTCCTTTCTAATTAAAAAAGGAAACATGGAATCTAAAAGAGACTCGAAGTATTTCATGTTGAAAAACTCCAACTTGGAAGTTGGAGAAATCTTAAAAAAAAAAAAAAAGAGCAAGTGAGTATGAACAGGTTCACCAATAAACAAGGGGGACAAAATGGCACTTGCCCAGGGGCAAGAATGATTTAAGAGACAGGGAAACCTCAGCCACTGCCAAGTAGTAGCACCTAGGCACCCCAGACCCTTTTTAAATCACCGGGACAGAGCCACCCTCCCCCTTTGGGGAGGCTAGCCCCAGCTTCACACCTTCCACCTGCACCCTCCCAGAGCCTGGAGACCCCCTCTTCCCCTCAGACAGAGCCACAAGACCCCCTACCCAGAGAACCCAGCTCACCCCACCCCATCCCGTCAGAGAAGCTCCAGGCCAGCTGCAGCCCCAGCCCAAACCTACCTCTGCAGAATGGTTCCACTAATTAGGTATTGATGCTTCCTGGACCCTGGAGGGAAGGTGAATGAATGGATTCAGCAGCTGAGCTGCAGCTGCGGGTTCCCAGGAGAGACAGCACTCTCTCCCAGCCCCAGACTGCTGAAGAGAGCAGGCTGCAGGGGGAAGGCAAGATTTCTGGTGAGTTGCTGGCATTTTGAAGAATGGGGGGAATGTGGCTACATAGAGGTGATCTTATGGATAAAGTACAGCAATCCATTATTGCAAGAAACAGATCTGTGATTTTATTTCAATTGGTGTCACTTTAAGAAGCTGCTTTTATGCTATTTACTCTAGATAGATATTATATACTATGCAAACAGTTATCTATGTGGATGGTTCCTTTGCATAGGCATTTGCAGGACTGTGGCTTAGTGAATGAATATTAGAGCAAAAGCATGTAGATACACCTAACTCATGACATTTACATAGTTACACTTCAAAGTTTACATAGGAGGTGTGAATGGCATAAAGTAAAAAAGAAAAGGATTTTTTAACAATGTAATTCTTTTGGAGTGTTGTAGATATCTGAAAACTCTGATTTTAATGATTTTTTTAAAAAAAATTCTCTGTTTATTAATACATGATAAATTGTTAAAACTGGCAGGACATTACCAAGGATACTGTTTATTTGTTTGAGCTTTCAATTAGGGTTGGATTCCAGACAAATGATTTCCACTGAAATTTTACAATTTGTTTGGGAAGAGGTAGTTTTGGCTCTTCAGGGTGGTCCCATTGATTCATAAGTAGCAAGCACTAGCTGTGGTACTTAGGTGTTTTGGAGGATGAATACCTTACTTGCAAGCTCTTTGAAACAGGGATATGTCTGCAAACTCCAAAGCCATCCATGTCTTAATGTACGCTGGCTTCTACTCTGAATTTTTGAGTTGGACACACATGCACATGCACATACTGTGAAGCTAGGAGAACTTTGCCTCTGTTTCTACAGAATTCTGTTACACGTGCATAGTTAGGTATTTTAAATGAGTATTTAGGAACCAAACACCTGATGTTTTACTTCCCTTTGTATTTTCAGTGTTGTCACTTGTTTGTAGTTTTGTTCGCTGTCTGTGTCGCTTTATTATTTATTTCTACTGTTCTATGTATGTGTAGTATTAACCAAATTAAGAGATGACATCCCAGAGAAATTGCATAAGCCTGAGTGAATCCCTTTTATTCTACTGAGAAGCCCAAGAAGCTGAAGAGCACATACTGTCTCCTCCGCTGCCCCAGAACCTGCATGAGGCATAATAAAAGGAAAACTTCACCACAAAACCCAGCAATAGGCTGTGCCGAGGCAGCAGCCTATTCTGCCTGTCATGAATGTGCCCAAATGGGCCACAGAGCTCCTAGACACATGCAGGGTGGTACCGGTGGCGGCAAAGGCGGCTTAAAAATGAGGTATAAACTGTAAGCCAGTCAAGAAGTATGGGACTTATTTTCAAAATAAAGGAAGTGACAATAATCATTATTAGTCAAGTATGCATAAAGTCATTGTATTGGATGTATTTCAGTGCACCTTCTTGGTTAAAAATAAAACCAAGTAATTGGAAAAGTTTAATATGTAATAACTCTAACTCGTGGATAGTTGTCCTTGGAAACTTGACTACAGAATAAACCTTATGATGAAGAAATTCAACTGACTTAAGCCTCTGATGCAATGATAACTTATTCGATATACTGCTTCAGTAGGCTCTGCAACAATAAACTGCTAGCTTGTTATGGTGGAGAAGCCTGTTATCTGAGCTCAAGCATCACAACCACAAAAGATACTAGATATTTCTCATGGCATACATTCATGACGTACCATGTAATCACCAATTTTCTTCACTTAGGATGCCAGCAGATATAAATCAACAAGTTCTTGGGTTGTCTGACAAGCTATGGAACTTTCTCACTTTATCTCACTGGATGCCTTTAATGTTGTCAGGGTTTCCATTAGTTCTGGTGTTTATGAAAGATGTTTGATGCTCCAGTATCACATTTTCTTCTTCATTTCTCAACAAAAATGTATTTAATAACTTTCCAAACTCTGCTATACATAAAATCCATTGAACATGAAACTATTTATTATATGTGATATCTGAGTACAACCGTGGAGAGCAAAAGACTTCATGCTGCCTCTTTAAAAAAGCATTTTTGCAATTATAAGAAATTCTAACCAAGCAAGACAGCAATAATATAAAGTGTTAGATTTACGTACAGCTTTAGCTGAACATTTCAGAGCTGTTAGTAGAAAAGGCCTGCTCTCATTAGGCAGATTCTTACTGAGGAATATTCATTGCCTTAAAAGTGTCAACAGTGGGTACATTTTGTGGTTTCTTCAAAGTATAAAACTTGCACTTAATGCTTAAATCCTCTGAGAATACTAATGAGTGGGGTCTCCAAACTAAATTCTTTACTGATCATGGTGAATGTTTGACAGAAGTGACTATCATCCTCCAAATTTTAATCACTTGAAGAGCTATTACATCCCCGTTCTTAGTATCTGGACTGAAGACAACTATGGCTGAAGATTTAGTTTGTCATTTCTAAGACTGATTTATCTAAAGTTACAGGCCAGGAAAAGGTAGAGGTTAATCACATCAGCTAAAATTTATAATTATAAAGAATTATTTTAAAGCAGCAGGGATAGGGGAAAGAAAAGGATGAAGGCACTGACCTTTCATACCTTTAAAATTGCAGTAGTTTCTTTGTCTGTATATATGTTTAAGGCTTGTGGCAACATGAGCTGGTATCTCTGGCTGAAACCAGCAGACAATAAGCAGGCTCACCGAAATCATTCCTCCATTGCTCTGCCATGGAGAAGTGTAAATGGTCATCTTTTGCTATGAATTTAATTTTTATGAATAATTTTTTTTGGCCTAGGCTTAATCACCTGGACCTGGATTCTGTGAACTTTTACCTCATGTGAGGTAAAGAGGTTCCTCAGATTCAATGGGACTGGCGGTCATTCCACATTTTGCCACATCAAGTCCATAACCAAGATCACTACAATCAGGCCAACTTATGTAAACAGCAAAAAACTCACATCTCTCTGTGGATTAAGGTCAGACATGATAGTTTTTCAAATGTCCTCTGGCATCTAAGACACTAGGCTGGGCTATAGGAACATCAGTGCACCCAATAATGATTTATCTCTTACTGTCTAATATTTTAATGAATCACAAACGAAATGACCAAGAGTAATATTAATAGATGATTTACAATAGCCAAAGGATAACCATAAATGTCAGTGTTTATTCTTCTAATTTTCAGATTTTAGTATAATTTACAAAACAATAAAGCTCCCCACAGACACCTTCTCTGCAAAAATACTCGATAATCTTTAAGCAAAACACCTATTGTAGCTCATCTCCATGGTCAGCCACCTCATGTCATGACACACCAGTGGAAGGGGGGGATGACTACATGTCTGGGTATTTACACAGTAATAACATCAGTTATTCCAAAATAACACAGCTGTGTAGCTGTACCCTAGGTGCTAGCAAGCCAACTTCCATGAGAGTTAAGAACTTTACTCACTCCTCTCTTCCAATTAAGTGACAGCTGATTCTTCTATCCAAGCATCTCTCTCTTGACATTCTACAGTGACTTCTCCCATTTCTCCCTCAAGGTTGTAGTGAGATCTATGAACGGTCTCACCATTTTCAAAAGATAATGGTCTTATCACTTTTCTTTAACACTTAGAATACTTAAAAAGGTTTCATTCACAGCTTGAATTTACAGACTCATGTTTCCAAAGATAAACAACTTCCAAATTTCTGTGTTGTTCAAATAATTACATTAGAGTAACACAGAAATTTTAAAAAAATAAAAAAGTAAAACCTCTTTTATCTCAACAAGGGAAAAAATGTTCTCAGAAAAAAAGGGAAAAAAAAGAAAATGAAGACTTTTTCACAACCCTGGATTATACAGCATTCCATCAAATGTGGTTAAACACCTAATATTGGGAAGGTATCCACCTCTTATTTCCTCCAGATATTTTTCCCCCCCACTCCTTCTCTGGATTGAACCAGTCCATCAATCCCTCTACAGTCATAATTTTCAGTTAGAAAATGGGAAAGCCAAAACAATGCACCATTTAATTCCAATGAAAAAGAAACAGAGCACTCAAAATGCACATCTTAACAGCAGAGAAAAAGTCAATTAAGCTACACAACTTCAACTGTAACATCAACTGTGTAGCAGAAGTAGAAATATCTTAATTCGGCTTTTGGCGCTGTCTACACAGCAGGATGTCCGAGAGAGAATGCTCTTCCTGTGACTTCACTTACTCCTGATGAAATGAAGATTACAGGAGATGGAGTAAGAAGTCCTCTAGCTCAACGTTATTTTGAAATAATGGCTTGCTGTGTAGGCGTGCTCTTTGTTGTTTTGGATAACGTCAGTTATTCCAAAATAAGGCTGCTGTGTAGATGTACCCAAAAAGCTAGGAGTTTAGGGATGGATTGGGACTCATATAGATTGACATGTTTATTTGGACCTTCTTCATATAAACAAGTAATTATATACAGGTTGGACCTCACTGTGATAGTTTTTCCCAGCTCCTGACCAAGTGCTGGGCTTCCCCTCTACCCCACTCCACCCACCCACACACACACACACGATGCCGGGCTCCTGGCCCCTTCATAGCTCACAATGCACCAAGACTCTCTGATCCTGGTTGTCGGACAAGAGAATCCCAGCTTACAGCAGTGCAACCTGTATGCACATGGGGCCTAGAATGGGCACATTCCATACATTTAATAAAGAAATAAAATCAAAGCAATGTAAATCCTTTTTCCTTATACAGACAGGATGACAGAAACATTATACCCCCTTATAATGCAGACAGGTACAATGCTCCCTACTAGAGATATTTTACAGAAAAGATAATGTAACCAGAAGACACGATGAAAACATGTGTGATCTTTATTGTTGCAATCCATTCATAAGTGATGACAAACTTTTGCACTCTGATAGCAAAAGAAGCAACAGCAGAATTCAGACAGACAACCTTGCCATTTCTCTATCACAGGTCTTATCCTTTGTCGGCAGTGGGAATTATTTGTACCCTGTAAGGCAGCATTGGGTCACGGGTTGGCACAGCAGAATAAAAAGATGTCTAGCCTGAACACAATGCAGTCACACAGATGGGGGAGGATCATAACATAAGCCGCATAGCAGCAGAACTGTGACAATTAAGACAACCTTTTTGCTTCAAATCTCCATCTTCTAATTACCGTCTTCTATCTGCCAGCCCTTCAGAAATGAAGAAGTTATTCACCTAGTACAGTAACATGGTTCTTCGAGCTGAGTCTCTCTGTGGGTGCTCCACTCTGGGTGTCGGTGTGTCCTTGAGCTGGAGATTGGAGATTTTTTATAGCAGTGGTTGGTTGGGTCATGCATGCGCAGTACCTGTCTTCTGGTGCCATTGCATAATGTGATCCCCTTGGTTCCTGCTCTACCACAGAGTTGAGTGGTTCAGACTCCAAGTAGAGGGAGAAGGGTGAGTAGTGGAGCACCCATAGGGATGCACATCTTGAAGAATCATCATTACTGCACAAGGTAACTTCTTAGAGTGGTGTCCCATGTGGCAGACCAAAGGCAGTAGGCTGTAGGAATTTAGTGGAGGACAGGTATACTGGCAGTTGGGTGAGTAGGTTACTGTTCCCTGAGTAGGCTGCCAGAGACTGCTGCATAGCAATTAAGACAAGCCAGCACCGGGGCTCATTAAGAGCCAGCCTGCAACAGCAGGTTAATGGGACACCTGAAGCCAGTTAGGACCTGCTGGTCCTCTATAAAAGGCTTCCCCTCAGGTAAGGCAGGGGAAAGGAGAAGAGGGATGGACTGGAGAGGAGGAAATGCAGAGTGAAGACAAACTGCAAGCAGGAGAAGTGTTTTCTCCTAGGTGCCAGGGAGAAGGTACCAGGGGAGCAGTTGAGGAAGTGACCCATGGAGCAGCTGCTACTCTGTGGGAATAAGGGCATGATCCCCCCCATCTACCTAGAACACTGGGCTGGAACCCAGAGTAAGTGGGCAGGACCAGGGTCCCCCCCCCCAACCTTCCCAGTGGGCTGCGACCAGGGAAAAGTGACTTTTTGGACCACAGAGGGATTTTGTCCTTCAGACTAGTGAAATGATGATGAAAATGGCTCATTAAGCAGGGAGCCCTCGCCTCTGAGAAAATCAAGAGGCAGTGGCAGGGTCACTGTAAACCTCTGTCCTGTACCAAAAATCCATCAGGAAGCCAGGACCCAGGAGAATGACCGGAGCTCTGCCACACCCAGTTGGAATTGGCTCCACCGAAGGTGCTCATGAGAGGGATCCCTGAAGAGGGACAGGTAAGATGGAAGGATTGGTGAACCTGTAAGTCTGACTTGCTTCCTCTTTCCCTGCTCCTCTTGGTATTCCTTTCCTACTGGTGACCACTGGCCAGGAAACATGCCAATGAAAGTGTAGGAGAAAATGAGATTTTCTCTCTGGCTTTGTCTACCCTGGCAGCATGTAGGTCATGGTCACTGTGTAATGAAGGTGTGGGGAAGCTAAGCCTCCCCAAACCTCACACCACTGGGGAGCTGCGGCAGATTACCTTAGTCCAGGGTCCCCAGCTAATTTGGGGCCTCCAGAAAAATCTCCCCCCTGCCACAGGGCTGGAGGAATTCTTGCTCCGTGCCATGGCCACAGAGGAGTAATAAAGATTTTAAGGTGTTGAGGCCACAGTGGGAGTGGGATGGCAGGTGGGGGGGGGGGGGGGGGGGGAGAGCAGTAGTGGGAGGAATGGGTGCAAAGCCACAACGGAAGGGGTGGAACAGGGAATGGGCTCCAGGTGCAGAGCTCCATGCCTGCACCCCTGGTTGGTGATAGGAGGACAGATGTTCTGAGCTCAGAGTTCTGGCCATGGCCAAGAGCTCTACCACAGTCCCAGCTGGGGCTGATAGTTCCACCTCAGCAAAGGCTGAGCTCTCAGCCTCCCCCTCATGGCTCTGACCAACTCTTAATTCCCCCTCAGCCTGGAAGGTGCCAGGATGGGGGTGCAGAGAGCAGCGGGAGTGGGTGGGGCCTTCGCAAAAAGAGGCAGAGCAGGGGGTTAGCCTTCCCAAAGAGAAGCTTCACTCACTGTCCATGATGTAGGGCACATCATGTTAAAAACAGTCTGAGTCCACTCTGCAGAGTAGCAATGTGCAGGAGGGAAGCAGCAGGGAAAGATTTTTGCTGCTAGCAGGATACTGAACTGCTAAATACAGCAGTATAGACATAGGATGCATTGCTCCGACATGTAGAGAGGCATGTAGGGTACTCACTGTAAGGCTCTGTCATATGTTTACTCACCTAAACAGACCTTTTTCCATCTATAGCTACTCAAACCCATGCTGGTATGTATTCTACATGTCACCATAAGTGTAGACATAGTCTCTGTTAAAGAGTTATACATCTCTGGCAGTTGGCTGCTTTTAGAGCTGCTCTCATGAGCTGTTTGGCAATATCAAGAACCAATGTTGACGTTCAAGCCACACATGAGCTGCTTTTACAATTGGAGAGAAAGCACAGGCATCATTTCAAAAGGAGACAAGATCTGTGGATCATATGCAGACATAACCACTGGAGGAAAATTCCATGCACTATGCATGGCCCAAGTACTGAGGACATGTACAACTACAATGCTCTTCTAATATTGCTTCTATCTCAAAATGATATGCACTGCACAGTGAATTTGCATATGTGTATTTTCCCTGCCTATTTCCAACCATCTTAACTGTTGCCCAAAACATCTAACATCAGATACAGCTTTAAGAGAAGAAGAAACATTTTAATTAACTTGCTTTTCCCTTAGCAGAAAGGCTACTCCTAGTGGAACTGAGGCTACGTCTACCCTACAGGGCGGTGTCCAGGGAATGCGTCTGCTCGTCCGCTTTTTTTTGCAGAAGAGCAGACATGCTCTTTCGGAAGCCCTATCTTCCTCTTCCATGAGAAAGAAGGGCTCTTCTGAAAGAGGAAGCTTTTCTGAAATTTGGCCCAGTGTGGACAGGCCAAATTTCAGAAAAGCCTCTTCCGAAAAAACTATCAGAAAAAGGTATGCAAACTGCAGAGCGCAATTTGTATACCTTTTCCCAATAAATCAGTATAGTCTAGACATAGCCTGAGGTGTGTACAATAAATATTATTTAAAGCCCAGCACTGTTCCTACTGATCTGTGGAATGTTGCACCAATATGGTCAGTATCAAAGTAAAAACCAAAACTACTGACATACAGAGCCAATGATCATGAGCTTCCATGTTTTAGTGAATGTGACTGCTCTATGATAAAAGACCACAGAAACACAACTTAGTAAACCTCAGCCCTTTTTCACATAGCTGAAAATTGCTGATTGGCAGCTTTCTAAAATGAGCTCTGATTTCAAACTATTCCTGAATCAGAATGAGCAAATAAAACAAATGCAATCCAAATAAAGGACTGAACCAAGAATTTCCATGGAAAGAATTACTTACATCCAATGAATCTTCATTCACTAAGATGAGAGACATATTCTGAGAAATCAGCCTGCAGGAGTACCCTGTAAAAGGTAAAAACAAGTAAAGATGGCAAAGATTATAAACATTTTAAATTCACTTTTAATTCAGCACCCTTTATTTCAGAACTGCTAAAGGGCAAATTATGAGCACCCCGATTACTTCCAGGAATAGTCTGTTGTGAGTAACTGATCAGCAGTGTGAATAATGAATGAAGTGTGTTTGTTTTTGTAAGAGTGGCATATAAAGACACACATAACAGCAATGTAAGTCATGTAGTCAGACTACAAGATTTTTCATTGTGCTAGTATATTTTATAGGATTTATTGAGGACTGACATCTGAAATAATCACTTTAACCAACAATTGAAATGGAGCCTGCTCTTGGGTGGAAAATAGCAGTTGTTTAGCAGCATACAACTATACTGCATAACATTTAGGACTGTAAGTAATGAATAATTTTGAAAAATTTGATTATTCTTGCCAAGGATATTTCTGCTTAATGCTCATCACTAATCATTACCTTTGCAATAATATTTTGGGCAATATTTTGCAATGAATACATTTGTGTTGACTAGATAAGGATTACTTTCTACAAATAAGAGAGGAGGGGTGCCAGCAGTGAGCTCTATGCATATGTTAAGAAAAACGATGAAACATAACTGGTAAATAGTTAATAATATGAAAGCTGCGTAGTGCATGATTTTCTATGCTCTTCCACCCAAAGACACTCACTATCAGAAAGAGTAATTAAATCTTTCAAGTAGGTAATGACAAACAAAAAACAGACATCATAATAAAAAACACATAAGGATTCTTTTGGCTCCAGTGTAATTCCAGCCCACTATTTCCATTATGGGGTGGAGGAATGGGGGGGAGAAAAAGACTCATATGCTGAATTTAAAGGAGGAAAAATTGGAATTCTTAAATTAGCTCCAGACTGAAGAGCTACATTTTTTATTTTCACTGAAAAAAAGGGATATTACAACTTTAATCATTTCCCTCCATGTCAGGCTTATTCTTTCCCCAGGGAATGGCTATAGCTTTATGCAGTAGACTGTTACAAATTCAGTATAACTAATTCAAAGGGATTTTCTAGTAGTTTTTGATTGGAACAACAGCTGCAACAGTGAGCAGTAATTTTGAAACTGCTGCTCGCTGTTTTATTTTACATCTTTCAAATCAAGCAAGACGCCATTTGACAGCTGGAGCAGGATGAAGAAGTTCTGGAGAAAACGTTAAGCAGTCTGTTGTATGTCTTGGCAATTATGGAGTCAAGTGGGCCCACTCCTATAATGAGTAAAGTCAATTGGAGTTTCATCATTGAGTTAAATAGGAACAGGAAGAGGCTCAGAAGGAAGATGCAAAACACAAATCTATCACGTTTTATGAGATACTTATATATTACGCATAATTTCAGTACTCTAACCTCTTAAGATATCAGTGTTAAAAGTACAATAACGGGCACTTAAAATTGCTAAATGAAATTGATATTCTATACAAACAGTTAATATAGTTTTTTCTGGCAGTGCTAATATGGCAAATTAAAACTAAAAGTTCAGACACTCCAGTTTGGTAAAATGAGATCAACTTCTGGATCAAAGCTAGGTATGAAATGTCAATCCACACTTGTAAATTGAGGTCTAGATCCCTAATCCAAAAATTTAACTAAATCCATAAAGTAGCTGCGACAGGCACTCCTGGAACTTTTATTTACCTGAAAGTAACTATTAAATTAAAGGTAGAAGGGTGACAGAAGTTATGCACAGTGATTATAAAGCTTTATACTTCCAAGGGAAATGTAAAAAATAATTTAAAGTAAGTTTTACAAACATGATTCAAACTGTACACAAAATGTTACTGCTGAACATTAACTACAATGATCTTTTATAGGCACCGTTTTTAAAAAGTTTCCCTCTGTTTTCCAAGATTTACTATATTTTGAGCATTTGTACAAATTTCAAAAAGGACATGAATTAGTGAAAACCAGTGGCCCTTTCTTCTCAGGCCAGATAAGGTTCAGTCCATCACAGAACAAGCCTATGTAAATCATATATATTACCTCACTAATTAACACACCCACTATTCTGAAAGGTGCATTGTTGCATTTTACTAGTGTACCTAATAAAAAGAAAGTGTTTTTGTTGTTGTTGACTAATGTCCTTTGATAAGCAAGCTGATATCAACAAACTGATTTTACAGAAGATTCACACCACATGCAGTGGTAAATGACTCTCTAAAACATTTAGATATTAAGTCACCCACCCTATTTCCACAAGAAATACTAACCCTCCAGAAAATTCTGTTTAATCCATTTTGCTGCCTTTGAATTCTACAGGTACACTGAGATCTTACACAATTCCAGTAAGCAAACAATAACTATATGAGTCATGCAGACTGCATCTGAAATTTTACTTAGACTAACTGAAGCCAATTTTAAAGCTAAATAATAAAAATTACTGAGTGTCTGAAACTTTGCTAAAGTCACAGAGTTCCAGAATTTTGGCAAAAGGCCACTTGGAAACTTACTAAGAACAGTCTACCTGCAAATCTGTACAGTATACATAATGGTTCATCAATTACTTTTGTCCAAACAGCTAAAAGCCTAAAGTCAGAGCTAATTTGAGGATGCTAAGAAAGTATCTACTTAAAAAAATCAGCATGTTACTAGGTAATTCCTAAAAGGGGGAGGAGGAGAACTAATGGCAATTGATGAAGCTTTCTAAACTTGCAAAAAAAAAAAAAAAGGCAAATGTGACTGGTGCTTTCTGAAGGCTAACTGTAGCTTTCACTGAGAGAGTTTTGCTAAGGATGATTGTTGCAGACTTTGGCAACAAGGTAACACTGGGACTATATATATCTGTACATATATGTGCATGACAGGCTGTACATTCACAAGACCAGACGATGAAGCTCTGCTTCTCTTTGGTAAGAAGGGCTGCAGGACTTAAGGATTAAAGTAGATAGGCATTTATGTACTTGCTTGTCCTATATGAAATAGTGGCACATCCATAAGCATGTGATACAAGCAGTGTTCCCTAAGAGTATGTCTACACTACCACCCTAGTTCGAACTAGGGTGGTAATGTAGGCAACCGGAGTTGCAAATGAAGCCCGGGATTGGAATTTCCCAGGCTTCATTTGCATCTCGCCGGGTGCTGCCATTTTTAAATATCCGCTAGTGCGGACTCCGTGTCGCGCGGCTACACGCGGCATGGACTAGGTAGTTCGGACTGGGCTTCCTATTCCGAGCTACCGTTACTCCTCGTTTCACGAGGAAATCCTTGTTTCACGAGGAGTAACGGTAGTTCGGAATAGGAAGCCCAGTCCGAACTACCTAGTCTGTGCCGCGTGTAGCCGCGTGGCACGGAGTCCGCACTAGCGGACATTTAAAAATGGCGGCGCCCGGCGAGATGCAAGTGAAGCCCGGGAAATTCAAATCCCGGACTTCATTTGCAACTCCGGTTGCCTACATTACCACCCTAGTTCGAACTAGGGTGGTAGTGTAGACATACCCTAAGACAGATAAGCATGTGGGCACAAGTTCTGCAGAGCAACAGATGTTTGCTATGGATAGAAATCCAAATCAGGAAATTTGGACCAATTCTGTTTAGTGGAAGATGGAACTTTCTAAAATTGTTTGGTTATTCAAGATCATGGTTGAAATAGGTACATTGCTCATCAGCCTTACCAAGAAAATAATTTCAAGATCTAGAGAGATGGTGTTTCACTTGTTTCAGACTCTGAGGGTATGTCTACACTACCCCGCTAGTTCGAATTAGCGGGGTAATGTAGGCATACCGCAATTGCAAATGAAGCCCGGGGTTTGAATTTCCCGGGCTTCATTTGCATAAGCGGGGCGCCGCCATTTTTAAATCCCCGCTCGTTCGAACCCCGTGCCGCGCGGCTACACGCGGCACGAACTAGGTAGTTCGAACTAGGAAGCCTAGTTCGAACTACCTAGTTCGTGCCGCGTGTAGCCGCGCGGCACGGGGTTCGAACGAGCGGGGATTTAAAAATGGCGGCGCCCCCTTTATGCAAATGAAGCCCGGGAAATTCAAACCCCGGGCTTCATTTGCAATTGCGGTATGCCTACATTACCCCGCTAGTTTGAACTAGCGGGGTAGTGTAGACATACCCATAGATTGTTTTCAAAGTGGTCTCTAAAAATACACAAAATATTTTTTAAATAAACTCGCATTCGCATGCAAAACAGAGACAATCAGAAGGAAAGCTACTCCTTTTCTTATATAATTACTATTTGTATTGTGACAGTACCTAGGGCTCTGCTTTGGACCAGGGCCCTGCAGGCACATATGCCTGCTTGCTCAAATAGCTTAGATAATTGAAAGTTTTTCATAAGTCCACTGTTGCATCTGCATACAGTGCAGGCACTTTATCTAGATGGTCATGGAAAACATAGCCTCCTCTACCATGGCACTGGGAATGAGATGGGCTTTTTAATTTCTTACTGATAATCAGTTGGTTTATTTCGGCTGCAGACTCCTTCTTGAATGTCATTAGAGGGCAGTGCAGTATTTGAATGGTCAGTCACAGCATGATGGGCAGTAAATTAGAAGCTAGCCCCCACAGAGTTTCTGTAACGTCCATTGATGGATCTCAATGGCATAAAGTAACACTGACTCCCTCTAATGGACATGAAGCTGTGAAGGAGCCAATATACCAAGACTACCTGTCGGTGAAAGCAAACTTGTCTCAGCATGAAAACTAGCTGCACAGGACTGAGCTGGATAGCTTCAGGGGGTAGCCAAGTTAGTCTGTACAGGATAAACTTAAAAAACAACAAATAGTCTAGTAGCACTTGAAAAACTAACAAAACGTGTAGATGGTATCATGAGCTTTTGTGGGCACAGCCCACTTCTTCAGATGACTGGACATCCAACACTCTGGTCATCTGAAGAAGTGGGCTGTGCCCACAAAAGCTCATGATACCATTCATGTTTTGTTAGTCTGGTAGCACTTTAAAGACTATTTGTTGTTTTTTAAGTTTGAGCTGGATAGGTCCTTCTGAGGACTGAGTTAGTGCAAATAGCTAAGGAAGAAGTGACTCAAAATATGTAGCAATCTGTAGTGTATGCTGAGGGGGAAGGATATCTTGGTCATTGCCCTTCCCTGTTCAAACCAGATATATTCCACTGGCTTAAAATTGGCAGTTACATTTTCAGCATCAATCTCCAGATTCATCTGAATTCCAGCCAAAAAGGTCACATGAACATGGAAAGTTACAGAGATGGAAAACAACATCCATAGCCCATTCCCCTATCTATTGAGTATTGTCATCATGGTGGCATTTTATCTGCTCTTAATGATCTCAAGCAAAGGGTTGCCAGCACCTCCCTGAGGCTTGGTCCGTGCTAGGAATTTGTTGGTATAACTACGTCACTCACAGCTATGGAAAATTCACCCCCTTGAGTGATGCAGTTATACTAAACCCTAGTGTAGACAAGCTTCATTGACAGAACCAGTCCTCGGGAGCTGTGAGGCCGGGAATAACACCTCCCCTTCACCCAAGGCTCTGCCCCTTCTTCCTGCTCCTGCTCCACCCCACCCCACTCCACTCTGCCCTTTTCCCCCATAGGTGACTTTTGGTAGCACTTGGTTGGTGCAGCACACCTCTGTACCTCCTCCAACATTTTAATGGTAAATGGGGTGACCCTCATTTCCCCTGCCGATATTCCTCAAAGTGTTCTTCCCTGCACCCCTCCCGTCACAAGCACCAGTTGCCTTTCTTCCTCAAGCTCCATGCCCCGAGTGATGCTGGGAGCTGGCAGAGCAGAGCAGGCTGGGGCCAGGTCACTCTGCTTCCTGCTGCTACACATGAGTAAAGGGGTGTGCCTGAGCCCTGATACCAGTGCCAGGTCCTCCCACTACCACCCCAAGCTGCCCCATGCAGTGCAGGAGCCCCCAAAGTGTGGGGCCCAGGTCGGTTGCCCCAAACCATCCTCTGGACGGGATGGCTCTACTCATTGACACAGGTACCGCCTCTCAGGAAGATGGTATACCTACGCTGATGGAAAACACTCTCTGGTCAGCATATGTAGCTTCTTCACTAAGTGTTACAGCAGCAGAGCCGCACATTTAGACAAACCCTTATAGTATTTACTCCACCATCTGATACTCAGGAAGTTTCTCCGGATATTTATCCCACATTCTTCTTTCTCTAATTTCATACCACTACTTCAAGTAGTCCCCTTTGTATCATGCTGAAAAAATGTTTTCCCACCTTACTGTACACACTCTTAAAATTTGTAGGCAGTCATGTCCTATGTAGTTAAGACTTAGCCAAGATTTAGAGATTTAGGGTGAAATTCTGGCTCCACTGAAGTCAATGGCAAAATTCCCACTGACTTCAATGGGGCCAGGATTTAACTCATAGTTCCTTTAATCTTTTCTCATATGTCAATCCTTCAGACACTTAATCTTTTTTTTTTCCGGTCTTCTCTGAACTCTCTCCAGTTTGTCTATATCTTTCTGGAAATAAGATACACAGCACTGAATGATATATTCCATAGCCGTCTTTCCTCAGTAGAAGTCAATACAGTATTTATATATGCACTAGACAGGAAAAATTACAATAAAAGAGCATTAAGGTTGCAAACCCAAGCATTCAGATGTGAAGAAATGCCAGAATGAAGGTTCCCCGAGCAACTTTATTTCAGGCCCAATTGTACATATGCATCATCAAACAGTCTTCAATTGCAACTCTTTTTTTTTCACCGGACCTCTGCCTCAGGATGGACAGCAAAGGGGGTGAGTTATATAGGCTCATGTCCTGGAACCAGGAATATTCCTGGGCTCCATCAAATCTCATTGCCTGCCTGTGCTCCCTACCCCCTGCTTCCCCTGGCCCTCCTGCTGCTCGAGAACTCCCTCTGTGCATCCCCTGGCCCCACCATCACCTCTAGGTGATTTAAAATGTCCCGGGGGGCGGGGACGGAGGTGCAGAGGAGTTAGAGCGGTTTCCAGCCCACTCACTTACCCCAACTACCAGCATGTATGTCCCTGCAGCAGGGGGCTGTGTGGGTGATGCAGGGGTCTCCAGGCCATGAACTTCTCCAGCAGCTAGAGTAATCCACAGCAATGGCATAGCCAGAAGGGCCCACTTGGGCTGGTCCCAAGTTCAGGTGGGTGGACAAGAATATGAGGAAAAGGGGAGTGGAACAGGAGAGATGGGTCAGTAAGCCCCATGCCCTGGCCCCACTATCTGGGTGGAACACTGGGCAGGCTGGAGGGAGTTGCACCTGGGTACAAAGTGGGTGGGCCACAGCCTGCTCAGGCCCACCCATGGCTATGCCCACAGTGCACTGAGACTCCATACCCCCATCCCCAGGCCACAGGGACACACATGCCAACAGCCATAGGAAGCAAGTGGCCAGAAGTCACTCGAACCTCTCTGTGCTGCCGGTGGTGGCAGCAGGGCACCCCAGAGTGTGTTAATCACCTGGTGGTGGCAGGCAGGATTGGGGGGGGGGTGCATGGGACAGCAGAAAGGGCCAGGGAACATGCAGGGACAGAAAAGCCCAGAGCCCCCTGCTTCCACAAGAGTCAGAAGGAGAAGACCCTAGGTAAGTGTTGCTCTCCCCAAACCCCCCCCCCCACATACCACCTTGTGCATCCCACTCCCTTTAGAGCCTGCACCCTGTCCTCCCACTCCCTGTCCTGCCCCCAAACTCTCCCCTCCTCTCCAGCCTCCAAACCGCCTCCCAGAGCCTGCACCACAGACTCCCCCAAAGTTCCACCCTTCACCTCACCTGCACCCATACTCCCTCCCTGAGCCTTACCCTCCCCTGACCTTCAATTCCCTACTCCAACACTCAAAATTCCTCCCCAAGACCGCACCTCTCCCCCACCCAAACTCCCTCTCAGAGCCTTAGGCGGGGGAGAGTTTGAGTGGGAGAGTGGTGCAGGCTTGGGGCTTTCAGTGCACCACCAACATTTTTGCAAACCTGCTGCTCCAAGGAACAGTGCTTACTTAATCAGCAGGTTTTTTCCCCCTCATTGTTTAATGTGTGGGCCTATCCCTTTGTTATTGCAAACTATGCATTTCCTCTGCGGCTTTTCTATGGTGGTCATCATTATAGTATATTTGTATTTCACAATTTATTTTCAGAACACTTCTGAGATAAGACAGTATTTATTACAATACTGAGGTACACAGAGAACTGAGGTACACAGAGATTCAAGTCAAACATATCCACTAATTTTGGGTGTGATACCCTGGATCTGATTTTTTAGAGTACTTAGCATCAGATAGCACTTTATATGCACAAGCACACCTCCCACTTCCATTTGCTGCTTTGGGTAATCAGCACTTCTGCAAATCAGACTCCAGGATCTCAAGTCAAGCACTAGAAAATGAGAAATACACAGTTAGGGTTTACCTACACAACCCTCAGCAGTAAGTCTGTAAGACTACATCTAGACTGCAGGCTTCTTTCAGAAGAAGCTTTTCTGGAGATCTCTTCGGAAAAACTTTTTTAGAAAGAAAGCATTTACACAGCAAAAGTGCAACGAAAAAGCAATGCGCTTTTTCGAAAGATAGCATCCACATTGATTGGATGCTATCTCGCATTTCAGCTGTGATTACTGTGGACGGAGTGGCCACCAGGGCAACTATGGTTTTTCCCAGAGGCCTCTTCTTTCAAAAAAACACTGTGTTCCACGTCCACACACGCCTTTTTCCGAAAAATCTTTTTTGGAAAAAGGCTTCTTCCTCGTAGAAAGAGGTTTACCACTGTCAAAAAAACCCCCTCTGTTCTTCCGACTTTCTGCTGAAAGAACGCAATAGCCGTGTGGATGTAAGTGTAGTTCTTCTGGAAAAATGGCTGTTTTTCCGGAAAAACTCTGCAGTGTAGACATACCCTAAGCCTGGTTTAAAAGAGTTCCTAAACATAGTTACCATGCTATAAATAGCTATGTAGATGTTGCAATTCAGGCTTGAGCTTGGGGTGTGAAGGCTGGAGCCTGAGCCACAAGTTAAAAGCTCTTTTTAGCACAATAGCGTGAGCCCCAAAAGTCTGTCAATTCAGACTCTGAGGTTTGCTGCCACTGGCTACTGCCAGCTGGGTACATGTACCCTCATTGACTACTCTAGAACATGTGGTTTAAGTGATGTGATTAGCATCACATAGAAACTAGAATCTAATGCTCCAGGGCCACATTCAACTGCCTTCTCTTTCTAGCTCATTCACTAGACAGAGCTCAACTGGAGCAAAAAATTAAGTAACTGTTCTACAACAGCCTCCTTCACTACACATCCCTGATTTACCCTCAGAACAGGTCTGTCCTATGCACTGAATGAGGCAGGTGTCCTGTTGAAGAAATTGCTCCCTGAGTGGGCTCAGGCCTGGGGTGGGGATTGGGGTGCTCCCAGACAGCAGCACAGCAGGGCTAAGGCAGGCTCCCTGGACATGGACGGGGGTAGCTCGCTCCACACACTGTCCTCACCTGCAGCACCACTGCCATAGCACCCATTGGCTGCAGTTCCTGGATAACAGGAGCTTGGGAGTTGGCTCTTGGGAAAGGAGCAGCACACTGAGACCATCTCCTTTCCTCTAGGGGCTGCAGGGACATACCGGCCACTTCCAGGAGCAGTGCAGAGCCAGGGCAGGCAAGGAGCCTGCCTTAGCCCCTTGGCACCATTGGATTTTTGGCAGACTAAAATCTCCTTGTTTGGCTTCTTTAGCCTCTGAAAGATCGAACCGGTTCTAGGAGATTCCCAGCGAAACTGGGAGGGATGGCAACATTATGTCCCGGTCCTGTCCATTCTCCACCTCTTGTTCCTTATTTCAGTACCATTCTCCCTGACTACCCAAATCCAGTCTTTATTCCACAGGCTCCTTATCCCAAATCAAGTCTCTTTCGTAAACTCTTGTCTCACCCCCTGGATTTCCCAATCCCAGTCTTCTTGCCCTGTTATCTCCAGTTCCTACCCCCACACTTTCGCTCAGAGGGGGATAAACTATGGCCTGCAGGCCACATCCAGCTTACTGGATCCTTCTGTCCAGCCCCAGCCTGAGTTCCCACTCATGGAGGCCAGCCTGTTGGCCCTCTCCTTCTGCCCTTCTGGGAAACAGCAGTACAGTTCTATGAATCTATCACCCAATATGTACACTAGAAATATGTGTTAAAGCTGGAGTTAGGGGTGATGCCTTTTACTTCAATTAAGCAGTGACAGTTTACCTATGCTCCCTTATAACTTATTTTCACATCTACGGACAGGCTCAGTTTCCTCAATATTCAGTAACGCCTGTTGTGGAGCAGATACACCATTCTAACCTAAAAGGCCAAATTCTCCTCAACTATGTCCCATGGATATCAATTTAAATATTCTGCTCTCCCGCTCTCTCTCTCTCAGATCTCCATGCAGAATTGAGATATGTTTGCTTTGGGAAATTATGATACAGCCCTAAGCTATTAGCTTTAAGAACTTATTCTTATAAGCGGATTTCACCAAACTGTTGGAATGCTACTTTCATCTGCAAATATACAAACTAGATTTTACTTTAAACACCGGTAAACATTTTCATTCAATGGATATTACAATGGCTTCTTAATCACTAATATCAGTTACCTCAGTGCACAGATTTGCTATGTATTTTCACACTTCTGTATCAAGTGAATTCAAGGCAAAATAAAATATGAAGGATGCTGTTGCTACCTATGTTGATAGCTGTTTCTTGTTTGTCGCCTGTCAGGATCCATATCTTGATTTCTGCTTTCATTAGTGTTGCTATAGTTTCTGGAACACCTGCTTGAAGGCGGTCCTCAATGGCTGTAGCTCCAAGAAGCAGTAAATCCTTAAACAAACATCAGAATTTGAGGGGTTGTTTTCTTTAGGCCAATATCTGCTTAGAACACACTTAAAAGAGGGCATTAATGACTGTGAGCTGTGCCTCATCACTAATGCAGTGTTTTGACAAGCAATGAAGAAGTTATTCACCTAGTGCCGTAACAATAGCTCTTTGAGATATGCGTCCTTGTGGGCGCTTCACTGTAGGTGTATCTGCACTGCTGATCAGAGAACTTCGGTAATAGTGTCCAATAAGCCTGCACATGATCTGTTTCTCCTCTTGCTGCTCCTGAGGCAAGTCAGCATGTGTAGGTGAACACCCTTGGGTTCCTTCTCTCTCACAGAGACATTGACAAGAACTTAGAAAAAGAGGGGAGGAGGAGGAGGTTTGGAGCACCCACAGAGAGAGACATCCTGAAGAACCATTGTTACTGCACAAAGTGAGTAACTTCTTTGAGTAGTGTCCCTGTGGGTGTGCCTTCTGGAGGGCTGGGGCTTCAGCATTGAGTCCATTATAAATCACACACAAATCACACTGTTGTACAACCAAAGATGATGCTGGCAGCAGAGTTCCTGGTGATTACATAATGTTCTGAGAAAGTGTGGGCTGATAACCATGTTGTCAGTCTACAGATCTCCACAGCAGGGACATTCTTAAAGGAGACAGATAAGGAAATCAACTTCCATGAGAAGTAACAGTAGTTAGAATTAGGATCTCTAATTCGAACTACCTACTCGGTGCCGCGTGTAGCCGCGAGCACGGAGTTCGGACTAAGGGGGATTTAAAAATGGTGGCGCCCGGGAACATGCAAATGAAGCCCGGGATATTTAAATCCCGGGCTTCATTTGCAACTCCGGTTGCCCTCATTTGCCTACCTAGCTCGAACTAACGAGCTAGTGTAGACATACCCTTAGTGTTTGAGTGTGACAGCACTAAATACCCCTCAACAGCATGGTGGAAAGCTGTAACAGTGGCTAGCTGCACCATGAAAGAGTGCTGAGAGAGACCCAATTTATTCAGGATTAATCCACAGTCCAGGATGTGTGGAAGATTCATGTATGTTGGGGGAGACTTGTTGGGATGTGCATCAAATTTAAAACCTGGACCATTTTTGCAGGTAAGTATGTTGAGTCAAGGACTTTCTGCTGTAGAACAGAACCTCTTGTACCTCTCTTGAACAGGAGCTTTCTAGGTGTTGGAACCAAGCAGGAGCCATGCCTTGTGGCAGAGAATCCCCAAATTGTTATATAGGGTACATCCTCTATTGTCTGAGAGGACCTATGGAGTGAATCAGAGAGAGATTTGAAAGTATGTTGTGAGCTACTATAGGTAAGGATACCAGGTCAATCTTTGCCAAGTAGAAGTAATGAGAATGACATGGGCTCCATCTTTTTATTTTCTGCAGGACCTTCAACAGTAGGAGAAATGAAGGGAAGGCACAGAGAAAGTCCCTGTTCCAGAGCTAAGGAAAGCATCGCCCAGGGAGTGTAGATTCATCCCCGTTCTGAACCAGTAGCGTGAACATTTCTTGTTTACGTAAGTGAAACATATCTGTGGACAGTGTCCCCCATCGTCCAAATACATTGTGAAATACTGTTGAGTGTAGCTCCCATTCCTTGTTATGTGGGAATTTGCGACTGAAACTGTCTATCACATTTTGTGTGCCTGAGAGGAATGTTGCAGACAACATAACTTCGTGGGACATTCACCAATGGCACAGCCTCATCATTTCTGCACATAGGGAAGGTGAACTGGCTCTATCTCACCCTCCCATTGATTGATGTAGTACATACAGCCTATCTTGCTCGTCAGGATCTTTGAGTGCCATCCTGCGATCAGCAGAAGGAATTGAATGCAAGGGCATTCCTGACTGCTCTTAGCTCAAGGAAACTGATGTGAAAGGACATCTTCCTGGGCAACAATTTGTCTTGTGTTGTCATGCTGTTTAGATGCACACCCCCACTCTATGAATGATGTGTTGGTGGTGAGAAGCAATAATGGTAATGTTTGTGAGAAGGGGAATCCCTTTGCAAATCTTGGCTGGGTCCTTCCACCAGTCGAAAGAATTTTTGATCCCTTTGGGTGATGACAGAAATGTGTCCAATCTGTCTCTCTTTGGTCTGCAAATTAAGCTGAACCACATCTGAAGGCACTGCATGTGACATCTGGTGTGTGGTAGTTCCACTGTGTCTGCTGCAATATGCCCCAAGAGTTGGAGGCAAAGCCTGACTGATATCTGCAGGCTGCTTTAAACAGGGTCTATGAGCATAACTAAGGACAGGAACATGTTAAGACAGGAGGGTCTGACCTCTAACAAGTTGAGGACAGCCTCTATGAATTCCAGGCATTGCAGTGAGTACGGGTTGACTTCTGGGTATTGATCTGTAGGCTCAGTTCTGTAAACAAGCACATCGTAGATTTGGTGACTTGGTGAGCCTCCTGGCGAGATCTGTCTGGGTAAAGACAGATCATTATCCTTTTGGGAATTCAAATTAATGGATGACACTGAGAGAACACTGGAAAATACTCCTGGGACCAGTGACAGCCCAAAAAGGAGCACTCTGTATTGGTGGTGGTGATTTCCCAGAGTGAAACTGAGATCATCTGTGAGTTGGTAGGACTGAGGTATGAAAATGGGCAAACCAGTTTCCCTGTTCCAGTGCTGGATGATAAAGTGACCATCTTGAATTTTTGAGGTCTGAGACTTCATATAGGTCTCTCTAAGCTCCCTTTCTTTTGGATACTAGAAAATAGAAAAATTCTTTGCCTCATAGATGTTGAGATACTGGTACTGTGGCTCCAGATGGAGGAGACAATATACCTCTTTTCATAGTAGATGCTTGTGAGAGGAACAGGAAAGGGGGGAGAGGTAAAATGAATAGAGTACCCCGTCTGAATGATCTCTAGGATCCATCAGTCTAATGTTAGTGTTCGCAGACACAGCAGATTGCTGACAATTGGTGGCCAAATGCATATAACACGTTGGTTAGCTAAATCAGGTAGATGATGGTTTAAAAGCTCTTTGACCCATCTGTCAAAACCACTGTTTGCACATAGAGAACTAGGATGAAGAATGTGGGCCAGGTAGTTTGCACTTAGGGAATTTCACTTTCTTCTACACTTTTGCTGAATGAGGCCTTCCTTGAGGCAATGATGCACTGTGACTAGGAGTATTTGTCTGCAATCAGGATTTTTTGAGAGGCAAACGGGGCATACCCCAGCAGAAGAAGAGAAAGGAGTAGGAAAAAAATGAAGGTTTTGTTTATTTTCAAGGGCAAAATAAGAAAGGAGGAAAAAACCTAGAACTATAAATGGGAAACTAACTAGCTATAGATATGTGAAACAAAGCAATACTTATAATGGACTACTAATAGCTTCAACTCTGGCTAGAAGCAGTGGAGAAGGACCTGAGGAAGGTTTGCCCATGCGTGCAGACTAGTCTCGTGGTGCAGTAGAAGCATGTGTGAGCCTAACAGACATTGCTATTGAATTTCTCTGATCAGCACTGTAGGGTTGCAAGAGCACCTACAGTGGAGCACCCATAGAAACACTACTTAAAAAAGAAATATAGTACAGTATTTTTTTGGTGTAGCTCTTCTATTTCTTCTGCATACAGCCCACATTTCAGAAATATATATTAGGAACCAAATGTTTCTGATCAGGAAGATGGCAACATTTCAAAAGTAATTAACTGAAGCTCCACAACTTTAAAACTACCGGCAGATGAACATACATACTGGCGCATTTACTAATCACCATAGAAACACGCTTGAATGGTCATAATCTGTATTTCTGAAGCTCAGAAAACACCTGGAGTCACGTCATTTAAAGCTATTTTCCCTCCCATAAAATGTATACACAGCCTGCATACAATCACTCAAGGCTAAAATTATTGCAATTATTTACGGATATAATCAGGTCATATATAACACAAATGGAATGAATACTGAACAATTCAAGTATCTGTACTGTATCTACATATTCCATATTTCTGGAAAGAAAAAGAATGTCCCATACAACTAGTTAGTGCTACAGAGTTACGCACATTTTTCTGAAATTTTAGGGGCACGGCAGGAAAGGATTTGGACATATTATAGAAAATATGGCAGACAAAATACTGCAGAAGTAAAAGCAGCTAACTTTGCCAAATAAAGATGCGGTCCTATTTACCAGTTTTAACTCTAAGAAAATTTCAGTAATCCATTAGCCAAAGGAGAGGGGATTTTTTTATACACTGTAATAATTTAACTGTGTTATTTGTAATTTTATAGATAAATCACGGGAAAAAAATCAGTCACAGACTGAAAATGTCTTGTGGATTGAGAACTAGAAAAATAAATATGAAAACTGGAGTGGATACAACAGGAGGAGAGAGAGAGAAAGAGAGTGCACATAGGTGTATGTAAAATATATACATGCTGTGTATTCCAGTAGATGTATTTATTAGTTCAACATGTGATATATTTAGCAAAATAATCCTGCTTGATGCCTATGGAACTATTCACATGAATAAGGTAAGCAGGATTTTGCCCACAGCAGTGTAAATGTCTGCACTTGTTACCTTTTCAATGATCTCATAGCACTCCTCCAACCTTTGAGTTCTGTCTTTCAAAGTTGTGCTGGCTTCATTATAAACATTTAACCATTCTTGATAAGAATCTTCTGACAGGTCTGCATATGCAATGCACAGAGTCCTCAAACCTACCAAACAGAATATAGATGTTGCACACATTAACCTAATGATGGGGAGGGTCACATCATTAAAATCCTTCTGGAATGAACCAGCTGATGCTAAACACCTGTCCCTCTCCTGGAGTAAATGACAGTTATGCATACATAAGTAAAGCGACATTTAGCTCTAGTAAAGCAAGCCAATTTAACCCAAATAAGGAAGATTGTGGATTAATTTACACTGGCATAAATCTAGACAATTCCACTGATTATGTAGGATTTATATCAGTGTAATCAAGATCAGTAGCAGGCCTAATATGCACAAATCTCTTCTTAATTTTCAATATTGCAATTTATCAATATTGGAGCAACAACAGTATCTTCCGTCTTCTAATTTTGCATTTGAGGTTGAAAACCCCAGTGAGGTTGATAAGCATTAACATTATTATACTTCAACAGCAGATACTCATCCCAAATTACTGCTCATCCCAATACTTCCTTTTCAGAGAAGAGAATGTATTCTCGCCCTCCATGCATGCATATGGTTCACAGTTATGTGAACAAATGGAGAGTAGGCCCCCACTGAGCATGAAACAGATCATTTTATTAGACAGCTGATCAAGGTTAACATATATGAGACTATGTCTACACTACAAAATAAGTCAATTTAATTTATACTGGCACACAACCATTGGTGTTATTAAGTTGCTTGTGTGTGCACACAGTTCAGTGTCACTTCTTTCAGAAGTGCGTGTTCTCACCAGGAGTGCTTGTATCAACTGGACTATCAGTGTGGGGCATTGTGGCATAGCCCCTGAAAGCTGGAAACAGTCAATGTAAGCATCAACTTAATTACATCATCTGCGACTCTATGCTGCTTAGGGAGATAGTGTTACTAAATTGGCATAGAGAGGTGCTTACGTCAGCAGGAGTCAAATTGAAGTGAAGACTTTTTTCCACAGCTAGGTCAACTCAGGATCACTTATGTCAACTTAACTGTATAGAGCAGACCAGGCCTAAGTAAAGATTTTTATTCTGGCATGGGTCAGCTAGCAAAAGGAGGATGTGTGCCATATAAAATAGAAAGATTTTATTATTGGGGATAGGGGAGTTCACAGAACTGGAAAAAATATTTAGTCTGAAAAAATAACAGGTTCAGACTTAGGAAGAATGATCCATCAATTCATGTTTTTATAGTCATAAAGTAAAAAGTATAAAAATGAAATAAAACCCATAACCCTCATAGCACTTCCTTGTGAATGTATGTGTTATGAATTTGTCACCAGTAAAATAAAAAGTTGGCATGTTTGATTGTAGAAAGTAAGCTCCTGGAGGGGAGACCAGTGAACCAAATTCAGACATGACTCTACATGAGTCAAAGTTGTAATGTAAACCAGCTCTCTCAGGTTGTATGTTGAGATGCGGAGGGCCTAATTTTCATGTCTTCTGATTTTACACTGCTGTAATTCCACTGATTTCAGCTTAGCTACTCCTGATTTACAGTTGGGAAAGATGAGATCAGAAACAAGTCCCTATCTCCCTTATTCCTAGGCAAGACTCAGTACTGCTAGACTTTACACATAGGGGAGTTTAATTTACATATACTACACCTCACCTATGAATTTGTCTTTGTATCTTTGTATAATAAGTATATTATCTTGTTCAGCATGGAACAATCTGTTGGCATTTAAAAATTAATACATACAAGAATAATAATAATTTGAAAGTTTGATTCATACTTGCGTACTGTTTCACTTACCTTCTGTGGCAAAGTATTCAAGATGCAATAGTGTTTGCTCCATATACTGGGAATCTTTTGAAAGTCTCTCAAAAATAACATTATCCTATTAAAACCAAATTAAATATAAAGAGTAAATTCACATGTAAACTTTCCATTCAAGTGCCTGCAATGCACAAGTGTTCAAACCCCCACCCCCAGATCTAACTGATGTGAGGTGCTTAAAGTGAGCATGGAAGTATCTACAAATTTCTAGCTCCATTTAGAAAACCAAATACGAACACACATACTGTTTCTTTAGATTTTTCTTCTGTTGCCTCCAAACTCATTACACTGTTATAAAAATCTAGAAAACGGTACCCCAGCCATTACTGCCTGTGAGTATTTCTGTGACTGATAAAGGTGGGAAGGGAGAGGGCGAAGGAATGGAAAGAGACAGCTTGCCTGATAAATCAAGAACTGAAAAAAGTATAAAAAACATTAAAAATAAAGTTTTTTTTCTTTTATATCTAGATGTACTTCAAACACCATTTTACATAAATAATTTTTAATAATCACCTTCATTATTTTATGAAACCAAGAGAGGAAAATACAAACTCACTTTCAAACGTTATGGTAACAACTTTTCTTAAAACAAAACAAGCTAACTTTTAGGATGATTCTTTCCTCCCCTGATCTTGCGATTGTTATGGCCCCTTTCTGGCTGCGAAAGGGTCTTATCTTGTTGCCACTGAAAACAATGGCAAAACTTCCACTAATGTCAGTGGAGCACCACAATCTCTCTCCTCTTTCGTCTTCCCAGTGCTAGTTCTGTGATGTATAACAGCTCTAACACACAGCAACACAAAAACAACAGCGAGAAGACGAGAACAGCAGTGTAAAAACAGAAATGGTAAGAACTGTGATGGGACTGGAAATGCAGAGGCCAGACCTGGTCAGTTCTACTGGGTGTGGATTTGTGTGTGACTTTCCAGAAGTTTGAAGTAATGTATAATTACAATGAGTTGATTCACCTCTGTTACACAGCCTTCATGCTGGCATTACTCCACTGAAATCAGTGAAGCTACACTGGAGTACAGTAGATTGTCATCCAGCCCTGCCTTTCAAATGATTTTTAAAAATGTCCTCATGTGCACAGCAGTAAATCAGAGCTTTACTGTAAAGAGTCACGGAAGTAGCACTGTTGAAATAAACAGAGATTTAATTCTATATGATAAAATTGAGCCACCCTCCATCACTTTCCACTGAACAGCTGTCGTTGTTGATGTTTCTCATTTTTTATAAAAATAACAAGGAGTCCTGTGGCACCTTAAAGACTAATAGATTTATTTGGGCATAAGTTTTTGTTGGTAAAAACCACTAACAGATGCACTGGAGTAGAAATTACAGAGGCAGGGATATATATGTGCTAGTATATTAAAAGAAGATAGTTACTTATCAAGTGTAGGACCAGCGGTTGATGGGGAGATGTGAATACCAAGAGAGGGAAAATTGCCTTTGTAGTGAGAAAAACAATTCTAAATCCTTAAGGAGAAGCTGTGGTCATCATGAATAGGTCAGATTATGAAAAGAAGGCTGCCAGACAACTCTTCAACATCATTCCACAGGCCACTATGCTCTGATCCCACTGAGGAATACCAAAAGAAACTACTGCTCAAAAAACTCTCTGCAATAGCACGAGACCAAATCTACACAGACACACCTCAAGAGCCCCAATCTTTATCTAAGATCCAGAAACATGGAAATCCTGGACACCCCATCATCTTAGGCATTGACACTCATACTTCAGGGTTGTCCAGCTATGTGGACTCTCTCCTCAGACCCTACACTACCAGAACTCCTAGCTATCTTCGAGATATCTCTGACTTTCTGAGGAAACTACAGAACATCAGTGATCTTCCTGAAAACACCATCCTGGCCACCATGGATGTAGAACTCTTTAGAGCAACATTCCACATGAGGATGAACCATAAGCTGTCAGGAACACTATCCCCGATGATGCCAAAGCACCCCTGGGGGCTGAGCTCTGTGACTTTGATCTCACCCACAATCATTTCTGATTTGGGGACAATTTATACCTTCAAGTCAGACGCACTGTTATAGGTACCTGCATCATCCCACAGTATGACATTTTTTATGGCTGACCTAGAGCAGTGTTTCCTCAGCTCTCATCCATTAGCATGCCTATTCTACTTGCACTACATTGATGACATCTTTATCATATGGACCCTTGGGAAAGAGGCCCTTGAAGAATTTCCACCCCACTATCAATATCAGCCTGAACCAGTCCACACAAGAGATCCACTTCCTAGACACTACAGAACAAATAAATGATAGCCACATAAACACTACCTTCTACCAGAAACCTACAGACAGGTACTCTTACCTACTTGCCTCTAGCTTCCACCCAGGGCACACCAAATGATACATTGTCAACAGCCACTCCCCAAGGTACAACCTTATCTGCTGCAATCCCTCAGACAGAGACAAACACCTTCAAGATCTCTATCAAGCATTCTTAAAACTAAAATACCACCTGGAAAAGTGAAGAAACAGGTTGGCAGAGCCAGATGAGTACCCAGAAATCACCTACTGAAGGACAGGCTCAACAAGGAAAATAACAGAACACCATTGACCATCTCCTACAGCCCCCAGCTAAAACCCTCCAGTACATCATTGACAATCTGCAACCTATCCTGGAAAATGATCCTTCTCTTTCACAGCCCGTGGGAGACTGGCTTACAGAAAGCACCCCAGCCTGAAACAAATACTCACCAGCAGCCACGCAACACACCACAGAAACACTAACATGGGAACCTACCCATGCAACAAACCCCATTGCCAACTCCGTCCACATATCTGTACAAGTGACACCATCACACGACCTAACCTCATAACCCACAATATCAGAGGCTCAGCCACCTACACATCCACTAATGTGATATATGCCATCATGTGCCAGAAATACCCCTCTGCCATGTATATTGGCCAAATCAGACAGTCTCTACCCCAAAGAATAAATGTACACAAATCAGACATAAGGGAAGGTAACACAAAAACCAGTAGGAGAACACTTTAACCTGCCTGGAAACTCAGTAATGAATTTACAAGTGGCCATCCTCCTACAGAAATACTTCAAAACCAGATTACAAAGAGAAACAGCAGAGCTGCAATTCATTTGCAGATTTAACACAATCAAATTACCACAAAGTTCTCTCATTCCAAAGGCAATTTTCCTTCTCTTGGTATTCGCACTTCTTCATTAGCTGCTGGGAGTGAGCCACATGCACCCTGACTGAATTGGCCTCATTAACACTGGTCCTACATTTGACAAGTAACTCCCTTCTTTTGATATACTAGTACATATCCCTGCTACTGTAATTTCTACTCTAATGCATCTAATGAAGTGGTTTTTACCCACAAAGGATGCCCAAATAAATTTAATAGTTTTCAAGATGCCACAGTACTCCTTGTTTTGCAGACACATACTAACACGGCTGTCTGAGGGTATGGCTAAACTGTCTCTCTTTTTCGGAAGAGGTATGCAAAGAGCACTCGCATTTGCATACCTTCTTTCTTTTTTTCCCAGAAGAGGCTTTTCCGCCATTTGGCCCCATCTAAATGTTGAAAGCCCCCTTCTTCCTCGTAAAACGAGATTTACAGGGGGGGGGGTGTGAAAGAGGGGGGTTTCCAACATTTGGCCCTGTGTAGACAGGACCAAATGGCAGAAAAGCCTCTTCTGAGAAAAAAAACGCAAGAAGGTATGCAAATATGAGCACTATTTGCATACCTCTTCTCCCCCCCCCAAAAAAACAGTGTAGCTGTACCCTGAGTCTTGCCATTTCTATAGTCACTACAGTTTGGTACATTATCCCACCTGTTGGTGAAAGTACAAGCACAGCCTATTATGATCAGGGACAAGTAGTAGCAGCAGAGACAGAGATGGGAGAAAGGGGAAGATCAAGTGAGAGACTGGGCTAAATGCTTGAGAACAGACTCCAGTTTTGAAGATTCAGACCACAGTTTTTAGATGTCTAGCTTCCTGACTGTACCTGCATATCAGAGGAGGAATCCTGCCTGCACTGAAGTCAATGGCAAGACTCCCCTTTACTTCAATGCAGGCAGGTTTTCAGCTCAGGCATTGGGAAGCCTAGTTATATGTGCCTGCAAACAAAATCAGAGAAAAAGGTTAAGTCTCTTTTAAATATTTGGCCCCTAATGTGTGCAGCTAACAAATATTCATTAGAAGAGAGAAAATTTCAAACAATGGGGCTGCTGCAGCAGCTCGCAGTATTTCCACCATTCTCTGTTAGCAGTAGTGGGTTACTTACAGCCCCTTTGCAGTACAGACGTAGTCGCCCTGCTGGAGTTCGAACTATAACAGACATTCTCTTTCTGTTACTATGAGAAAACAAACAAAGTCATGTAAAACTGTTTTCTAATCAGATATATGGTTCAAGGAGTAAAAGCACAATCTGATTCACAATTTCCATATACTTGGCACATTTAAAACCGGGTCATACAAAACACTACTAATTCAACAGTATTCAACAATCTTACAAAAGCAGGGTAAACAATCTTCTTGCCTTCTGATCCTACAGTTATTTAATCAACGTGAACATTAATGGCCTGATTTATAGTAGTTTATGGCATACAGAAACACACCCAGACTGCACGTGTATTTGCACAACTTATGTACATAGGCAGTTACTGTGACTTCTTAAACTAATCTGGTGTTCCTGAAGTTGGTAACCTGCATGCACAGACATTGGCTCAAGCAATTAATGTAATTACACACACAAATTAGTCATGAATTGGATGTGTGAGTGTCTATGCCTATAAATTTTTAAAAACATGCCCCAAATAATTTACCATAACTTTTTAAAAACAAACAGGGTTCATAAAGTAGCAGGATCAGTTAATGAAGGAAAGGGCGGGCAGGAATGGTGCCCCTAACTTCTGTTCGCAGAAGCTGGGAACGGGTGACAAAGAATGGATCACCTGATGATTATCTTTTCTGTTTTCTGGGGCACCTGGCTATTGCCACTGTTGGAAGAATGGATAGTGGCCTAGTCTGGCCCTGTATGACTGTTCTTATGTTCTAAAGATAAACCTACAGAATATTTCATTTCAAAAATACAATTGATTATCATATAGAAACGTGTTCTGTTGACTAAGTACCTTCCTTTCAATGCTGATACACTTCAAGACTATGGGGCAGAATGCATATCCCTTCAGAAAGGGGAAATGCTTTGTACTGCTTAACTACCACTCATCTGAATCTTTCTTAAGGATCAAAACTAATGGGCTCCCATCAGGGTCCCACCTAATACAGAAGGATGGTGGCTAAGAAGTGTGTCTTGGAAGTTCAAGAGGATGCAGGGGAGAGAGAGAGAGAAACAGAGTTGAAGACAATATCACAGTTATAAATGGAAAGACTGCACCTTTAACTCCAGACTGCAAAAGATAACAGAAAAACATCAACAATTTGATGGAAATTCAGAGAACAGCAACAAAAATAATTTTAAAGATTTGCTTGCAAGAAAAGAACAAAAGCTTATAAGGAAAGATGGATATGCTAACACTCTATTATGCAATATTGATTTCAAGAAGGAATAAAATATTGGCTAGAGTTGTTTAAGCAGGTATAACTAGGAGTAATGAGAGACAAATGAAAAAATTAGGCTGGATGTTAGGAAAACTACATTTGGGATATATTATATGGCAGAACAGTCTCCCATAGGACATGGGGTGGTGAACACTTGGATAATTTCTAACCGGAGACTCAAGAATATGCAGTAGCATACAAATCCTGATGCTGTCTAAGATATCAATTAGATAACTAGGGCTATGTCTAAACTACATTCCTCTTTCGAAAGAGGGATGTAAATTAGGCAGATCAAAAGTGCAAATGAAGTGGGGATTTAAATATCCTGCGCTTCATTTGCATAATCGTGTCACAGAGTTCTTTCGAAAAAGGGTATTTCTAAAGTGAAACCACCGTCTAGACACAATTCTTTCAGGAAAAAAAAACCTTTTTCAAAAGATCTTGTACTCCTGAGGGGGAAAAGGGAGTTTTTTTGTTTTTTTTTCAAAAGAACCGCGTCTAGACGGCAGTTTAATTTTTGAAATACCCTTTTTTGAAAGAATGCTGTGACGCAATTATATATTTAAATCCCCACTTCATTTGCACTTTCCATCTGCCTAATTTACATCCCTCTTTCAAAAGAGGGATGTAGTTTAGACATGCCCTTAATGGGTATTTTTAACTTCTAAGAATTATGCATGTTATTAAGGGACCTAGGCACTGTTCCCACAAATGAAGCAAGAGGACTGATTTCATAAACCCTGGCAAAATGTCAATAAAAAGAATACTATAAACACACTGTAAACAAACCTCCTGTTTTAGAAGAAATTATGCAACAAATGAATGCAGGATTCTTCAAAACATACAATGGATGAAAAATGGGGACTTTCATGCTTCTCTTTAAAACATTAATTTTGCCTTAGTAGTAAATTCCATTTTCTGAGTTTTCCCCCAATTACCAAAAAACAAGATGGGTTCATCTGACACGCCACAATGCTAGGCAGACTCTCCCACTAAGTAGATGGAGTTTTGTGCCCCTTCCCTGTAGTAATTTGTGCACTAAAGATTCAGGCAAACTTTCCTAGCAAATAATTAGCTTTATGCTTGAAACCAAAACAAAACACAGTATGTAAAAAGAACATAGAGTTTCAAAGTAGAGCATACACAAATCAGGAAATATCAAAGCTGATACTGGTCACATAATCATAACTCTCTTCCTACAACTTTAACTCGACTCCTTGTACACATGCATTCAATATCAAGTTTGGGTCTCTATTTCTCTACAAGACTTTTATATCAATCTAACTCCACAGAAATCAAACAAGTCAGACTGGCATAAATCAGAGCAGAGAACTGGATCCTGTGAATGAAGCAGGGGTCTTAGTTCAGAGCCTCAATTTGGTTGAAATTCTAAGGATATTTCAGAAATAACAAAAAGCAATGATGGAATTAAAGCATATTGTAAATACACAGGCACAAGCGGACAGAGTAAAGAGATTTTGAGCAATCTTAGCCATGGCATGTCCGGTCTTTTCAGTATTTTACTTAAACTTTTTTTAAAATGTTTTTGTAGAACTTTACTTCCTTTTGTGTGCACCTTCAATAATCATATGGAATGAAGCAAGACTTCTGGTAAGTTTGATAAGATAAAGTACATCAGAGAGTGTTTGTTTTCCTTGTCTCGTTTATCAAAACAAGTCCAGAAGCTCTCCAGAAAACTAATAGATCAGGGGAGATTCTATCCCCACCAAGTATTGGAATTGTGTGAGCAGTCTCTTTGCTGGAGTAAGATACTACTATGGATGAGGGAGAGACAGGATAGCAACGAGAATTCTATCTGTGGGCCCAAAGAGAATCCACAAAGGGCCAGAAAAAATCCCAGTAGTCAAAAGATGCAGGGAATATCTGTGAACAGAAACCCTTCTACTCCCAGAGCTTGGGTCCCTGTATGACAACTCCACTCCCGTTATAGAGGTTACAAAGCAAGTCCAGACATCCACAAGACCCAGAATGAGGCCATGAGGCATGTCTGAGGAACATTCAGAGAAGGCAAGGAAGAGGGAAACACAACGTAGCCAAATCTTCCCCCTCACTGTCCTCTTCAGCAGGCAGGGTCAGAAGTGTCCACAAAGAAGGCCAACGCAACAGCTGAAGGCCAAACCTGGCCTTAGTCCACTGAACAGAGTGGGGGCAAGCAGAATAAATGGTAGGAAATCCCAGTCAGACTAGCACAACCCAAACCCAGACACAAAACACCTCTTGCTTGTTGCCTTCTCTTCTTTGAAAGAGAGCCATCTCTATCTTCTCAGCAGAAGGAAAAGCTATGGGTCTGACCCTGTTATGCTAAGGTTCTCTTACTCAGTCAGATGAATGCAAAGGAATCTAGTGTAAATAAGAATTAGGTCTGAAGTCTCTCTTGCTGGGAAGCAGAAGGGAGACTGGAACTTGGGTGGTCAGGCGCTCCCAAAAGAGAGGCATGACATTTCCCCCAAGTGGGAGATTCCATCTACTTGTATGGAAAGTATGAATTATATTTTGTACTTATGCAGTGCTTTTTAATCTGACAATCTCAAAGAATTTTACTGAGGTAAGGTGAGACTCATTAGCCCCATTTAACAGGTGAGAAAATTTAGGCACAGAGAAATGAAGTGATCTGCCCAGGGACAAACTACAAGTCTCTGACAGAGCCAGAACCAGAAAAGATGTCTCTTGTCCTCCATTTCCATGTTTGACCACTAAACCTGCAACTCCCATTTGTAAGGAGGAGGAGCAACTCATTCACTCCATATTGAAAAGAATGGCAAATCTAAAAGAAAATGGAAGATTTAACTAGTCAACCATCTACAATTTCTTTACATTCCAAAGAATCTAATTATTAGTCATGTTATTAGCATATTTTTGCTCTTAGGGTGCGTCTACACTGCAGGGTTTAACTCAAAATAAGCTGCACAAATTGAGCTACATCAATTGCGTATTTATTTCAAAATTGCTTATTTCAAGATAGGGAGCGTCTACAAAGCACTTATTTCGAAACAGAGCTCTCTTCCTCCAACTTCCCTTATTCCTCGTATAATGAGGGTTACAGGTGTCAGAGTAAGAAGTCCTCCAGCTTGACAGTATTTTGTCACTATTTTGAAATAACTGCTGTGTAGACACAGACTAAGTTATTTTGAAATAATGCTAGTTATTTTGAAATAGTGTGGCAGTGTAGACATACCCTTATTCGCTGCCTTGCATTTATTCAATACCTGAAAAAGTAACTTACCTAGAAAACTCCAGCACATTAAGAATTTCAAAGGCGTCCTCTTTCCCCAGCTGCAGAAAAATAAATTGCACATAAAATTAAGATGATGTGAACAATGCATATATGTATAAAAGCATCATGAATTTCAAATACCCATGATGTCACATGATTGCAAATGTGATGTGGTGCTAGTTCCCTCTCCTGGTTAAAGAGTATACTGTCCTATTTCAGTAGCAAATTCAGCACTCACTTGCACTTGTACAACTCCAGTGACTTTCAATTTCTGTTACCTTATGAGCCCACTGATTTAGTGGAATTACAGCTATGCAACAGAGAGAATTCTAGCGCCCAATCTTTGCAGGCACATAAATATGCTTTAAAAAAGATTAAACATTTAAACATGCCAAGTAAAGGCTGCTGGCACAAGGAAAGAATTCAAATATGGTCACAAAGATAATAGATAAACAGTGCGCCACCTGGATAAAAATTTACCCAACAAAAGCAGAAATGTTACTGCGGTAGCAGATCTGAACAGGCCAAATAAGTGACTCTCCAAAAAGTGTGTTCTTGTATTTCATGTGTCAGACTGATGTGTGGGACCCCTATGCAAATGAGAAACATTTTCTGGTGAAAACTGCTGCATTTAGCAGCAAATCCAGCTACAATCAACCATCCTCCCCTGCACAAGCACAGCCTTTCATAGTTTCCATGAAACCTGTTTGATTCTACTGCACTGGGAAGCAAGTGCTCAGATAGGCTTAGCTATTTTAGTGATAGCACCTGGTGCGAAGGCCCTGGGCAGTTCCAGACAAACCTGCACATCAGGACCTACAGTGCGCTTTTAAAACCAAGTAACAGTGTTCTAAAATGTCCTAACAACTTCCCTGACTTCCTCTAAACAAGGCTGAGAAAAGGTGGTGCTGTTAGGAAAATATCTGTACTGAAGCTCAGACTGCAAGTGCACCAGACTGATGGCTGTGCCCTACCACCAGCTCCCAAAGGGAGTATTCAGCCTTTGTGATGCGGTGACTAGCACTGGTGATTTACAAAACAAACACTTCTAGAACAGCATACAACAGTGACACAATGAACAAACTAAACCCAAAACCTCCTGGATGGATCCCACGGGCAGAGTTATCAACTGTCCACATTTATTAAACTCAATCTGTTCCATACACATCACATGCAAAAAGCACATCTTCACTAGGATATATTTTCAGTAGGATATACCTTCCTGATTCAGCTCTATTACAAGTCAGGACTTAGAAGTTAGAGACAATTACATATGTAATTACACTAGAGTTTATAGTGGTTAACGATATATTTTCTTTTTCCTTTGGCGGAAAATCTTCTCCCCGGTGCTCAGTTCAAATTAATGTGCTTCCCAGAGCATTCTATGGAGCAGCTTCAGTTTGCTACCTGGATTAGACTCTGTTGCTCTTTGCCTGCTCCACTGAGGAAAGATCTAAGGATTCACCTCTAGAAAGATCATTAGCGTTGCCCATCCCACCCTGCCAGACCCTGTCCACATATGGCCTGAGAGGGAGCCCTGCAGATCTGCCCTTGAACCATTCAAAGGGGCTGTATCCCATGCACATATCCTTGAAAGCTGCTGTATACCGCACACGCTCTACTTACCGCATCTATGATAACTGAATGTGGAGTTCTTCCTGTGAAGATATAGCCAAGCTTTTTTGCTCCTTTCACTAATGCCCCTTCATCTGTCAATACAAGGCACTTTGCTTTATTGGGAGCTGATCAGAAATATATTCAAGATCTCAATGGAAAAAACCCAACTCCCATAAGCACTGCACTACCATGAATCCCAGGATATGGACCAGGCAGCTACTGAATCAGAGATGTCCAAAATGAGCTACAGCAGCAGTTAAATTTTCCATCATAACCCTAAAGCATCTATGCTTGCCTTGGCATTCCTCCTATAAAATTGCATACAGATTAACAGAGCTGCACACATGTACTTTATAGCTGGTATTCTGTATATATTTGTTTTGTTGAAGCATTAACCTATCCTAAATGCTCCATTACTGAAGGACACTCATTGCTATATGTGCTTTCCACAACCAACTCTGTGTAAAATTTCATCAGTGATGTACCTGAATATTTGGATGCTAATATCTAAACCATATAATTAAAGTTATTAGCCTATTTATGTTCTATATGGATGTTATTGCAATTTATGTTCTATATGGATGTTATGACTTTAAAACCAAATTTTTTACTTTTGGATAATATAAGCACTATGTTCATGTGTACAGTTACTGCTTCCTTAACCTATGTATTATATAATTTTAACATTAGCTTTAAAAAAAAGTTTAAATCTGTTATTATTGAAGAGCCATAATTTGTCTCTTCATGTTACTTAAAGTTTTGTTTAAATGTCTCTGGAAAATTGGTAAGATCAAAGCTATATAAGTCAGTATTTACAGGAGGAATTTAATCTAGTTTCTGCTGGAATGATAAAAAAAATTCTTTCCATAAAGAAATTCACCATATCCTGTTGGAGACTGGGGAATGTAATGAAGAACTCAAATAATTCTGCAAGTTACAACTCAGAACCAGTGCCTCAGGCAGGGGGATATACCACTTGCTTAGAGAAAGACAAGTAATAAGGTCTCAATTCCCCATGTATCAGTAGGGTTTGCAACATCCAACTCCATAGATAACCCATGAGGAGCCTTCCCACATTCTGGCAGCAGAACTCAGTCTTCCTGTTATTGGCTCTTTACTCCACTTGTGTACCCAACCCGCCCTGAGGAGAAGTAAAGTGCACAGAGAGGAATTTATGCTCCCTGGCCCACATTAAGCACAGAACAAATCTCCACATGGTAGGATTAAAAAAAATTAAAGTATATAAAAAAACCCTCAGTCACTCAGGGGAGCTTGCCATGGAGCTATTTCTTCTCCCTATCTGTGAGTTAGTTCCTTCTAGTGCTCCTTTGTTCACCTCTGCACCACAGAATGGAGTGGAGTATGGGCCCCAGTAAATTCTGGACACAATTCTTCATTGCTTTATGTCCTCTGTAGTCATGTACATTACAGAAATGGGGTGCAAGATGCTGGCAAAGCAAAATGGTGACTGCCTTAACAGTTATTTTGTGCAGGAGCAAAGGACTACACAAAGAGCAAAGCAGTGAACAATCAGATACTGCTATCTCAATGACTGAGCTAGACTGTGACTGGTACCTGCAAGAATACAAGGAGGAGTTGGGGAGTCAATAATGTTATATTTATAATTTATAATGGCATTATTACAGTTATATTGAGGCAACCTTCCTAGTTATCTCAAATGGCTGGCAAAAGTCATGGCTCCACTCCTCTACATTAGCCAGCAGAAGCAGCTGGTAGCAGTGGGGATCACCTCTGAAGAATGCAGCAATGGGTGGGCTCTCTCTGCACGAAGGGGAGTCTGGGGAGATAGTGTGCGCTCCAAGCAAGCTAGTATCCATAAAGCCCATTATTAGTGAGCCAAGAAAGGAGAGTTTGTTTGTTTTTTAAACATGCTATTTATAATCTATGAACGTATTTTTAAAAGTGCTTGACTCCCCTCCCCAGTCCCAGAAACAAAGGAGAAAATGACCAACCTGGGGAAGAGGCCTGGTAGATTATTGCATTTCCATCTCTCTCAGGAACAACAGTGTGACACACGGCCAGCAGAGTGAGGAACTCCTGTATGTGAGCAGCTGTGGGCTACAAGGAACATTACCAAGTTACTCATATTTTCACTACATGTAGATTAAATGTATAGACATGTTCTCAATTTTAAAACAGAATTCAGACAATTTAGATCTGTAATTCCCACCTCTCCTACTTAGTGTACTGCTTCCCTCACCTTTCAGTCATGCTAGAATATTAGAGATAGCAAGGGCCAGTTCTAATGAAGTCACATTTCAATCTATAAATAAATTACACACACACACACACACACACACACGAGTTGGAAAGCCAGAACCACTGTCCTTGCACTCAAAAAGCAAAAGGGGCTTGTTCTTGTACAGCCCTGCACCTTGAGTAGTCTTTTCCATCTTTGCAAGGTGAAAGCAAATGAAGTAGTGTAAAATACCACCATTGCCCTAGTAACTGGAATCACTGAGATTTGGTAGCATCAAATTTTCACCAAATTTACACTAGTGCAAATGACCACATTTAGAGCAAAGTAGTACAGGACTGGGCCCAGGTGCTCTGCCAGTAAGACTTGTGGAAACAACAGTTTAATTAGTTCTAAGAGAGATGTAAAAATTTATGAGTGGGATTATATGATGGGGTTGCCTATGATAGCTGGGGGCAGGGCTCACTTCTGCTAGTTCTTACTCACATGCTCAGGGTCTAATTTATTTCCGGGTGTGGAAGGAATTTCCCGCCAGGTCTGTCTAGCAGTAACCTCAGAAGAGTTTTCTATTCTTCTGCACTGTATAAATGCTAGTTTCTTGCTGAGATAATCAGTGTTAGGGATGTAGGTGACAAGTCGACTATCCAATAAGCATCTGACTTGACTAGTCACTTTCTCTCCCCTTGCTGCCTCTATCAGGAGAGAGTGTGTGTGGGGGGGGGGGGGGGGGAGATGTCTCCATAGCAGAGGTGGGCAAGAGTGCAATGGCAGCACTTCTGACTTTGAAATGTAGCAATAGCAGGGTTCTTGCTACATTTCAAAAGCAGAAGCACCATGGGAGCATGGAGCAAGTGGGGAACTCAAGCAGTCCCTCGTTGGCACTGCATGCCCTGTTTTTATGTTTTCTGTAACCCCACTGAATGACAATTCCTTATTTACAATTATATACTGCAGTTTATCAGTTAGCCAGTTTTTAACCCATTTAATGTGTGCCATGTTAATTTTATATCATTCTAGGTTTTTAATCAAAATATTGTGATGTACCAAGTACAACAACTTCGGTCATCTGAAGTGGGCTGTGCCCACAAAAGGTCATGATACCATCTACATGTCTTGTTAGTCTTTGAAGTGCTACCATACTGTTGTTGTTTTTTAAGTGTATCCTGTACAGACTAACTCAGCTACTCCTCTGCAGCTTTTGAAAATTAAACATTGACGATTCAGTGAGTTCCTCTGTCAGCTCTTTTAAAACTCTTAGACACAAGTTATCTGCTGATTTAAAATCTACTGATTTAAAAATGTCTAACTTCATACTTTCTATTTAACAGCATCCAACGATACCAGTGGAATGGAAAGAGCATTATCACTCTGCATCATCTGTTTTCAACCAAAATACAGAAAAGAAATATCTATAGAATATTTCTGATTTTTTTGCATTATCTATTATATATTTAAGAATTTGTCTGTCTGTCAATGAGTGAGTCTGTTTGTTCAAGAGCTCCTAAACAGTAAAAGTTAAGACCACCAAATTTGGTATGCATCTTCCTCTTATAATTTAAAGCAAGCAAAGGGTTTGGTTTGGGGAGAAGTGAGGGCTGATGCTCCCCCTCTCCACCCGCAATGTGTTCAGGGATGCATAAAACCATACAGAAAAGGCTATATCTAGATATAGGCAGAGTTTTATTGGAAAAAGATATGTAAATTGCAGTTTGCAGTTTGCATATCTTTTTCTGCTTTTTTTTTTTCGGAAGAGGCTTTTCCAAAATTTGGCCCATCTATACGGGGCCAAATTTTGGAAAAACCTCCTCTTTTGGAACATCCCTTATTCCTCTCACCAAGAGGAATACAGGGATGCCAAAAGAGTGCACCCGCTTTTTCTGAAACTGTTCCAAAAAAGCGGACTCGTTCCCTTGATGCGGCATAGCATTTTTTCCTGGAAAAACTCCGCAGGTTAGACATAGCCAGAGAAACATAGTCACCAGGCAAGTGAAAGGGGGTGGCTGGGGTTTGCACTTCCTCCTCCATCCAGGACTGCCCCAGCCTCAAGCTTCCCACCCCCCAGGTGCCCTGTAGGGAGGTTGTGGGGGGCAGGCTGCAGCTCCTGCCTTGCATTAGTACAGGAACACTGCTGACTATTCCTCTTTGTCAGGAAACAAGGGGAAATTGCACAGTTTGCTGCATTCCTCACTCTGGTTGGGCAGATGAACCTGGACCTGCCCCAGCAAGGAAGACATGCATCCTTCCCCTGAAAATCGCACTCGCATTTGCATATCTTCTTCCGATTCTTTTTGCGAAAGAGGTTTTTCCGACATTTAGCCCTGTGTAGATGGGGCCAAATGTTGGGGGAAAAACCCTCTTTCGCAAGATGTCTTATTTCTCTCAAATCTACACGAGGACAAATATAGGAAAAACCTCTTCCTCAAGAAGAATCAGAGGAAGATATGTAAATGCGAGCGTGATTTGCATATCTTCTTCCAAACAAAAATGGCAGTGTAGCCGTAGCCTGAACTCCTCATCCCCAGCTCCAGTTCACTTTGTATATTAATTTTGTGCTATGAATATTTTAATATCCTCTGTATAGTTAAGAATGGAATTTGACTCCCACAATTAGACCTGTATGGGACTGCACAGGTACATGTTGAGCAGAATCTGGATACATCCTGAGAAAATAATCATCTTACATATTATTACACCAGAGAGCAGAGACAACATTCAAGCACATGAACAGATGGTGTAGCATCAAAAAGAAATATGAGAAATGGACATTTTATTGTCTAGAAGGCTACATGCAGTTGCTGTGTTATTTTTAATGAAAACAGTGAAACTTATATCCCCATCTCCACAAAATATGGAGCCTAGTGGATTCTCATTTCAGCATATGTTGCTGTATGCCTTTGATGTCTATATGACAAATATATTACCTAGCCTATTATGTACTTTCACTATTCCTTTCCCTCGGAACCTGCCTTCCCCTGCATCATAGGTTTTAAGTGCTATCCCTTCCTCTATTTGTCTTATATGAAGCCAACAATTTAATTTGCTGCTGTCTTTATGCTTTTACAGTTTAAAATGGATTACATGGCAACCCAGCAATTCTATAGCAACCGATCACCAAACTGTGAGGCCTGACGCTTCAGCTCTTTCACACAGCTGTCATTTGTTTTCTTGCTATATTATTCCAGCACTGACACAGGATGTTCAAAATATATCAGAATTATGTGCAAAGATCATCATGTTCATTAACAACTTCTGTTGTTGTAATTATGATTCTTCATTTGAAGTTTACCTTCCGACTGCATGGCCTATCTGATCCTGCTTTATTAGTTATGGTTTTCCATTAACAGAGTAGAACTAGGGCTGTCGATTAATTGCAGTAAACTCATGTGATTAAATCAAATTAATTGCAATTTAAAAAACTAATCAAGATTACTCGCAGTTTTAATCGCACAGTTACCAAGTGAAATGTATTAAATAGTTTGGATGCTTTTCTGTGTTTTCAAATATATTGATTTCAATGCAACACAGAATACAAAGTGTACAGTGCTCACATTACATTATTTTATCATAAATATTTGCACTGCGAAAATAAGCAGAAGACATAGTATTTTTCAATTCTCATACAAGTACAATTTCTTTATCATGACAGCACATCTTAGAAATGAAGCATTTTTGTTACATAACTGCACTCAGAAACAAAACAATGTAAAACGTATAGCCTACAAGTTCACCCAGTCCTACTTCTTGTTCTGCCAATTGCTAAGAGAAACATTTACGGGAGATAATGCTGCCTGCTTCTTATTTGTCACCTGAAAGTGAGAAATGGCACATTTGCAGTTGGCACTACATGCTTTGGCCACCATTCCAGATTACATGCTTCCATGCCAATGATACTGGTTAAAAAAATAATGTGTTAATTAAATTTGTGACTGAACTTGTGGGAAGACTTGTATGTTTCCTGCTCTGTGTTTTACCTAAATTCTGCCACTTCATATTATAGCAGTCTTGGATGATAATCCAGCCCATGTTCGTTTTAAGTACACTTTCACTGCAAATTTGACAAAACACAATGTGAGCTGTCTAAAGATAGCTACAGTACTTGACCCAAGATTTAAGAATCTGAAGTGCCTTTCAAAATCTGAGAGATACAGGGCATGTAGCATGCTTTGAGAAGTCTTAAAAGATCAACTTTTGCTGGTGGCATCTGACTCAGATGAGGAAAACAAACATGCATCAGTTCACACTGCTCTGGATTTGTTATCCATCTGAACCAATCGTCAGCATAGACTCATGTTATCTGGAATGGGGCTTGAAGCATGAAAAGATATGCGAATCTTCAGTGCATCTAACATGTAAATATCTTGCAACACTGGCTACAACAGTGCCATGTGAATGCCTCTTGTTTCTTTCAGAAGACATTGTAAACAAACATTACAGCATTATCGCCCATATATGTAAACAAATGTGCTTGTCTGAGCGATTGGCTGAACAGTAAGTAGGACCGAGTAGACCTATGGGCTCTAAAGTTTTACACTGTTTTATTTTTTAATACAGCTATTTTTGTACATAATTTTAACATTTTTAAGTTCAACTTTCATGATAAAGAGAGACTGCGCTACAGTACTTGTACTACGTGAACTTTTAAAAATACTATTTATTTCATTTTTAGAATGCAAATATTTATAATAAAAACAAGTATAAAGTGAGCACTTTGTATTCTGAGTTGTAATTGAAATCAATATGGTCAAAACTGTGAAAAACAACCTCAAAAATTTATACAAATGGTATTCTATTGTATAAGACCCCAATCAATCAATTATTTTTTTTAATTTCATAGTTAATCGTGATCAGTTTTTTAATCGCTTGACAACCCTATGCAGAACCCAACCATTCTGGTGCTGAAATTCTGACAGTGAAGTATTTCTTGTGTAGCACCTTGGGCCATGCCCCAACACAAATGCCACAATACAGCTTTAACTCTTGATTCTCCCCCCTCCCCTCCTTTTTAGTCCCATTTTTCTTTCTTTATATATCGGGGAGAGGGGGCGCTTCCAACTTTTTCATTTTGTTCTTTGTTTTGTTTGCTCCCCATCTACCCACTAATACCTTCCACTCCTACCAGGACCATTGCTTCCAATTTTCTCTTTCCCAGGCATCAATTATTCCCATCCTATCAGATTAATCCAAATTTTGATGTTTGTGCTTAGAAGTAGAAATCTGTTTCTTTTCAAGTTTCACCCTAAAAAGAGAGCCTCTATGGTATATTTAATCCTTACCAAAAACACACTTTAGCCCAAATCCTCAACATCACATTGAATCTAATGCACATGCAAGTCTGGATTTTTAAACTCATGTAGAAATATGCTCAGAAAAATCCAAATTTGAAAACATGATGATGCCTTGATTGGGTTATGTGTGTGGACCTGAAATCAGACCCGTGTGATCTAAAAACAGGAATCTTTACTTCATGAGATAAAGGGCAGGGTCCATTAAATCAGGAGGCAGAGGCAAGCTCATAAAACCTCATTATGTGTTCTGGCCACTAGAGGGGGTACAAAGACTCATGTTTGGTTAAAACTGGGTCCTCTCATGCACAATCACAAGTACATAATTTAATTGTTATGGATTTGGAAATCTGCACCTATGTACCACAGCACGTACAGCACCCTTGTTTCTATAACCAACAATCTCCAGACAGATACAATGACAAAAAAATTAACAGAAAAAAAAGATGTTAAAATGAATCTCTAATGTGGTAGTGACATTTAATGTTAGATCAGCTCCATAGTCCATAACGTTTCCAGAAAGGAAGGGGATTGACTTATTTTTCAGTCAGTTTGTTCATAAAGACTTATGAAATATTTTGCAGGGTCACATGACTTGTACTTACCACCCATCACAAGATAATAGTTCTACTACCAGCATAGCTAGCAAAATAATTACCCATTTGAGCCCTAGGTGCATTTGGATCTCACCATTGCTAAACATTTTTAAACCAATGGTTGTCTACCTTCTTTCATTTGCAGATCCTTAACATTTTCAAATGGAGGTGCAGAACACTTTGGAAATCTTAATCTGCAGACCCACAGAGGGTCACAGACCACATGTTGCAAAGCACGGTTCTAAATGCAACTTGAGAAAGACAAGTACCCCTTCTCATGTCTACCCCTGAAACATTGTCAGCAGTTGAAGGTGCTCAGCACCCACTAAGCACAGATAAAGATAGAACACATATCTGACCTCTCTCAACAGCCAAACAAAATGCATTTTCCTCTATCTATCATGGTCTGAAGAACCCACAGACATGGGAGAAGATGGCTTGTCTGTTTAACAAATTGCCAGCTGTTACCAAATACACCTGAACATAAGAATGGCCATTCTGGGTCAGACCAAAGGTCCATCTAGCCAGTATCATGTCTGCCGACAGTGGCCAGTGCCACTCCACACCACTCATGATTTTATATACCTCTATTATTTGCCATTTTGTTGCCCAATCACTCAGTTTGGTGAGATCTTTTTGAAGTTCTTCACAGTCTGCTTTAGTCATGACTATCTTGACCAGTTTAGTATAGTCCACAAACTTTGCCACCTCACTGCTTACCCCTTTCTCTAGAGGGATCCTTCCTCCTCCACACCATGGGTATTGCTAGATTGGGGATACCTGGAGTATGGAGGTTCAAGTGTATCTGATTTTTTAATTGCACATACTAATGCAAAGGAAGTGGAGCAGAGGTGCAGAAAAACAGCCTTTTTGAAAATTATTCTTTTCCCTTCCAAGCTATGGCAATTTCTTAATGTTTGTTGCTGATGAATGCGTACAGTTTGGGCTGAAAGTTATTTCCTGAAAAGTGTCATAACCCCCTGAGGCCTCCTACAGACTCCCCAAAAGTGCAGTTCATCCACACTTGTGCATTTTATTGAGATGAAAATCTAGAAGTGTAGAAAATCATGCAGTCAGGGCAATGAGGCTAGTTTTCAGCCCAGAGTTGTGGGTATTCACCATGTATGCACAACTTTGAGGTTCCATCAATCAATTTTACCCAGTTTACAAATAATTTAACAAACACAGCAAACATTCTTTTAAGTCCTTGAAAAACCAGCAACTTCCATTTTAATAAAAATTTAGAGCTTTCTTCCTAAGGATAGAGCCTTTCTAATCTCATTCATGTTGTAGCAAAAAACATCCAGACAGCTGTGAAAGGCAAATACAGGCATGCTTTCTTCCCCCAAACCTAATGAAGAGGTCATGAGGATCCCTCCATATATGTCAAGTGACAGCGAATTATTTCTCCCAGAAGCCTTTCTGCAGAATATCTTCTTGACTGACAATCAAAATTGGATTTGTCCATCATTGTTAGAGTTAACAATGGACTAAAAGAGCTAAGAAGTTTCAAGAAAATGCAAATGAACAACAATATCCCCAGAAGATGGAGAACACTCTCCTAGAATATAAGCTAGCTATATTGAATTTTTGAACTGTCACAATGCCAAGGAGACACCTGTAATCTTAGGCTATGTCTAGACTGCAGACTTCTTTTGGAAGGCACTTTTCTGGAAGAGAGAATCCATACTGCAAAAGCGCAACAAAAAAGCAATCTTTTTTTCGAAAGATAGCATCCACACTGAATGGACACTATCTCGCATTTCAGCTGTGATTACTATGGACGGAGAGGCCACCAGGGCACCTGTGCTTTTTCCTCTTTCTTTTTCCTCCCTCTTCTCTGTCCGCACACCCCTTTTCCCAAAAGAACTCTTTCGGAAAAAGGCTTCTTCCTCGTAGAATGAGGATTACCAATGTCGGAAAAACCCCTCTGCTCTTTCAATGTGTGGACATAATTGAAATTTTTCCAGAAAAACAGCCATTTTTCCAAAAAAACCTCTGTAGTGTAGATATACCCTTACACTGGGAAGTCTGTGTGAAATCATGTGCTATGCTAGTGAGTGAGCATGTGTGTGTATTCAGTGTTTTTGAAACGTAATTACAGATTGTTGTAGAGACGAAGGTCCTCAATTTATGCACAACACACATAAAGCACAAGCAGACAATACAAGCTTCCCTAAAATGCTCCACCAATGTTCCTCAATCCTTAGATTAAGGGACCACTTCTAGGGCTGAAAGAGTAATTCAGTCTCCCCAGTCCATATGAATTGGCCTTTTCTCAGGGATTACTAACAAAGGCACCAATTAGTGTAAACTGTGGCATCTACCAAACAATACATTTCTCAAAGACCATTGAGCTGCCATTAGATCTTAACTTACACTCATTCCAGATATATGCCGTGTCTACACTACAAAATTAAGTTGATCTAACTTATATTGGCATACAACTGCCGCAGTAATTACATCACTTGTGTATGTCTACACTTGGCTTCTTGCCAGAGGTGAATGTCTGCACCAGAAGCACTTGTGTAGATTGTGCTGGCACTGTGGGACAGTTCCTGATAGCCAGTAATTTGGAAATTCAATCTGTGGTCTGCAGACCCCTACCACAGAAGTCTTATACTGAAAACAGACAGAACAGAATGCAACTATAAATGTTGCACATGCTCGGCACAGCATCTATTTTTGATTGATCAAAAAAATAGAATGCCTTTTTTGGCATCTGAAACTTTGTTTTCAGAGTAATTTTTCACAGACCCCCTTAAATAAAGTCTGCCAACCCCCAGGGGAGCATGGATAAAAGGGTTAATTAAATCAGAAGACTATGAAAATACCTAAACTGGACATTGGTGATTTGAATGGGACAGGAGCCCTTCTTGATGGAGTTTACTGCAATGCAGGGTCAAGTAAAATAAAACATACTCTGTTGGCTGGACTACCTTTCTGATGAATAGATGGAAACTTAAAACCACAAATATCTGCAGACTCCATGACCTCGAGCAGTACATTATGCCACAGATTGTTATTAATTCATTAAGCCTTCAGGCATTTATATTATATTGTCATTACAGTTCTCAAGCATTAGAAAGTGTGAAAGAGACAAGAAAGCATATAATTGCGCAAAATGTCTCCTTAAAGCTTCTTTTAATAAAAAAGATTCTTCCCCAAATAGTGCTTCAAAAACTCTATTTATATAATTCCTAAAGCTAATCTGACCATTTTTATTTTAAGTATGGCACCCATTAGTTTACAAAACCAAACTCTGATTTACAGTGGTAGCAGTCTGTGAGATACTAAAGAAAAAGGCAAAAGCTAACATTTTCAAAAGTGAATTTGGGTATCTCAATTTTTCTGTGCTTACACTTAAGGAATTTTAGATTTTAGAAAGCATTGAGCTCCTACACCAGCTAAAAAGGGCCCTTTAAGATGCATAGAGTTGGGCACCTTCCTCTCATACAGGTTCATACATGTTAATTTCAGAATCTGCCTCTGGGATAGACTAGTGCAGTATTTAGTCAGACCCTCTGCAGAAAGTACCATGTTGCCAATATCAAGGACCAATATTACAAGGATCTTTCAATTTGCTACTTTCAATGGAAGCACATTGTTTCTGATAGCACAATATCTATCGACCATCTCTGAAAAATGTAATATTACTTGAACATATAAAATCTCTTAGGTTGTTCAGGTTCTTACCATCCCAAGATATAAAACTACATCTCTTAATAGATACTAGCTGGTACTCATATAAAAGTTACTGGTCAGAATTCAATGTCAATGTGAGCATTCCCACCTCCCTTTTTGTCTTCCCTTTCAGTTATCCATTTCTTCTTCCTTCTCAGCTCTACTCAATTTATTTTCTCTCCCACTCCATTTCTTTAGTATTTCTATATTCTGTAGAATGCACCAGTAGTAACAGGTGGCATGATGATACATACTTGAGTAAAACTGTCAGTGACCTTCCATCCCAGGGAAAGCAGACAGAAAGACCTAACATATTTTTGAGGGTATGTCTACACTGCAGTTTTTCAGGAAAAACAGCCATTTTTCCGGAAAAACTACACTTACATCCATGCTGCAATTGCGTTCTTTCAACAAAGAGTCAAAAGAATGCAGGGGTTTTTCTGACAGTGGTAAACATCTTTCTATGAGGAAGAAGCCTTTTTCTGAAAGAACTCTTTTGGAAAAAGGCATATGTGGATGGAGAAGAAGGGGTTTTTTGAAAGAAGAGGCTTCCAGGAAAAAGCACAGGTGTCCTGGTGGCTACTCCGTCCATAGTAATCACAACTTAAATGTGAGATAGCATCCAATCAATGTGGACGCTATCTTTCAAAAAAGCAGATCGCTTTTTCAATGCACTTTTGCTGCATAGACGCTCTCTTTCAGAAGACCTCTTCTGGAAAGAAGCCTGCAGTCCAGACATAGCCTGAGAGACCTAAGTTCAATAATATTTGAGAACAAGCCTTACGTGGTCATTTTCAATATTCTGCAACAGCCTTGGGTCATCAAATTCACATGATTCACTGGTGGAAGGAGGTAACTGGCTATGGAGCAAGAAAAGGGGTCATTACATTTAACATTGCAGTGGCAACATTATTCCATTATTAACATATAGACTTTCTCAGAAAACATTTAAGGCACAGCATCAATTTTTTTAAAATCACATTTCTGTGTAAAAACATATTCTCATATTATTGTTACAAGTAGCACCTAATATTACTGCAAGAGAAAAAGAAAAGCAGGATAAAACTCTTATCTTTATTTTCAGTTTATTATATTAATTTTACACAATTTGTCAGTCAGCATTTTCACGCTTTCTCCTGTATAGTCAGTGCTCCCTTTCTTTGGGTCTTTCACACATCAACAGAAGAAATAAAAATGTTTTAAAAAACAAAAAATATGGCTGTAAAACCACAAATATTGATAGGGGAACCAGGACTTACGTAGTATCAAATATTACTTTTAAATTTATTTGAAATAGACTAGATTTCAAATTGACTGTGTTCCTTTAAATTAGGTTGCTCTGTTTAATTTGAAAGTTTTGACTTTGACAGTCTCAAAGTGTATCATTTTTCTCTCTCAATCTCTACCCTGCTCCATCTATCTTTCCAACAGTCCCTTTGGGAATCTTTCATATCCTAAAACCAGTTTGAACTTTTCAAGTTGTTCTGTAAGATCATACTTCTGCAGTTGAATGATGCTAAGATAGCAGAGCACTGTCCAGAATGCTTTCAGTAAAGAACACTTCATGGTATTGACTGGGAAAGATTGTGTTGAGTCAAGATATAGCATTCCCTCCTCTCTTGTAGGTAATACTGTGTTAACTTATGTGTATGACAGTAGCACCAAGGGAGGGTATATCAGAGAGATGGAAAGGAGCAATAGCAAGGGACAATAGCTAAAAGAAGCACACAAAGGTGGTTGAGGGAAAAAACTTGTAGTAAAAGGGGAAAAAAGAGGAAAAGATGCAGAAGGAAGGAAGGAAGGAAGGAAGGAAGCATACATACATACATACATACATACATGAGAGAGGGGGAAAGAAATAGGAAGAGAGCAAGGAGATGAGCAAGATGGTGGAATAATGATGGCAAAGAAATGCAGAGAGGAAAAAACGAGAGACAGAACAGAAAATAGAGAGGCAGAGACAGAAAATCCACCCCACCAAAAGTAGCACCTAACCCCTTATGTTTGTTAGACAGGAAGTGCTGCTTCTTTCCTTTACTGTTCCTGTACGTATGGAGGAAGCTGTACTATACGGAAGCTTCACCCCAATTGTGTCTGTGGCTACACATGCTATCTGGGATGTGAAGCACTGAGTTAACATCTCCCATCCAGTTTGACCCCACTCACTCCCAGGTTAGTCCTACCCACTTTGGGAGCTGTATTAACTGGCCACAAGGTCTCAGGCAAAATCTAAGTTCCATCTTTGCACCTTTACTGTAAGTGTATATGTGAGGCAGACAACTTATGAGTAACTAGATACCTTGGGCTTTTCATTTCTGGCTCTAAAATTTGGACAATCTTTCATGTATATGGTGTTAGCTATGTGTTGGCTCTCTTCCTTTGTATAGGCCAAACTAGTTCCAGTCCGTGATCATTACCTGAAGTCTTCTGATGAGCGTTCTCTTTCCAACTCTGGAAAGTGACTAAAAAAAAAGAAAAGGTATAATTATTGGCTAGTTTGATTAAAAAAGGAGAGTACATGGCAACACAGAGCTACAGGATTTAAAAAATCAGGTTTGAACACCAACATCCTAGAAAAATGTTCAGTATTTGTAGCAATGATTTAACCTTCCTCCTTCCAAAGACTTACATTAAAGTACAGTACCTTGAAACATATCCTGAAAGGCCATTTTGGATAGGACCTTAAACACTGAAAAAAATTCCTGCTTTCCACAGATATTAAGAGAGAGATTTTTAAGGAATCAGAAGGCTAAGGACAAGCCCTAAAATATACTAACAACAGGGGGGTCTAATTTTACAAGAAATTACCATGACAACATGTGCAAATGGCTCAGATAGGCAATTCATATCAGACCATGTAAAGTATAATCAATTTTTAGGAGAAGCAAACCAGAATATGAATTAATTATATATACAGAAGATTCCATTCTTCTGCATGGATTTGCAGGAACTAGAAACCAAATTGATTCTTTGTATTACAATTTAATTTACAATTTAAATCAGACATCATAAAAACAAAACGTGATTAACTTTTCTGATGGAGTTTTACCAGACAAAAGAATGAAGAACTGGTCACTCTGGGCTACATCAGTGGTGGGCAACCTGTCACCTGAAAGATGCATACAGCCCATTGGGGCTCTATGTGTGACCCATGAGACATTTTGTTTGCAGTTGCCCACACACAGAATTGCCAGATTCTGCTGCTTTTTGGCCGTGTAGGGTTTTTTTTCCCTACCAGCATTACAAAAGTGACACACATTAAAGCAAGGGCATGTGAAGTAAGGTGAGTGTTAATTGCACACCATATTAAGAGAGTTATGAGCTCCTTATGAATCCAATCTAAGTGCTGCTACAGTTCAATCAGCACACTCCACAAATTTTTAGTATGCAAGTGCAGTTAGCACCTAACCTGGGAGACCATTTTGGTTACAGCAATCTGGCAGCCCACTGAGATGAAAAGAGGGCCATTCATGGCCTAAATCTTAGTTCAACTGAAATCAGTGAGTTTAGTTGGATACGTATTGACCCAAAATTTGGTTCCTCTAAGGAAAACCCTATGATAAAAGGCCTAAAACTCATTTAGCACCATTTGTTTCATTCTAACCAGGTAGGTAAGAGGAAGAAGAGAATATCTTATTCAAAGAAACCCTTTTGCCAGCACATTTACATTATTTCCACCTTTGCACTCCATGATTCATGATGTAGGAAGAGCAAATAATTTATTTTATGGGCATAGTAGAAACTTTTAATTTTCCTCAATACAACCAAAATCTTAAATTTAACTTTGTTATAGAACAGAACAGAATAACAATTTGCAGAATACAATTATTAAGCTATGGAGTTTATAGAAATAGTACCTACCCATATGTCACTCCAGCAATACTACATTTCTTGAAGTTCATAATATTGCATGTTAAAGTGCCTGTTTTATCAGAAAACAGGTATTTTACCTAGAATACAAATGAAACAATTGTAGCAAGTTCACAAGATTAACTTGCATAGAAACACAGGACAAACAAAAGAAAAATACACATTAAATCAGGAAAATAATCACAAAGTATGCATATTTAGAAAATAGTACAGGCCAATGCAAACTTGTTGTAGTTTGTAAAAAATTGTCAGTTCTATTTTATAAAAGCTATAGGCACATTTTCAGGAAAATATTTAAAATATGAGTTAATATTGGTAATACATTCCCTCTAAAAACAAGTAGGAACCAGATCCTTGGTGGGTATAAATTGTTAGAACTTCACTAGAGTCAGTGGAGCATTGCTGATTTACATCAGCTAAAGCTATAGAGCTAGAATTTTAAAAAGAGAGTCTGTACATTTTCAGTTCAGACTCCACCACCAACTTTAATTCAAAACAATATTGCAGGAGGTGCTGTGAACTGTAAATCCCTGCATCACTTACAGGCTGGAGACTAATACCTCCTCTTGCCATGAGTCAGAGAACACAATATCCCATTGCTCATTTTCCAAATATCTGATATTCTAAAACAGACTTTAATAAAAACTGAGGGTAACACTTTAGACCAAGCTGTGCCCTCAAACATACTGAAATAGCTCCTACGGAAATGAATGGGAAGAACACTGTGACTGAATGTACTACTCTTTTAAACTTTTCACCCTGTAATAATCTTTGTACAAAACATGCTTTCAGAGGTATTATCTGAAAGCTAACAACTCACCGGTCAATATCATGATGAAATGTGTGGGGCAACATTATATGTAAAGTTATGAACATAAGCTGAAATGATGATAGAAATGTGTTTATCAGACAAGTCTGGGGAAGGGGTAAGCCTTTTATCAAAGACAAATGACAAGCTGACATCCCTAGTCAGGTGTCATCAAAGTTAACCACAAATCAAGTGGCCATTCTTTGGCAACAAAGGCAAGTAGGGACAGAACAATCTGCATTTTAACAAACAAAAACATGGACTCTCTTTCACCACCACTCTCCATGTCTCCCACCTGTAGTGGGAAGGAATTTTATCCTAGCGGTAACTCTCAGGAAGAGAGAGAGGACTATAAAAGAGAAAGCCAAAAACACCTTGGCTACATCTATATTGGCAAGATTTTGTGCAAATACTCTTTAACGCAAGAGTGTTTGCATTAGAGTATTTGAGTAAGAGAGCATCTACACTGGCATGTGCCTTTGTGCAAAAGCACATCTTTTGTGCAAAAGCATCCGTGCCAGTGTAGACGTTCTCTTCCACAAGAAAGCTCTGATGGCCATTTTAGCCATCGGGCTTTCTTGCTCAAGAAATTAATGTTGCCTGTCTACACTGGCCTCTTGCGCAAGAACAGTTGTGCAAGAGGGCTTATCCCTAAGCGGGAGTGTCAGAGTATTTGTGCAAGAAGCACTGATTCTATACATTAGAACGTCAGTGTTCTTGCGCAAGAACTTGCGGCCAGTGTAGACAGGTGACAAGATTTTGCACAAAAGCGCCTGCTTTTGCGCAAAATCTTGCCAATGTAGACATAGCCCTCAGGTATTCGCTTTCTGACTCTCATTCATTCTTTCACCTAAGATGACAAAAGCACCAGCCATTTGACTTTTGGAGGGATATTAACATGAAAATCTGGCAAGCAATGTTACTGGAAACACCTGGCACAGATTTTATCTAGAACCAAGTGTATCTCGTTAAGTTTTAGTCACTAGAAAGTACTTTATCTTTATATCTCTTGTAGCCATTTCTGACTTTTTTGCTTCCAGGACAGGGCTGGACAGTGCAGAACACATGCTTTTGGAAAAATTCACGACTGTGTGTCGTTGGGTCACCCTGCAAGTGGTAACCAAGACTAGTGTGAGCCAGAGTGTGACTAGAGTGTTGACAGCAGGCTGCAGCTATACACAGATACTTAGGCTGTGGCCTATATGCTGCTTAACTGTTCTGAAGGGCCCAGGCTGGAAGTTACAGCAACAAAGAACTGGGAGGCACTGAAGGCTATAGGGCAGATGGTGACAACTCCTCACTGGTCTGGAGTGAATCCCAGAATATGACAAACATACACATTTCAGGGCAGAATTCGGCCCTTCAAAGGAGGAAAGATGGTCTTTGGTTCAGGCACTAAATTGGAAACAGGAGATTTGGGTTCAAACAGTCTTACAGGCAGTCCCCGACTTATGTCGGATCCGCACTTACGAACAGGGCTTTCTACCTGCGAGCTCCGGGGGAGAAAGCCCCGTTCGTAAGCTGCTCCGGTGCCCCTGGTCTGCTGGAGACCGTCTCCAGCAGACCAGGGGCACCGGGCGGGTTCCCGCGCTTCTGAGGCTTTGCCAGAGCAAAGCCTCGGAAGCGCGGGAACCGCTGCTGCTGCCACTTGGGTGCCACTGCTGCCGCTTCAGTCCTGGTGCCTGTGGTCTGCTGGGGACCGTCCCCAGCAGACCACAGGCACCGCAACTGAAGCGGCAGCAGCGGGGGTCCCGCGCCTCTGAGGCTTTGCCAGAGCAAAGCCTCAGAGGCGCGGCACCCCGCTGCCGCTGCAGCTCTGCTCCCGTATCCCTAGTCTGCTGGGGGGGGCGGGCGCGGCTAGTGTGCCCCCCCCCAGCAGACCAGGCTTTTGTTTTGGACCCTGGAGCAGAGCAGCTGGGGCGCTGCCGATTGGTCCTGCAGCGCCCTCTGGGCACTACTGGACCAACCCGGCAGCACCCCAGCTGCTCTGCTCCAGGTCCTGATTCAGCCGCTGCTGGTCAGTTTCAGCAGTGGCTGAATCAGGACGCCTGGGGCAGAGCAGCTGGGGTGCTGCTGGGTTGGTCCAGTAGCGCTGAGGAGCAGAGCTACTGGAGCAACCCAGCAGCACCCCAGCTGCTCTGCCCCAGGCGTCCCCAAGTCAGCCGCTGCTGAAACTGACCAGCGCTGACTACAGGAAGCCCGAGGCAGAGTTGCTCTGCCCCAGGCTTCCTGGAATCAGCTGCTGATCAGTTTCAGCAGCAGCTGACTTGGGGAAGCTTGGGGTTCTTAAGTTGAATCTGTATGTAAGTCAGAACTGGCGGTCAGTTTCAGCAGCGGCTGAATCTGGACGCCAGTTCCGACTTACATACAGATTGAACTTAAGAACAAACCTACAGTCCCTATCTTGTACGTAACCCGGGGACTGCCTGTACTAAAAGTCAAGAATTAAGTGACCTTGGACAAGGCACTTAATCTTACTGTAAAAGTGGCGAGGAGTCCTGTGGCACCTTATAGACTAACCGAAGTGTTGGAGCATAAGCTTTCGTGGGCAAAGACCCAATTCGTCATGCATCTGATGAAGTGGGTCTTTGCCCACGAAAGCTTATGCTCCAACACTTCGGTTAGTCTATAAGGTGCCACAGGACTCCTCGCCGCTTTTGCAGATTCAGACTAACACAGCTACCCCTCTGATACTTAATCTTACTGTGCGATTCAATTATTTACTTGTAAAATGGGGCTTCCCTCTCTCAGGGTCATATATTATATCCAGGTTGACAAGAGAAAAGCTTATAATTATTGTAAGAAAATAGTTGCCTTTGCACGGTACCTTTTCATGCGTTTCTCCTAAATTACATGACAGTTATGACTTTCCCAATGCGATTCTCTCACCTGCCCAAGCTCCTCATTAAGGTTTGAAGTTCTGGCCATTGCAGGCGTGTCTGTTTCTTGATAGTACATATCCATGTCCTGAAAAAAAAGTGAAACTAAGATGCACAGTTTATTAAACTATTTAAGTCTTTACAGACCACATACTGCATTTGCTGCCCACACCACTGGGAGAGCAGCTGCCAAGACAAAGCAGAATATGGTTCTTTAGAAAACAACAGTTTGTCTCTCAAATTTGTCTGTGTATTAGACATCTTGGAAATGACACCTATGGGGGAAAAAAAAACACTGGCGTCTCTTTTGCTGCATGTTCAGCCCAATGAACAAAAAGGATTAGGAGTCTTAACACAGGGAAAATTCTTTTACCTGACATCAATAATTCTACCCAGAAGACAAACAGTTAAAGTCACTAAACTACTTTAGTTTAGTCTTCGCAAATTAAAAAAAAAAGAAGAAAAAAAGCTCACCTACACTATAACCAATTGTTTATATCACTGCATTTAATAGAATACATTGCAAAAATAACTATTACATATGCCGGTAAGCCAAGAAGCAATTTTCCAGATGACTCTGCTTGGAAATGATTCAGTTACACTCACATACATTTATTTTGCCTATGAGATTTTTAACTCCATCTCGGCTTATTTTTTTAAAGGTCTTCTACAGTCATGTTAAAGCCCTGAGGTTATAGACATGCACAATCCCATGCAGACACACGTGATACATTTTCCCCGACATTACACCTTCCATCCTCCAGGCACATCAGAGTACATCATCTTTATGGACAAAGATACTGAATGGGAATCCGTATGAAAACTACCAGTTCAATTTCTTACCTGATCAGAGAAATCATTATTTAGTGACATGAGCCATCCCCAAAGCCCCAACTCACATTCTGTGGGCAAACATTGCAGCTCAAGCATCAGTAGAGTGAAAGAAACCTGACTATGTTTTAATTTTACAGGCTGTCTGCACTACTCTGTTGCATCCAGGGAACACGTCTGCTCTTCCGACATTTTTTTCGGAAGAGCAGACGCATTTTTTCAGCATCCCTGTAAACCTCATTTTACCAGGAAGAACGGATGTTCCAAAAAAGGGGTTTTTTTTCTGACATTTGGCCCAGAGTAGATGGGCCAAATGTTGAAAAAGCCTCTTCCGAAAAAAGAAGCAGGAAAAGCAATTTACATAGCTTTTTCCGGAAGAACAGTGTAGTGTAGACATAGCCACAGTGGCCTCCAGGGCTCCGGATAGGATAACAGAAAAATGATAAAATACTGTTGTTATTCACTCTGCTGAATCTTAAGAAACCTATGAGTTGCAGAAGAGTCTACACCTGTTTGTCAAAAGTTTCAGGAAGATGACACTATTTGTTCACACTTATTTTGTGTTTATAAGGGTTTTCCAGTACCTAAGAGCACTAAAAGCTTCTTGTATTCTAAAGGAAGCTTAGAAACTAAAGAATTGGATGGCCCTCATACAGGAAAACTTTTTATGGGAAAATGGTGTTTTCAATCCCAAGTAGAATGGACCAATAAACTACTATGGAGCAGATTCACGGAACTATTAATTGGACTTGCCAAAGGCAATAACTAAAGAGACAATGTCAAAAAGGTGACACATTTATTTTCAAGGTTTTTACACCAATGCAACATCCAACCCCTCAATTTATTAAACAACTTTTCATTCTTGCTACTTACCCAGTTTATAAAAAGAGCCTGAGTAAACTTGACGACTTCCAGAGTCACCAGCAGACTGATGGGAATGAGGTTGTTGTACAAGATTATGAATGTCAGCAAATTATATCCAAAATTGACAGAAAGCTCTTCTGTGGACCAAAAGGTATAGGATAAGGTCAATAATGAGGCATGTGTTTGTATTCAATTATCATGCATATTTACAGTGCTAATACTATGGTCCATTCCCATTTTAAACCTTTGGCATAAACAGATGAACAATTATTTTCTCCCTACAAAACAGACCTTTCCAATTTATTGAAAGGGGCTAGATTGTGTCTACCTTCGTCCTCCTACACAGAAGCCAAGCAAAATCTTGCCTCTTGTTTTCCTGGTACCCAAGGTTTCAATGCAGAAAGTAATGTTTGCTTTCTAACTAAACTAAGGGCATGTCTTCACTAGCCATACTGTAGACTGGCGCTCTGGCATTCAATGTAGCAAGTGTAGTATAGACCCATAAATCAAATGCTGAGGACAGCTCCAGTCAGCTCTCAGTCGCGAGGAGTAAGGAAGCCACAGTGAGGATGATGTCAAGCTTGGCTTAAGGTAAGCTGACTCCAGCTATGTAGAATATGTAGTTGGGGTTGTGTACCTTAAACTAAGCTGCCAGGTCTAGTGTAGACCTGGCCTAAATTAAATCAAGGTCATGGCCCTGCCCCATTCTACTCCTGCCAGCATGCTTCATTCTGCTGAAGTTTGTAGAGGATGCTGGTCATGTGCACTCTTGGACAATGTAGTCCTATCCTAGTTTCTCTTACACCAGTACAAATTCAGGAGAAACTCAAAGAAACTCTCTGTAAAACAATGCCAAAAATGGTGCAATGGGGATCAGAATCAAGCTTACTATGACTGCCTCAGACACAATGCTCCCAGGAGCTGTCATGATGCACAGAACTTTTTTATCTCGGTTCCCCTCCCATACCAGGTGCTCGGAAAGCACAGGATAAGAACCTGAACAGAATAGAATAAAACCGAACTGAAAAGTGAAAATCTCATCCAATGTGTTGTTTTTAAAGGTGATAAAAAAGTATTTTTGTCTCAAATGTCTAAACATGGGACAAAATTACTTATTACGGGAATAAAAGATCAGAGCTGGTTTGAAATTCTCCCAATATTGTTATGAAATACAGGCAGTCCCCGGGTTACGTACAAGATAGGGACTGTAGGTCTGTTCTTAAGTTGAATTTGTATGTAAGTTGGAACTGGTACATATTGTAAGGGAAACTCTAGCCAAACATTTCTCCAGAGCTCAGTTTTATTCTCCCACATCTCACTTCCCTCAGTCCTTTATTCTCAAGCTGAGGTGTCTGCTGAGAAAAGCCGCTCCGTGTCTCCCTCGTCTGCTGGGGAGGGGAGCGCTAGCTTCACGTCTCCCTGGTCTGCTGGGGGGAAGCAGCTAGTGCGGGGTTGCCTTACCTCGTTTGTAAGTAGGGATCCGATGTAAGTCGGATCCATGTAACCCGGGGACTGCCTGTAGTCACATATGAGAGGCTTGCTAGCAGGTCATATGCTGTGAGGCCTCCTGAATTTGCTCCCTCTACTTAACCCAAAATAGCCAGAATCTAGTGGCCTCCCAGGCACACTGCAAAATGCCTGTTTGAAAAGGTTTGGGGACAGGTGAAGAATAATCTTCCCAGAATGGCAGAGGTGAAAAGGTGGCGGACTTGTTGAATGATTTTTCTAATGCTGCTAGGGTTTTACTTTAGTATTAATTATGTGTTAAGGTGCCTAGAGCTTTTAGAGGTGTTTTTTTATATTTTTAAAAAATGTATACAGGTATTTATATAAATAGACACATATTACATGCAAATTCATAAATTGGGAAAGGCTAGCTGTGCTATGTGTGTACTGTCTCTCCAAAAAGCTGGTTTTATTCCACATATTTCAATGGAATTAGAAGGTGTGTCCCAATTATTTTCACCAAATGTTCCTATTTAAACCTTCTAGTGTTGGCAGATATAGTAAACTATCCATTGGTGAGAACTGAAAAAAGATCACAGCTAAAGAGATGTACAAATCAAACTAAATTTTGTATCCAAATAAAATGGTTTTATGCTGGATAAGCTGCCCAAATAAATTCACAGAAGTAATTAATACAACTGAGCTTAAGAAAAATAGTCATTTAAGAGTAGGGGATGAATCCAGACAAATGAATTGGAAAAATATTGAAGAGGCAAAAGTGAGAGCCATAAATGAGCACTTCTGAATTCTTAGAAGATTTGAAATCTAGTTTAATTTTTAATGGCTCAATATTCATACCAGACTGAAACAAAACTGGGTTCAAATGCTTCTGAATTTAGGAGTGTTTAAAATCCAGATCTGGATAAGAATTTTCTGCAGTTTGATCAATCTCTAAGGAAAACCAGAGGCAAGCTTAATGGGAAAAGCAGCTTTTTTTCTACCCAGACATTAGTGAGAATTAGGCACTCGGGTTAGGCACTGAAGCTTGAAGGTTTGATTCTGAAAGAAAAAAGTGTACTCCCCTTTTTGTGACAATAAGAAATAATGACTGGTGCTATGCATGTAACTCATGAGAGTGCTTTGAAAATGCAGGTGAGACAATGCTTGTGGGACATATCTTGACTCCAGTTATATCTGTTTTTCAGGATGATACTACATTAATTTTAGTAAAGTTATTCTCAATTTACACCATCTTGTGAGATTAGACCCTATAACTCTTGAGTACTCTCCGTTAGAAACTATGCTTCATTTGTTTCTCTTCATCATTGTTTCCTCTAGTCACTTACATATCTTGTGTTTCATATTTTTCCTGTATAGAATTATTATTAAATCTTGCAATGCTATATTTAAGAAAACACATTCTGGTAACAGTAACCATGATTAAAATGGAAAGAACATGACTGCCATAATCGGAAATCAATATTGGTTCAATGTCTTGAGATCTGTATGGCCTCCTTGAAGACTAAATCTTTTTCAGTAAGATTACCATAACTGCAGTTCATCTGAAACAGATGACAGCACAGCCATTGCCAGCAGTTTTACCACTACCAGTAAAAAGGAAGCAAAAAGAGAGCAAAAAGGAAGTAAAATGGAGCTCTTAAATAAAACACAGACTTATAGGATCAGAATTTTGCAATAATAAAATTACCCCTGTCTATTGCAAGCCAGAACAGCCTACTCCAGCAAATACAAAGACACTGTGTGAACATTAATCTTCAGATGTTCATGTAGGTGAAATCATCATCTCCAAACTATAGATGGGCTAACTAATATACAGAGGAGAAGAGTTATACCTTGGATTGTATAAATCAGCATTAAATTAAATTAAAGTCAATGGAGTTATGACCAGTGTCCCCTCTAAGATGGGTGGCAGCACAGCTTCACAGGTAGTTAATCAGCCCTGCCCAGTCACTGAGCACAACGCAGGGAGCCCTGAGACTCTGACTGGGCGGGGCTGATTAATCCCCTGTGAAGGGAACACTGGTTATGACACTTTATACCAGTGGTCCCCAACCTTTTGTGGCTGCCGGGAGCCCAGGGGTGGGGCCACTCACGCGCCACGCTTCCGGGGGTGGGGCCATGCATGCGCCGCGCTTCCAGGGGCGGGGGGCCGCCCACACGCCCTGAGCCCAGGGCCGGCACCGCGCATGTGCCACGTGCTCGGGGCAGGGGCCGCCCATGTGCCACGCGCCCAGGGCTGGCACTACGCATGTGCCGCGCGATGAGGGCAGGGCCAGCCCAGATGTTTCGGCGGGCGCACATAAATGCCCCGGCCTCTGTTTGTCAAAGGCTGGAGAAGGATGGCAGGAGGCAATTTGCTTGATCATTGTCTTCGGTCCACCCCCTCCGGGGCACCTGGCACTGGCCACTGTCGGCAGACAGGATACTGGCAAGATGGACCTTTGGTCTGACCCAGGATGGCCATTCTTATGTTCTTACACACAAACATGCCTTTTTATTTTTGCCTGTTGCCTCGCAGCATTCTCAAACCTTAACATACCTCAGCAGAACATTCACGGGCAAGCTGGGCTCCACAGCCTGTTATTAGAATACATTGTCAAATAAAATTAGCTTCTGGCTTTGATTTTTATTTATGGGATTCCCTTATCCTTTTATTTCTCAAAGATGAATGGCCTGGCATGCTCTGTAGAACCCCCAACCTTTATAAGCGCTCATTGTTTGAACACACAGACAATAAACCACTTGCAATCAAACTCTCACCATTTGAGCCAAGGTACCAGATGACTTCACCATGTGTTCTGTTCCATAGTAAGGCACCTACAGAACTCACAAGGGCCATGACCAGAAGGATGCAGAACAAAACCAGAATCTGCATGTTTGTCACCTTCTCCACATTTGATCTCTTCAAAGGTGCTTTCGTTGAATTCTGGGGGGAAAAAGCAGAAACAGCCTTTGGAATTGGATTAAATATGGCAATAGAAATACTGCTACATACAGTATTGTACAAAAGGTCGGGACTGTTCTCTTTAGGTCTTTTGTACATAGTTAGTTCCCAGAGTCTTAAAACTAGCTTTAGCTATTTTGTTCTCAAACTCCATTCCTAGCCAGTTAAATAGTTTATTTATGCACAGTCTATGACTAGGGCCGCTCTGAACTGTTGTGGTATTGGTATTATTTTTACACACACACACACACACACACACACACACACACACACACACACACACACACACACACACACACACACACACACACCTCTCTTGTGATTTAGAAATAGAGAACATGTGGTTATGATCAATTTCTTCTGGGGACTCAGCATTCTCCCTCCATCCTATTCACCCACACCAATGGCCAAGGCAGGTAAAAAACAGGGCCATGTCCCTGCCTCTGGCTGTCTGAGAGTCTAGCTCCCAGTTACCACCTTCATGAGAAAGTGGTGATTGCAATATTCTCTAGTTTCTTCCCAGGGAAGGGCCTAAATAGAAAAATGCTCTTTAAATTATGATTTTTAATGACCTTCACATTTAATTCTGCCTCCGGTAGCAGGGTTTGAGCTATCAGCCTCCCCTGCATTTGGGTGGTGGCACTCAGGCTGTCAGCCCTCCTCCCTCTCAGGTGGCAAGGCTCAGGTTTCTGTGAATTATTGTTTATTAACCAGGGCCTTTGTGACTTTTACAAACCATGACAAAATCTTGACCCTAATCATGTTTAAAATGTATGCCGTAAGCTCTTCCAAGAAGGTACTAAGTGCACATACTGTACCCAGCATGATGGAGTACCAATTTCACTCAGGGCTCCTGGAGGCTACTCTATTACAAATATAGCTTTCTACAATATACGGAGATATTCCTGTCTCATAGAGCTGGAAGGGACCTTGAGAGATCATCAAGTCAAGTCCAGTCCCCTGCCATCATGGCAGGACCAAGTACCATCTCTGGCAGATTTGCCCCACATCCCTAAACATCCCCTTGAAGAACTGAACTCACAACCCTGAGTTTAAGCAGGCCAATTCTCAAACCACGATCCCTCCCCCCCCCCCTTTCTTTTGCTTAATCAACTCATAAGGACAGGCAGAATAAATACAAAGCCCAAGAATACTGATTTTCTCAAAACACACGAGATAGTTTTTCCAATCTATTTTACCTGCATGAGTTTTGTGTCATGTCCTGTGTATACAACGATTCCCAGGACCCACTGAGTGTTTCTAAGCTGTGCACCTCTCAGCAAGATCTGATCAGGTCCAATGGGAACCGGACTAGATGCCAAGAACAAAGGAAAAAAATAAGTACAAATATTTTAAGTGATTTTGAAGATCCTGGCTGTTGACTCTAAGCACCATGTGCCCGAGGACAGGGAGTGAGAGACTTCACACGCTCCCCAAGCCCCCAGGCAAATCAGGGCGTGGGGGTGGAGGAAGTGTGCAAAGTATTCCCCTGCCTTGCTCCCATCCTGCAGGGAGCATGTAGCACTTCTAAACATTGTGGGCTCCTTGCAGGTCGGGGGCAGGGCGGGAGAAGACTTTGTGTGCGTCCCCTGCCACCAGGCTCTGAGTGGCCTGAGGGCAGAGGGAGCACGCGAAGTCTCCTCCCACTCTGCAAGGGTCATGGCACTTCTAAGCACTATGGGCTCCTTGCAGTTTGGGGGCAGGGCAGGAGGAGATTTTGCATGCTTGCTCCTACCCCCAAGTCCTGCTTGGCCTGGGAGTGGGGAGAGCATGCAAAGTCTCCTCCTACCACCAGGGGTAGAACAGCTGGTGGTTCTCTCCCGGAGGGTTGGGGGCAAAGACTTCACACTCTCCCACATCCCTAGATCAATCACGGTCTGTGGACAGGGAAGCACAGAAATGTCTTCGCCCCACCCTTTCTTCCTGAGTCCCTGCCCCTTCCAGGGCGGCCCAGGGCCACTTCAAAAATTATTTATGAAGTGGCCTCTGGTCAAAAACTATTGCCCACCCTTGCTTTAGTTTCCATAAAATGAGCATATTAACACTTCCCCCTTTTTTAAAATTACTTTAATTTCTATGGTTTATAAGACTTGAATTTATAGATTTGAAGTATGAAACGTTTTCCTTTCGGAATTACAAGAGGGATTTAAATCACCTTAAAAACAAATCGCACCTATAAATTCAACTAGGAAGAGGCTATCCTTTCTCCCATAATAAACAATATTAATTTGTAAGGGAGGAACTAGAACACGGTCTTCAAGTTCCAAAACTCACAGGCCTCTACCACTGAAGGCAAAGAATATCCATTGAAGTCAATAGGCCTACACCATTTTATACACACTGATCATCCAGCCCAGACCCCAGTAAGCAATCACCCACTTTATGTTCTTTCCAAGCTGCTAGAGGGGGCAAGGTGTACACATACACATAAGACATATTTCTTAATAGATGACAATTGTAGTTATCCAGTAAAGTTGATACCTTTGGCCATCTAAGCGCAAGTTTCCAATGAAGTCATAGAGGTGACGGTTGGGGCCTTCACATTCTATCTTCCCCGTCACTTTCATCAAGTCTTCTCCTGACTGCAGACTAGCAGTTTGAGTCAACCCCTGCAAGAGACCAAGCCAGAAGAGATGTCTGTCAAATCAACTTTTCTTAGTTCAATTTTCCACATCTTCTTCTACAATGGATCCTAATGAATAAGAGACATAAGCATTACTTAGTACATTGACTTAGTACTCAAGAATCTTTTGCTACTTATGGGATTCAAGGGCTCTTTATATGCCCCACAAACATTTTTTTACTTAATAAGGGACAGATATTGCTTGCATGATTGTCCAAGGCAGTAAAGTGGCATAAGGCTGCCTCCACAACCATTCATAGCACTGGATGGAAAACAGGCTTCAAAAGGATGTTATGCTTTCCCCCCTCCCCATGATGCAATGGGCAGGAAGGTGTGAGAAGGAATAAGAGATGAGAGCAGCTTTGGTTCTGCCCTTTCTCTACCCCACGCAGTGCAATGTAGCTTATTGACACACATATGCTAAATCACACTCCTGAGACAATGCACAATCCTCTGCCCTTGCCTGGGGCTGACTGCTACCTCCCCACAGAATAAATTCCAAATCCAGAAAGGATCACTGTGATCTAATCTGGCCCTCTGTGTAACATAGGCAATAATTCCTAGAGCATCTCTTTTATGAAAATATCTGATCCTGACAAACTATTCTGGATGCCAAACTGGTGGACTCTTGTCCCCAGAACTGGGGAACTGAATCCAGCTCCTTTGTAGCTAGTGAAGCTGACTGTATTTCTGGGCCCCTGGGCTATGGGGTTGGGGGAAGGCTTCATGCTGGAACAGTCAGCCTGCAGTGATGCCTGGACCATGCCATCCCCACCTCCCAAACACACTGGCCTTCGTAGGTGTCCAGAGTACACAGTGCAGGGTTCTGGAGCATGTTATGCAGCACTCCCATAGCGATTTAAAGGATCTGGTGCTCTAGCAGCTGGGAGCCTGGGCCCTTTAGAATTGCTGGGCCCTGAGGCAATTGCCCTTTTTGCCCTCCCCTCCATCAGCGGGCCTGTTAGTAGCTCCCCTATCCTATTGCATTCAGTGCAGACTATACACACAGCCAAGAATTGAACTTGGTGCATTAATTTATTGGACGCTCAGTATAAGATTTATCATAAGTATCACTAGTCCTGTCCTAACATGCAATTTTCTGAAATTTAGAAACCACAAGCCTGATTCTTCACCTCTTTTTATCTAATGTCATAAGTTACTCTTTAGCAAAAGAAGTGGGAAGGGAGTGTAAATCACCACCATATACCCATTTTCCATCCTGTTTGCTCAAGTGAGACTCCACATTGCAAGGCAGTTGGAGAATTGGGTCCATGTTTTTTAATGCAGACACACAGATAAATAAAATCTGCAGAGGATTCTGTCCCACACTGTCCTCGGTATCAGACTTGTAGTTACGACCTATATTTTCTCATACAAAATTAAAATGCAGACAAATATAAAGGTTTTCAAATATAGGTTATAATCATATTTTAAAATTCAGATCCAGATTCGTTCTTTTAACTCTGTATCTCGGGGGGAAAAAAAGTATTTTAACAAATCTTTTTCTGGACATCCACTTGCACCTGTGCTACTCATGAAGAATTTTAATAAAAATCTGAAAATTCCAAGATCTGAAAAATCAATTCCTTAAGCAGCGTTGGAAATACTAGGCTGAACTCAGATGCCTGCCATAGGGGAAGGGCAGACTAAAGAAAGCAGTCCAGCGTGTTCAAAAATGAAACCTGCATCTCTTTTAAATAAAGATCAGTGCCAACAAAAGTGGATCTCTACTTTGGACAGCTCAGTTCCAACCCTAATCACTAACAGTGTGCCATAATCAAATCACAGCATTTCAAATGCACTTGTCATGGCTTATTGTACTTGAAACCCAGAATTCAACCTACCTTTGATAGTCCCTTTAGTGAACCATAATGGTTTCTTTGATTTGTTACGCATCTGGCACTGAAGTATACAGGTTTCCAAGTGCTGCTTTGATCCTGTCAGGGGTATGCTGTAATTTTCATGTAATTGCATCTTAATACGCTCAGTGCCTTTATTCTCCTCGCACACTAGTTTTATATTTGAGCAGCTTCAGTGATTAAATGGAGTTACTCCCAACTGACACTGGAGTAAGTAACAGGAGAATTTCTAACTCCCATTCTCAGATAACTTTACATTTCCCAAATATTTAAAATGCAAACTTATTTTCTCATCACTAAACATGCTCTTACATTTTACAGATATATTTGCATAAAATAAAATTTGTCCTTCTGCTCAGTGTTCTCTACAAGCTGTGCGCATGTGTGGCCACTCAGGAAATTTTCAAATGCCACCCAGCTGATTAGCAGAGTGTCCAAAAGGTAGGTTTTGTTTACACTGCTGCACACATTCGCACATGCACACAAAAATTCAGTGCACACAAAAATTATTCCGCACATGGATGGAAAAGATTAGAGGGAACGTTGCTTCTGAAGTTTACCACGGGGCCCAGCACAACTGAAGCCTCCAGCACAGAACAGCCACTATATCCATACTGTGCAGGCTATGGAGAGGGCATAGAAGGGGACTACAAGGGTACATCTACACTACAGAGGAAGAGTGAAGCTGCTGCAGTCACTCTTCCAGAGTTTGATTTAGCAGTCTAGTTAAGACAGCTTATTCGAAGTGAGAGGGGCACTTCGGTCAATGCTCGTAACCCTGCTTTCACAAGGAGTAAGGGAAGTCGAAGGAAGAGTGTTCTTCTTTCGACTTCCTGCAGTGTAAACACCACCAAAAGCCAAGTTAAGCTACTTTGACTTCAGCTATTCAATTAACTTATCTGAAGTTGCATATCTTAATTTAACTTTGTCCAGTAGTGTAGACATACCTCAAAGGGCTCTGCATCAGCTTTGATAAGCCACTGCAGGGGATGCTGGGAATCGGCAGGAGGATGGTGGGAGCTTGACCTCTAGCTCTATGATTAGGGGGATTCCCCTTAAGCAGGATGTGCATGAGGGTCTCACTTAATTCTTTTTACTCACACAAAAATACCAATCTCAGCTTCATGCTGCTCCCAGCCCAAAGACTGAGGTGCTCACACTTAGGAGTCAGAGGAAGCCATGGGTAAATACACAGGCCACAATTCACCTTTATACCAGCAGAGTAAAGGAGCCTTGAAGTGGATATGTGTAAGTCACTTTATCTAAAGATCTATTCGCACTGCCAGAGTGGTATGAAGTGGCCTGTGTGTAAATGCAAATTAGGCCCGTACGCTTTGCCGCATGACCTGAAGGACAACAAATGCAGGTCCTATCAGATGGAAAGAGAGAAGACCATGTTTAAAGTACTTAACAAGCATGTAATTTCAGCAGTGGTGGGAATAATACTGCTGTTACTAGAGAAGAGGAAAATGAGGCAGAGAAGTTAAGCATTTGTTGAAGGCCACATTAGGCATAAGCATTATATGCCTAGTGCTTATGGATCTTCCTCATGTCCATTCTCATGTTTAGATCCTCTGGACCACTTCAATTTAGTCTCTCAACATACCTCTACAGCAAGCATTACCTCCACTGAACAGATTCAGAAACTGGCAGTGCAAGCATAGCTAAGTAGCCAAGAGTTATACAGCTTCATTTAGAATCCAGATTTCCTCACCCTGATCCCTTTCTTAACTGCTCAACAAGGCTTCCAACCCCACCTGGTTAATATTATACACTAACAAAATAAATGTGATTTTACCTGTCGTATTTTAAGATTAGTCTCCCCATCAAGATTAGATGTTTCAATGTAGCACATTGCCTGAGGTTCACTGAAGAAAACACAGTAACATTTTTATGATTAAACATTTTATAAAAATTATATTGAGCCTTACTTGTGCTTTGAAAGTACCCAAGTGTAACTATTCTCAATACATTGTATGGCAAAAAGTTCAATTCTGAGAGAGTATAACACCAAGTGCCATTTTAAAAAAAATCCTTTTGAAAATTACTTCACTTAAAAATGACAAATTATTTCTTTAAAAAACACTTCTCAGCATATATGCTATCTAAAACACTTTTATCAGTATATATGCTATCTAGCAAAAACAAGGAGGTTTAACAAAATACATATCACTTCCAGAAAATTTTAAAGAACCTCTGCTTCAATTATTCACATTATTTAATAGTTTGGCTATTTCGCTTTATTGACAAGTTCTCCTTCTAGAATTTCCTTCCAAAATTTGTTCAGCAAGAATGCTGGAAAACAATAGCAACATTAAAACAGGAGAGATTTTCAAAGGTATTAAGGACAATTAAGCAACAGCCCCAACATATCTTTGTATATTTTCCCCATGGAGCCAAATCTGGCTATAGGTTTTCACCAATGAAAATAACTGTAAGGGTGGCAGAGGGTACTGATGTTCCAGTTCCCAGATTCTAGTGCCCCCCAAACTTGTGGAGATTTCTCTGCAGGTGTACTGTAGTTGGAGTCACAGAGAGGTATCTGGAATGGGAGTTAGTGTCAAAAGGTGCTATTAGAATATTTGTGTCCTTACACATCTCACACAGCCTTGGCTTATAAAAATTACTTCTCTTCCTGGTTGGAACAGTTTGTCCGAGGGTAGGAGACAGTTAAATATGGGTCAATTTCAAGTGCACAATGATACTGCTTTCACACAGTGCCTACTCTTAGGGTACACCTAAGGAGTATTAGAATGTTTCTCAGTATTTTGTACACATTTATCATGTTCTGTAATTCATAAATTCATACACTTCAAGACCTGAAGGGATCACTGTGATCATCTGATTCCCTTTATAACACAAGTCATAAAATTCCCCCAAAATAATTCCTTTTCAGTTAGAGTGTATCTTTGAAAAAGACATCTTGACTTAAGGCACACCATGGCTATGAATCACAATGAAGGAATTCACTTCCCACTTGGACCCAAATATGCATTTAATCTTCCATTTTTTGCAGACTACTTTCTATATATTCTGTTCACTGAGACACTGTCCTATACCTCCCGAGGCAATCAGATTTAAATTAACCCTAGTATTGCTGCCATTTTCCTGACTGCTAGACACCCACCAGACAGAGGCAGCTATGCAGATATAGCCGTGTACACAGAGATATATGTGGTTTCCAGAGAAATAAACTTTCTTTCAAACTTCAGACAGCACTGGGAGCTGGCGCACAAGTTCTCAGCTCCCCACCTCTGGTCAAACTAATAGATCAAATCCAATGGACACTCTATTATACAAATCACAATGGTCCATATTTTGATTGTGTTATGAACAGCAAATTCACTGAATAACAGATAATAGATCAAATGCAGCACGTATATCACAAGCCAATAAAGTTTTATAGTCAATTTTTCACATCTGTAGATATACCTAAAAATGTCTTTTATATCCAATGTAAATTTGATCCAAATATAACTGTTAATTGCTTTTGGTCTTTTTTTCTCCTTAAAAATGTCTTCTGTCTGTAACATTCCTTGAATGTCATCTTTATGTAAACAATCAAAATAATAGACAATAATTTTAACAGTCAAAACAATGTGCCTATGCACATGTACACACAAGCACTTAACATAGCACATACTGAATACAAACCAAACAATCCATCCTTGCAGAGCATGCAAAGCTTTCTGGTGAACTGAGGGCTTTTTTATTAGTATTATCATCTCAAAGAAATGTTGTGTACATAAGAAATCAATGATGGTAAAAGCAAAACCACAACAGAAATGGCCAGTACTAAAAGCAAAGCATTTCATAAATTAAACAGCATACGCAGGGCCAAATTCTACCCTCAAGGGTACGTCTAGACTACAGAGCTTTTCTAGGGATACTGGAAATATTCCGGAAAAGCACTGCCACTTCCAAGGAATGCGTCTGCTTTTCCAAAAAAATAAATTGGAAAAGTAGATGCATTTTTCAGCATCCCTGTAAACCTCGTTTTACGAGGAAGAAGGGATGTTCCGAAAGAGGGTTTTTTTCTGATATCTGGCCCCATGTAGACGGACGAAATGTCGGAAAAGCCTCTTTCAGAAGAAAAGTGGAAAAAGATACGCAAATTGCGGTTTGCATATCTTTTTCTGACTTTTCTTTGTAGTATAGACACAGCCTCAGTTATACCAGTGTAAGCTCTCTTATATCACTGGGGTTATTTGCGTGGCACTGAGAGAATAATTTGGCCCATGTAGCTAAAGATTTAAATTCCAATGAAGCAGGTAAGTGGGAGACAAAGTTTAAATATAAAATGTTGGGGGACAAATCCCAAGGTCGAATTAGTATCCCTCAGAACTGGAAATTACCATTATGATTAGAGTGTGGTTGTATCTCCGACCTGAACTTAAATTTGGGAGCCACTAGGCTAGTAATAAATAATCATTAATAATGTGGGGCTTTTATTTAAATAAATCTTATTTTAATTTTTTGACTAAATCTCAGAAATAAAAAGGTATTTGGGTACCTTAGTTTTTTGGTGCTCAACTTGAGTCATAATGAAAAGGACAATATTTCCCAGACTTATTAGGCACACTCAGGACACCTTATGGAATTTCATTTGGGCACCCTAAAACTGAAGCACCCCAAATCTCTAATCACTTCTGAAATTTCAGATCTTAATTTTTACATTTTGATATCTATCTTTACCAGAGCATACATAACTTGAATTAACATTGCAGTGGAAGAAGAAGGCACAAGTATGGAGGAGGGCACTAAGCTTGGGGGGAATCTGCAGGAATTTTTTCAATTGAATAAAAGGAAACAAAACTAAAGATACACCATTTTGATCACCATCAAAGATCACTTAGCTGCAAAATCCCACAAAGGCTTTTCTTTCACTGCTAAAAAAAAAAGGTGTGTTTTCTACCCTGGAATGAGTAAATACAGGAGCAGTCCTGAGGTAAAAAACACAGTGAGGTCAAGACACTTTTCTTCTATCATGAGCTGAACAGCTCTTCCCCATTCTTGACCTCAGTGATTTACCTCACGGTAAATCTAAAATGCTGGGTCTTCACTGTGTTTTTATTTCAAGAAAGCTCATGCTTATCAGTTACAATGAAGTAAAAAAAAATTGTTTAAAGCAATGAAGACCTTTTAGAAGTGAGAGGCCTTTCACAAATCACTGAGCAATTTGACTGCACTCAGCTTTTGTCATATCAACTTTCCTCCCTACAAATCTGACACACCCAATTTCCCAAAGTGCTATAGTGAACTCAGTTTCAAACACCACCAATCTGAACATGATCTCTCCTGGCTGCACTTGAGAAGTTATTCACAGTGCAAATGAAATGAGAGTGTTGCTAATAGGATGTTTTTCCCTGATAAGGCAAACATCTCTTTTTGAGATAGAAATATTGTTATCCAGTTCACACTGAGAGGAAAAGAGGAAATTGGCAGATAAGATTCTTTAAATGTGTATGTCCTAATGACAAAAATAATGTCTTTAAAACCTCAGTTCAGCAGAAACATCATGCCACATCCATTCATAGCTGACCTGGAAGATATAATGATCATGTCTGCTGGAAGATGCTGCCCATTGGTGACCTTCACAATGTCTCCTACTGCCACCTATTGATATTGGGGCAGGAGTGCAGCAGCAAGGAAGAAGAGAAAACGAACACAGATTGCTCATCTGGATTATTAATTTGTTAATTATTTGCTTCACAAAGAGAGGAAGAGTTTTGTATCTTACAAAGGCTCATCAGGGCTCATTTCACGCATTTAATGAAGGGAAATAATGTCCATCACAGGCAAAAAACACATCATAACTTCAAAACTAAATTTCCAGTCTCATTTTCTCCTTACTTTAGATAAATTGATTTAGGCCATCCCTGTCACTCCTTCCATTATCTGAAATAGCTTGTCATAGGCAGTGGCTCTTCTTGATAAGAGATGCTTTCCCAGATGGACGATAAGAGAAATATTCTTATCGTTCCTTTTGTCTCTACCTCATCTGTTACGTATCTTCTGTTTTACTCTTCCGCTGATTTCTTCTCGTCCCTTTTATTTCTTGGTTCCATGTTTTTTCGCTACTCACCAACATGCTACTCTCCTCTTACTTGAACTTTGTGCTTGTCATCTCTCATTAGATGCTTTTCATCTTAAGCACTAGTAGCATTAAATATCAGCAGGTGCTCACGAACTAGCAGTAGATGCTTTGAACATTCCCAACCATGTTTCACTTCCCACATGTCGCCTGATTAAATGTTATAGTCCTTATTCCTAGAGATACTGAGCACCAACAACTCCTACTTCCTTCAGTGTCTGTGGCGGGTGTTTAACAGTTCTCTGGCCTAGGCACAATGAAATTGTTTAGGAGCTTATATGTCATCTGTCAATGTACATACAAATTATTTACTTCTGGATTGAGTTTGAACATCAAAACATAATCCTATTGTCAGAAGGGACCCTGCAAAGTCAAGCAGTTTCCAAAAATAGATAGCACGTTTCTTTGTTAGAATAATAAACTTAATTGGAGAAATTGAGCCTGACCCTATTTCCACTGAAGTCACTAGCAAAATTCCCACAGACCTCAATGATAGAAAGATGAGATCTAATAACTTCCAACAAAATCAGTTCTGATATTTTAATAGGGTGATGTGCTAAACACAACTGAGGAATTATGACAAAATAATGTATAACTGGAATTCTCATGACTCAAAATGAAACACAATAATCAAGAATCTTTGTTTCTTATATTCAAGAATCTTTGTTTAAATAACGTGAAGACTGTAATACCTCCATATTCAGCCTTATGTGCCATTTCTAATTCACAATCTGGTAGAAAAAGTAAGATACGGTGGCACAGCTCAACTTCTGCTTTACATTTCCTGGGATTCATTGGTTTTCACCACAGTCTTACTTTTGTTAAATTTAATTTTATGGGTTTAATTACCTGATTTGGTTTTCAAAGTCCTTCTCAGAAAGTTACAAGGTATGTGCATTATTTATCACTTACCAGAATGAAGCTCAAAGAGCTATTTTGGACTTTCTGGTAAATATAGATTTATAATAAATTCTCTAAATGCTGAAGGTCTGACTTGAAACCTCATTAAATACAATTAGAGTATTCACCTGGAGTTAAATTCACAATTGTGCAGAGAGTAAGGATAAGGCTTATGCACCAGTGAAGTCCAATTTAAATACTTAAAAAAACCTGAGTTCAAGTGGAATTTTTGTGGCCATGCCTAGACCTTGTGCTGACTTTCTTCACGGGGGTTCATTACACGTGTACAGATTATCTTGGTGACTAAGGGTTGTAAAACCTAATCTCAAAACCAGAGGCGTAGCAATGGGGGGCAAGGAGGCAGTTGCCAAGCTGGGGGGGGCGATGGGCTGGGGTGGGAGCACACAGCCCCATGCATTGCAGTGATTCTTCGCTGGCAGGCAAGGTGCTCCCTGCAGTTAAGCTGCTGAGAGAGGGCCCAGTGGTGGAATCAGGCACTTCAAAGGCAGGATTACAATACGTCCAGTGCCTGGCTCTGGGGAAGGGGAGGGGCATTGGGTTAGAGCAGTGGGGGTGCCTGGTTCGGGGGGAGGGGTGCACTGGGTTAGAATGGGGGGACTGGGGAGCCTGGCTCGGGGGTGGGGTGCATTAGATTACAGCAGTGGACTGGGGGTGCCTGGCTCTGGGGGAGGGGCACTGGATTGGAGCAGAGTGCTATGGGGACCTGGCTGTGGGTGAGGGGTGGGTGCACTGCGGATACTTATATATTTTTAACAGGATACTTTATAAAGAAAGATTGAGAAACACTGCTCTAAACCAATCTTTTTGGCCTCCCTGTTTCCTTTCTCCTTTTGCGAATTGGGCAGGCAGCAGCTTTGGTAAAAATATATCAGACATGTCCACACAGTACCCGCTCTGCCTCAGCTGGTGCTGGATAATCAGTTCTAAAGGAGTTGGCATTACTGAGGTGATCGATCTCCCCACGTTTAGTTGCGGATTTTCCAAAGAAAATGCTGTTGTTTTCTATAGGTCACCCACATCTCCCAGTCCTAGCAGAGACTTGGGATTAACATGGCTTTCTTAACTAAAAGTCTTATACGTGTTCTGATGTTGTGATAGTGAATATCTGGCGAGGCAGTCTGCCAAAGACAAGGTTGGCCTTGAATCTTGACATCTATGGCTTCAATTGAATGGCTTGTGTGAAATTTGGAAGAGCAGCTCAGAGAGACCTCTCTCCTTTACTTAAGGATAGAATCTCTTGGAAGCCTGAAGGAAAAAATCCTTGTGACAGACAGAAAGCCACGCTAGCAGTGTAACCTCAGCCTTAGGCTACTTATTGCTACAAGTGCCCTCAAGAAAGTGAGGGCAATTCTCGTGTTGTGTGTTTCTTTTATTTAAAAGTTTTTCTAAGTGTTATTTTAACAGGTAAGTTGCTCTCTTACATCCATAGCTATGATGTAGTTTATCACTGTGCAATAGTATGAAAAACAACTAGGTTAACTAGGTAAGTAACTAGGCAGTTAGCAAGCATTGCAGATTGCTTACAATAAATTTGATATGCTCAAAATCTTTTTACCTTTTATTCATTAAAACAACAAGTTACACATTTGCTATAACAGTGGTTTTAAATGCTTGATTGAAATATAGTGATGAAATTCATATTTAGGTTGTATAACATTTATTTCTCTTGTGTTTTATAAAGCTTACATATTTTAAGCATTTGACATTTTTCAAGTAAAAGACATGAACCTAATGAGAAGGGGATATGAACAAATTAAAGAAAAAAAATTATTTAACAGAATGTAAACCATAAAAACTGTAATTTATATTTGTTTGTAGTTACAATCAACTAACTGATCCACTAACTAATCCCAGTATCAATGATTAGTAGTAGTATTTGTTCTTTTGTTATTTATGTTTTTATTTTTTGCTGACTTAGAAATAAATAACAGATACAGATACAAATAACAAATGATTGGGCGCGCAAATTTTTCCTTTGCCCCCGAGCACTTAACATCCTCACTTCACCTCTGCTCAAAAAATATGAATTCCTTAATTGGGCCCCAGAGGCTACCAAAGTTAAATAATATTTAACTAAAGCCCAGATCTTCAAAGGCATTTAGGCTCCTACGGAACCTAAATAAGTTTGATGGGCTGGATCTATGACTTCTGAGAAAAAATTCCCATAGATCTGCAGAGAACATACAAAATTGTTAAAAGCAATATTAATATAGCCACACCACTGCAGTAAAATTAAATTATTGGAATAAAAGCAATGTGCTACAGAGGAGCAAACAACACAGGGTTTTGGTCTCTGTAGTAATATCAGTAACATATAATTGCTTTTATAAAAGTAACAAATGGACAATTGTTGTTCCAAAAACAGATGAATTGGACACAATCTTGGCCAGGGTCCACATCTGAGAGTTCTGCATTGCTACTACAGTGCAAAGCAGCCACAAAATACTTCCCTGAACAGGAAGCCAAGTATTCCTCCATCACAGGGAACTCATTAGGCAGTGTAAATCCAGTGTCATTGGCTCTGCACCATCCTAGCCAATCATTCCATCAAAAGTACATCTTTTCAAAACATTTAAATTTTTTTTTTACCTCTTTCCACATAATGGTCTGCCACATTCCATTTCTTAAAACTGAAATGAAAATCAACTTTAATTAGTTTTTAGTTATTAGAATACGCATGAAAGATCAAGATGACTTACCCTATCCAAAAAACTTAAAGTATAGAAAGCATATATGCCAAGGTCCAAATTAACTAATGTGCAGGGAAACCATTCTAAATACGTTTAAAAAATTAGGAAAAATTTCATCCTGAGATGTATGAGAGTACACACAGGAATCAGAGCCAGGCATACACATCCCACAGCAGAATCTGATCCAAAGAACATACTATTTCTGTGAAATCACCCCAACATTCTGAAGTTGGTTACACAGCCAGAAATACTGCTGGAATTTGCAAACATTTTACATAAAGCAGTAGGTGGCCCACTTTCATTCAATGTCCATTATTTTGAACTATAACATAGTCTTATAGTCCATTTGAGATATGAAAATTATTATTCCTAAAACACATTATGCTGCTGGGGAAGAATTTGTTGTACACTACTAGGTAGTAGCAAAGTTAGAAATAACTTATACCAAATGATTAATGTAGAATATTTTCATTCTTTTTTTTCATTCACTCATCTCAGAAATATATCCAAGAAGCCAATATAAGAAGCAAACTATTACCTTGGGGGAACATGAGGGAAGAAAGGAGACAGACTAAAATGCACACATGGGGTGTGTCTAGACTACATGCCTCCTTCGACGGAGGCATGTAGATTAGCCAGATCGGAAGAGGGAAATGAAGCCGCGATTAAAATAATCGCGGCTTCATTTAAATTTAAATGGCTGCCCTGATCTGCCGATCAGCTGTTTGTCGGCAGATCGGGGCAGTCTGGACGCGATGCGCCGACAAAGAAGCCTTTCTTCATCGGCACAGGTAAGCCTCGTGTCGATGGCTTACCTGTGCCGATGAAGGCTTACCTGTGCCGATGAAGAAAGGCTTCTTTGTCGGCGCATCGCGTCCAGACTGCCCCGATCTGCCGACAAACAGCTGATCGGCAGATCAGGGCAGCCATTTAAATTTAAATGAAGCCGCGATTATTTTAATCGCGGCTTCATTTCCCTCTTCCGATCTGGCTAATCTACGTGCCTCCGTCGAAGGAGGCATGTAGTCTAGACACACCCATGGTGTTTGTAGGTTTTAAAAAAATAAAAATTTGTGTCACTTCTAAAACCTCCCTCAATATAGTGCAACCTTGATTTTCCTAAATTCATGTAGCTGAAAATCCCAGTTAATTAAAAGTCCCTTCTGACACTGGAGGTTATACTAGCTAAAGGTCCACTCCTGCTACTCTCTACAGAGATGGTGATTCAGTTGCAGAGTTTTAAGTCTACAAGGCTGAAGCTAAACTCCACAGCCCTAGTTAGCTTAGCTTCAGGCTTCCTTGCTAAGCCATTCCTAAATTCTCAGTGATGGTATTAAGTTCCTAGAGAACTGAAGATCTCTAGTAGGCTGGGAGGTACAAATTAACTGTAACCCCACTTGTATGTAATATTGTGGGTTAGAAATGAGGGCTCAATTGTGTTGAGGAACAGACATAAATAGTGATGCAAAAGTGGTTATTAATCATTTTATTATAATTATATATAGTTTTAGATTATTACACACTTGCCTTCATCTTTAGTGAAGGTAAGGAGACATTTCCATTAGTTTCATACACATGATGAGTGAAGAATGATTATTCACATGCTTATTAAAACTGCTCTGGTTGGTAACTAAAAAAGCAGAGAATTGTCACCAAAAGTGTCAAAGAGGATGACATCTGTTTAGGTATTAAACCATAATTGTTGTTTCTAAATGTGTTTACAGATTCTTATCTCATGAAAACATTTTTAGGATATTTACATTTTAGAAAGACACCTAACTGTGTAAAAAAGAACATGAGGATTTTTTTTTATGCAGGATATTCCAAAGATAAGTGATGCCATTTAAGTGATGCATTAAGGAGTCATACAGAGTCAAGTGCCACCCACCCTCCAGCAGCTGGTCTGGCCAGGGAGCAGAAAGGGCAGAGCCAGAGCCTCTTTTGGACATTGGGATGCTGCCTGGTGCAGCATAGAGGCTGCCTAGGAAAACGCCTGGCTGCTGTGGCAGAGGGGTGCTTCTCACCCAGGCTTGACTTCCAAGGTCAGTGACACAGTGATTTCACTTAAACACTTCTTCTATTTGAAATAAATGCAGACAAAGTAGTGCTCATATTTTTTCATTTTTAAAATATATTATAGATGAACTGACATAGCAACAGAAAGGCTTGCATCAACAAATACCAAGTTCATCATATTATCATTCATAATGCAAGACAAAAAATTGTGGATGACTAATTATCAGCACCTAGCATTCAAACAGTCATGTACAGGCAGTCCCTGGGTTACGTACAAGATAGGGACTGTAGGTTTGTTCTTAAGTTGAATCTGTATGTAAGTCGGAACTGGCGTCCAGATTCAGCCGCTGCTGAAACTAATCAGTTTCAACAGTGGCTGAATCTGGACGCCAGTTCTGATTTACATACAGATTCAACTTAAGAACCCCAGGCATCCCCAAGTCAGCTGCTGCTGAAACTGATCAGCGGCTGATTCCAGGAAGCCCGGGGCAGGGGCTTCCTGTAGTCAGCCACTGGTTATTTTCAGCAGCTGCTGACTAGGGGACACCTGGGGCAGAGCAGCTGGGGTGCTGCTGGGTTGGTCCAGTGGCACCCAGAGCGGCGCTACGGGACCAACCGGCAGCGCCCCAGCTGCTGTACCACAGGCGTCCGGAGCAAAGCCGCGGAGCACGGGGGCAGCGGGACAGCCCAGACGCGCCGTGGCTATCCTGCTGCCCTCGGGCTCCGTGGCTTTGCTCTGCTTTGCTCCCCGTCCCCCTGGTCTGCAGACCAGGGGGAGGGGGAGCAGAGTAGAGCAGAGCGGCGGAACGCGCGGCCAGCTGACAGCCCAGACGCGTCTGGGCTGTCAGCTGGCCGCGTGCTCCGCTCTGCTTCCCCCCCCCCCCCCCATGGTTTGCAGACCAGGGGGAGGGGGAGCAGAGCGGAGCAGAGCAGAGCGGCAGAACGCGCGGCCAGCTGACAGCTCAGACGCATCTGGGCTGTCAGCTGGCCGCGTGCTCCGCTCTGCTCCCCCCCCCCTGCAGATCGGGGGAGGGGGAGCAGAGCGGAGCACAGCAGAGCGGCGGAACGCGCGGCCAGCTGACAGCCCAGACGCGTCTGGGCTGTCAGCTGGCCGCGTGCTCCGCTCTGCTCCCTCTCCCCCTGGTCTGCAGACCAGGGGGAGGGGGAGGGGGAGCGGAGCGGAGCAGAGCGGAGGAGAGCAGAGCGGAGGAGAGCAGAGCGGCAGAACGCGCGGCCAGCTGACAGCCCAGACGCTTCTGGGCTGTCAGCTGGCTGCGCGTTCCGCCGCTCTGCTCTGCTCCGCTCTGCTCCCCCTCCCCCTGGTCTGCAGGGGGGGGGGAGGGGAGCAGAGCGGAGTGGAGCGCGCGGCCAGCTGACAGCCCAGACGCGTCTGGGCTGTCAGCTGGCCGCGCGTTCCGCCGCCGCTTTGCTTCCTCTCCCTGGTCTGCTCGAGACCAGGGAGAGGAAGTGCCCCGTTCGTAACTGCGGATCCGACCTAAGTCGGATCCGCGTAACTCGGGGACTGCCTGTATTTACATTTTCCTCTAGTTTTCTAGCTTTTATAGGATCAGAAGATAATACATGATTAACATGATAAGTTTTAAAAGTATTCATTCTCACTATACATTTGCATCTGGCCATACCTACTGCATAATATTCAGCTAAAGAAAAATGAAACTACATTAGGATCTTACCTACTGTTTTCTTTTTGTTTACTGTACTGTCTGCCTTATGTCGTTTCTGTCATGAAACAAACAGAAAATACCAAAAAAACATTTATTACTCTCAGGAAGATTTCACATTAGTAACCAAAGTGCTGAATGTACAAGACAAAAACAGGATAAATAAAGGACAAGGCAGAGATCAATTAAATTAGATCATCTGTGAAGTTTTATGCACCTTTTTGCTTAGAATTATAGAAGACTGACATTGACATTTTGCATCTAAATTAGAAGGTGGTATTTGCTATGCTGAAAATGTACCACTTACAGCAGGGGTGACTGGTGAGGAAGGACACAAGGGGGTCACCGGCCATGTGACTGCCCCATGACACCTTCCCAAGCCACCTGTAGCCTGAGAGAGGGCCGAGACAATTCCCCCTCTGCCCAAGAGGAAGAAGAACAACACAAACGCAGCCCTCTGCACTTCCCCCTCTTCTAGCCATGTTGTTCTGTTTCCCACCAGTGAGCGCGGGGGGTGGTCGTCCCCCCAGAGACGCAGCTGGGAGCTGGGGGAGAGAGCTAGGGCTCCATTGCTCCACTTACTCCGTTCTTGCTGCTGGTTGCCAGGCCCCCACAAGCGCCTCTGGGTCACCCAGAAGCTCTGGTCTGTCATGTTCCTTCTTGCCCCACACATCACCCCTCCCTGACTTATAGTTTGCTCAATAGCAACAAACAAAAAAACAACTTAAAACCTGCCCCCCAAAATGCAGAGAAGACAAGCCAGGGAGCCGACAGGGTCACCGGTCCCCTGAGGAATGTGGGGGAGGGGTGGCTTCATACTCCCAGAAGGGGTGAGCCTCAGGCAGAAGGGGCTGGGTCAGGGCAGCCAGCCCCCAGCACCACCCAGACAGCGTGGCACCTCCTCCTCCCAACTGCCATCAAAGCCAGCTGGAGAACACAGTGCAGGCTTCTGGAGTGAGCCATATGGCACTCTGGCATCTCTTCTAAAGGGCCCTGGCCTCCCAGCCACCGCTGCTACTGTGCTGGCAGAAGCAGTGAATGTCCCAGGCTCTTTAGAATCACCGGGCCCCAAGGCAACTGCCCCTTTTACTCCCACTGGCAGTTCTGAGAACAAGTGAATCATTCCACAAAACTTCTTAGTATATAGTAAAAAAAATTGACATAATTAATTCCAAGGGCTGACAGGAGACTGGCCTGTTGACTACAATAACCCTATTTTCTTGGAACCCTGCAAAACTTATTTTACAAAACAGATCGCTCACATCAGCATGAATTCCCCCTCTCCTACCCGTTAGTATTTCCTCTACATGTGCAAGTGTCAGAATTTGTCTCAAAATGACTTTTTATAATCTTTGCGTACTACGTAGACTTATACCTAACTCAGAAAGCAAACAAGGGTGGCTTTCAAGAGAGGGAGCATGACTGAGAATTCTAAGAAATATTATTTTCAGAAAGGATGGGAGAAAATCCTCTTGCCTCCATTTTTAATTTCCCCATATTCCTGCCCTCTTTACTATACATCCAGAATGGAAATTTATACTAATTTTGCTCAGTTAGCAATAGCACCTCTAGTTGAGTCAGCCGCTTTGAATGTCAATTAATATAGTTGGTATTTTGTCTGAATCTATCTGGTGTAAGATATACATGGTGTGCAGTGAGAGTACCTATTCAATGACTAGAATGAGATGCACAGCTTTTGCTAGGTCATAAATTCATCCTGGGTCCCTGTGGAGAGACTGAGCCCAGCTGGAGCAGGTGCGCTTAATCCAGCTAAATTAAAGAAGACTTGGGCTACACCTGCCCCACAGTTGCTAGGAGGAACTAGGAAAATGAAGGATTGAGTCAGCTGAATCCTGAGCAACAAAGCCATGCTGCAGTGGAGCTAACTCTGGCGGTGGGTCCCTGGAACCAGGGTCAGCTCGAGCCATTCCTCTGCCCCGGGCAGCAGGCGTGCAACACGTGCGCGGCCCCATCTCCTGGCGTGCTGAACACCTTACAGCTGCAATCGGGCGCGTCGCCTGATGGCAGCTCTAAGGGGCACTGTGGGGCCCCAGCCCGCGCGCAGCACCCCTTACAGCTGCCATCAGGTGCCCCACATAGATTGGCGCCCCAGGCAGCTGCCCAGCTAGCCCCCCCCCCTTAATCCGGCCCTGCCTGGAACAAGGGGGTCAGGAGCTTAAGGAAGCAACCCAGCAGCTGCTGCCTCAATGGGTACATCTACACATCAAAGAAAAATGTACAACTGGCCCATGCTAGCCAATACAGGCTGTGGGGCTGTTTCATCATTGTGTAGATGCCCACATCCAGGCTTTAGGACCCCGTGAGGTGGGAGGGTCCCATTGACAGAGCCCAGAAGTACACATAGCAATGAAACAGCCCCATAAGCCTGAGTTAGCTAGCACAGACCAGCCACGGGTTTCTCTTTGCTGGGTAGGCATTCCCAGAAGGGGAGTGGAGCCAGTGGAGGAGGAAACTGCCAGGAGCTGGAATGCCAAAGACTCCTGGGATGGGTGGCTTTGAACGGGGGGATGGGGGGGAGGTTGAGCACTGATTTAAGGTGGGGTTTTGTTTGTTTGGTAACCTTTGTTACAACAGAATTATAAACCCCCTTGACAGAGAACAGGTGTGGCAGCACAGGTTTAGGGCCAGCCGCTCTGGGACGTGGCTACTTTTTCATCCCATTCCCCAGACACTAAGGCTACGTCTACACTGGCACCTTTTTCCGGAAATGCTTAAAACGGAATACTATTCCGTTTTCAGTTTTTCCGGAAAAGGAGCGTCTACATTGGCAGGCTGCTTTTCCGGAAAAGCCCTTTTTCCGGAAAAGCGTCTGTGGCCAATGTAGACGCGCTTTTCCGGAAAAGAGCCCCGATCGCCATTTTTGCGATCGGGGCTTTTTTCCGGAAAAGATTACTGGGCTGTCTACACTGGCCCTTTTCTGGAACAGTGTTCCGGAATAAGGACTTATGCCCGAGCGGGAGCAGAATAGTTTTTCCGGAATAGCGGCTGATTTTGTACAATAGAGCGTCGTTGCTTTTCCGGAAAAGCAAGCGGCCAGTGTAGACAGCTCGCAGCTTATTCTGGAAAAGCGGCTGCTTTTCCGGAATAAGTGGCCCAGTGTAGACACAGCCTAAGGGAGTAAGGGGAAAGTGCTTATATTCTGTTCATTCCTCTCACACCTGGCAGGTGAAGGGAGCTCACCAGCCAGGTGTGAGAGGAATGCACAGAATGTAAGCACTTTCCCCTCACTCCCTTAGCCTCTGGGGAACAGGATGAAAAGCTAGCCATGTCCCAGAGCACAGGGCTGCTGCCTTCCCTAAGCGCTCGAAATGGTGCCCTTGGCTAGAAGGCTACAGCAGCCGCAGCGACCATTATCCTTTATTGTCTTCCATTCTGCTTGTCAAGAAAGGTCTCTTGGCTACTGAGATTACTTGCATTTCAAAGGTAAAGGACTGAATTATGCTGGCTTACTACAAAAGAAAGTCAGTTCTGATTATGGATATCTTTTTGTCAGCTGTGTAAGTATCTAAATGAATTCTGACAGGCAGCTAGCTAGGAGGTGAAGAGATTTCCAGAACAAATTCTATTTATAAGCACACACCTATTCTGCTTAGATATCTTCACTACTGAATTCAGGGATAGTGAAATGTTGTTACCAATGTTATTTGCATTATTGCAAGACTGTGCTTAAGCTGTCCCATATAAGGGGGTCACCCTCAGCTGAAAGTACCTCACTAAACCAGGGCTGGAATGCGACAGCCCTATGAAAGTAAGATGGGTGAGGACAGGTATCCCAGGCAGAAGGTGAAGACCCTCATCCTAGGGTCTGTGAGACACACACACACACACACACACACACACACACACACACACACACAGAGAGAAAGAAAGTTAAAAGGAAAAGTTAAATAGGCATCATTAGGAACCTTTATGTTATTTTAAATACTCCATCAGAGCTTAAATCAATTGTGATAGAACTAGCTTTCTGCCCTGCATGCTAAGTGCTAAAAAAATCACTGGGAGCCGAAATAAATTGGGATGGAGCAGTGTTTCTGCCCAGAGTGCAAAGAGCTGAAAATTACTAGAAGGCCAAAACAAAACACTGCAAGCTAAAATTTGGGCATGCAATTTCGCATTCTCTGTGGAAGCCAATTTGAAAGTTTGCTGCTTTACATGCAGTTATTTTGCTACCTGTATTAGAAAGTGAAAATAGAGATTTAGTGAGTATGATTATTCTTACATGTATAGAATAATATTTATATTTCTCACACTTCCAATTAATAATGTATGTATAGCCTTTTCAAATTTTGTTTTTCTTTATGTTTTAAACTTAGGAATTCTCTTGATAAAATAAATTCAAATAGTAAGTTCATCTGCATTTCCTATTGTAGATAAGCTTTCACATCAATCCATCAGCCCAGACCGAACACCTAGTGAGACATATTTATGTTTAATAAAGTGCTATTAAATAATAATAATGAGCCAACTCCTAAGGTCCTGTCTCAGGCAAACGCCTCTTAAAGTCACTGAACTATTTCCCTAAGAGCTGAGTGACAACTAAGCAAAAACCTCAGCACTGGATCCACCAACAATGGCTACTATGTCACTTTCATAGATGCATTTGCTAACGCTGTATGTGCTTCACTGATATGAAACCTTGTTGATTCCCAAATTAAATAAATGATACTCACATAGTCTTCTATGATCTCTTTGATGCCAGCAACGGTTAGAATAAATAGCAATGGCACCAAGGTAGTATATCTTCCTGTTGGAGAGACATCTGGAATTTGCTGTAAAGGAAGAAAAAAATAAGTGTTTTATGATGCAAATCTGTGTTTTATATAAGGTAAAGTTTAGAAAGGGACTAGAGCAGTAACTACAAGTAATGGAACCATAACCATCTCATCTGCACAACGTCCCGTGCATGCCAGGGCTTATTCTGACATCATAATCTTTGAGACAATTCAAACCAGTGGTGGGCAACCTGAGGCCCAATGGCCTCGTGAAGCCCATTGGGGTTCTTTGTGCATCCACGAGACATTTTCTTTACCACTGCCCATGCACAGGGTTGCCAGATTCTCCTGATTTTCATTCACATCGTTTTTTTCCTACCAGCATTACAAAAGTGAGACACACTTAAAGCAAGAGAATGTGAAGTGAGTTGTGTGCTGATTGCATACAACATTGTGAGAGATGTGTGTTTCCTCTTCATCCAATCCAAGTGTTCCTATGGTTCATTCAGCATACTGCAAATTCTAGGTATGAAAGTTACAACAATCTTGCGGCCCACTGAGATGAAGGAGGGTCACTCATGTGGCATGTTCACCAGTGTAGGTTCCCCCAAAGGGTACGTCTACACTACAACGTTAATTTGAACTAACTTAGTTTGAATTAATTAATTCGAACTAAGCTAATTCGAACTAACGCGTCTAGAACTAAAAACTAGTTCGAATTAGAGTTTTGCTAATTCAAACTAGCAAGTCCACATTGAGTGGACCCTGAACAGGGCTTAAGGATGGCCGGAAGCAGTGCCAGCAGGGCATCAGAGGAGGACTTAGAGCGTGGAGATGCTGTCTCAGGCTAGCCGAGGGCTGTGCTTAAAGGGACCCGACCCCCACCCCGGACAGACAGTTCTCAGGGGTGCCCCGCTTGCAAAGCAGTATTGGCTTGGATTGCCCGGAGTACCCACACTGGGCACATCACACCACTCGGCCATCAGCCCGGCTGCACTTGCCGCAGGCTGCCATCTGGGAAGAGGGGGCAAACGGGGGGCTGCAGGAGAGCTTCCACCCCCAGAAGCCCGCAGAGCCAGCCCAGTCCTCCCCATCGGGGGCTCGTGCCCCATTCCTCCCTCACCTCTTCCACTTACCCTTCCCTAGCCCCCCTTCTTATTGATGTACAAAATAAAGATAACGTTTCTTCCAACATTGACTCTGTCTTTATTGAACAAAACTGGGGGAGACTGGGAAAAGGAGGTGGGAGAGGGGAGGAGAAAGGCTGGGAGAGGGGAGGGCAACTAACATGATCAGGGGTTGGGAACAGGTCCCAGATGAAGAGAGGCTACAGAGACTGGGACTGTTCAGCTTAGAAAAGAGGAGATGGAGCGGGGACAGGATAGAGGTCTCTAAAAGCAGGGGTTGGGTGGAGAGAGTGCATACAGAAAAGTTCTTCATGAGTTCCCATAAAGAAGGACTAGAGGACACCAAAGGAAAGGAGTGGGTAGCAGGCTTCAAACTAGTAAAAGAAAGTTGTTCTTCACAAAGCAAATAGTTAACCTGTGGAACTCCTTGCTGCAGGAGGCTGTGAAGGCTACAACTAGAACAGAGTTGAAAGGGAAGTGAGATCAAGTCATGGAGGTTGGGTCCATGGAGTAGTCTTAGCCAGGGGGTAGGAGTGGTGTCCCTGCCCAAAGTTTGTGGAAGGCTGGAGAGGGATGGCACGAGACAAATGGCTTGGTCACTGTCTTCGGTCCATCCCCTCCAGGGTCCCTAGGGTTGGCCGCTGTCGGCAGACAGGCTACTGGGCTAGATGGACCTTTGGTCTGACCCAGGACGGCCATTGTAAGCTCAGGGCTCAGGGTCGGGGGTCTCAGTGGACCCCCTTGATTTTCATGCACACCTGCTCCTGGGTGGCCAGGCTGGCAGCTCTCCTGCCCTAGACGGCCACTTTCCTGTGCCTAGTGCGGAGATCGTGGACGAGGTCCACGATGTCCGCACTAGCCCAGGAAGGTGCCCGCCTCTTGTGGTCCAGGGCAAGCTCCCGGGAGCCGCCAGCCTGGTCCCGGGAAGAGGGGGAGGGCTGGGGGACATCGGGTGGGTGGTTCTGTGCCGTGCCAGGTGCAGGGTCTGTTGGCTGGGTGCTGGCAGGCTTGCACCTGGCACGGGCACCGTAGCCAGCCCGTGCCCCTTTAAGGGGTCCGGGGCCGGGAGAGGGGCATAGAGTTTCCCTGGTGTTGGCCAGAGTGGCCACCAGGGAAACCTGGGGAGGGCTAGCCTCCCACTAGTTCGAATTAAGGGGCTACACACCCCTTAATTCGAACTAGTAAGTTCGAACTAGGCTTAATCCTCGTAAAATGAGGTTTTTCTAGTTCGAACTAAGCGCTCCGCTAGTTCGATTCAAATTCGAACTAGCGGAGCGCTAGTGTAGCGGCTATGAATGTTAGTTCGAACTAACGTCCGTTAGTTCGAACTAACATTGTAGTGTAGACATACCCTAACTGAGTCAAACAGATGCCATTTTCAAACCAGTGTATCAGAGAAATGTTTCCTTTTTGCCCTCCCACCTGAGTGTACATATTTCCCCTAAAAATGTATTGGTCAGATGTGCAAAATGGATCATATTCAGTTCTGTATTACTGAAATATTTAAAATTTACGACCAGAAAGGAAAGCTTTATAAACATATTCTCTTTGGTTTGTTTAATAATGATTTACAGTGAAATTAACATGACTGCCTATACAATTGGCATTTACTTTGCAATCAGCTTTCAAAATTTCCACCTTATATTTCCTCTGTGTAAAATTTTGTACTTCACATTATGTTAATGGTGACTACTTTTTTTTTTTTGCCAATTATTCTATTTTATTATATTTGAGACACAGATTATTTTTTTCTTCTAGTTTCTTTATAATTACATTGGAGTTTCTTTTGAATCAAAAGTAAAACAGCAAAACCATACCTGCAGTAAGGCAATGAAGAGGAAAAAAGCATTAGCAGCTTTTCTAATCTGCTCATATAGGAATCGAGGTAGAAATGTCACCACGCTGTACTTGGCTGTGCTGTAGGTTTAAAACAAAACAAAATGAAACTCCTTGGTTAAAGTACAGTACTGTAGCAAAAAATAAACTGCAGAAAAATTATGGCAAACTCACTACACAAAAAGGTGCCTCAAGAGCTAGTAATGATATAATTGTTCAAAGTTAATACAGGAAGGTGTGGGTAAACATTAAGGAAATGTATTTCTCCCTTTTGAGGGAGCGTGTATTGAAGCCTGAAGGTTCACAGAAAGGCAGGAACTCTGATCATTACAACAAATATTACATGATGGTACAGTCAAAACACAAAAATTATCTATCTAATATATAAAGGAGAATGTTTGTATGTGTACATGTGCAGACCCGATTAGCCCACCTGTGCCTTTATTTACTCCTCACCATCCACCCCCCAGGCGGGAACAAGAGTCTGTCCCACACCAAGTCTCCTTGTATCAGTCCTCTCTATCGCATTTCGCTCCGTGGGCCAGCCTCGCCCGAATGTGCCCAGGGCTTCTCACATGTGCCCAGGGCCTCCAAAAGTGGGGAGAATGGGGTCCAGGCCCACCCTCACACATGGACCCCAGCCCAGGGCCCTAAGGACACGAACCTATTTTGGTCTGGTCCAGCTGGCGGGGCTTCCCAGCGTAACGTACCAGCTCATGGGCCATAGTGCCCTGCCCTGGGCTGCTTCCTCTCCCCCTATCTGGTCTGCTGACCAGTCAGTGCCAGGACGTCTGTCTCGCCTCTGTCTCTTTGGGGTCTCACCTGTGGTGCCTCGGAGGTCCCCCGGGAGGTGCGACCCCACTGTGCCTCCACCTCTCCAACAGTCTGTTTCCCCCCTTGCCACGAAGGCCGGCCCTTTTGAATCCTGGTGCCCTGGTGTTACGTCACACCCAGGCGCATCCCCTCCCAGCTGTCTCGCGGCATGAGGGCACGCCACGCATGCTCCGTCAGCACTCTGTTCCTCCCCCCGCTTGGCCGGGGCCAGGCGTTTTAAAGTGCAGAGTGACTGCGTCCTGCCAGACGCAGCTTGGGGGTGCACCGCTCCTACTCTACCCACGTCCCGCCGCGCCACATACATGGCCGGCACTGGGGGACTTAAAGTGTGGAGATGCAGTGCCCCATCACAGTATTCTTTGTGAGCTAATATCTTGGGCACTATAAGAGCTACCACAACCAAACTCTGCATGGGGTAACCTTTCCTCCAGAAGAAGGTTTTAAGGAACTTTTGGCAGTGCGGGGAGAAGCGGCTTCCCAGGGGAAACGGCAGAGACAGTCACTCACAAAGGCTGGCGGTGGAGGCGCAAGGGGAGGGGAGGTGCTCTGAGCAGCAGCTGCCGCACTCGCCTCTACCAGGCCGTTCCACTGCGCAGGCGTGTCCAGGGCGGGGGAGCCCCCTCCTCTCTCCCGCCCGTGATGTCACTCGGCCCAGGCCCCTCCTCTCTGGCGGAGGCTGAGGGTTGCCGAGCGGCGGGCTGGAGCTCGCAGCCGCCGCTAGGGGGCGGTTGCAGGTGCAGCAGGGCGAGCCCAGCGGGGAGGCGGCGGCAGTGCTGGGAGCGGCACGGGGTCCGTCGCAGCTACCGGGTTGCGTGGCGGAGAGCCCAGCACCTGCTCGCCGTGGCCCATGGGAGAGGGGAGCCTCTGGTGTGGACCCATGGTGCGGCAGGTAGCGGGGTGAAAGTTTCAGTGTGGAGGTGAACTCAAAACCGCTCACTGTGAGTACTAAGTAACCAAAAATATACAATTTCAGAATTATCCTTGCTGATCAGTTTGTGTAGTGTTATCTTAAAGTAATTACACCATAAGGGGAATAATGCAAAAGCTAATATACATCTAGTCATAACTATAGATTAAGAAGACAATTCATTTATCATACAAATGGTATAGTTTTCTCTTCCACCTGTATATTGTATGGCACAAGTTACAACAGATATTGTGATAAATGAAAATATGTCAACTTCAGGAGAAAAATCTAGAAAGCCCAAGACATTATATGGTTCAGTTTTGTAGTAAGTAAGTGGCTGGCAGGAGAGCACTGAAAACATACACGTGAGTATCAAACTGAATTCATGAGCTCATAAACTCCTACAATGTACAGAGAACTGGAATGGAACTATAAGTTAGGTGAGATCCTACAATATGACGCATTCACATTGTGCTGCTCGGGCAATGCAGATGGACTGGGTTCCGCCATAAGTGACAGTAAAGATTTATCCTTGGAGAAGGAATTTCTCTGTTGGTATAAAGTTAGTGAAATAGGTAGAGCTGGCTCCCATACCAGCCACCCACTCACTTTACCTTTGCAAAGCTCTACTACACTCTTCTGGAAAAAGGTATCTAGTGTCATACGCTAGAGTAGCAAAAGGGCTACTCTAAGGCTACTCGAAGTAATGTCAGGGCCAGACTGGTGATGAATGAGGGCACTACTTATAACCGGCTCTCTGATGGCTTCCTTCTTCCCTTATAAGTAGCAAACCTTGAATGAAGGGAAGAATTCAGCCCTTAGTTTTTAAGTAGTAAATTGAGGTAGAGATGTCGATATTCATGCAAAAATTATTAGGGCTGTCAAGCAATTAAAAAATGTAAGCACAATTAATCTCATGCGCCTCCCCTTTGAAACACCGCCGTGGCGTTTCAACGGGGCAGCATTTCCAAGGGACAGCGCCAGGCAGAGCCCAGGGTCAGCTAGAGTACCCAACAGTCGCGCATCAAAGGGGCAGTGCAACAGGAAGCCCAGGATCAGCTGGAGTGCCCAGCTGATCCCGGGCTCCACTTTGTGCTGCCCCTTGGAAATGCCTCAAAGGGGCAGCACATTAGGAGTATGGGATCAGCTGGAGTGCCCAGATGACCCTGGGTTCCACAGCTAACCCTATAAAACGTCGCCTCTGGAGTTTCAAAGTGGCAGCTGCCATGGAGACCGGGGTCTGCTGGGGACTGCCCCGCTGACCCCGGGGTTCTGAGGAAATGCCGTGCAGAGACCAGGATCAGCTGTGGACTTCCCCGCTGACCCTGGGTTCTGCTGCTGCGCAGAGCCCAGGATCAGCTGCGAAATCCCCAGCTGACCCATGGCTCCAGGGCCGCTCCTTTGAAATGTGTGCGGAGGCAGCGGCATCACAGCTGATCTGCGGAACATTCTTTGGGACAGCCTGCCACAGCTGTACTAGTAATGCAGTATTCATAATAGAGCTGCCAACCACTAGTGCCCTGAAGACTAAGAACATAATCTCTGCAAGAGCCAACAGAGTGTCTGGGACAAAAACATTATTTTTAACAAGCTGTTTTCCAAAGGAATGGGCTTCTATAGTGCTTTTAATCTAGAAGGGTTAGATTGGTATAACAATCTCCTGCCTTAGGATCCACACCACCACAGCAGGAGCTAAGACTCCACCACACCTGACCTCCCCTCCACACACACACACACACACGCGTGCGCGGAAGGTGCAGATTTACCATGCCGATAAGATCAGCCTCCCTGTTGAATGCATCAAGTAAGCATTTCCGGTACTCCCAAAGGAATGGTCTTTTAGCTAATTTTCACTGCGCAACAGCACTGATATGCAAACTAACAGCAAGGTTCAGAGTAAAACTGAGACATACATAATCAAAAGTTATTTTAAGATCCAAATACAACACACCTATCACATGCACTTCATTCATTAGTATATGTTGCCTTATTAAAACAGGTATTCATAACAACCATGCTTTTTTCATGTAATTAATTGCCATGCATAATGATTAACTAATGAAATACAACTTATTACACCCCTGATCCTGCAAACATGAACATGTTAACTTCACTTACAGAGTAAATGGAAATTCACATGTGAGAAAACTTACACACGTGTGTAAGTGCCCAGGATTGGGAATGTTATCCTTCTCCTTTGCCCCTCCTTTTTCCAAACTGTTAATGATATTTTGCTGCATCTAAGTATGAATAACAAAATAATGAGAAATGGTCCCAGCCTATTTTGGTGTTGGGAGCTGTTACTTGCCCCCTGAAAATGATGATGTTCTGCCATTCACTGCAATAGCAGCAGGATCAAATCTTTAATGAGGCATATAAAACTAGAATTAAGTTAAATAAACAGTTTGTTTTAAAACTGTGTCCTGTACACAACCGTTAAAACTGAGAGGGTGTACAGTACTTAATTTGTCATTTTACTTTACAGCCCCTTCTCATTTAGTTTGTTTACGCTGTGTAATTAGAGTCCCTTGTTATGTGGGTGTTTAATATAACTCAGTTACCAGTGTAACATCCCCTCTCTAGAGAAGATAATACAGTCATACACAGCGCAGAAATACTATACTGCAGTGGTTCCCAACCTTTGCAAGCATATAGACCCCTTTTCAATCTATTAAAATTTTACAGACACCACCCTCCCCCCAAACAATATAGCTGTTTTCAAACATTCCATTACAGGCAGTCCCCGGGTTACGTACAAGATAGGGACTGTAGGTTTGTTCTTAAGTTGAATTTGTATGTAAGTCGGAACTGGTACATATTGTAGGGGAAACTCTAGCCAAACATTTTTTTTAGTTTTGGATAGCATAGGGAAAGGTTAACTCCCCTCTAATGTTTGTTTTGCTGTCTGTTCCCCTGTTCAGAAGATTTCACATCTATTTCTGTCCCTGTGACAAACTCAGGACTAAAGGAGTAACTCATCAAATACCAAACAGCTCTGCACCATGCTTTGAGCTAATAGCTTTATTTCCACACACCACCCAGGGTTCTAGGAGGAGGGTCTTTTTTTTGCTAACACAATGAGGCCAGCACTTTGTTTGTTTTGGTGGAGTCTTTGTTTGCCCAGGGAGCCCAGCATGTATAGGGGGAGGAGGGGCAGAGAGGCTGCTTTTGTCTGCTGTTCGGCAGCCTGTTGCTCGGGGGAGGGGGCAGCCTGTTGCTGGCAGGAGGGGGAGGGGGGAGACGTGCAGGATGGGAGGCCGCGGGGGGGGGGGGCGGGGGCAGCGGGCGTGGGGAGGCACTTTTCCTCTGCCCGGCAGCTCTGCGGGATCCCTGTCCCTGTGGCCAGCTGCTGCAGGCAGAGGCCAGTTGGAGCCGGCCGAAGAGGAGGAGGAGGTGGATTCTAGGACCCAGGTGAGCGAGCCCCGGGGACGCTGCTGCGCTCAGGGAGCCCGGCATGTATAGAGGGGAGGAGGGGCAGAGAGGCTGCTTTTGTCTGTTCGGCAGCCTGTTGCTCAGGGGAGGGGGCAGCCTGTTGCTGGCAGGAGGGTGGGGGGGGCAGCGGGCGTGGGGAGGCACTTTTCCTCTGCCCAGCAGCTCTGCGGGACCCCAGTCGGAGCCGGCCCGAGGAGGAGGAGGATCCTAGGACCCAGGTGAGCGAGCCCTGGGAATGCTGCTGCGCATGTGCGGGAGTTGCCTCACCCCGTTCGTATCTAGGGATCCGACGTAAGTCGGATCCACGTAAGTCGGGGACTGCCTGTATTTCAGAGTTTCAGTGCAGGTGAGGATATTGTTGTTTGATGATTTAATCCCAGTGAATTGACTAGCTAGGCTAGTCTGCTCAGGGCTGTCCCTATGAGTGCACAGGGCCTTGGGCACCCCCCTGCTACTGTGTTGCTCTGGCTCCTATTGCCCTGACCCCTGCTGTCACCCCATGCCGGGTCCCCCAGGTAATTCCCCAGGCAGCCCTGGGCCCCACGAGTCCTGTTCATAGGATGGTGAAAGAAGCTTCTGTGAGCCTCGCCCAAAACACAGGGCCTGGGGCAGCCGCCTAAACTGTCCTAAAGCTCCAAAAAAGTTAAAAAAACAACCAACAGTCTGGCTGCACCTTAAAGACTAACAAAACATGTAGATGGTGTCATGAGCTTTCTTGGGTACAACCCACTTCTTCAGCTGATTGGAGTACAGGCAGTCCCCGACTTACGCTTATCCGACTTACGGGGCTTGTACTCCGTGGCTCGTACTCCGGGGCTTTCTCCGCATCTCCCTGGTCTGCAGACCAGGAAGACGCGGAGCAAAGCCGCGGAGGGGCTCGGGCAGCGGGGCAGCCCAGGCGCGGCTTTGCAAAGCCTTGGGGAAGCTGGCAGCGGAGCAGCCCAGACGCCCCGCGGCTGTCCCGCTGCTGGCGTCCTCAGAGGCTTTGCTCCCCATCTCCCTGGTCTGCTGGTCTCCAGCAGACGAGGGTGACGGGGAGCAAAGCCGCGGAGGACCCAGGCGGCGGGACCGCGGTGCGTCTCGGTCTGCCGCCCGTGTCTTCCTGGTCTGCTGGGGTGGGGGGGTGCAGCTAGTACGCCCCCCCCAGCAGACTAGGCTTTTCTCCGGACGCCTATGGCAGAGCAGCTGGGGTGCTGCCGGTTGGTCCCGCAGCGTCGCTCTGGGTGCTACTGGACCAACCCGGCAGCACCCCAGCTGCTCTGCCCCAGGCGTCCCCAAGTCAGCCGCTGCTGAAACTGACCAGCGCTGACTACAGGAAGTCCGAGACAGAGTTGCTCTGCCCCGGGCTTCCTGGAATCAGCCGCTGATCAGTTTCAGCAGCAGCTGACTTGGGGACGCTTGGGGTTCTTAAGTTGATTCTGTATGTAAGTCAGAACTGGCGGTCAGTTTCAGCAGCGGCTGAATCTGGACGCCAGTTCCGACTTACATACAGATTCAACTTAAGAACAAACCTACAGTCCCTATCTTGTACGTAACCCGGGGACTGCCTGTATGCACAAAGTAACTGCCTCCTCAGCCCAGAAATGTATTCCTGCTCCCGCCAGGTTTGAAATACAGCTGCATCACAACTACAGTGCATCACAACTCTCTTCTGAGAATAAAAATTACTACATGACCCCAAGAGGAGGAATGAAGCCTGAGCCCACCCAAGCCCCACTGCCCCAGGTGGGGGGAAGGAAGGGGCAAAGCTGAAGCTCACGGACTTCAGCCACAGGCCCTGCTGCCCAGGGCTGAAGGAGAACCCGAATTTCAGCCCCAGGTGATGGGCTGCTTCAACTTAGTACCCAGCCCCCATGCAAGTCTAAGCCAGCTTTGGAGGCCCCATTAAAATGCGGCCCCGACTCACAGTTTGAGAACCATGGCAATACAGTATTCTTGTTCCAATTACTCATGCAGAAATCATGCCAGTAAGTTCCTCCCTCCTAAATGAACTTTCCACATTCCGAGCCCAGCTGGTTAAGCAAGTCATTGCCCCTGTACCATGTGCTTTGTATCTAAGCTGACATCAGAATGGTTCTGTGCACAAAGGGGCAAATCCAATCCCTGCCACAACAGCCTGGGAGGCTCTCTGGAAGTGAGAGCCATGGGGTTATGTGAGATAAGGGAGTATGTTGGATTTGAGGGGAGGGTCTAATTTAAGTGGTTACATGCTATCTGTACAGAGTGGGACCCAGCTCATTGGTGACTCCCTGAACAGCAGCCCTCGGGCCAGGAGCTTTAATATAGGCTGGTCTGCCCCCAAAAGAGGAGGAGTATAGAAGATTCATCCTGTTTCCCCTACACGTCTATTTGGATGTGGCATGAAGGAATTCATTTCTTTAAATCCAAGTTTATGGCAGTGAGGACTCAGTTCTGCCACCTTTACCCACGCTAGGTAGGATTTTCTCACCCAATAGTCTTGTTAATTTTTGGTGTCAGGGAAAAGGTTTAGAAAAAAAATCAGTGCAGAGTTATGTCTGGAAATCCTTGACTCAATTTGGGTGAGTAACATTGGCAGAATCCCAGTGTCCTCAATTTGGTTCCACTAAGGAGCAAACATTACATAATTTAATACTGCTTTTAGATCAGTGAAGCCTCATACAGCAAAAATGAGGAATGCTGACTATCCACATCAACCATTTTCCTAGATACTGCTTTGTCAGGGCCAGAGTGACATATTCCAGGGTAATTGCATCCATGGCATTAGCTCAAATTTACCATGGGCCCGTCCCTGTGATGTTTTGACAGAACACAAAAAAAGCGTTTCATTTTCCACCCATCATCATGTTTTCTGAACTCAAGCTTTTTACATAGCTGCTGAGGAAACCTGATGAAATCATGTCACGAAAGCATAGGGAACTAGACAGGAATTTTGTAGTTTGTGTGTTGCCATAAAAAAGCTGTTTAAATAATCCAGGTTCACATACAAGGGCTAAGTGCTGCTCTGATTTCACCCTGAGCAATCCCAACGTCTTCAATGAAGTGCAATGACATTTAAGTCAGAGCAGAATTTAAGCTTTGCAGTTCAACAGGGAAAAATCAAAGACTATATTAGAAAATACTAGCATCAAGGTAGCAGCTGTTATAAGGTGAACAACAGGTTGAATCAGTGGTCAATGGCATCTGAACAGATAGGTGTTCAAATATTCCACTGGAAGACATCTGCTTCCTTAACATCTGCTACATATGTAGGACCAATTATGATCTGAATTATACTACTGAAAATCTGGAGAAAGTCCACCAACCTTAATGGAATTACTTTGGATACACTTCAGTGCAGCTGAAACCAGAGTCTGGCGCACTTTCTCCACAACAATGCAGTAAGATTTTCTAAAAACAACTACTGTATAATTTGAACAAATCACTTCCATTCATTCATTCAGTTCCATTCAGTTCCATGCTACTCCTAAGCACTACTGACAAGTCATCATTTTGATAATATTCATATAGATACTAGCTGTGTTTTTGCATGCAAAAATGATTCTTCATTTTCCAGCCTTACTATGTTTTTCATATAATTAAACTTACGTTCCCATTTTTCCCCACCACCTATTTCCATCTCATAAAATACACATCCTCTGCCAAGATATTGCAGAACTTAGCTGCACTGAATTATCCTGCAGGTTGCCATGAAGGTTCCCAACAACAATGCAGGTGCATGGAGATTGTCCCTTGAATTAGAAGCAGGTAGATCTGGAGGTAAACGGAGTTTGTTCTTTTAAAATAAAACAATCATATTTACAGTGGAGGGGCCTCTGGGATCCATCTTTCTCCCTCATTGGTTGGAGGATTTTTAATTAAAATATGGATGGGAGCTCTGGGCCAGAATGATCTTTACATTTGTCCCCTCTAGGCCATATCTACACTAGGTGATTATTTCAAATTTACTAAGTTCAACTTCTGGGCACCCAATTTTACAAATTCAAAGTTCCGTGTCCTCACTATGGCGAACAATTGAATGAAGTCTGAGGTACCGGGTCCATGTTAACGGAGCCTGCCTCAGGCTCAAAGCCCCAGGAAGCACTCAGGGGAGCTGTGGGAGGCCTCCCAGAGGCCAATTAGTTAGAATTAGCGGCCCTGGGCACCTACACTAATGTTATTTCGGATTTACAAGTTCAGGAATAGCATTGCTCCTTGTGAAAAGCAGGACTACAGAGTTCAAATTCCACGGCTCCTTATTCAGGAATAATGGGTTTGATAGTGTGGATGCATTGCTTAGAAAATCAACCTTGGGGGGCTAATTTCGCACTAGAGTCCTAGTGTAGACAAGGCTCTACAGACTTTCTTTAGAGAAAATTAAGAAAGAGCCATACTGGGACACTTGTGTTTATACCTACTGTGACGGGCCAATAGCAGCCCACATGCCGGACAGCAGGGGGAGGCGGGAGAAGAGCAGCGCCGCGGGAGGGGAGTCCAAGCGGCAAGTTGCTGCCGCTGAATGGCGGCGGCACCAGAACCTGCCTCCGCACCTGCACAGCAGGAAAAACGCTGGCCCTGCCCCCGAGAGGGTGGGGCCCCTGGCCCATGTCACAATCGACGGGCCGTTTCAAAAAGGCCTGCCGGTGTCGGGGAGGGGGGCAGCCTCTACAGCCAATGGACGGCGAGCCCCAGCCGAGGGGCAGCCTGGAGCAGTCCCTACGGTCAACAGCTTTGGCAGGCGAGGCCGGCGGGCACCGCCCCAGGGAGGGGCTGAACGCAGGGCATAGGACCCCACCAACTAGACTTTAAGCCGGACGGCGGGTCCACTGAATCCCCCCTGCTTGCCCGAGAGGGGGTGATCACACTCGAGTACCCCATCCACAGGGCAGAAGACCCGGACTATGGTACAGAAAGCGGACGAGGGAGTCCGCCAAACCCCCCTGCTCGGCTGAGCAGGGGGTGATCACACCCAGTGACCTGGCACACCTACCCAGTGCTGATGAGCGGTGACATAATGACCTCTTGTCCTAAACATTCACCCCACTGCTGTCTATTCAATATTTCAGTGTCTCTTCCTGTATCTGAACATACTATTCTTATATTGTAAATGTTATACATACAGGCTCAGTCCATGACTATAGGCCAACTTGGCCGTTGCGTAGAGCGCCACCTTTAACGGCGCCCAATGATAACGTCACGGGGCGCCCGGGGCACCTGATGATGATGTCACCCCATTGACGGCCGTGCAGGCAGGGGCGCCAATCGCGCGTTCCAGCTGCCGCAACCCGCCTCAAACTGCTCCTGAATACACTGTGACCATAAATTAAATCATTACTGGGCTGCAGTGGTAGCACTGCTTAGCACCAGCATTCACAAAACCTGAATTTGATTTATGTTGGCCTCCCTTCATTGTAAAATTATGAGGTCTGTTTTTTAGTGTTCTGTGTCAGAAGAGCAGCCCCTGCATCATACTACAAAACAAAACACAACTTAATGCTTGGCCTCCTCTCTTGTTAGGGGTTCCATTCTGAAAGCAGAATTTGGTACAAGTTCTTTATTCACTGAAGACTTATAGAAGAAAATATAGACAAAGCATGGGAGGTGAAAGAAGCACAAAGAGGTGAAATGACTTACCCAACATTGTACAACAGCTCCATGGCAGAGCTGGGAATAGAATTCAGGTCTCCTGAGTTCCCATCAAGTACTTTATCCACTGACCTACACTGCCCCCAGAGTTGAAAACCAGACAAGCCAGAACAGGCTCCACACAACCCTGTGTGAAAGAGAACACTGAAGCTTTGCCAGAAACAGCAACTCCTCATCCCTTCCCATTTCATCCCTTGTAACTATAGAGGAAAACTCCATGGCAGCCTTGTCTGTTACAAATCCCTTGATTTCACTGTTCCTATTTGCTGCTTTAGAATTCAAATTATTTTTTTAAGAAAAGAATAAAGCAGCAGTTTCAGAATCATTAGAAAAACGAGTTTCTTTTTTCCTGATGGAAGCAAGGATAAAGTAGCAAAAGTGATGAATCTAAAATGCTGGCTCTGTATTACAAATGTACTTTATTAAATGATGCCTCCACTCTACATACAGTAAGAGCTTTAAAGAGCACACAAAGCTACTTGGGGCGGGGAGGAAATCAATCAAACAGAATTTATAGTTAGTAGGATAGTAAGTATTACTGTTTTAGCCTTAAACGGAACACAAACCTAAGCAAGAAAGGTTTCATTTCAGGACCATTTACGTGCATTACTCAAATCCCTATTCAGGACAATGCTTATTTTGCATTTTCTTAACACCTGTCATGTTATTTTGCTTTTGATAGAGAGTTTGGCAAAGGTAGCAATGAAGAAGACACTCCAGGAACCAATCTTTGTTTGAAACATCTGCACTCACATCAAATCAGTCAGTTGGTATTTTGGGGATGAGGACAAATTTGGCAGCCACACTTTAGAGAGAGTAGTGGTACAGAAAGGAGAGGAATGTAGACTGGGATAGGAAGCTACAGTAACCAAGATGAGTAATGAGGGCTTAGACTATTTATTTATTTATTTATTTATTGTATACACCAGATGAGCAGTTTTTCCATTGGAACATATAGGAAGCAGATTTTCAAAGTATTGTGGAAAAACGTATTAGCAACATTCAGGGAGTCTTCCTCTTCCAAGAACAGGCTTGCCAGATGCTTTCACCAAAAATCTTGAACATGGCAGAATTGAGGAAAAAAAAAAAAAAAGGAGACCAAACTTGTTGAACAAAAAAAACCCCCCTTGTTTTCCATGTCTGCTATTTTCTGGGGTTTTTTTACCAGACAGGGCCAGAAATAATGGAGTGTCTGGGGGAAAACCGGACACCTGGCAACCCTACCCAAGAAATGTTGAGAAAATTGTGAATGGGCAGCTCTGGCTTTATCTGGGCTCCTGAGATGCTTTATTTCAGCTTCTCCATTTATACCAGCTGCTTAGAACCAGCACATCCTTAACAATCATTTCCCCTAAACAGCATTATCTTTGAACAGGAACCTCTGCTACCCACTTTCCTTCCAACAGTTGATCTCCTCATTTGGGAATCTCTGTCTCTGCTCTGGACACCACTCCTGCATTTCTCTTTGAAGCCCAACCATCCAAATTTGGCTGTTCACTGTCCGAGTAAGTTTCATTCCCGGTGTTAACCTACTGAACTCATTGTAGTTACTTATAAGATAGCTTCCCCAATTATCACCCCTAATATCATTACCTCACAGACACTAACCTTCCCTCCTTACCCCCCCCCCGTTCTAAAATCTGATTTGTCAGTTTTATATGTGTTCACCATTTTTTGATTGTATCAAAATGGTATATATGGTCGTGCCAATTTTCTTCCACAAATTGAACTGTGGAAGAAAGCTCATCACCTAATAAACCATCTTTTTAGTCTTTAAGTGCTGCATAGTCCTGTCTTTGTTTCAAGTATTTGGCAGTAACTTATAACAGTCAAGTATAACAGTATATGGTCCAGCCATGAGGGCAGGGGACTGGACTTGATGACCTCTTGAGGTCCCTTCCAATCCTAGTATTTTATGATTCTATTATTCTAAGGTGCTACAAGAAGAGACAGTGGAGAGCCCAGTAGTATTGATCTGATCATAGAAAGAATTGCCTTTTGCAATATCTCATACTAGGACTCTGGGGCTACATCTACACAGTGTGTTTTTTGTGGAAGTGCAAATGGAGCACTCATTTCCATATCTCGCACTCTCATTTGCATAACTTCTTCCAATCCTTTTTGCAGAAGAGGTTTTTGCGATAAAAAGCCCTGTGTAGACGGGGCCAATTGTCGGGGAAAAATCCTTTAGCGCAAGAGCCTGTAAACCTCATTTTTGGAGGAATAAGGACTCTTGAACAAAAGATTTTTCTCTAACAAATGGCCCCATCTACAGAGGGCTTTTTATCGCAAAAACCTCTTCCACAAAAAGGATTGGAAGAATATATGCAAATGAAAGCGTGAGATATGCAAATGGGCACTCAATTTGCATTTCCTCTTCCACAAAAAACACACAGTGTAGATATAGTCAGTTGTTGTGATTTTCAGGGGCTGTCCCTATGAGCCCAATCCCATACTCCTTACACAAGAAAAATTCCTAATAAAATCAACAGGGGTTTTCTTCTGTAAAACACATGTAATTAGGCCCCTTGTTCTAAGTGTAACAGCATGGATCCGTCAGTGCAAGCGGTGTGCCCTAGCCAAGGATGTGTTTCCACCCACTCGGGCCCCTTTGACCTGCACTAACGTAACTGCCCCAATGGAGGTCTTAGCAATGGACTACACTCGGCTAGAGAAATCTTCCGAGGGGTTTGAGAACGTACTGGTTCTCACAGATATGTTTACCCGATTCACTGTTGCAGTTCCAACTGGAAACCAGACAGCGCAGAAAACGGCTGAAGCCCTCCTAAAACACTGTTTTATGTATTATGGTTGTCCAGCACGGTTACACTCAGACCAGGGGAGGAATTTCGAGTCAGGGGTGATATCAGCATTGTGTAAACTGTATGGCATAGCCAAAAGCCGAACAACACCCTATCACCCACAAGGAAATGCTCAGTGCGAGAGGTTTAACCGGACAATGCATGACATGCTCAGAACACTCCCGCCTGAAAAGAAACGAGCCTGGCAGGAGCATCTCCCTGAGCTGGTGATGGCCTATAATAGTCACATCCATTCATCGACAGGTTATTCTCCTTTTTACCTCATGTTTGCTAGAGATCCCAGGTTGCCATTGGATATTCTAGACAGAGAGGGCCCTGAGGAAGATGATGTGACCAATCTGGATGACTGGGTCAAAAGTCACCATGACAGGCTGAAGAGAGCCTGTGAAGTTGCTCTCAGTACATCTAAACAGGCAGCCCAAAGCAGGAAGAGGACTTATGATCGCAAGTCCAGGGGGGCTCTCATCAGGCCTGGTGATCGTGTACTAGTTCGTAATCATAGACACCGGGGGCGTAATAAAATACAGGACAAATGGGAGTCGAGTCCTCACATTGTAGTTGCTCACAACAATCCTGACCTGCCAGTTTACACCATTCGACCTGAACGGGGAGGGCATGAGAGAACAGTTCATAGAGATCAGCTAAAACATTGCACCTTAGTTCAGTCAGGAATCCTAGGAGGTGTAGATCAGGACGGCCTGAAGAGACTGAAAGGAGTTGGGGAATGGTTCTAGTCCCACAAACTGAATACCAAAGGGAGCAGAGGGTAGCAACCCCTGACCACAACGAGGATGACCAGATCCCTCAGGCTGACCCAGTATTACCTGAAGACAGGGAAATAGAAAATATGGGTAATGAACCACCTGTTGTAAGAAGGTCCCAGAGAACTAATAAGGGTGTATTGCCTGTTAAACTTAGATATGATTATGTTATTGGTCCTATGTAATGGCTTAATGAGTGTCCGCATGTCCAGTAGAAATAAGATGTTAAGTATGTGAAATGTTTTTGTTAATTGTTAATGTTTTTTATATGGTGTGAATTTTGTGGCTGTGGTAGAATTCTAGCAAGGGGGAATGTAAGGGGACTGTTACCCCTTACTAAAACTCTGTGGGAGTTTTTTTGGTTTACCAGCTTCAGAAGGGGAAGCGTTCATGAGACTGACAGACCCCAGAGACAATGGAAAGCAGCCAACACTCCAGCTCAGCCTGACTGACAGGTTGTAAGTGGGGATTGTTCTGGCTCTCTCTGGGCAAACAGGGAGCTGAAAAGAGCAGAACAAGCTGTGTGCAGAAGAGGTCCTGCAAGACAGAGAGCTGAAAGAGGAGTACAAGAAGAAGTCCTGCAGCGACAGAACCAGACACAGACAGGCCAAGCAGTGCAGACCCTGTGTTGAGCAGCAGACTGGCAGTGCTCAGAAAGCCAAAAGGAACAGAGAAGCAACACAAGGAGCTGGAACTGGCCAAGCAGCACAGCCTGCAGCTGGATGTGGTGAGCTACTGGGACCTGCAAAGTGTGGGGAAAGGCTCTGGACTGGGAGAGGGGTCTGGCCACTTAGAGACTGAGGCTGTGTGGTCACTGCCAGTGCAAGCGTGTCCAGCCTACAGCCCCTTGCAGCACATCCAGGGCTTCTAAGGAAGAGACTGTGAACTGTCCTTACACTCTGCAGACTGCTGTGTTGATGTCCCTGTGCTACAGAGCAGGGCTGTGTGTTCTCATTTAACCATTCTCATTGTTTCTTATTCTATTCTCTTTAATCAGTTGATGTTTAATAAATTGTATTTGCTTTGAACCTTATGAAGTGATCACTGGGCCAAGAAGGCCTGCAGTGTAAAGAGAGCACCTCGGAGTGGGGACACCCTAACTCCTGCCCCTAGTGACTACAAGGTCAGGGATTAAGCCCCAGGAAACCTGGGCCCAGCCTTGTTGGGGTTTCAAGGGCTCTGCTACTCAGGAGAGTGGAGGGGGAGCCCTCAGGATCAGGGAGCCGTGGGGTAAAGGAAGTGGGAGCGGGGACTCAGATCCTTTCGCTGGTTCATTTCACCGGGGTGTATAGAAGCCAGGAAAGTTCCCCACAATAGCGAGACCATTCCCCCGCTTACATAAGGACACACAAGAACAATATCTCAACTGTAAAATGAGCTAAATACACATTTTGAAAGTGGCTCAGTGATAAAACTAGATCATTTTGCAGTGCCCTCCCAAATATTCTGAAGCAGCAGTCCAGAAAAGCCCAGAGCATGGTGCTGTCCATTTTAATGGAATTATAACTAAATATCATTAGTCACCAACAAAACAATTATAGAGAACTAAGGTTTGAGGTATGTTTTAATGGAATCCATCTAAAACAACACTACTAATTAACAACAATTATACCTTTAAATAACAAAACATAAGCTATTTCCCTGCTAAAATATTCTAACTTCATCACTTATCCTACCCAATTTGCACCATTTGTCCCCTTTCATTGGTCCTTCAATGCAAATGTGCATTGAATGTATACTACTGATTTTATACTGTGACATAGTGGGAGTTGTGTTCGCTCTGGCTATGTCTAGACTACAGGGTAGTCTCTGTCACGTCCAGGGAATGCATCTGCTCTTCCACTTTTTTTTGTGGAAGAGGAGACGCACTCTTTCGGAAGCTCTGTCTTCCTTCTCCCATGAGAAAGAAGGGCTCTTCTGAAAGAGATTTTGTTTCCGAAATTTGGCACAGTGTAGATGTGCCAAATTTCAGAAAAGCATCTTCCAAAAAAATCTATCAGAAAAAGGTATGCAAATTGCGGAGTGCAATTTGCATACCTTTTTCCAATAAATCCCCATAGTGTAGCTATAGCCCTAGTTTACTTTGTTATATTGTATGTATATTGATTCTTACTGTTCTGTACGGTTCTGTTGTAACCTCGTGTGTGTGCCTCAATTTATCTGGGCACTGCACTGGTACCTGGCTGGGGAAGGGACTGTTACGTGTGACTCTCACTGAGGGAGAGGCTGCCCCAGGCTGCCTCATCTTAGCACATACACAACAATAGTTAAAAAAAAACCCAACAAATGGTCTGGTAGCACTTTATAGACTAACAAAAATGTAGATGGTATCATGAGCTTTTGTGGGCATAGCCCATTTCTTCAGATGACCGGAGTTATGAGGAGGGGATATGAAAACTCTAAGGGTGAATCTAGACTGGCAAGATTTTGTACAAAAGCAATCGCTTTTGAGCAAAAACTTCCCAGCTATCTACACTGGCCGCTTGAATTTGCGTAAGAGCACTGACGTTCTAATGTAAGAATTCAGTGCTTCTTGCGCAAATACTTTGATGCTCCCGCTCAGGGATAAGCCCTCTTGCGCAAGAATACTTACGCAAGAGGGCCAGTGTAGACAGGCACCTTAATTTTTGCGCAAGAAAGCCCGATGGCTAAAATGGTCATCGGAACTTTCTTGCACAAAAGTGTGTCTATAATGGGCACGGATGATTTTGCGCAAAAGCACTTTTTGCGCAAAAGCATCCATGCCAATCTAGACGCTCTTTTGCGGAAATACTTTTAATGGAAAAACTTTTCTGTTAAAATGATTTCCGCAAAATCATGCCAGTCTAGACGCAGCCTATATGAATAGGAGAGGGGAAGAGGAGGGGGGAGAAAAAGAAAAAAGGAAGGAGTGTGTGAGACAGAGCATCATTAAGTATCTGGAGAATAGGTACTTAAATCTAAGCAGATAAAAATCAAAGTCAAAAAATAGATTGCTAAAACAGGAAGGATACCACTCAGAGAGCTATTTGCACTTTCAGTGGTTATTAAGCAGGTAGTGTCCTAGCCAGCCAATATCACCATTGAGTCCATTAGCATGTGAATTGAATTTGTGGATGAACTGTGATTCCAGTCCTTCCCTGTATATCTGGCTTGTGGAGCTGACCTGAGCCTAGGTGGAGGGAGCAACCAGATGCCACCTTTTCCCCAGGAATCTGAACAAAGGAAGAGACAGGCCTGTTGCTGGGTGTGTGAGTTACTGCCAGAGGCAGGCAGAGAATGCAGGGAATGGGCCCAGGGCACTGCCTCTGGGCTCCCCTCTCCCAAAATAGATTGTACTGACTGCTTCTGGTTCCTGTGTTAAAAACAAGTCTGTGCTACCCTGTATCCTTGTCAACAAATACACCTTCTGTTCTACTTGCTGGCTGAGAGTCACATCTGACTATGGATGGGGGTGCAGGGCCCGGTGACTCCCCCACACTCTGTGACATATACGTAGTTCATACTTATTTATTATTTATTAAAGGTGTAATACAAATTTCAAAAATAATATAGCCCCTGAGCAGACTATGTATTTTTTCCTACATTAGCGTAGTGAATGTGGCTACGTCTAGACTACATACCTCTGGCGACAGAGGCATGTAGATGAGGCTACCAGGCATAGGAAAATGAAGCGGCGATTTAAATAATCACTGCTTCATTTAAATTTACATGGCTGCTGCGCTGAGCCGATCAGCTGTTTGTCGGCTCAGCGCGGTAGTCTGGACGCACGGGTGTCGACATCAAAGGCATTTGTTGACCACCCAGGTATGCCTCCTGGGATGAGGTTTACCTGGGTGGTCAACAAATGCCTTTGATGTCGACACCCGAGCATCCAGACTACCGCGCTGAGCCACGGTTCACTCCACGGTGACTCTTTTTTAGGTCTCTTGCTATGTTTTTTAATTTGGGGTATACATTTAAGTTGGGCCTCTATTATGGTGTCTTTAAAAAGTTTCCATGCAGCTTTCAGGGATTTGGCTCTAGTCACTGTGCCTTTTAATTTCTGTTTAACTAACCTCCTCATTTTTGCGTAATTCCCCTTTTTGAAATTAAATGCCAGGGTGCTGGACTGCTGAGGTGTTCTTCCCACCACAGAAATGCTGAATGTTATTATATTATGGTCACTATTCCCAAGCGGTCCTGTAACGGTTTTATCCTGGACCTGATCCTGCACTCCACTCAGGACTAAATCGAGAATTGCCTCTCCCCTTGTGGGTTCCTGCACTAGCTGCTCCAAGAAGCAGTCATTTAAGCCATTGAGAAATTTTATCTCCACTTCTCTTCCTGAGGTGACATGTATCCAGTCAATATGGGGGTAATTAAAATCCCCCATTATTATAGAGTTCTCTATTTTGGTAGCCTCTCTAATCTCTCTCAGCATTTCTATGTCAGTATCGCTGTCCTGGTCAGGTGGTCAGTAATATATCCCTACTGCTAATTTCTTATTATTGGAGCATGGAATTTCTATCCATAGCGATTCTATGGAACATGTTGATTCACTTAATATTTTTATTTCATTTGATTCTACATTATCTTTCACATACAGTGCCACTCCGCCACCCACCCGGCCTGCTCTATCCTTTCTATATATTTTATATCCCGGTATGATTGTGTCCCACAGATTTTCCTCATTCCACCAGGTTTCAGTGATGCCTATTATGTCTATCTCCTCATTTAATACGAGGTACTCTAGTTCACCCATCTTATTAGTCAGACTCCTAGCATTTGTGTACAAGCACTTTAAAAATTTGCCACTGGTTATTTGTCTGCCCTTCCCTGATGCATTGGATTCCTTTGTATGCGGTTGTTTGTCAGCTCTGGCCAATGGTTTGCCCTCTCCCCTCCTCTCTTTCCCACTACAGCTTAGAGAATCTCTATCAACGGATTCTCCTCTAAGAGAAATCTCTCTGCAATTTACGTGCATCTCCGCACCAATCGGCTTTCCCCCATCTCTCAGCTTTGCTTTTTTTAACTATAGTCCTCATGCTGACAGGGATAGATTGAGCTCCCTGGGAAGTTCACCTAATGCTAATAAATTAGCAGGTATAATTGTAGAATATCCCAAGACTAATCCCTGTACTACCCCCAGAAGTAGAGTGTGCCATTTTCACAGCACTCAAAGCTCCCTCTCTATGTCAACTGAGGGAGAAAAAGATGGAATGCCTAATTCTTACATGCTGGCATCAAACAGAAAGGGAAGTGTACACAGGCTGAATCTGGCCCAGAATGAGAAAGTTTGTGTATTAGAAGATTTTATACGATAAATTCTAGGGCAGAGAATTTTTTTTTTTTTAGTGGGAGATAAGACTTTCTTCCAATTAACAATTTAAAATAGATAAATGGGCAGGTGCAACTATAATACATGCAGACAAGAGTTAATGTTTATACCGCTTAAGCACAGCAATTCATAGAGAAATTCCATGTAGGGTGTGATAAATTAATACTAATAAGATTAAATGAACTATTTCCTTCATATTACAAAAGTAATGCATCTATTAAATATTAATACAAGCTGCACGAAATCCCATTAGACTGAAAATGAAGAGCAATTACTACCTAATTTACTTATTATTTTTAGATTTTTACTCAAGTATGTTATCTGTCAAATAAATAGACAACAATCTTAATTTCACAAATAGGACACAGTAAAGTTTACAGGTCAAATTCATGCTTGGTTTATGTCCATCTCTCAATGGAGTTACACCAGGAATTCAATGTTCTTGCATCTTTTTATTGTTACAACTTAATCAGCTTTTCTTAGTGTTAAATGTTCTCTGTTAGTTACTAAAATAAACGGCATGAAAGTGTCATATAAAAATGTGCTAATTTCGGCTATCATCCACTGAAAGAACGTGCTAATCCTTTAAATCTGTGGTTCTCAACTGGTGGTCCATGGTGACTTTTTCTGTGGTCCATGGGAACATTGTCCAAAGTCACACGGCGTGAGCAGGCACCACACGTTAGGCTGTTTTACGCCATGTTCACAAGCCCGCGGCGTGTCATCCATAGCATCACCTAGGACGCAACTGCGTTGTGTTGCCAGTAACTTCTGTCTGAGGCTCTGAGCGTCAGTGTAGCTGCCGCCGTCATGTTGAGCGGTTGCTGTGTCGTTCGTCCTGTGCTACATGTGCTGTTTTACAGGTGTGGTGTAGTTTGTTTAAAATGGCAATGATAGGAAGAAATGTCAAGCACAAGCATTCGGAGGACTACATCAAATTTGGCTTCACTTATCAAGAAAAAGAAGGCATGGATTTGCCACAATGTGTTATTTGTTTCAAAGTCTTGGGGAATGACTTAATGAAGCCAGCCTAGCTGAAACTCCATCTCGAAAAGTGTCACCCCAACTTGTTGCAAAAGGATGAAGATTATTTTGAGCGGCGGTTATCAGGTCTGAAACGGCAGCGCCTCGACTCAACAAGTGCATTCTACAATAAGACAAGCAATACAGTGCGCGCTTCCTACATTGTTGCATTCAAAGTTGCACAGGCCAAGAAGCCTCATACCATTGTAGAGCAACTTGTGCGCCCCTGTGCAAAAGAGATGATGCGGCTTGTTCTTGGCGAGAAAGCAGCGAGGAAGCTGAATGATATATCTGTCTCTAATGACATAGTATCGAGACGGATAAATGAGATATCACACAACATCAGTGAACAAGTTGTGGATGAAATAAAGAAGTCTCCATTGTTTGTCATACAATTGGATGAATCGACTGACGTCGCATTGTGCTCTCAACTATTGGTGTTCGCACAATACATGGTTGAGGGAAACGTCAAAGACGAGTTTCTTTTTTGTAAAACTCTTGATACCACCACAGGCTCAGGATGTGATGGAAATTGTTAACAATTTACATAACATAAGAACATAAGAATGGCCGTACTGGGTCAGACCAAAGGTCCATCTAGCCCAGTAGCCTGTCTGCCGACACTGGCCAGTACCAGGTGCCCCAGAAAGGGTGGACCAAAGACAATGATCAAGCAATTTGTCTCCTGCCATCCTTCTCCAGCCTCTGACAAATAGAGGCCAGGGACAGCATTTCTATCCCCTGGCTAATAGCCTTTTATGGACCTAACCTCCATGAAATTATCTAGATTCTCTTTAAACTCTATTATAGTCCTAGCCTTCACAGCCTCCTCTGGCAAGGAGTTCCACAGGTTGACTACACGCTGTGTGAAGAAGAACTTTCTTTTATTAGTTTTAAACCTGCTACCCATTAATTTCATTTGGTGTCCTCTAGTTCTTCTATTATGGGAACTAATAAATAACTTTTCTTTATCCGCCCTCTCCACACCACTCATGATTTTATATACCTCTATCATATCCCCCCTCAGTCTCCTCTTTTCTAAACTGAAAAGTCCCAGTCGCTTTAACCTCTCTTCATATGGGTACAAATTTCTTGGAAGTACATGGTCTGGATTGGGTAAATCTTGTGGCTGTCACCATTGATGGTGCACCTGCCATGCTGTGCTCAAGATAGGGCTTCCAAACACTGGTGAAACAGCGCTCTCCAATGGTTCATTGCTTCATTCATTGGGAAGTTTTGGCATCAAAAACATTTCCTGATCAACTGAATGCCGTTTTCAAAGGGTTGGTGAAAGTGGTGAATCACATCAAATCATCGACTCTGAACACCAGGCTGTTCAAAAGATTTTGCCTGGTTATGGGTTCCAACTTTGATGTGCTGCTGTTCTACACTTCTGTACGGTGGTTTTCAGCAGGGAATATACTCAACAGAGCTTTTAAATTGAGAGAGGAGTTGGATTTATTTCTCCATGCTCAAGGGAAAGAGGAATTCTGAAACGTGCTGATGTAGTCAAATTTAGAACTTGCGTATCTTGGAGATATTTTTGGAATCTTGAACAAACTGAATCTTCAGCTGCAAGGGAAAGATGCAAATCTGTTCTCTCACCAAAGCATCATCAAGGCTTTTCTTGACAAATTGGAACTCTGGATCGTAAGAGTCGAAGGCAATAATTTGGTTCAATTTTCATATGTGGATGCCATGCTCGGGGAAAAGGAAGCCATTCGGACGCAAATTCTCGATCATTTACGGAAACTACGAGATGAATTCCAATGATACATTCCAGAGGTGGACAGGACAAGGGATGGATTATCTTTTATCAGGAATCCATTTACAACAGCTGTTAATAGTGTTCCAGAGGATCTGCAGGAGGAATTACTTGGATCTGAAAAATGATTTGGTGGCTCAAAACGTGTACCAGCAGTCTACCATAGAGAAATTTTGGCCCAGCGTTACCGGGAGTTACCCAAATCTGTCAGCACACGCAGTCAGATTTCTTTTGCCATTTGCATCAACTTATATATGAGAGACTGGATTTTCATGTTTGTTGCACATTAAGTCCAAACAGAGGAATCGGCTTGCAGTGGAAAGCGATATTCGTTGTGCATTATCAAGTACCACTCTAAACATTGAAAAGCTTGTCATTGAGAAGAGAATCCAAAAATCTGTTAGTAAGAAATAAATTTCAAACCAAAATGTTCACTGTCTGCTCTTTTTTATCATGTTTCAAAAAGGAGGTGGTCCACGGAAATTTTTTGATTTCCCTGGTGGTTTGTGGACTGAAATTAGTTGAGAACCACTGCTTTAAAAAATCCATAGGATTATTGGGCCAAAATTTTTCTATGGTAGGCTGCTGGTACAGGTCTTGAGTTGCCAAATCATTTTTCAGATCCAAGTAATTCCTCCTGCAGATCCTCTGGAACGCTACTAACAAGGAAATTAATCCTTTTAACAAATAATAGTTCCTTCTACACAGCCTAATCCTGCAATTTTTACTTCAGGTAAAATTCCTACTGACTTCCCTGGGAGTTTTGCCTAAATGCAGATTGCAAGGTTTTGTCCATATTTAGGAATAAATTATAGAATTACTAAAAGACTTACCCAGCATTGCCCAGGTCCTTCAGGGCATGGGGACTAGTGGGATTGACGGTATAGGAGTCAGGGCAGGGTCTTGGGGAAGTGGAGGCTCAGAGCAGGAGGCTGGGACCATGGGGAATGCAGGAGTCAGGATGGGAAGTTGAGGAGGGGCTCAGGACAGGTAGCTGGAAGATGGGGTGATGCAAGAGTGAGGGTTAGGGCTGGGGGGGGCCTCAGAACAGGGGATTGGGAAGAGTGGGAGCTCAGGTGATGGAGAGGGGGCTCAGGACAGCAGGTTGCAAATGGCTACCAGCTTGTCCCTTGGGACGGCCCAGGGCAGCAGGAACTGTGCACTCTGCCCACCAGCTTGTCCAAGGGCAGGGAGATTACATACCACAAGCTTCTCCCAGGGTCAGCCAGGAGCACGGGGGGCACTCTCCCCACCTGCCAGCTTGGGGTAAGCCAAGATGGGGGAGGCCCAGGGCAGGAGAACCATGTAGCCCTGCCAGCACTCCTTCATCCCAATCCACCTTGCTGCCTCTATCTGTTAGAGGCAGCAAGGGGGGGGTCTTCACTTTGAAATGCTGTGCGGAGCCCGGGGTCAGCTGGGGACTCCCCTGTGGAGCCCGGGGTCAGCTGGGGACTCCCCAGCTGACCCCGGGCTCCGCACAGCATTTCAAAGCAACAGTGCTGTGTGGAGTCCAGGATCAGCTGGGGACTCCTGCTGGGGTTCTTGTGCATTTCAAAACAGAAGTGCCCGTGTAGAGCCCAGAATCAGCAGGACTTCCTGCTGGCCCTGGGTTCCATGCAGCATTCCAACTTGAAATAGAGAAGTGCTTATCAATTAGTCAAGTAGTCAATGGAAATTCCATCGACTACTTGACTACCAATTAATCGCTACTTAATATCCCTATTTAGCAGTAATTCTTGAATAAATGGACTCATAGACAGACAAACAGACAGATGCACATTTCTAAAATATATAGAAAGAAGAGACTAACATTACTACATAAATAAAAGTCTATCTCGTTAAAGTAATTTCAAAGCTTCCTCTGGTGGTGTACAAGAAGAAAGTTACAAAATAAAAAAGGGTTGTACTGAATATATACTCAAGAATAGTGTATTGCTAGACATTGTGGGTATCAAGTTTTTGAGAAAGAAATGACAGTAGTTTTTACTCCTAATTTCGAGCATTCTGAAAATCTGTTTAAACATCTTGCCATTAAAACAACAGGAGAGTCCTTGCCATTTGTTCTCTTTATTTACACAAACCCTCTACAAAAATAGACATGTAGTTGATTAGTACTTTCAATTATGAATGTATTGACAGCTAAGATGGTTTATGAACCAGAACGACTAGGAAAAGCTGCACAAACTGCACAGAAACATGGTACAGTTTATAACACAGCCCTTTGTTAGCAATATTTCACTGTAAAATGTCATTGCCACAGTAACACAAACATGTTTTTACTTCCAACAGAAGTAGTGACTATGTACCTAACCCTACAATCAACTGGAAAATTTTAATAAGAAAATAAAATATTGTAATTGGTGGTGATAGTAACCTGGAAATACTAACTGCCCTATAAAAGGAGGGTAGCAGAAACTGCAGTCAATGAATATATCTCCCTGCTCACCTGTGTTTCAGAAGCAAACTATCAGTTACTTGCCCATGCACTTGTGTGTCAGACCCATGTTACAATAAAGGTAAAGGCACCACATCAGAACTAACTGATGCAAGATAGTTAACAACAATTAGAGAGAGCATTCCACCTTTAAAAATAGCCTCATATAGCACAACATCTTTACTTTAAAGTGATTATAAACAAACTTCTGATTTTTTAAGTTAAAGTTCTTATAATTAGAACTATGCATGCTCAGGCTCTAAAAGCAAACTTCATTTATAATCCATTTTTCTAAAACCTGTTCCAAAGCAATATGACAAAGCAATATATAAAGAGAGTCACAATTCAGTCCAAAGCCTGGGTTAAACAAAAAGCTCTGTCCTCTTTCTACATCACTCAAAGGTTATGTGTAGACTTCAGCGCTTTTCCGGGATACTGGTAGTATCCCGGAAAAGCAATGGCGCATCTAAGGAACACGTCCGCTTTTTCAGAAAAATTTATGAAAAAGCGGACGCGTTCTTTCGCCATCCCTGTAAACCTCGTTTTATGAGGAAGAAGGAGTGGCTTGAAAGAGCAGATTTTTCTGAAATTTGGCACCGTGTAGATGCGCCAAATTTCAGAAAAACCTCTTTTGGAAGAAAAGCAAAAAGATACACAATTTGCGGTTTGCAATTTTCATATCATTTTCCAACTTTTCTTAGCAATCTAGACTTAGCCAAATATACTACATTTCAGTCCACAGAACTGTTTGATTTGTCTACACTAGGAAATTTTCCCAACATTTCCATTGGGTTACCTCCATCAGAAGTAGGAAGAGTGGAGGCAGAAGTGTACATAAGGCACTGCAGCCAGCATTTTAATCCCTGTTTTGTATAGATCTGCTCTGAGCCAGGTATCAATTTATACCATCTGAAAATCTAGTCTGTGGTACTTAAAACGTTGGTGAACTGCTCCCATAGCTGCTATAACTAGTAAAGTTGAATGAGTAGAAGATGGTGGAAGACTTCCAGAAAAAAAAGTATATTGTACATATAACATGTAGGAACCAAATTTGCTCAGTTTTGACTCAATCCTTATACAAGCAAATTTCCCCCTTCAGCAAATGGGCATTTGCTTATAGAAGGACTGAGTCAAAACTACCTATACACTCCTGCAGTCGGGCCAATGTTTGTTGTATATTAGTGGAAAAAACAGCTTTGTTTTTATGAAACCAGCCTGTATTTCTTAAGCACTGGCTAATTCTAAGCCTGAAAGTCTTCTTTCTTGGTTAGAAATATTATTGTTGCATAAAAGCCTCTGCCCAAGCGATTGCTTGATTTTACACATGGATTTTCTGGAAATACACTAGACTTTTGGGTCCTGCCAGCATATGACTTGGAGACTGGCAACAACTTCCTGCTGACTACATTGCTGGGGGAGGGGGAGCAGTTGTCTTCTAGATCACTTAATTACTGATGATTTGTAAATGATTCTCTGAAGTTCTATAATTGTTCCAGCTGCATCGCCTTTTAAACTCCTTGTAATCTTTGTTAAACCTTGCAACTTTTTATCTCTCAGCAACTTTGCTTTATAGATTCAGAAACATACTGTAAGATGGAGATTGTTGAACCTTGGAACTTTTTGTAACATTCATCCACTCTGCTTGTAAATTGTTCTAAACTGCATTCTCCCCTGAGATTTGAATGTATGTGCATGAATGGAGACTATTGTGTGTTTGCGATTAGAAACTGTGGAGCTGAGCACATAGACCCAGGTGATGAGTCATCAGACCAAGGAGCCACTGCTGCTCTGCTGGATCAAGGGAAGTCTGGGCATGCTCCCGGGTGACGAATATAGATGAGTCACAGGAGTTGTACAAAGGCAATAAAAGGAGAGAGCATGTGGCAGAAGTTATCTCATTTTCTTTCTGAGAAGCAGCCAGTTTCTTTCCTGACCAGCTCCCCAGCCATAATCAGCAGACAGACCCTCCAGAATCTACATGCCTTGGCTCCTTCTGCAACTCATATGCCTGTGTGAGTACCTGAGGGAAGGAAGGAATGTGTGTGAATGAATAAAAGGGTGTGTATGTGTGGGTGTGTTCCCTTTTAGTTTAAATCTTTGGTGGCAGCTCTATCCGCTTTAGTTTAACCATGTGGTGCATATAGTGGAGTGTTAATTCCTCAATCAATAAATCCATGCTAGTATAACCCTGGGTGGTCTCCAGTGGGAATTTTTGGGGTAACAATTATATTCATTCTGTACAACAGAAAGTCATCAGGTAGGCCTTAGTGACTCCAGGGGCTAATAGCATCCTCTCACCATTCAGGCACCTACTACACAATGAAGTCACTAGAAAGGTCACTTCACTGACCAGAGATGGAAAATTTAAAGGTTGGTGGCCATATTCTACCCTCCTCTGATAAAAGCTACCAACTAGTGGCTGGGCCCCTAGAAATGCCACAAGGCTCACCTCAGAGTTTCCTTTAAACACTCCCTTCTCAAGAAAGGCTAGCGAGAATGAAGCTATTGGCCAGAGAGGAGGCACCAAATATGGTCTCTAAATCCTACAGACCATAGTAATCCATGAGGAAAGAAAGCTGCATCTTGCTAATCTCCCCTCAGTGACTGCTCCTTCGACAGAAGACCAGAAACTTCTGGAGCTGAGCTACCTTTAGCACCACTCCATGAGTGAGTCATTGCTCTTTGCTTGTGGGGGATGCAGTGTAAATTTGACTGCTCCACATGGAATACAATTAGTATATGGCAGAGTTGGGGGGAGCATATTGTGCAGTGATGATGCTTACCAGCATACCCTTTCCCTAACAGCAGCATCTCAACACTACACGCGTAGAATACAGGGAATTCTGCAATGCCTGGGTGGGTGAGAATGCATCTAAACCACAAAGCCCTGTTTCTTGCTCCCATGCCATCCCCCATCTCTGCCAGCATCAGCTGAGGAGCTTAGCAGGCCATAAGGCCTGCACATGCATCCTCTTAACACAGCTAACATCATCTCATTGTTATGAACTTTAAGGTTGTAACCCCAAACTATCAAAATCAAAGTTAGCATGACAATCAATCCTTCCTTTTTGCACCATGTTGAAAAACAATGGTACCAGATAGTGTATGAGAAATGACACAAAAAAATCACCTAAGCTCTGTCCTGTATATGGGTATTTTGGAATTTGTTTTTGACCTGGGATGTAACAGAAAGCATTCACCTCTTTCAGCACCTCCTGCTGCTATATAAGCTTTTCCCTCTCCTCTATACTGCATCCCCTGCAACTTATCAACCTCATATGGTGGGTCTTCAGCCCCTCTGCTCTCTGATCAAGTCACACAATCAATATGAAGCTCTTTCAGGATAACAAAAAATATCCAAAACTGTCTATCTGCCTTCACTGGGTTCTTCACACCAGCTCTGGGGGAAATTAGCCCTTCACTCAAAGCTTCTTCAAAACTAGCCTTGTCACCATCATCCAGGTTTACATCACCGCACCAGTGGTCAGTGAGGTAACCCAGGCCTGCCCACTACTCCAGGCTCCATACAGAGACCCTATAAACAGCAACCATGTATTACTAACTTCAGTTTGTTGCTGCTATTTACCTGGCTCTCTTCCCACCTGACCTGTTTATCTCACCCCTCACCTCCAGGTTCTCTCTCACCCAGTTTAGCAACTGCACCCAAACTGGACTCTGGTAGGCTGTGTCTACACTGGGCCGCTTATTCCAGGAAAGCAGCCGCTTTTCCGGAATAACTTGAAAGCTGTCTACACTTGCCGCTTGCTTTTCCGGAAAAGCAATGACGATCTACTGTAAAATTGTCAGTCCTTTTCCGGAAAAACTATGCTGCTCCCGTTCGGGCAAAAGTCCTTTTCCGGAAAAACTATTCCGGAAAAGGGCCAGTGTAGACAGCACAGTAGTCTTTTCCGCAAAAAAGCCAGATCGCGAAAATGATGATCGGGGCTTTTTTCCGGAAAAGCACGTCTACATTGGCCACGGATGCTTTTCCGGAAAAAGTGCTTTTCCGGAAAAGCATCTTGCCAATGTAGACACGCTTTTTCCAGAAATACTTATAACGGAAAACTGTTCCGTTTTAAGCATTTCCAGAAAAGGGTGCCAGTGTAGACATAGCCGTAGTGTATATCCTTTTGAATCAGGAGTGCTTTGAGATGTACTGACAAAAAGGTCTCTTCACAACAGGATTGTCATTACATGTTTGTACAGTATCTACCCCACATTTTAGTTGAGGTACCTAGCCACTAATATAACATAAATATTGGATAAATAAATAAGTACAGTTTGGTCTGAACTGACTCAATAAAACAACGGCTTTTAGCATAAAAAGGGAAAAGTCACAGACTGTGTGCTGAATACACAGATGCTTCTATAAATGTCAGGTTAATTTTACCTAAAGAATTCAGCATCAGAATGTAGTAGCTAACATCATCTATTTTTGAAAAAATATATAATTTATATAGAAAAATATAAAACACAATAAAATATGAAAAATTACAAGAGCCACAAAGGCCCCAAAGAACACTGTTATTCATTTGTTTTATTTTAAAACGGTAATTAATATAATATAATTAATAGGCATTATTTTGGCACCTTTCATCCCAAAGCAATCGATAGGACAGAACGGATGATTAATGTAATGTCTTGGGAAGGGGGAAGTGTAAAGCCTCAACACTGAAGAGAGTTTTTGGCATGCATAAGTAGTGCCCACTGCAGTCATAGCATGCCTTGCCACCTCTGCAGACTGGTGCAGAGGAACATAGAACCATAGTTCCAACTCCTCCTTGTCCATTTTGAGATGGAGTGTGCTGCTACAGCCAGTAGCACTGGGTCTATGTCCTGCTTCTATGCAGGAGCCAATAATGAGAAAGAAGGCTCCTCATACTCTCCTTCTCTGCCTTTAACTTGATTACAGGATGTGGAATGCACTGGATGAAACTTGACCCCAGTGCAAAAGTCCAGCACAAAGTACTATCTCCCACTTAAGAAGTGTGTTAAGAGCTACACATAATAAATTCATCCATAATAAGAGTGACAATTTCACCCACCACTGAAATGCTGCCACCTCTGGAGTGAAATGTAACAAGTGTTGGTTAACAAAACATAAGCAAAAACCCTTGAGGAACATCAATATCTGCAAACCACTCTGAAATAGATTAAAGACCTCTGCACAGTTTTTTGTAGTTCATTAAATTTTCATCCAGGTGCCTTTCAGAACCCAGGAGTCTTTTTAAAAGGAGAAGCATGGTAATATTTCAAAATATAATGTTGTTCTGGACTCCTATTAGTGCTCTGTTCTCATATTCTTGCTTGGCTTTATTCTGTTCTCAGCAGTACAAAAACAATACAAGCGGCTAGTGTTTCTAACAGTGACCAAGAATATTATTCTTCTATTGGAAGCTCAAAACCAAAGTCTCATATACAAGCACAGAGCTGCTTACTGGTGCAACATTTCACTTTCAGAGGTGTGTTGATCAACAGTGCATGGAGTACTGCACATATTGACTTATTAATCACATTTTCAACCACAAATTCAGAGTTCTCTCCTAGATCAGCATTTTGATAAGTAACATGGAAAATACATAAAGCTACATATTAGAGGTTTTGAAGCATTTTGAGAGTAAGGACATTTTCATACAGAGATTGTCTTTGTGCAATTTCAGCTCTTGTTTGTGGCAAAAGCATACTATAAATATTTAATATATGTTTTATTTCCTTTAGTGCAAAAGGAGGGGGGTTAGCACCATGTGACCAATCTGCTCTCTGTCCATCTCCAGCAAGTGTTCTGTATAACACAGCTTGAGAACCTAAGGGCTGGGTTACATTACTGCTGTAAATCGATCTAACTTATGCAACTTCAGTTGTGGGAATAACATAATTGAAGTCAATGTTAGATCTACTTACCGGTGTACCTAGACTGTGCTGTGTCGATGGAAGAGCGTCTTCCATCAACTTCCCTTACCCTTCTTAGAGAGCTAGAGTACACAAGCCAATGGAAGAGTGTTTTCCAATTGATTTAGCATATCTTCACCAGACCCGCTAAATCGACACTCACTATATCAACAGTGCTGATCTACCGACAAGTGTTGACATGCTGTAAGACATATGGATGATCTTATGGCCAAAGCACAGAACTTGTAGTAACAAGATCTCTACCTTTCTATGTGCCACAGCCTTCCTGTGTGAAAATTGTTTCACATCTGTAGACACTAGTGAGAGAATTTGTAAAATGGGAATAATACTTCCCTATTTCACAAGGCTCCTTGTGACTTAAGCCATTGTTTGTGAAGCACATTTTGTAAGGTAAAACTGAAGGCTCCTGCCCAGGTCTTTTATGATCTTTCCAGAGAAGATTTACTTTCTGTCTGTTCAGAAGATGACAGTTAACCTCAGAACATAAACAAAATTCCATCTACAGGATACCAAAGAAGTCCCACAAAATTCAAGTTCCAGGACTATAAGCACACAATTCTGGTCTCAGAGTTGCTGATGGGAGATTTTCACAGGCAGAATGACCAAAGTATTGGACTCAAGATTCACCATATGTATTCAAGAGCAGAATTCTGCCCTTATTGATTATAAGTTTTTATACGCCTACATGCAGAGGCTGAACCTGCAATCCTGACATAGGCAAAATCATGGGACTTTGCCTAGGCTGCGTGATCAGGCCTATAGTTTGTAAGTATCAACTTAAACAATGACAGCACCAGTTATAATAGATATAGTAATCTGAATGTATTACTAAAATTTGCAACCAGATCCATAAATATGGCTTTAATCAGCTGTTATTTAGGCTATGTCTAGACTGCAAGCTCTGATGCATCCAAGGAAAAACATCTGTTTTTTTGGAACAGTAGCCAAAAAAGTGGATGTGTTCTTTCACCATCCCTGTCTTCCTCTCAGTGATAGGAATAAAGGATGTTCCAAAAGAGGAGTTTTTTCCTAAATTTGGCCCCTTGTAGGCGGGCCAAATTTTGGAAAAGCCTCTTTCAGGGGAAAAAAGCGGAAAAAGATACGCAAATTGCGGTTTGCAATTTGAGTATCTTTTTCCGACTTTTCTTGGCAGTCTAGACAGTTACATGGCTGCATCATCGCATTCCTACCTGATCTCTGCAGGAAGTACTGCTAATTGCAAACCATTAAAAACTGCATTATCTAAAGAACTGGGAATTCAGCATGACTGCTTATTATATTTATTTGTTCTGACTTCAGAGATAGAGGACACATAGCAGGGACTTCTTTTGCTGCTCCTAGGACACACTTGGAAAGAAAATACTCAAATAAATCATTAAAAACAACCAAAGTGGTTTTGATTTTATTTTTGTAAGAACAAAGAAGCATGTCCTTCCTGAGATTTCTCTCAGTCCTTTGTCAAGCTCTCGCTGAAGTTGGCCCTTAGAATGGCCCTTAGACTCTAGCACAGTCGTTCTCAACCAGGAGTCCAGGACAATATGGGGATCCACAAGCAGATTTCAGGGGATCTGCCAACCACGGCTAGTGTTAGACTCACAAGGGCACATGGCAGAATGCTGAAGCTCTGCCACAAGGAAGTGAACTACTCCGGTAGAGGCTGCAGCTTAAGCCTGAGCAAATGTAGCTTTGTGGTGCCCCTGTCACATGTGGCCGTGGTCAACTGCCCTGCTTACTACTCCTTGGCGCTGGCCCTAGTTTTTATATGCAGAAAAACACTGGTGGTACAGTTGGGATGTAGAGTTTTTACAGCTTGTTGGGAGGGGCATCAGAAAGAAAAGTTTGAGAACACCTGCTCTAGAACAATGGTTTTCAACCTTTTTTCATTTGTAAACCCCTAACTAATTTCAAAAGGAGGTGTGGACCTCTTTGAAAATCTTAGACATAGTTTGCAGACTCCCCCTTGGGTCCACACCAATTGGTTTGTGCTGTGATGCAGAATGGCACTTCCTCTGAAGGAGTAGGTGACCACATGAAGTGGGATTGTGCACCATTGCTTAGGATGGTGTGGTGGGCTCCTATTGCTGTGTATTTTACCAGCTCTGTCACCATTCTCTTCACTGCCATTATACTGAGATATAATTTATCCTCATGCTTACCCTAAAGTCCCTTTTCAACTGGAAGAGGTTTCAAACCCAAAAGGCAACAAGGAATGTGCCTACACATGCTGTGTTGTAGAGGAGGTAATGTGCAGTGGATGTCAGGTAGACAACCTCCTAAATGAGAGAAAGAACCCACAACATGCCTGAGCCAGATCTGTAATAAAGACAGGTACAACTGAATCCCAGGTGGCTCAAATTATCACAGCAGAATTCCAATCTGTCAATGTGTGTCAGAGAGTATGAGCTGTGGACACCAGGCCAACATTTTGACCTATCCCTGCGTGGTAGGCTAGAGTTCTTGCCCAGGAACTCCCTGTGTCTGAAGCAAATAAAGAAAGAGGCAGGAGAACTGCTAAATAAAAATGTATCTGGGTAGTATTGAGCCTAAACAATCTTTTCAACGTGTACTGGAGGGCTCTGAAAAAGCAGCTATGGGTGTGCAACAGTTTCGCAGCCACCAGTACCATAGTAACAGGAACTGACCTCTTATTAATTATTTTAATCAATCCTCTCCCCCACACCAGTATTTCCCTTTTGCATGCAATTTAAGACAGCCAATGACAACATAAACTGCTTCTCGGAAACCTGTATACTTTGGTCAATGTTCACTTTCTGTCCTTCACTAAGACAGAAAGGAGTATGAGTGCTCTTGATAATTAAAGCCATAATTCTCTAAGCTCACAAACAGATATTTAGCACAAAGGAAACAGTGAAGTGGAGAAAGTTACATAAAAGCTAACGATCTGCGACTTTCTAGAGAAGCTCATCAGAAAGCTTACAGAAAAAGAATATCCATTGAAAATATTCCAAAAAGACGGATTTCAAACACTGTCAACCAAGCTATTTAACTCAAGTAAGATTCTTTCAGGATACTATGTTACACCATCCAAGCTGTAGATAAGTCCAATATACACATAGTGATGCTCTGTTCAGAACACCAAACTTCTCAAAGCAATAAGCATTGGTAACAGACATACTAGCATAGCAAATAGAAAGTACTACTCTAGGTATGCTTCAAACTTCCTTTTTCTTCACAAAGGCACTAATAATTACTGTTTAACAAACTGTCTGACCAATGAACAAGAATAAAACCGCAGAAAACCCACTAGACAAGAAGTGTCCTTAAACTATTAAGCACCTATCTCTGACATTCAGCACCATTCCTGCTATCCACCCAAGTAACCACTTTGAAACTAGCCCATGTCTCCTAACACCCATGGGCACTATTTTACACATATTATTTAGGTTGCCATACTCAATAGCCTGGTAGTTATTAATTTTTCCCACATAAGATTTGTAAAATACAGAAAGCATTTTAAGCAATTACTGTAACAAATTCCAACTGATCTCCTATGCACAATAATTCATTTGCCACAATCTTTTAATTATTTGGGCTTATGGCTCACACAAACATGTTTATTACTGGTGTACTAACCAGGTTAAACTTGTATTACTTCCTACCTATTACTATCATGTCACAATTTTTAAAACTATAAAGAAGATATATCTTTGAAAACAGTGACAAAATGCAAAAATGTAGACCCTGTGAGCCCCCTTCTAAACAGCCGGTCTAATTCTGACATCTCTGGCATCCAATTTCCCCCCTGAGTAACTGGGACACCGGAATTACTCCTGTTTTATGTCGGCAGAAGTGAGATCTGCACTAGACTGCCTCTCTCATTAGCTACCGCCTTTCGTTATGGGAGCTGCAAACAAGACCCTTGGGTAGATCACCTGTTACTAGCTCTCACAACTGTGCTCCAAAAAGCCTTGCCTCGCTACGGGGGCACTCAGCGTCCATCCGGTACCTGACTCTCATTTTTGCGCCACAACGGGTCTCCATTGTCCATGACCCGCGACTGACCTGCCGGTCGCCCTTCTCTCCGATCTCCCCTCGGGGGCTGCTGCAGACGCCAGCGACTGACACCCGGCAACAGCACCACGCGGATGCCCCGGCGGCAGAACCGAGACTCCGCTAGAGCGGAGCATTGGCCCGAGCCTGCGAAACAAACAAGCCCGCTCCCCAGAGGCGGCGCGGGCAGCAGCAGCCCCACGGGGAGCCGCGTGGGCAGGTTTCCCGGGCCTGGGGCTGCGCGCGGCCGGCCGGGAAGGCGGGAGGAGGCGGGCGGCAGCTCTTACCTGACCCAGTTGTCGCGGAACTTGCTCTGCTGGGGCTGGTTCAGGTGAATGGTGCGGGCGGCTGCCTCCGCCTGATGCGCTGGGGACGCGGCTCCGGACATCTCATCCTCCGCCTTCTTATAGCCCGCGGGGGAACACACGGGTCCTGCAAGGCACCGCGGCAGAGAGAGCCCGAGTCAGTCCCCCGAGCGCAGAGACTCGGGGAGCCGGCGGGGAGACGCAGCGCGGCGCGCACATCCCCTCCCCTCCCCTCCCCCGGACAGCTGGGTCCCTGCCGGGCTGCAGCAGCAGCGCCCGCCGCTGTCTCTGGCGCCCAGCAGCAGCCCGGGTGTTGCCCTCGCAGCTGCACAGCGAGCAAAGCGGCGGCGAGACCGAGGGAGGCACAAACCTTGCCCTGCGCGCGCCGCGGCCGCTGAGCATCAACAAAGTCACAGCAACAGAAGGAGACACCGCTCCCGCCCCTCGCCGCCGGTCCCACCCACCCACCTGTCAGCCGCAGCCTTTGCAAGTCCCCAGAGCCGCTGCACGGGAAGACTGAGTGGGCAATGGGGTGGAGGCTGGAGGGACGGAGAGAGGGTGGGATTTGGGATGCCTGAGTGAATAGAGGTGAGTGAGAATAAATGAGCTGGGATTGGCCCTGGCAACGGGAAAGTCTATAAAACAAAGCACGCTGGGGATGAAAGGTGTTGGGGGGGGGGAGGCATATGATAGATAGACTGAAGCAATCTTGCCTTTAGGAGTTTCTTCCCTGGTGTTTAGCCAAAGCAATGGCTGGCGATGAATAATGCAAGCGCCAGTGGAAAAAGCACTCACAAAAAGCATAGTGTAAAGGAAGATAACCTAAAGCGATGTACTGGGAAGAGGCTGTATTAGCCTGTTTTTTGTCAGAGGAGGACAGGGCTTCCCAAGCATAAGTCCTGTGGCCCTTCACAGGTTTCAAGATTAGAGGAACACACACGAGGGCAAGAGGGGTCTTGGGACTGGAGCAGAAGCATGAGTGTCAGAACCCCCTGGGGGCTGTGCTTATCTCTTGCCACCCATTTCCTCTGATGTCAGAAAGTAACTGACCCCCCCCCCCCCCCCCAGATGTCTTAGTTCTTAAAAAAAAAGTCACCACAGCCATCCCTCTGGCAGAAATGTTATGAGGTTTAACATTGGCAGTGTGTATTGGGAAAGTGATAAAGGGCTACAAAGTATTTTATGTCAGATTTTAACTTTTAGCCTATATAGTGCCAGAAGCAGACAACTTGAGAGCATTATCACAAACCTTCACAAAAAAAGTAAAGATTATTATTCCCATTCAGTCTGTACTGGGCTGACTCTTTTTTTTCCATTCATTTCTCTGATTACAACTGTCACTTCAACCTGGTTCTCAAACAGGTGCCATAGCCTTTTACAAACTAACACCCACACAGTGAATTTTAGCTGCCAACAGTTTATCTAGACAGGCAAGATCACTGACTCCAATAAGAGAAAGTTCAGCTCTCATAAAAGAGAAAGGTTTCCAAACACACAAAGTCAGAAAAATTACAGGCAAGGTACAGAAGGTCACAATGTTAGTTGCACTATGTAGCTCTGTCAGTCAAACAGCCATTCTAGATAAAAGAGTCGTTGTGACATGAGACCGTGAGAATTTATTTGTTGGGACACCTTAGTTTGCTGGTGCAGTCTTCACTATCCAACACATGCCAAATTAAGCATCATAAATCTGACTAAAGGCACTTAAGTCAATAGAAAGATGCCCACTAACTGTCATTAATGTTGGTAAAGTCCCATTTAAGCTATGATCCTGCAAAAACTTCCCTACAATTTTCTTTACATATGTGAGTACTCTATCCAGGGTGTGTCTAGAGTACAGGGTTTTTTTTTTAAGTGATCTTTTTTCAAATTTTGAATAAATTGAATAAATTTGTATAAATTGCCCAGGGAGGTTGTGGAATCCCCATCTCTGGAGATATTTAAGACTAGGTGAGATAAATGTATATCAGGGATGGTCTAGACAGTATTTGGTCCTGCCATGGGGCAGGGGACTGGACTTGATGACCTCTCGAGGTCCCTTCCAGTCCTAGTATTCTATGATTCCATGATCTTTTTTCAAAAAAAACTTCACCTGCATCTAGACTGCTGCCGTGTTCTTTCGAAATCAAATCGAAAGAATGCAGCAGTTCTGCCTGGGTGCTCTCTTTTGAAAAAGCGGCTCTCTTTTTCGAAAATACTGGTTGCTGTCTAGATGATCTCTTTTGAAAGAAGCTTTTTCGAAAGAGGCTTGTAGTCTAGACGTAGCCCCAGTGATCTGTTGTGCTGTCAATGGGACTATTCACAAGGCATGAAAGTAAGCATGTCCATACGTTTTCAGAGGGTCGGGGTTGAATTATGGGATTCTGTAAACTGGGCTGATGAATATGAATAAGGTTACAATTCAAACTCAAATCACATTCAAAATAAAAATGAACCACTATTCACTTTATTCTCTGAACTTCAGAATCACCATCCATAGCCCTTAGCTTCTGAACCCCCGAAAAGATTACTTAGATTCCCGGGGCTCTGTCTGCTGGCAGCTCAGGGAGAGGCACATTGAGTTTGCCTTGGCTCCCCCTCCCTACCAGGGACAGAGTACCATAGGGAGTGAGATGCCCCTCCCAGGAAGTTCAGGAGGGGGGGAGGAGCCATTGTTGGAGGAGCCTGGAGCCAGCCAGGGCAAGGGGAGGGCTGGCTGTGTGGGAGCTGGTAAGCCCCAGTCCTGAATTCAGGGTTCCCCCCTGAGAACTAGCCTCTAGGGACCTGAAGGCAGGATCCCTCAGCTGGGATTTATTTCTCCACTGCTGAGTCCCAGTTTGTGGAGTTTGCTGGGAGGCTTCCCCCAGCCAGGCTGAGTTGGCTCTCTGGCTCCCTGGGTAAGACCAGTCACCCCATGGTCAGCTCCGCTGTTTGCTGGTTTGGGCCTGCTGTGTGTATGTCTGATGCTGGGGTAGGAGATTATAGTTTGAATTTTGGTGCAGTTGTGTGGCCTGCACCTTGAGCCTTGCACCCCTTTGTGGTGAAGGGATATTCTGGGGCCGTAGCAGCCTGATTCCTGCCTGAAGAGGATCCTTGCCAGAAGAGACCAGCCCCTCCGCAGTGACTGAGTCATCTCTGAACCTGAGGCTCATTCATGGAGCGTGTGAGTGCGCCATCTTTTAGTTAGTAAGTCAGGGAATTTGAGGATTTTATAACCTGCTGCATATTACACCTATGGAGGGATTTACCACCTTTTCCCACTTGGGAGTCCTTTGGGCTGTACTGGACCCAGTCAGCCCCACTGCTAAACCACTGCATAAGTCATCAAGGGCCCCAACAAAGTACGCATACCAACAGGACACTAATCTTACAGTTGCTGGGCACCGGTGACCCTAAAAATAGTGTTTTACCCTGTTATGTTATATTTGTCTCCTGTTTAATATAATTGTGTTTAATATAATGTATGTGTTTGTGTTATTTTCTGGGAGTCTCCAACTATCTGGCAAGTACGTGGGGATTACCCTGGGTTAGAATTTTCCTCCCAAGCTGCCCTGGTGACCCTGCCAGGAAGGAGTGAGGGGGGTGGAGGCACCGCCAAATAAATCCATAGGAAAAAATAAAGTTGAGTGGGTGGCGGGATCCAGAAGAACTCGGACCTATCCATCAAAACCTGTAAGCAGATTGGCATTAAAGAAGGTAACCAGGTGGAGAGGGGGCGCTACACTTCTGTTTACAATTTTGAAACTTGAAAATTGCCATCTTGATCTGTAATTACAGAAACATTTCATACTATCTTTCCAAAAGAATTCTTGTAAAATTGTGTATTAATTACAGATAAAACAAACAATATATGTATGACAAAATGTAATTTATTTGTTCTATCAGACCTCAAACCTAAGTTATAGCTGAACTACAGGATGTAAAGATGTCTGTGTGTCTGAAGTCACACACACAAATAGCCAACAGCCCTTCCATCCATTACACACAATTATAGCAAATAGCTCAGTGGTTAGGGATGCAGTAGGCCCAAATTCAAATTTCTCCCCTGCATGATTTATAGAAGGGATTTGAACCCAGGTCTCCTAATAGGTTATTGGATATTCTGATGCTTATGGGGGAGGAGGGAGGTCTTTCAATCTCACCTGCTGAAGTTTTTCCACTTTGTATTAACAATTTAATTATTCATTGGAAAAGCAACTTGAATGTGACACTCCCACATTCAAGGTGAGCGTCATAAGCACTCAGCTATACAATTATTCTCTGAGGGTGCATCTACACAGCACCCTAAACTTGGAAGAAGATACGCAATTTGCGCTACGCAGATTGCATATCTTATTTCGATTGAATTTCAAAATAGCATATTTTGAAATTTGGTGCATCTATACAGCACCAAATTTCAAAATAACACACTATTTTGAGACATCTCTTAACCCTCATGGAATGAGGGTTACAGGGATGCTGAAATAGCGTGTCAACTATTTCGAGATCTATCTTGAAATAGTGGGCACATTCAAAAGAGGCGGAGTAGCTGTTTCAGAATACTTTCAGGATCCCGAAATAGCCCCACTACGTAGATGTACCCTGATTGGCCCAATAAGTATTTTATATACTGGAACAGCTCCAACAGGGGGACAGAGAGACCAACTCCAGAATATATGAGTGGTTAAGGCAGTTTCCTGTGACATCTGCTCCAAATCACATAGAACAGAGATTTGAATCTCGGTTTTCTACTTCCAAGGTGAGTGTCCTAACCCCTAGCTGTCCTGGACACAAATACACCCTCATCCATATGTTTTTTTGTCACCCACTAGATGTAAAAGGAAATCATGCCCCACCAAAAGCTATGTTGATACTTCCTCAAACATATCATGTTCATGGACATCTGATCATTCTGTTCTTTACTACAGTTTCAACCAATTTTCCTGGTATAGAAGCTAAGCTTACTGGCCTGTCATTGCCAGAAACTGCTCTGAAGCTATTTTAAAAAATCAGTGTTACATTAGCTCTCCTCCAGCCTTCTGATACAGAGGCTGATTTAAACAGTAGATAACATGCTACAGTTAGTAGTTTTGCAATTTCATAATTGAGTTCCTTCAGAACTCTTGGGTGAATAACATTTGGTTCTGGTGTCTTATTACTGTTTCGTTTATTAATTAGTTCCAAAATTGCCTCAGTTTGGGACAGTTGCCCAGCTTTATCATTTAAAAGAATGGCTCAAGTGTGGGGACCTCCCTCAAATCTTCCACAGTGAAAAACAGTGCAAAGAATTCATTTTGCTTCTCGGTAGCAGCCTTGATTTCTCTGAGTGCTCCTTTAGCATTTTAATTATCCGGTAGTTCCACTGATTCTTTGGCAGGCTGCCTGCTTCTAATGTACTTTTTTTTGGCTGTTAGTTTTTGTATCCTTAGGTAGTTCACATTCTTTCCTGGCCTATATTATACTTTTACACTTAATCTGCCAGAGTTAATGCTCCTTTCTAGTTTCCTCACTAGGATTTGACTTACAATGTTGAAAGGATGTCATTTTGTCTCTAACAGCCTCTTATATTCTGCTCTCTATCCATGGTGGTACTTTTTGGTCCTCTGTGGTTTTTTAAATGTATTTCATGTATACATTTCGCTTGAGGCTCTATTATGGTGTTTTTAAATAGTCTCTGTGCAGTTTGTACGCATTTCACCCTTATGGCTGTTCCATTTAATTTCTATTTAAGTAGTTCTCTCAATTTTTGTACAGTTACCCTCTATAAAATTAAATGCTGCTGCAGTGTATTTCTTTGGCATCACCACACCCAACCCCGTTACAAGGGTGTTATATTTAATTATGTTGCAGTTGCTATTACAGAGCAATTCAATTATATTCACTTCTTGGACCAGATCCTATGCACCACTTAGAACTTAAATCAAGATTTGCCTCTCTCCTTGTGGGTTCCAAAACTAGTTGCTCCAAGAAGAAAACATGAATGCTTAAGCAATCTAAGAATTTTATCTCTGCATTCCACACCAGCATGGGCTAGGCAGCACTACTCATACAGATGCTACAGAACACTGAGAATACAGTAGGTGAGTGAGGTGTGTAAGAAAAAATCTAATATCTTCTCTGTGCTAAGGTTTAAGTCAGGCATAGCAAAAAGGTACTAACTACAGTGGCCTACACTCAACTGTGGAGCTAATACACACAAAACCACTCCAGGCTTGCTCAAAATCACCTCCCCTTTATCTTACTTTGAAGACTCCCTTTGAGACATAGCTTTCAGTTATTCCTCACTAAACCCTAACACCACAGTCATGTATGACAATAAACTGACAATCTCTATGGCACACATGCACCTTTCAACACATCACAGTAACAGATCTGCAAAGCTTCTCCAAAAAAATCCCTTCCATAGTCCATACAGTGAAAGCAGTTGGAGTGTATGCATATAATTGCTGGAATTAAAATCTGGGGTGCACTAAACATATACAGGCCGTCCCCGGGTTACGTGGATACGACTTACTTCGGATCCCTACTTACGAACAGGGAGACTCACCCCGCACTAGCTGCCCCCCCCCCCAGCAGACCGCGGAGATGCGCCGCGGCGGTTCCGCCGCCCTCGTCTTCCGCGGCAAGAAAAGCCGCTCCGCGTCTCTCTGGTCTGCTGGGGGGAGGCCCCCCAGCAGACCAGGGAGACGCGGAGCACAGCCGCGGAGGACGCAGGCGGCGGGCCCGTGGCGCATCTCGGCGGGCCTGCCACCCGCCTCTCCCTGGTCTGCTGGGGGGGCGCAGCTAGTGCGCCTTCCTCCCCAGCAGACCAGGCTTTTCTCGCCGCAGAGGATGCGGGAGGCGGGACCACCGAGACGCGCCGCAGCCCTGCCGCCCGCGTCCTCCGCGGCGAGAAAAGCCGCTCCGTGTCTCCCCAGAGGACCAGGGAGATGCGGAGCAAAGCTGCAGAGGATGCGGGCGGCGGGACCACGGCGCGTCTCAGCAGTCCCGCCGCCCGCATCCTCCGTGGCGAGAAAAGCCTGGTCTGCTGGGGGGGGGGGCACAGCTAGTACACCCTCCCCCCAGCAGACCAGGCTTTTCTCGCCGACGCCTGGGGTAGAGCAGCTGGGGAGCTGCCGGGTTGGTCACACAGCGCCACTCCTCGGCGCTACTGGACCAACCCGGCAGCACCCCAGCTGCTCTGCCCCAGGCTTCTTGATTCAGCCGCTGTTGAAACTGATCAGCGGCTGATTCCAGGAAGCCCGGGGCAGAGCAACTCTGCCTCGGGCTTCCTGAAGTCAGCTGTTGGTCAGTTTCAGCAGCGGCTGAATCTGGACGCCAGTTCCGACTTACATACAAATTCAACTTAAGAACAAACCTACAGTCCCTATCTTGTACGTAACCCGGGGACTGCCTGTAATGGCATCATCTCTTAAAACTTGTTCATATCTACCTATTATAGCATCACATTTACCAAACCATTTCCACTTATTATTGCCAGTTCCAAGGGGCAGAGTCAAGGTGCAGAGGAAGCATGTATCACAACTTAGTATATCCTGGTTTTCAGGGATTAAGTTTAGCCACTCTTCACATTCAGGAATGTCTCTGGATATCCCCAGGCAACATTAACTGTGTATTAATCAAGTTTTGGACCAATATAAGCTCTGTTGAAGTAGGGACTGTCTTTTTTTGTGTTTTGTACAGCACTAGTGCAACGGAGTCCTGATCCATAACTTAGGTGCCTAAGCACTATGATAATACAAAATAAATAATAAATTAGACTAAAAGTTCAGCATTTTTTTTTCTTGTAGATTTTGGGCAATCCTTTCTTTTCAAACATTATCATTTTACTCCCTTTTTCTTTATAAAAACGAGTGCCGTCAAGTAGCAGTGTATGGATAACATACTTATTTAAAAGTCTCAGAGAGGTACCGTCTTAATCTGTAACTTTAAAAACAACAAGTAGTCCTTTGGCTCCTTAGAGACTAATAAATATGTAGGATCATAAGCTTTCATTGGTAAAACCCACTTCATCAGATGAGTTGGAGTGGAAATAACAGAATCCAAGATATATATGACAGCAAAAATAATTACTCTCAATTATAGGACCCATGTTAATGAAGCTAATTAAGTGGGCTGGATATCTCCCATTCATAGCTTTTAGTCAAAGGCAGGGGAAATTGTCTTTGTTGTGTGTTAACCAGTTAGGGTATGTCTACACTACCCCCCTAGTTCAAACTAGGGGGGTAATGTATGCATACCGAACTTGCTAATGAAGCCCGGGATTTGAATTTCCCGGGCTTCATTAGCATAAAGCCGCGCCGCCATTTTTAAAAGCCGGCTAGTGCGAACCCCGTGCCGCGCGGCTACACGCAGCACGGACTAGATAGTTCGGATTAGGGCTTCCTAATCCGAACTATCTAGTCCGTGCCGCGTGTAGCCGCGCGGCACGGGGTTCGCACTAGCCGGCTTTTAAAAATGGCGGCGCGGCTTTATGCTAATGAAGCCCGGGAAATTCAAATCCCGGGCTTCATTAGCAAGTTCGGTATGCATACATTACCCCCCTAGTTCGAACTAGGGGGGTAGTGTAGACATACCCTCAATATCCTTATTCTAGCCCAGTGTCATATTTGTAAATTATTTCAGTTCAGCAGTCTCTCTCTGTAACTGAGTGGTAAAATTCCTTTGTTAATGGTAAAAATCCAATACTGAATGTCCAAGAAGGTTAAAATGTTCCCCTACAGGTTTATGTGAGTAACCAGTCCTGATGTCTGATTTGTGTTCATTTATCCTTTGTCACACAGTCTGTCCAGTTTGGCCAATATACATGGCAGAGGAGCATTACAAGCACTTGATTTCATATATCACATCAGAGGATGTGCAGTTGTATGAACCCCTGATGTTGTGTGGTTCAGTCCTGTGATGGTTCAGTCCTGTGATGCGTCACTTATATAGATACGTGGACAGAGTTTGTTGCAGAAGTAGGTTCCCTGGGTGAGTGTATCTGAGGTGTGCTGTGTGGCTTGCCCACAAAAATTCATGATCTTATATATTTGTTAATCTCTAAGGGTATGTCTACACTACAGCGCTAATTCGAACTAACTTAGTTAATTCGAACTAAGCTAATTCGAACTAACGGATCCAGACTAAAAAACTAGTTAGAATTAGCGTTTTGCTAATTCGAACTAGCATGTCCACATTAAGTGGACCCTGAACCGGGTCCCATATGAAGAGAGGCTAAAGAGACTGGGACTTTTCAGCTTAGAAAAGAGGAGACTGAGGGGGGATAGGATAGAGGTCTATAAAAGCATGAGTGGGCTGGAAAGGGTGCATCAAGAAAAGTTCTTTATTAGTTCCCATAATAGAAGGACTAGAGGACACCAAAGGAAAGGAATGGGTAGCAGGCTTCAAGCTAGTAACAGAAAGTTGTTCTTCACAAAGCAAAGAGTCAACCTGTGGAACTCCTTGCTGCAGGAGGCTGTGAAGGCTACAACTAGAACAGAGTTTAAAGAGAAGTGAGATCAAGTCATGGAGGTTGGGTCCATGGAGTGCTATTAGCCAGGGGGTAGGAGTGGTGTCCCTGCCCAAAGTTTGTGGAAGGCTGGAGAGGGATGGCACGAGACAAATGGCTTGGTCACTGTCTTCGGTCCATCCCCTCCAGGGTCCCTAGGGTTGGCCGCTGTCGGCAGACAGGCTACTGGGCTAGATGGACCTTTGGTCTGACCCAGTACGGCCATTGTAAGCTCAGGGTCGGGGGTCTCAGTGGACCACCTTGATTTTCATGCACAACTGCTCCTGGGTGGCCATGCTGGGAGCTCTCCTGCCCTAGACGGCCACTTTCCTGTGCCTAGTGCGGAGGTCGTGGACGAGGTCCACGATGTCCGCACTAGATCAGGCGGGTGCCCGCCTCTTGCGGTCCCAGGCAGGCTCCCGGGAGCCGCCAGCCTGGTCCCAGGAAGAGGGGCAGGGCTGGGGGGCATCGGCTGGCTGGCTCGAGCCGTGCCAGGTGCAGGGTCTGCTAGCTGGGTGCTGGCAGGCTTGCACCTGGCACGGGCATCGTAGCCAGCCCATGCCCCTTTAAGGGGTCCGGGGCCAGGAGGGGGGCAATAGAGTTTCCCTGGTGTTGGCCAGAGTGGCCACCAGGGAAAGCTGGGGAGGGCTAGCCTCCCACTAGTTTGAATTAAGGGGCTACACAGCCCTTAATTCGAACTAGTAAGTTTGAACTAGGCTTAGTCCTCGTAGAATGAGGTTTACCTAGTTCGAATTAAGTGCTCCGCTAGTTCGAATTAAGTTCGAACTAGCGGAGTGCTAGTGTAGAGCCTATCAAAGTTAATTCGAACTAACGTCTGTTAGTTCGAATTAACGTTGTAGTGTAGACATACCCTATGGTACCACAGGATTACTTGAAGCAAAATGCAGGACAATGTAGCACTTTAAAGACTAACAAGATGGTTTATTAGATGATGAGTTTTCGTGGGCCAGACCCACTTCCTCAGATCAAATAGTGGAAGAAAGTAGTCACAACCATATATACCAAAGGATACAATTAAAAAATGAACAAATATGAAAAGGACAAATCACATTGCAGAACAGGAGGGGATGCAGGGGGGAGGGGGAAGGAAGGAAGGTAAGTGTATCCTTTGGTATATATGGTTGTGACTACTTTCTTCCACTATTTGATCTGAGGAAGTGGGTCTGGCCCACGAAAGCTCATCATCTAATAAACCATCTTGTTAGTCTTTAAAGTGCTACATTGTCCTGCATTTTGCTTCAGCTACCCCAGACTAACACGGCTACATTTCTATCACTATTCTACAGGATTACTTGTTTTTATAGTTATCTAAGTGGATTCTATTCAGGATAGTAACATTTTACAAATATTTTACAAATACTTCAAATTTCTGTAATAAGCCATAGGTCATTGTCTCTTAGACTATGATTTGTACTATCTAGCAGAGATATGAATTTAAATTCCCTACCTCATCTCATTTTTCAACAGAGACACTAGTTTTATGGCTCATTACAATTTGTAACCTACTAACCCTCTTTTCATCCCATCACTACATAGTTGATAGCTGCCCCCATCCTTTTATATGGGTTCTTGTAACATGTAAACCCTTATACTTAACAATCTCTCCCACCTTGTATTAACTGTGACACTCTAGTTACCCTTTCCGGACCTGAAGAGCTCTGTGATGTTTGAAAAACTTGTCTTTCACCAGCAGAAGTTGACCCATCTTACCCATTTTGTCTCTCTCACATCCTCAGCAGAGTGGACAGCCTCTGTAGGCCCCCAGGCAAGATGGGGGCAGGGGTGCAGCTCTTCGGTCCCAGAAGATGCAGGCCCGAGGGAGGAAGGGGCAGGGACAAGGCAACCAACCCTCAGCACGGCCCAGAGTTCAGCATGCCCAGCCCCCCACCCTTAGCAATGCATGGAGTGCAACACCACCACCCTCCCCACCAGACTTCAGCGCTGCCTGGGGTATGCAGTGCAGTGCTCCAACAGCAATTTAAAGGGCACGGCATTCCAGCTGTCACCACTGCTATTGAGGAAGCAGCAGTGGTCAGATTCCCCGGCCCCTTTGAACTGACAGGCCCCGGGGCACCTGCCCCCATTGCCACCCACATCAGTAGGTCTGCATATCCTGGAACCAACATGGCTATAACAACTCTGCAAATTGCAAATGGAACCGGACATCCAGTATTGTCTCCAGTGGTGTGCTAGAGGAGAATCCTAACTGTTCCAAAGAATCTCTTGTTAACTTGTCCACAGCAAATTCAAAAAAAGGCTGGGCTAATTTCATTGCCTGTGGTGGAATTTACCCTTGGCTCTAAGGTGCTATTGAGGAATATTTCTAGGTTTTTGGAATGGTGCATATTGCATCCAACAGCAGTTATTTTAACAAAGTGCCAGGAAAGTGTATGTACTCTGTAGCTTTGGGGATTTTTTTAAATATCTCCAAGCCAAATTATACAAGTATAGATTTTTCTGATTTGGATTCAGGACAATTACAGCTCCTTAAAGAGAAAAAAGTGATAATATTAAGGACTAGTTGATCCACTAGGAGGCCAAAGGCAGGCAGCTGTAAAACTGTAATGCTAACAAACTAATGCATCCCTGTAGAAGCTAATATTGAGACTCTGGAAAAAGATCCCAACACTGGTATTTATTATAGTGCAAAAAAGTGTTATTTATTACTAGCTGAGATAATCACTACTCATACAAATTCATAGTACAGGCAGTCCCCGGGTTACGTACAAGATAGGGACTGTAGGTTTGTTCTTAAGTTGAATCTGTATGTAAGTCGGAACTGGCGTCCAGATTCAGCCGCTGCTGAAACTGATCAGTTTCAACAGCGGCTGAATCTGGACGCCAGTTCTGACTTACATACAGATTCAACTTAAGAATCCCAGGCATCCCCAAGTCAGCTGCTGCTGAAACTGATCAGCGGCTGATTCCAGGAAGCCCCAGGCAGGGGCTTCCTGTAGTCAGCCACTTGTCAGTTTCAGCAGCGGCTGACTTGGGGATGCCTGGGGCAGAGCAGCTGGGGTGCTGCTGGGTTGGTCCAGTAGCGCCAAGGAGCGGTGCTGTGGGACCAACCAGCAGCGCCCCACCTGCTCTACCACAGGCCCGGGGCTTTGCTCCACATTTCCCTGGTGTGCTGGGGGGGGCACTAACTGTGACGGTCCCCAGCAGACCAGAGGCACCAGGAGCAAAGCGGCAGCAGCAGCGTGGTGCCGCGCCTCTGAGGCTTTGCTCTGGCAAAGCCTCAGAGGCGCAGGACTCCGCTGCCGCTGCCGCTGCCACTGCCGCTGCCGCTGCCGCTGCCGCTGCCGCTGCCGCTTTGCTCGCGGTGCCTCTGGTCTGCTGGGGACCGTCTCCAGCAGACCAGGGACACCGGGAGCAGCTTTTCTCGCCCCGGAGGTCGAGGTGGCGGGACCGCTACGCTTTGGGCGGTACCGCTGCCTGCGAGCTCCGGGGAGAGAAAGCCCCGTTCGCAAGTGCGGATCCGACATAAGTCGGATCCGCGTAACTCGGGGACTGCCTGTAATGATTTTGCTCTGATAATGCACATAGAAGCAGCCTCAGATGCATACACATACACTAATAAATAATCAGAAAAGAGTTGAGAAGCATTTATATTAAGAATACAGATCCGTATGTCAGTCATTAAATAGTCAGTCTTTCTTGAAGTCATCTTCATTCCCATTCAGATCACAGTCCTCAAACTATAAATGAAAGTAATAGGCTTTCCCAATTCAGTAACACTAGTTTGCAGCATATACAGCATTTCTTGTACGTTACTGAAAAGGCTTCTTAATGTCGTATTTTTAGTTTTATTACTTTATAAATCCAACGCATGCCAAAAATAGAGTTTATATATGTTTTCAAAATAATGTCACTGGTTTAATAGCATAATTTTATCTCTTTTACAAGAGTCTTCACTGTGAAGGAAGGCACTCCGTAATTTAAGTAAAAATATGTTTGATAGAAGAATAACCACTATCTGGCTTAAATTCAGGTTGAGCCAGGGTACAAGTAGCACAGGTTTTGAAAGTATAAGCAACAAAAAATACCAACCAAATTAGCACCATATCCACCAAGAAGTCACCCCAGTGACAATGCAGGATGCCCTTGTTACTAACTTTATTTCAATAAGATTCAAATGTCATTTTTTTCTGTCAGCAGAAAATTGACATAATGGAGGAAATCTTCTAAGATCTTATTAATCTGAACAAAAAACACAGAACTTCAAGTCACACTTCCCCATTAACTGATTTAAAATAACATTGTGTTACTGCAATTGTGAAGATACCAAAACAGCACAGTTATAAACAAAAGCTCAAAGCTGCCATTTTGATTGTCATCAGATAAAATAAATTATTCATATAAATGTACTCAATTCTTTGGACAGAATTACCATATTAATGGATGAAGGACACAGATTGTAGATAGAGTGGCCAGGAGGAGGGGGTAGATGATGTTTTTCATTAAATATTTGTTTACAAATTAATCCAAATTGGTTTGGTTATGAACCCTATTACTTGGGACGGAAAATGCCCAAAGGGCAGAGGCCACAATGATAAGTGTCAATATTTGAAATTATGGCAAATTGTCCATTATGCTGCCATCTGGGTAAATGATCAGACTAAAATTATTAACATTCTAAAAGAGATTAATCTCATGATAACTAAACTCAACGTCGGCAGGGGGCCAACCACATCAAGCCAGTTGATGAATCAAGACCTAAAATGGATGTCATCATAGATAAGACCAGAGAAACATTACAGACGTACTTAAAATGGAAAATGGTGAAATAAGATTTAACCTGGAAGTTAATATCTATAAGGGAAAATAAGCAAAACCACAGATTTAATGAAGGAAAGTAATGCTAACAGAGATCTAGTCATGATAGTATATGAGATATAACGGCAGAAATACCAGTGCAATTTTGGGCTGTATACACAATGTTATGTCTTCATGTAACGGGGAAGTTTTAGCTTTTCACTACACAGCTCCAATGGTACCATCAGAATAGTCTGAAATTTTGAACAATTCCACAAAAGAAAGGTATAGACAAATTTCTGGGAATTCAAAGAGCAATCAAAATTATTAAGCCGCTTCAAGAACTCATTAAAACAACTAAACAAATAGCTTAACCAAAAATAATTCATAAGGAAGGTGCTTATAACAACTATCAACAAAAACTTAAATCTGACAGACTGTAGATTTTCTGAGGCAGAGTTTAACCTACCTATTGCTAATGGGAACTTAATTTTAAAAATTAGCCTGCATATTAGGAAAAATGTGTAAATGATGAAGTCAAATAAATTTGGAACTGACTCATAAAGGAAGGGGCAGAATTTCTATTACTTGAGGCATTTAAATCTAGACTGGAAAAGGAGTATAGACTATGCTGCAGCAAGTAGTCCTGCAGTGGTTTCTGGGAAATAGATGAATGAGCTAAAATTGTTATTTTCAGTCTCAGGCAAATTCTCCCTATCACTGGCCATTGGGGATACATGCTGCTAGCAGTTGCATAGCACCTATATGACACTGTAGGCAACCCCATCATACCATCTCCTCCATATATTTATCAAGCTCAGATCTGAGACGAGTTAGGATTTTTGCCCCCACTGCTACCTTGAAAGGCTGTTCTAGAACTTTGCTTTTCTGATGGTCCTGTCAAGAGGGCAAGGAAGTGGACTTGATGACCTCTCAAGGTCCCTTCCAGTTCTAGTATTCTATGATACCATGATTCTATGGTTAGAAATCCTCATCTGATTTAAAGCCTAACCTTGGTGATAGCCAGTTTATATTCATTTGTTCTTGTGTCAATACTGGCTCTTAATTGAATTAACTCCTCTCCCTTGCTGGCATTTATCCCTCCTTTTTATCTCCCCTCAGCTTTCTTTTGGTTAGGCTGAACAAGATAAGCTTTTTGAGTCTCTTCTCATAAGATAGGTTTTACATTACATGGCTACGTCTACACTGGCCCCTTTTCCGAAAGGGGCATGCTAATTTGACAGGTCGTAATAGGGAAATCCGCGGGGGATTTAAATATCCCCCGCGGCATTTAAATAAAAATGTCCGCCGCTTTTTTCCAGCTTTTAGAAAAGCCGGAAAAGAGCGTCTACACTGGCCCCGATCCTCCGGAAAAAAGCCCTTTTCCGGAGGATCTCTTCAAAGTAGGAATAAGAGATCCTCCGGAAAAGGGCTTTTTTCCGGAGGATCGGGGCCAGTGTAGACGCTCTTTTCCGGCTTTTCTAAAAGCCGGAAAAAAGCGGCGGACATTTTTATTTAAATGCCGCGGGGGATATTTAAATCCCCCACGGATTTCCCTATTACGACCTGTCAAATTAGCATGCCCCTTTCGGAAAAGGGGCCAGTGAAGACGTAGCCCATCTGAGTAGCCCTTCCCTGAACCTGTAACGGTTTGAATTCATCCTTCTTAACCGTGGGAGACCACACACAATATTCCAGATGAGATCTTACCAGGGTCTTATATAATGGCACTAACACTTCCCAATCTCTAGTGGAAATACCTTGCCTGATGTATCTTAGGAATGCATTAGCCTTTTCCTTGGTCACATCACATTGGCAACTCATAGTCATCTTGTAATAAATCAATACACCCACATCTTTCATTTCCTCTATCACTTCCAAATGATAATCTGTTTATAGCAAAAAATGTTGTTAGTCCCACCCTCCTACCTCACAGGATCCTCAAGCCTGCCCCCCAGACTGTGTCCATAGCAGCCCCTTAACAATGTGAGCCTAAGTCAGCTGCCATGGGCATCTAATTGCAGCGTAGACATACTTTCAAAAACGTCTGTATGTAGCACTAGAAAGATGACTAATGGAACAGTATATACCTTCTTAAAATAGCTGTTCTCTGTCTATCTTCAGGTCATACTGTATCTCCTACATAATGACAACAAACTATTTCAGCTAAGACTGCTGAGCCAATAAAATTATAGGAGAGCCAGATGGATTCTCTTCTGCTTCGTGTTTCATCACAACTGTCAGCCAAATTAGTACTCTGCAACCTTTATTCCTGGTGATGAGATCAAAAGTAGAAAGAAAAGGGCTGGTTTTAAGATCTCAGACAGAGTTTTGCAGCACTGGCAACATTTATAAACTGAGCAAATATTTTATGGAAGAATAAATATGGGACCCTAATGTTATTTTTGCAATCACTATTAGTACCATGACCACCCTTTCAGAACACTAAAGATGGCATCAGGGGGTGAAAGCAAGAGCAAATGATTGAAGCTGAAAAAATATAGGGAGCGGTAATCAGTGACACCATTAATAAGATACAGATCGGGGCTAAAAACAGACATGACATGGTCAGGGATACATAAGTTTATATACCCAGTCACAGAGCAGGGATTAGTAGTCATTGATTCCAGTGGCTATTGTTTACTATTGTTTTACTGTTATTTGGATTGAATAAAAAAATAAAGGGCTCCCTAGAGCTGTTTCTGGGACTCTTTTCTTCCCCTGCCCTCACAAATCAACAGAGTTTCCTTAAAATGGAATGGGCTGTGGACAAGTCATTAACTTTTTGTTGAAACTTATACAAGGCTTGAGCTGAGAAGACATTGCACACCATCCCCAGGTCCACCCACTGTCTTCCTCTTCCCCAGAAATAGAACTTCAACTCTGAAGAAGGCTCTCTATGGGGTCCAGTCCTGAGAGGATGATGCAATGGAAGTGGATGATCGTCCCACTCTTTATGGGACAGAGCGATCCGTGTGGAGTGAACACTCTCTGACTGGAGGCCTGACCAGGCCTGTACAACAATTGTGGTGGGAATCACCAGACTGTACTGTTGCAAATAATTTTACAAGTTCTTTTTCTTAGAATATGAGCAGTTCACATTCAGTGAAGAAATGCAGCATTGTTGTTCATTTTGTGATTTACTTTCTTTGTGGGAATACTTAGTACAAAGTTGCTTTTTGGGAACGAGGCACTGGCATGGAGACAGAAAGAGCAATTGTAACAGGGTACACTTTTGCTTCTGCCTTCTTCCTCCACAAAAACTGTGCAGACTCCACTAATTGTGCATTCACAATGACATTTATTTTGAGTTCCCTCCACCAATACCACTACAATCCCTGTGCAACAGTCTACTTACAATATCTTCTGTGATTCTGTCCTTCTCATCAGGTCCCCCATTCCCTGAGTGAGGCTGATGTGTGACTAGGCTCAACTAGACATGTCCCCCTCATCTTTATCGCCCCCACCCCTAGCACTTCCTGCCTGTGTCTCTTAATGAGGTTTGGGCTGATGGGCTAATTGACTCTTTATTCCACCCAATCCATCAGTCTGATTATGTAACTACCTCAATCAGCTTCCTCTGGGGAACTAATTGGCATCTAAGGGTGCAGCCATTATTCTGAAAATAACAATGCGATTATCTACACAACAATTCCGTTATGTCGAAATAAATTCAAAATAACGGACGGCTTATTCCAACTTCTGTAAACCTCATTCCCGAGGAATAACACCTATTCCAAAATAGCTATTTTGAAATAGCAGCAGTGGAGCATCCACACTAATGCTATTTCAAAATAGCTCCTCCCCAGGGCCATTTAAACTAGTTACTCCCTGGTGCCTCCTGGGGCTCTAAATCGAGGTAGCAGATCCACATCAGGGAAGCCTGCCTCAGACTAATTTTGAGGCTTCCCTGTAGTGTAGAGGTGCTATTTCAGAGTATTTCTTCCAGAATAGTTTATTTTGAAATAAGCGTGCAATGTAATCATGCTCTAAGTGATCAGATGTGTTTACCTACATGACATTTGTAATCACTTCTGTTCAAGGATTGGTGTATATGAAAAAGATCCTTCCACCACAGGCATACTGGGTCTGGGAAATAGCTCTCACCCTATCTGTTGCCCCCTCTTCCATTAGTCATTTATGCTGTGAACCTTCTCTCTCTTCCCTGTGACTTGGCCCTTCAGCCAGGTCACTATATAATCCTCCCCTTCCATAGTAACAAAATCCCACCAGACAAGATGTCAGTATATCATTTCAGGCAGTTTTCTGTTCCAATTCCAGATGCTGTGCCACTTTCCCAATGCTGGTAGGAGAACACGGGCCTTGGTCCAGGTTCCAGCCTAGAGACCCTATGACTAGCCATCCAGTTCTGCTTGGATTCATTCTCTGATACTGTTTCCCTGGATCATTCCCACCCCTCATCACTATTTCCTTTCTTATCTCTGGATCCGCCACTGGAGCTCTCCCCATACCTCATGGCTACTTCACCCCTCAGCCACTTATCTAATTCTCTAATCCAGAGCATGATCCTCTACCCTACTTTCTCCCTAGATTGTCTCCTCCTTGTCCCTGGCCAACTCCTTTTCTCTCCAGAGGATAACTGCAGACCTCTGCCTGCTCTCCCTTGCTGGCTTTTAAATTCCTACCCAGCTTCTCCCCAGCTGGTCTTCCCTGCCATTAGTACTTATCAATTCCTGGCTTCCCGCTAGGTGAATCATATAAGGTTAATTGGCCTCTTCTGAAACATATTAACCCACTCACAGTTTATGTGGGTAGATGCCGCACTATTTTAGATAAATAGCATGTTACAGTATGAAAATACTCTAAGTCTGCATCACTGATTTCTCCTCCAACAAGACACCAAATTATAAGGCCCTGAAATCTTCTAGTGCTTAGCAGAAGTGTGACAGAATATAGAATGTAGCTACTTTACCAGAATATATCAGAAACAGAAGAGACCCACAAAATGTAAACAAAAGCATTTTTGTAACAGAGTGTATTCAGAGTTGATCTAAACATCAGCTGACTAGCAGCCAGAATCTTCCCTCCTATGTTCCATCCCCTGTGTTCTGAAACACCGTCTGTGTTTCAGCAATGTTTGGGAACTGCACTAATCAACTAGAAAGAATCAATTCAGCAATGATCAATTTAAATTACAGTCATAGTTGCTATATAAGAACTTAAGTGGCTAGAACGGCTGGATTTACAGTGCAGTTATATTCTGAACAGTAACACTCTGGGTTTTCATGTTTAATATTCCATACTGACTCTGTTACAACATGACCCAGTCCTTCTCTAGAGAGTCACCAGTCTGTTGCAACTATATTCAAACACTGGGTCATCCATGCTTTCAGGTCATCTGGATTTGAGACTAATCACTATTTCTAGCTTTGGGTTTCTAGGGAGTGCTCCCTTAGGGTGTGTTTACACAACGACGTTATTTAGGAATAACATCCGTTATTCTGAAATAACTATGTGAGCATCTACAAAGCAATTTTGTTATTTCAAAATAACAGGCGGCTTATTTCAGCATTAGTAAACCTCATTCTACGAGGAATAACACCTCTTCTGAAATAGCTATTTCGAAATATTGGCTGTGTAGACAGGGCAGCTGCAGTTATTTTGAAATAAGGGGCCTCCAGCCCTTCCCACGCGCTGCTGGCTACTCCATCTACACTCAGCCAAACTCTATAATCCCCCCTTCTCTTGGAGCCCTTAAAGCTGCAGCCTCAGGGGAAAGGGCTTGTGGCAGACAGGAGGCCCTGACAGAACTGAGCCACCCAGGAGCTGCCACTGCTTCTCTTGAGGCCACAATGAGCCACTCTGCTGTTCCCCCCTCAGCCATCCACTGCTCCCAAGGAGCAGTCAGAGAGCTTGAGGGGCCAGCCTGGGGGGTAGACCCCCAAAGAGGCGTGCACCTTCCTGGTCTGGGGAGAGGCAAACCTCCAGGATCTCCACACCAGATGCAGGAATGCCGATGTCTATGGCCATGGCCGAGAACTTGGCCAACAAGGGACACATCTGCACACAGGAGCAGGTGTGGATGAAAGTCAAAGAGCTCCGCCATGTACCTCCTCAGTAGTGGACTCGGGGCTCAAGATGCCCATCATCATTCTCCCGGGGGACAGAGCTGGTGAGGAGGAGGAAGAGGAGGAGCCAGACAAGGCCAGCACCATCACCATGCTGACCCTGGAGCCGGAACCCCATGCACTAGATGTGTCCCAGTCATTGTCTGAAACTGGGGAAGCCACATCAGGAGCGACAGTCTAGTGCATACAGGCCCAGCATGGTGGTGGGATCACCAGAGCCAGGCACCACTTCCAGCCCCAGCCCTGAGCCTCTCCTCACCCTTCTTCCGCCTTCCAGCTCCCTCCTCTCCCCTCCAAGGTTCTCATCCCTCCTCCTCCCTCTCCCCCCTTTCTCCTTTCCTCTCCCAGGTTCTTTCCTCAGTCCCTCCCCAGTTACTTCTACCCCAAATAAAAAAAACACAGCGTTTATTTTTTTCCAAAACAAACTATCTTTTTTATTTTCTCTACAGGGGAAGGGCGAGGGAGGAAAGAGAGGGCTGTGGGAGGAAAGGCAGAGAGGGGCGATGCACAGGCTGCAACAGCCGTCAACTGCCCAGAGGCAGCTCTGGCTCCATGTCCAGCAAGCTGAGGTGTCCGCAAGGGCAACTGCAGAAGGCTAAAGAAAAGGCTTTGCTGACTCTCAAGCAGATAGGCAAAGGAAAAAACCCTGAGACACTGCTGTACAGGGGGTCCCTTTAAGAAAGAACTTCAGATAGCTTCAGGCAGCAGCTGCAGGAAGTAATTGTATCAGTGTGGATTCTATTTCAAAATAGCTAAGTGCTATTTCGATGAGTTTTTGGCATGCAGATGCACTATTTCGAAATAAGCTATTTCAGAATATTTTTTCTAGAACAGTTATTCCAAAATAAATGTGCAGTGTAGAGGAAGCCTTAGAGTTCCACCTAGCTGTGGACAAACTGGCTTCCAGCTTAACCCCTTTAGAGGCAATCCCTAGTCTGATCTCACCCCTTCTAGGAGTCTGAGGGTTTGTCAGCATTACAGACTAGGAAGAGTTTTTCCTGCAGACTCTCACTGTAGCTAGTCCTTCTTACATGAAGCCAACTTCGGCCTTCACTGCTCAGAAAAGCACTTTCTTAAATACAGTTTGCCTTTTTGCCACGTCTTGGTTGCCAACCATACTTGTATAGAAAAAAGCATTTATCCCTGGGGTTGGACCAGCATTTGATGGTTCCAAATTGTTGAGTGATGGCTTTTCAGTGTTAGTCCTTAAGGAGTCTTTCCTAGGCAGGAAAGCTGTCTGGACTACATCATAATAGTCTTGCTATGGGGAAGGTTAGACATGTGTTCAATATATAATAAAAATTGAGTTCCTAATACAAAATGCAGCTTACAATTTCATATAAATATATCCCACTCTGTCACAGACTCCATGTCAAATTTTCTCCCTTTACACCAGAAGGCTATTTTTCCAACTGCCCCCACGCATACTCAACCTGGAATCTGAAAATCAACCTATGTCCTTTCAAACTCCTATATCATCATCAGTAACAAAGATTCCTTAATCGTAACTTGGCAAATTTGTTGATCATGCACAAAGAATTGACTCCAGCTCATTCCCTCGTAACTACATTGCCTTTCCTTTGCTAACAATAGTAAAAACTTCCCTGTGTCAGTAAAGTGAGAACCTATGACTCAAAGATACACAAGGCAGCCAACCTAGTGAATAAAATGTTTCCATTTTTACAGTCACTTTTCTGGCTATATCACACTTAAAAGATAAAAAAGAGGTCATATTCTTTGATATCCCCATATACCTCGTGATATATCTTGCCATGTCACACAACTCATTTTAGGGCTGGCACCTGCTCCTATTGAAGTCAAGAGTAAAACCTGCACTGACATCAACGATACTGTGTCAAGCTCTAACTGCACTCTGATTTAGAACTGTAATTCTATTATTTTGCAGATTCCATGAGTACATTAGTGCTACCATGTTAAACATCAGGATATGTGAACTTAAAGAAAACATACAAAGGGGGAAAACTGAATGTGTGCTCCTTTGTGTTTCTTTATAGTTTTTGTTTTGCTTTGCTTTTTAAAATTAGATATATCTTGAATGTCAAATCTCATCTTTCCTGGTTTTGTTAGAGGACTTTTTGGCAGTCTCAGCTGTGGATTGTGTTCCTTCTCAATCCAAAAACTGAAAAAGTGTTGTGGGGGAGATGAATCTTTAATAAAGACATAGACTCACCCAAGTGTTTATAGGCATTTGAGTTCAACATATATGGACAAAAAAAAATCACAGACAAAAATACGTTTTAAACAATCTGAATAATAAATACTTTTGTGACAGAGGATCTGATCCATCACACCTGTCTAAATTATATAGCACTTTCTGTGGGGACAGTGAATTTGTAAGTGCTCTAAGAGCCCAACATTATAGGGTGTCCTGTAAGGCTGAATCAAAAACTTTGCCTTGAAATATTTTCTTTAAATACTACACAAACAAATAAAGGGCACACTGGAATGAGAACAGGTAGGGTGGCTTTCAGGATGCATAGGAAGTTGTTTCTGAAGAGATAATAAAAGTGCACTGGGCTACTGCACTGACTTCTCTCCATAGTCCAGTTCAACTGCATCTTACAGAACTGCTATTATTATATGTCTCCACCTTACTGCAATTCTTTGAAGTAAGTAAGCGCTTTTCTCACCTTTGCTTCCCTCCTAACTCATTCCTAGTTTCTGTCCACAAACTGGATTCCTTTTTCTAAAATATATGTTATACAAAGTCTTCATTTTCAAATATATTGATTTCAATTACAACATAGAATATAAGGCGTACAGTGCTCACTTTATATTTTTATTATAAATATTTGCATTGTAAAAAGATAAAAATATTTTCAATTTACCTTATACAAGTACTACAGTGCAATTTTTTAGAATGAAAGTGCAGCTTACAAATGTAGAATTTATTTCACAAAACTGCACTAAAAAACAAACAATGGAAAAATTGAGCCTGCAAGTCCACTCAGTCTTACTTCTTGCTCAGCCGATCATTAAGACAAACTAGTTTGTTTACTTTTATGGGAGATGCTGCTGATCACTTCTTATTTACAATGTCATCTGAAAGTGACAATAGGTATTGTAGCCAGTGTTGTAAGGTATTTATGTGCTAGATATGTTAAACATTTTATGCCACTTTATGGTTTCACAAATTATTTAAAGTGAGCAATGTACACTTAAAATTCTGTGTTGTAATTGCAATCAAGATATTTGAAAATGTATAAAATAGTTATAATAATTTTAAATTGGTATTATATTATTGTTTAAGCAAGAGTTAAAACTGTGATTAATTGTGACTATTATAATCCAGTTAATTTGTGTTAGTCATTTGAGCTAATTGCACTGACAGCCCTAAAATGAAGCCATACCACTTATGTCATCACATTTCTATACTTTAAATCACCAAGGGCACATCTACCTTACAAGATAAGGTCGAATCTAATATGGTCGATTTTGCAGAGTTGAAGGTCCATGTACTTATTGTGGGAAAGAATCAGATGTATTCTGAAGTCCTACATCCCCATTAGGAGCCTACTGTCAACTCAGAGAGCAAGGCACTGTGGGTAGCTTTGCATTCTGGGTATACTCGCGCTGCCCGCTAGGTTCAAAGTCGGCAGCGAGTGGTAGGGGCTCCTGTCAGCAGCATCCCAGAATGCATTCGTCTAGCCACTCCCCTTTGCATGAGATAAAGAGGAGACAGTTTGTTCCTACCTTTTGTTGCTCTGGTTGCCCACACAGATGCCATAGCAACAAGAGCATGGAGCCCAGTTTGCAGGAAAGCATTGGGATGCTCAAGAGTGTTGTGGTGCGCTTAGTGGAGCAATACTTCGACAGCATACAAATATCACTCCTCCAGGATGAAGATGAAGCTCAGTGTGGCATAGAGGTTTTGCTCATGCAAGGCCTGGCACTGATGCTAGCACAGCCACCAGTCAATCTTCTGGACACAGTGAAATGCCGGTTCTGGCACCATGAGACAAGCTCAGACTGGCAGGACCGCATTGTGATGGAGAGATGGGATGATCAGCAGTGGCTGCAGAACTTCCAAATGTGGAAGGCCACATTCCTTTAACTTTGCGAATGGCTTGACCCTGCCCTGAGGCACCAGAATATCCGATGGAGACGCGCTCTGACTGTGAAGATGCACATGGCAATTGCCCTATGGAAGTCTGCAATGCCAGACAGCTACCAGTCAGTCAGGAATCAGTTCAGAGTGGGGAAATCTACAGTGGGGACTGTTGTTATACAAGTAGTCAAGGCCAACAATAACATTCTGCTAAGGAGGGTTGTGACTCTGGGAAATATGGGCACCAAATGTGGATGGCTTTGTCATAATGAGCTTCCCTAACTGTGATGGGACCATAGATGAAATGCATACCCCGATCTTGATCCCCGACCGCCTTGCCAAGGAGTACGTCAACCACGAGGATACTTCTCCATGGTGCTGCAGGTGCTGGTGCATCACAAGGGCCGTTTCACCAAAATCACTGGGCAGTTGTTGGGAAAGGTGCATGACACTCGAATCTTTAGGAACTCCTGCTTCTTCCAAAAGATGCATGCCAGAACTTTTTTCCCAGACAGGAAAATTACCATCAAAAGATGTGAAAATGCCAATTGTGATCCTTGGCAACCCAGATTCCCCCTTGCTCCCATGCCTCATGAAGCCATACATGGACAGCCTGGGTCCGAGGAAGGAAGAGTTCAACAACAGGCTGAGGAGAATGGTGCTAGAATGTGCCTTTGTACATTTAAAGGGGTGGTTTAGGAGTCTGCTGACTCAGCTGCACCTCAGCAAATGCAACATTCCCATTGTGGTGGCAGCCTGTTGTGTTCTTTAATACCTGTGCGAGAACAAGGGGGCAACTTATATGGCGGGATGAGGCAGAGCATCTAGCCAGGGAGTTTGAGCAGCCAGACACCAGTGCAATCATGAGAGCATAGCAAGGGGCAGCACAAGTCAGAGAGGCCTTGAAGGACAGTTTTATGCAAGGCCTTTCCTGCATTCCCTGTCTTTGTCTTTAATCTCCTACCCCACTCCTGCAATTCAACCAATAAAGAGACCATTGGTCAAAGAACAGGTGTTCTTATTTGGGGAAAACAGCTGGGAAAGTAAAGGGGAAGGACACACCAAGCTGGCTGCTGGCCCAGCTGCAAAGAAAAGTTACCAGGGCAGACTTTACACAAATATATTGTGTTAAGCCTAACCCTAATCTGTTAGCCTGCACCAAAAGTCTCTATAAAGACAAAGGAGATGTGTTGCATGCCAGGCTAAATGTTTGCTTTAAAGTGGGCACTTTACAGCAAGTGCACAGACTTCTCAGGGGAGCATCGGGACGTACTTGGTCTGGAGGCAGGCAGGCATGGTAAGGGGCCACTCAGGGCAGGAGGCTGAAGGTGGGGCAAGAGAGGGTGGCTTTCCACTGTGTCTGGCACAGGCCGGGTCCAGCACACATGGCTTCTTGAGACAGTGCTATTTTCCCAGCCAGGAAAGGAGCCTGCAAGCAGGGTGGGAGGGGATGGGGCAGAGTGGCTTCCTGCTGTGTCCAGCATGCAGCTTCCCAAGTACATTGCTTCTTTTCTTGCCTGCAGAGGGTGGAGGATGTGTGTTCAGCACATACGACCTTCCAGTGAGAGTGCTAATAGGTTCCCCTTCTCCTTCCTTCAGGTCGCCAAGCAAGATATCTGTCTTCTCAGAAAAACACAGAGTGATTGGGAGTGGATGATAGCTGAAGGTGGCCATAAACCTGAGCCTTATGCTGCACTGCTTAAAAGCCAGCTCCCCCCAGCACCATCTCTATGGTGCTGCCTGCCCCCCCGCCCCCGCTTCCTGGGGATAAAGGGGGACAAGGGGGACAAGGGAGGCTGCTCTGAAGCAGCTTCTGCCCATGGCGGGCGCAGGCTCACTGCAGGCATGAGCTGCTCCCCATCCCAAAGACAGGGCTGTTGCCGCAAGCAGCCCCTATTCACAGCGGCCCGGGCTGGCCATGAACAGAAGCTGCTCTGGCAACAGCCCCTGTCCACGGGGGGATCCCAGTTCCCCACTGGGACCCCCCATGGAGAGGGGCTGCTGGACCTGGCACAAGCCGGGTCTGAGCCAGCCCAGCTCAGTCCTGGCTCACGCTGGCTCAAGGACCTATCCCCGCTGTGGCTCTGCAGCTTAAATATAGTAAGAGTCAGGCTGCCTGCTCACCTGACTCTTAGTACATTTATACTACAGAGCCACAGTGAGGGGTAGTCAGAGTTACCAGATGGTTTAAAAAAAATACTGGACACACTTGATCTCAGCTCAGGGGGAGGAAGGAGGGGGACCAACTGGGAGGGGAGCGGGGCTGGCCAGGAAAGGGTCGGGGGGCTGACCGGGGCAAGGAGGGGAACCGGCTGGCAGGAAGCAGGGCTGGCCGGGAGGGTGTTAGGGGGGAGCGGGGCTGGCCCGGGCACACACAGATCCTGGGGTGCTGCCCATCCTGTGCATGGTCCTGGCGGGGCACATGGGTGAGTCTGGCTCCAGGGATTCCAGCCCGGCCCGGCCTTGGCCCCGTCCTCTCTACTGCGTAGTTGCGTACTGCCTGGCTGGTAGACACGCTCATGCAGCATGAGCATGTCTAGCAGCCAGGCAGTGCGCAACTACATACTGATACTCATGATAATAATAAAAACTTAAGTAGAAAATACCGGACATTTCATATGTCCGGTATTTTCTCAATTTGTTTCCCAACAGAAAGCTCCAATACCATACTGTCTGGTTCAAAACCGGACACCTGGCAACCCTAGGGATAGTTCCTGGACTCAGTGTGAGCCGGGACTGAGGCTTACTCCCTTATCAACTAATTGTGTTGTCAACAGAAATTCTATCAACTACACAATTATCTAATTACTCGCTTCCTAACATCCCTAGTCAATGTGACAGGTTTGGTAGTATGGATGGATCACTTAGAAAATTGACCATATGCAGCTAAAGTTGATGTAACGTCTTAGTGTAGACCGGGCCTAAGAGCCAGGATTCTGAAGCTCTTACTCATAAAGAGAATTTCCTTTCTCTGTAAGGGTATGTCTACACTACAAAGTTAGTTCGAACTAACGGACGTTAGTTCGAACTAACTTTCATAGGCGTTACACTAGCGCTCCGTTAGTTCGAACTTAATTCGAACTAACGGAGCGCTTAGTTCGAACTAAGTAATCCTCATTCCACGAGGATTAAGCCTAGTTCGAACTTACTAGTTCGAATTAAGGGCTGTGTAGACCCTTAATTCGAACTAGTGGGAGGATAGCCCTCCCCAGCTTTCCCTGGTGGCCACTCTGGCCAACACCAGGGAAACTCGTCTGCCCCCCTCCCGGCCCCGGACCCCTTAAAGGGGCACGGGCTGGCTACAGTGCCCGTGCCAGGTGCAAGCCTGCCAGCACCCAGCCAGCAGACCCTGCACCTGGCACGGATCGAGCCACCCACACGATGCCCCCCAGCCCTGCCCCTCTTCCCGGGACCAGGCTGGCAGCTCCCGGGAGCTTGCCCAGGACCACAAGAGGCGGGCACCTGCCTGGGCTAGTGCAGACATCGTGGACCTCGTCCACGATCTCCGCACTAGGCACAGGAAAGTGGCCAGCTAGGGCAGGAGAGCTGCCAGCCTGGCCACCCAGGAGCAGGTGTGCATGAAAATCAAGGTGGTCCAGTGAGACCCCCGACCCTAAGCCCTGAGCTTACAATGGCCGTACTGGGTCAGACCAAAGGTCCATCTAGCCCAGTAGCCTGTCTGCTGACAGCGGACAACCCTAGGGACCCAGGAGGGGATGGACCAAAGACAATGACCAAGCCATTTGTCTCGTGCCATCCCTCTCCAGCCTTCCACAAACCTTGGGCAGGGACACCACTCCTACCCCCTGGCTAATACCACTCCATGGACCCAACCTCCATGACTTGATCTCACTTCCCTTTAAACTCTGTTCTAGTTGTAGCCTTCACAGCCTCCTGCAGCAAGGATTTCCACAGGTTGACTCTTTGCTTTGTGAAGAACAACTTTCTGTTACTAGTTTGAAGCCTGTTACCCATTCCTTTCCTTTGATGTCCTCTAGTCTTTCTTTATGGGAACTAATGAAGAACTTTTCTGTATGCACTCTCTCCGCCCAACTCCTGCTTTTAGAGACCTCTATCCTGTCCCCCCTCCGTCTGCTCTTTTCTAAGCTGAAAAGTCCCAGTCTCTTTAGCCTCTCTTCATATGGGACCTGTTCCCAACCCCTGATCATTGTAGTTGCCCTCCCCTCTCCCAGCCTCTCTCTTCCCCTCTCCCACCTCCTTTTCCCAGTCTCCCCCAGTTTTGTTCAATAAAGACAGATTCCATTTTTGAACACAATTGTCCTTTATTTTGTACATCAAGAAAAGGAGCTAGGGAAGGGTAAGTGGAAGGAGGTGAGGGAGGAATGGGGTACGAGCCCCCGATGGGGAGGACTGGGCTGGCTCTGCGGGCTTCTGGGTGTGGAAGCTCTCCTGCAGCCCCCCAATTGCCCCCTCTCCCCAGATGGCAGCCTGCAGCAAGTGCAGCCGGGCTGATGGCCGAGTGGTGTGATGTGCCCAGTGTGGGTACTCCGGGCACTCCAAGCCAGGACTGCTTTGCAAGCGGGGCACCCCTGAGAACTGTCTGTCCGGGGTGGGGGTCGGGACCCTTTAAGCGCAGCCCTCGGCTAGCCTGAGACAGCATCTCCACGCTCTAAGTCCTCCTCTCATGCCCTGCCGGCACTGCTTCCGGCCATCCTTAACCCCGGTTCAGGGTCCATTTAATGTGGACATGCTAGTTCGAATTAGCAAAACGCTAATTCGAACTAGTTTTTAGTTCTAGACGCGTTAGTTCGAATTAGCTTAGTTCGAATTAACTAATTCGAACTAAGTTAGTTCGAATTAGCGCTGTAGTTAGACATACCCTAAGTGGTTTCACCAATTTCAAATAAGGTACTGTTTCCCGTGAGTGAAAGTATCAGAATCTATTAGTTAGGCAGTTAGTTAGTCCTGTCATTTATGAGCCAAGGAGGTAAAATTAACAAATAAAATGCACAGACGAGCTCTAGTATGCTAAATAAAGAAAAATATTTGAAAACATACTTAGACATTTTTCAGAACAATTGCCAGAAAGAACTAATCTTTAAAAGAGATGAGCAATAATGTTTCTTTCTGTGCTTTGTTTCTCTTTATTAATATTGGCTGAGGCTAAAAATACCCTTGGCTCATAGTATCTCTCTATTAGTATTCCAGAACACAACTGCAATTTTTTTCTTACAGAAGTATATCCATTCCTGTAGAACTCATTTACAGCTCTCATATTGATCACACTGAGGTATAAGCAGCTATGATTCTGCTTTCTAAAAAGCTGACATTTCAAAGGGAAAATGAAAAACAAAACCCAATAATATCATTTTATATACATAAAATTTAAAACTATCTAATATTCTGGTACCTTGTAAAGGCTGAGGCCTATATCCTACGGCCTATAGCTAGTGCCGGATTAAAGATTTACTGAATACCAACTGACTTTCTGCTCAAAAGCATTTATCTTATTATTTCTGTGTTCACCCACACTTAAAATACATACACAACAAAAGCAGTTGACAACTGTACAATTACCTATTGAGACGAATCTCTTCCAGCGGTGGAATATGAGAGGCATGGTGTTCAGTCTGGCTTTTGCAATAACTGCGTGAAGATGAAAGCAGCAGCAGTGCTTGAAAGGTTTCAGCAGCATTACTGGGGCTCAAAGCTGATTAAAAAGATCCCTATGGTAAATCTGTGAAATGTATAATTTGCACTTTCAAACTGCTCTGTATTTGATTTATAGAAAGAAGGTGTAGAGTACGTGTGTACATGAAGAGAAAGCTGTAGCTATGACTGGAGTATTCTGACAGGTTTCAGCTTTAAAAATCATTGCAGATACAGTTCTGTTCTTCAGTTTTTAAAACAACAGGCTGGACCATTTACTACTACTCCTGCCAACCTCTCCAATAAGTTTTGAAGCAGCATAATTCTTGAACCAAAAGAAATCCAAACCAAATTTAAGCACAGACATTTGACAATTTACATGCATTGTTTCCTCAAGGAAGGGATGCAATTGTATATTTTAAGAATTCTGATATTCGTTTAACTGAGGGTGGGCATAGAGGTGGATTTAAGTGGATTTGCCATTTGCCAGAAAAATTATTTAATCTTCCCCTTTTTCTTGGGTCTAAAGATTTGCACAATTATGACAGTATACTAGGATATATAATGTTAAAAATGTCTGTGTCCCACTAAAGATGCTGCAGTGTTCCACCTTCCACAGTTGAAGTAAGAAAATTATGTTACCAATCTTATCTATACATGTTATCTTTCTAGTTACTATAAGCAGCTATTGAAGGGGCAAGGAACTGTGGAGTTGTCTTCTGATTGGGGTTACTGAGAACTTGTCTTGAGGGGAAAGGTAGGTTTTGTTGTTTTTCAAAGGTGGTAACGCTAGAGTGGATAAAGATTTTAAGTGCACATTTATTCTTTTTAGCTAGATTTTGTTCTTATTTTGGGTCTGAACAAGTTTAATTGATACTGCATAGCAGAGTATATGTTTGGGATTTTGAGTGAATAAATACATCAACCAGTTGAAAAAAGTTAAAAAAAAATAGCTGAGACAAGGTAGGTGAGGAAGTATCTATTATTGGACCAACTTCTGTTGGAAAGGGTCCAATAGAAGATATTACCTCACCTACTTCGTTTTGCTCATTGCCTGGTACCAACACAGCTACGACAACACTGCATGAAATATTGAGCAGTCATTTGAACGGAACCATATCTTTTCTTTTGAACTCAGAATGGATGGGAGAAAGACCTGCCCTCATTCCTTGCTTCCACAGCTGCCTTCCTCCCCAAGATCTATGATAACTGCCCACTCCATTTTGGGTCCCATTACTGTCACAGCGGAACACCTCACAATCTTTTCAATATGTGTATTCCCCAATATTCTTGTAAGAGTATTATACCCATTTTATGGACAAGGAACTGACATAAAGAACAGTTAAGAAACTTGCCTGTGGTCACACAGGAAGTCACCAGAAGATGGATAACTCCAACTCTCAGTAACCACACTTATCACTGGACTATCCTTCCTCTCAGTACAAAGTCTACCCTGGTAGCTCTAAGTTTGGCAGTTCATAGCTCCAGCAACTTTTGGTTTGTTGCATCAGTTATGAATGTAAAATAATTGCTTGAGCCCTGCCACCTCTTTTGTTACGTATTAAGCACTGACAGGAATGGGGAATCTATAAACCAAGTGTGGGTACCATGAAAGTCAAATGAAGGTTGTGAACTGCTCGACCTTACACCAACTAGCTGCCCTCCCCTTCTGCACCCTAAGGGTACGTCTAGACTACATGGCTCCGTCGACAGAGCTATGTACAATAGTTTATTCGGCATAGTCAAAGAAGCGGGGATTTAAATAATCCTCGTTTCGTGAAGCATACTGGAGCGGTCAACAAAGGCTTCCCTTGTCGACTGCGCCGCATCTAGACTGCCGCACTGTGCCGGATCAGCTGATCGTCAGCACAGCGTGGCGGCCATTTTTATTTTAATGAAGCGCGGATTATTTAAATCCCTGCTTCTTTGACTATGCCGAACAAACTATTTTACATGGCTCCGTCAATGGAGCCATGTAGTCTAGACGTACCGTAAGGGTATGTCTAGACTGCAGGAGGCATAAGGGATCTGTCGAAAAAGGCTTTCTTTTTTGACAGATCTCCCTCTAGACTGCTGCTTTTTGCCGACAAAGTGCTGAGTCAGCAAAACACGGTGGCCATTTTTATGCAAATTAGGCACGGGATATTTTGATCCCTGCCTCATTTGCAATGTTGACTGCCTAATCTGCATCCCTCTGCAGACAGAGGGATGCAGTCTAGACATACCCCATGGTTATAGATCCCAAATAGTTTCAACAAGCATCTGAACTTTCAGGTGCTTATCCAAAGCGTACCTCCAGTCTTTGCAGGTTTTCCCTTTAGTGGGATGGATTAATGCAGGATCCCTGGGATCCAGGCCCCATGGTCAGAGGGAGACTGGATGAAGCAGTGAGTCAAAGGTAAAGTAACAGGTAAAGCAGACTGATTGATTACTAAGGTGGAACGGGTAGGGTTATCTCACATGACAGTAAGATTAAAGATCCAGAAGTGGGAAGATGAATTGGGGGAAGGGAAGTGTTAAGGAAGAACCTGCTGGGGGCTGGCAGGAAAAGGTGTCCCTGAGAGGGGAAAAAATCTCAGATTGATCTTCTGGGATTCCATTTAGCAGCTTTAGTAAGGACCCTCTACATAGAACTCTGATGGTGTTCCCATTGACCCCAGTACTCCACCCAGTCATGAAGAGTAAGGAAAGTCGATGGGAGAGTTCTCCAATTGACCTCCCACAGTGGGGATACTAGAGAAATTCAATTTAAGGTACGTCGACTCCAGCACACAATTCTGGAAGCTAGAGTTGTGGATCTTAAATCAAGTTTTTCGCGTAGTGTAGACCTGGTATCAGAAACACTATTACTTCATAACACATAAGGGAGAGCCTAATGTAAATATAAGGAATCCCCAAATTCTCAGGATCGTTGTCTATTCTCTACAGATGAATCCATAAACACAATAAAATATAGCTGTTTGTGTGTGTTTTCTGCAATGCAACTGTCAACAACCCAAGAGCAAGCCTGTCCAGTGGTCTGGTTGTAGTATCCTGCTATACAGCATGCAGGAGGCCAGGGTTTGAGTCATAGATTCCAGTCCCAGAAGGGATTATTATGCCCATCTAGTCTAGTATCCTGTATCACACAAGCCATCGAATTCCCCCAATTTTTTTTAAACTGAACAAAGTTGGTTGAATAATAAGTACGTATATATGGCAGGGCAAGTAGTAGGGTTGCCAGGTATCCAATTTTCAACCAGAATACTTGGTTGAAAAGGTACCCTGGTGGCTCCAGACAGCACTGTTGAGCAGACCGTTAAACATTCAGTTATGATGTAGTAGGTCTGGCAGGTTCTCTGCTTGACTCCTCATGGCTCCCAGAAGTGGTGACGTGTCCCTCCAGCTCCTAAGCCAGGGGTGAGGAACCTCAGGCCCATGGGCCAGATGTGGCCCCCAAGGTTCAGCATTGGGGAGCCCACGCTAGTGCTCCACCCCCCTGCTGCTCCACCATGGGGCAGAAAGCACACAATCTACTAACCTGGGCCCCGGTGTACAAGGGGAATGTGGGGAGTGTCTTTCTTCTTCTCAGTCAGGGGTTTCTCACTTTGCTTTGGCCAGGAATGCATCCGGGGAAGCTGCATGGGCAGTGCTGTATGTGAAGCAGCTGGCTTCCCCTGTGTCTAGGAACCAGAGGGACATCACACCACTTCTGGGAACTGGCTGAGGTAAGCGCTGTCCAGAGCCTCAACTCCCCTCCCACACCCAGTCCCTGTACCAAAACCCCATTCCACAGCCCTGATACTCCTCCCACACCCAAACTCCCTTCTGGAACCTGCACCTCCCCACTCCAACTCTCTGCCCCAGCCTTGAACCCCTTCCTGCATTCCACCCCCACCTGCACCCTGAACACCTCATTTCTAGACCCACTTCAGAACCTCCAGCCCCAGCCCAGAACCTGTATCCCTTCCCACACTCTAATCCCCTACCCCAGGCCTGAGCCCGCTCCTGCATCCCAAACCCCTCATCCATGGCCCCACCCCAGAGTCCTCTCCCCCTTTCACTCCTTCCCTTCAACCTCCTGCCCCATGAAAATGAGTGAGTGAGTGAGGATGGGGGAAAGCAAGCAATGGAGGGGGGGGATGGAGTGAGCGCAGTGGATCGCTTGTTTAATTAACATGATTATCTGAGAATCTTGAGCCATTTGATTTACAAATATTAATGAATTAAGTCTACAATACTCCTATCAGACAGATATTCTTATCCTTGTTTTGCAGATTCAGCATTTGGCGGATCAAAGGCACAGATAGGGTTAAGTGACTTGTGCAAAGTTATAGCAGTTCAGTGTTATAGCCTGGAATGTGATTCATGATGGCCAGACCTCTTCCTCTAATTCTCCAGACTCCAGTCCCTTTCATTCATATGAAAGCCTAACAGAGAGAAGTGAGTATCATGATATCCCAACTTGAAAGACTTTTGTCACAGAGATACTTTTAAAATGTTCTTTATGCAACTAAGTAGGGAATCACTGTACACAACAGAATTTGGCCAACTGTGACCAAGACACCACTGTCGTGCATTTCTACAGTTCCTGTCCCAGAGTACAGAAGTTCTGGGAAAGCATCCAAGAATTTATTAGAGAAATTTTGGCCTTGTTCTGGCCTTGATTCCTTTTGGTAGCTTCTCATATGCCATATTCTTCTGAGGAATAATTACTGTGAGATGTGTTCCCTTCTGTTAAAAGCTGCCAAGAAGCTAATTGCCTGAAAGAGGAAACTTCAAGAAGAGATCAATATGCAGATTATATAGATCCTGCTCCACATGTGACACAGCAAGGTCTAGAATGGAAAAGCAAAGAATCTTTCTCCAAGGTATATACAATATGTTCTTTTGGTCCCTTGTTCCCCATCCTCTAGCCATAGTTAACTACTAATGCACACTTTCATCAAATATATAACATTTATGAGCCCATGCACAAATTGTACTAGCCCGTTCTTTACCATTACAATGATAATAATGAAAAACACATTATTACTCATCTTTCCAAAAATACCCATTGTCCCAGGACAAGTGGGCAAGAAGAATTTTGTAAGGCTGCATTAATGAGAAGTGTGGGTGAAACCAAAGGAGATACAGAGTCTCAGAGTTTACATCAAGCATGATCTTTGAGCTCAGACTTATGTCGTGACTATTTTCTCTTCTCCACTGACTACATTTACCATTTATATTGCAGTTGATGCAAAAAGAAAAGCCCCAGCTACTGTACTATAAACACAGTTTTCATGCTCAAGTCAAGATTTCACTTAGACTTGCTTCTCAATGCCACTGTACTCCAAATGAATGCACTTTGCTCTCTTGTGTGCATGGCATTTGAACCTATACAGTGAATACAAAGGTATTCACTATGCACTGTATTATACTATGTGCTCACAAATAAAAAGAAAAATAAAACTGTATTAACAGCTAGGTACAGTATAATATCTTGATAAATTAACTTGCCCTCACCTTCTGCAAATCCCCTAAGAGAAAGTCAACACACATATCACTGAGTAATAAATGTTTTTGTATATACTAAAGATCCCTGAAATCGATGAAAGATGCTTAAAAACAACACATATCAGAAAGCTGATTATTGCCTGAATATTGTAAGGTTAGCATGTGATGGTTGCAAACTGATTAAGAAATAGAAAAGCACAGAAAGAACTTATGTTCTTTGCTAAACCTGCCAATTTTGGAAAAGATTCCATCAAATGCAGAAGGAGTATGGCTCTGGATAGTTATGAATTTGAGAGAAGGTAGAATGTTAATTTAAGATGCTATTCCAAAGGCAATAGCCAAAGTCAGAATCTCCAATGGGCTGTGGATGAGGACCTAAGTGAAGAGACTGCTGTCAATATCTTAGTCAATTAACACAGGTTTTAGATATGGAATGTAGATTTGAAGCCAGAATTTAGCTTCAGTATATTATTTCAATGTAATAATAACATTTAACTAAACTCAAGGCATTGTGTAGAATTCTAACTATACAGAAAACTTAGCTGGAACAAATATTCACAAAAAGTCTCCCTAACTACTAGATTCTTGCCCTCCCCCTCTAACTCCTATTTAGCCCACCTCCTTAAGGAAAACTAGAGAAAACAGATATGTCTTGCAGCATTCCCTGAAGGTTAACAAAGCCAACGTCTGTCAGACCAAGGCAGGCTGTAGGCTCTGGAGTAAAGGAACCATGCGATTGCCTCAGGAGAGAGGCAGTTTCGCCAGTTCCCAGGACTCAAGCCATTCACAATATTTTGAAAAAAAAAAAAAAAAACCCTTTTGCTAATCTTCTTTCTAGGAAGCAAATCTGCTCCTACATAATCCTAGCAAAAGTTAGCAGGCTTCTCTCATGGGCCAGCAGGCTTAGTGCTCAGGCTGCAGCCCATAGATTTGCCAGATGCTTTCACCAAAAATCCCGAAAATGGCAGGAAAAAATCTTGGTTGAGCAAAAAAAAAAAAAAAAAAAAAAAGGAAATGAAAGTTGTTGAGCAAAAAGGTCACTGCGCCTTTAAGAATCCCTGCGCTCCTCATTTCCCCCGCCCATTACAGACATGGCAGGGGAACAATGTCCCCGCCAGCCTTCCATCCTAGAAAAACAGAAAATACTGGACATTTTATATATCCGGTATTTTCTGGGTTTTTTTTTTTTTTTTACCGGACAGGGGCCAGAAATAACGGACTGTCCGGGAGAAAACCAGACACCTGGCAACCCTAGCAGCCAGTGTCTCCAAGTCTTGTGGTGACACTTCCAGGCAGCCCAGCAATCTGTGGGCTAAGCCATAGTTTCCCTCCCCCCTCCACCTCAAGTCCCCTGGGATATCTCAAATGGCTGGGGAAGGTTTGGGGGACCCAGGCCCTCCCTCTTCACCAGGACCCAAGGGCATAGTTAAGGGGTGGCTCATCCCCTTTCGACTGCCACAGCAAATCTGCCTCCCCTGGGCTGCTTCCTACCTTCCCTGATTCCATTCAGTTTGTGGGGCCCTAGCCTGTGCTTACATAGTCTTGGCAGTTCAGGGTTTCAGCAGGCAGGAGGCAACTGCTGCCCAGCTTTCTGAGTCCAGTTGTCCCCATATAGTTGTGGGAAGGGTGATTCCAGCAGAGTCTTATTCACAGTCCCAATCCTTTCCCTTACTCTGCCTCAATAGCTGCAGACAGATTACCTTCTTACAATCAGGCTCTCCTCCACACTTCCTCCTCGCAGACTGTGAGAGGAGCCTTTTAAACAGGTCTCCCACAAGCAGCCTGCCCAGCAGCTATTCCACCTCTCCTTTTAACTCATTGGGAGGTCTGTGAACTCCATCGCACCATAGAAGAGACTGGTACTGCCCAGTGTGCTGTAGTATCATATTTCTTTTATGTTTATTTAAAAATACTTAGGTTACTGTAAAATCAGGAAGGTCATATGAGCTAGGGCTGCATAGGACTGGCACTTGAGAGATGTAGATTCTGGTCCTAGCTCTGACAACAGCCCATTATTTGATACTATAAACTCTTCAGAGCAGGGATAACAAGTGTGTGAAACAAGAGTTTCATATTTTAAATAATGGGAAATATGCCTACAGATTCAAAGGATTTGATAACCCTCATACCATTTTAGTGTATCCACTCAAACTGAAACCGTTAAAGGGAATTATCTTACTAATATTATGATGTGCATTAAGATGTTATTTTATCAGGGTATAACAAGATTATATTGATAAAGCTGTTCTATCTATGCAAATTAGCCCAAATTAAGATACTAGGTGTTCTCCCAGGTTTCTCATTTTAGACACAAATGTATTTCCATCTCTCCCTTTCACATTCATATACTAAGACCATTCTACTTTATATTATTCAAATTAGAAATGCCTGAAAATATGGTTAGAAAAGCTGTGTTTATAAATCATATTAAGACTTTTCAATCTAATCTGACACATTACTAAGGAACATAGATGTCATATACAAAACAAAGATTTGCATTGCCTTTATCTATTAAGGATCTATTGTGTTTCATTTTTCTTTCCGTTTGAATCCTTGTACCACACAAATTATTTTTCACATTTAAGTAGGTCAAATTTTCTCTTTCTAGCAAGAAGTGAAATCAATTTGTTACTTTCTGGAAATTTTAACCAGCGAAGTGTTACCTAGAAATAAGTTCAGATTTTGCACCACTGAAGTCAATGGGAGTTTGGTCATGCTTTTCATTTATGCTCTGATAGGCTATGTCTACACAACAAGGTTATTTAGAAATAAGCTATTTTGAAATAATAACTCCTGAAATAATTATTTCAAAATGGCACATCCACACTACAGGGAAGCCTTGAAATTAGTCCAAGGCAGGCTTCCTTAATGTGAATACGCTACCTCGACTTAGAGCCCTAAGAAGCACCGGGGTTAATTACTTTGAATGACTCTGGGGAGTAGTTATTTCAAAATAAGAGCAGCTGAGCATCCACACTAACCCTATTTCAAAATAGCAATTTTGAAATAGATATTATTACTAGTAAATTCAGGGATTATTATTTCAAAATAATAAATCTCTTATTTTGAAATAATTTCAAAATAACAGGCTTGTTGTGTGGACACTCACCTTGTGATTTTGAAAAAATGGGAGTTATTTCAAAATGACTCTGTAATGTAGATATGCTCATAGTGTACAGTTGATATTATGACAGTGTTAACATTTACAGAAGATTCTAAAAAAATGTGTTAAAACTCAAGTCTGTGAACAGTGTTACAAGCAAATAGCGCTGTAAGACCAATGTGTGATGTTACCTTATATATAAGCTTGGAAGGATTCGATATTTATTGGTAAATGTCAGTAAATATCAATTTTATCATGCACACACAAACTTGAAAAAATATCTCTACGAATAATAACTGAAATTTACAGACAGGTAAAATAAGGAAAAGACTGCTTGAACACTTAATATGGGTTGATTTAAGGATATAATTATATTTTTATATGTGATTGTAGTGAGGCAACCTGGCCTCCCTCTGACCCAGCAGGGGAAGTGCTCCCTAATATTCCTTGGTAGACAGGGCCAGAGTCATCCAGACTAGGGTAGCCAGGTGTCTAGTTTTGAACCGGACAGTCTAGTATTTGAGCTTTCTGTTCGGGAAACAAATTGAGAAAATATAAATGTCCGGTATTTTCTAAATAAGATGTAATGTAGATTGTGATGTGTGTCTGGTATTTTTGTTGAAACCATCTGGCAACCCTACATCCCCACCCACAGGAAGCAGGACCGCGGGGCCAGGAGTACAAGAGTATAAGCTCAGTACTCAGTTGGAGCCCTGTCACAGAGCAGTCCAGATCCTCGGCCCAAGCTGCCGAGGAAGAAGGCCCGACTACCTCATCCTAGAAGGGAAAACAGGCCTCGGCTGCCCAGGCCGCTGCCAGCCCGAGCAAACTGGGTTGGGCCACCTGGATTGCTGTCTGGCCCAGAGAACTGGCCAGGGCCAGCACGGTCATTGCCAGGCCCCAAAAAATTGCCACGGGGAGGGGTCGTTGCCAGGCCCCTCCACGTTGGGATAAATCCCTTCTGCTTGTCAGCTCTCTGCCAGGGCAAGGAGACGGACCACCATTCAGTCTGCAGACAGGCCTGATCTTTGAAACTGTTTGTCTGTTGCCCTGCCCTGACCAAGATTGTGGCTTTATAAACTGTGGCTCAGGCTGAAGCCATGCCTAAGCCCTTGAAACTGCTATATTGTTTATTTGTTGCCCCACCCTAACCCCGGGCATGGCTTTCTAAACTGTTGCACAGTCTACTGATGACTGCTGTCTATTGCCCAGGCCTCCCAGGGCGTGGCTTTATAAAGCATTGCTCAGCCTGCAGCCAGGCCTGAACCCCTGAACTTCTTTTGGCTTTGCTTTTACCTAGCACCCAGACATAAGGACTAGGGCCCCGCCTTACCCACTGGTGGGTCAGCCCACTAACTGGTCTTTCCACAGAGTAGCAAGGCAGCTGGGCCTCCCTCCAGCCAGGGACCAGCACAGTGATGTTGACAATCTGTGTTTTAACCATTATAACGCTTTAGCTTTTTGAATCTCAATGTTTGCTACAGTAAATAATTGTCTGGCCCTCCCCCATTGAATCCCCCTTAATTTCCAACAACTGTGAAAATTTAAATAGATAAAAATTTTAAAATGCTTGAAAATAAACATCAGTATTATTCAATGATGATAAAAATCAAATTCTGCCTTGCCTAATTATATATAAATTACAAGTTTTAAGCACAAAGGAAGCAAATTAAATATGGAAAATGATTTAAGGAACAAATTCTGCCCTCATTTACACTTGTGTAACTCTGTCAAAGACCATGAGGCAGAGGCTGCAAATTTCACTGCAAAGGAAAGAATTCATCCCACTGTCCATTCACTTAGCATTGTAAGGCCACATCTACACTAGGAAACTATTTTAAAATAACGAAATTCAACATAACTCCCAAAATAGCAAAATCAAAATAGCTTGTCCACACTATGGGGAATCCTTGAAATTAGTCCAAGGGAGGCTCCATTATTGTGGACATGCTACCTTGACTTAGAGCCCCAGTTAGCACTGAGGAGTAATTATTTCAAAGCATTCTGGGAGGTAGTTATTTCAAAATAGCAGCACTAGAGCATCCACACTAACGCTATTTCAAAATAACTATTTTGAAATAAGCATTACTTCCCGAGGAAAGCAGGAGTACAGATTTCAAAATAACTAGCCCATTATTTCAAAATAATGGGCTTGGTAGTGTGGATACTCCACTTATTGTTTCAAAATAAAGGGGGTTATTTCAAAATAACTCCCTAGTGTAGACTAGGGCTAGGAGAGCTCACTAAAGCTAAAGGGATACATTTTGTAAAGTCAACATTCTGTCAGCCTTCATTCCTCCACATAGCTAATCATTAGTTCCTTCCATCCAGTCATGCTGTGATCTCCATTTGCAGTATATGTCTGAAAAGGACTGGGAACGATATTCAGGTGTACATGCAGTAATTCCATCTCTTCCAGACACGAAATATATCTTATAATCTTTATTTCATGTCATTTTTCAGAACCCAGGTATGATTGGTCACACATCATAATGGAAGTTGCTTATACAAGATACTACAGGATTGTGAATAAGGCCAGGTAGAGTTTGTACTGGGTCATATATATTTTGGGACTGTAAAAGTCACAGAGCTGGATCATGACCTGAACTTTTCCTCACAACAGTGGATAATATGAAACAAAATCCTCCTTATTCCCTAAATCCTCCTTATTCCCCTGCATAGGCTATAGCAGTGGGCCGCGAACCCCTGCCTGCTGGGCCATGGCACATTGCCCAGCCACGCCTCCAGCTTTTGATTAGCTGCACCCACTGGGGCTCACTGAAAGAGAATTCCCTTCCACCCACTTCATCATGCAGCAGCAGGGTGAGTGGGGCAGTGAGCAGGGCTGGAGCTGGAGCCAGGCCGGAGGTGAGGCTGTCCCTACTGGAGCAGCCTCACCGTGGCTGCGGTTCCAGCTCTGACAGCCGCTGTACGGCTCAGTCGGCAGAGCTACGTGGAGAGTGACTGTGGTGCTGGAGGGGGTGAGGCCACAGCTGCGTGGTGAGCAGTGAGAGCCTGTTCCAACAGCGGGGCCTGCACCATAGTTGTGCATTGGTTGGCTGGGTCCTGCTCCGGCAGGGAGGCTGGGGCCTGCCATAGCTACGTAGTGGGTAGGTGAGGCCTGCTCGGGAGAGGGGAAGGGCTGGGGCCTGCCATTTGACATGGAGGCTGGAACCTGCCGTGGCTGCATGGCAGGCCAAGTCCTGCTGGGGGGGTTGGAGAGGGGGTTGGGACCTGATGTGGGGAGGAGAGGGATGGAACCTGTTGCATAGTGAGGGGCCAAGATCTGTTCTGTCTTGTGGGCGGGGCTGAATAAAATAATATGGGGGCTGCAGGAGTCAGGGTTGGAGTGTATGAGGAGGTGTGGGTACATATTTTGGCAAACAGGAAATGTTTTATTTGCATGTTTGTTATTTGCATAATGAATATGCAAATATGTAGATGTTGCCGGTCCACTGCAAGTTTGTAAATGGGTTTGCTGGTCCCGGGTATAAAAAAGGTTGAGAACCACTGGCTTACATGAAGCTTGCATGGATCAATGTATTCAGTATAATCCACTATTCTCCTCCAGTCAAAGGCAGGTAGAACCTTTGCTTCACTTCCAGGCTACGTCTAGACTACATCCCTTTTGCAGAAAAGGGATATAAATTAGACGTATCGCAATTGCTAATCAAGCGGGGATTTAAATTTCCCGTGCTTCACTAGCATAAAAATGGCTGCCGCTTTTTTTCGGCACGGAGCTTTGTTGGAGAAAAGCGCCAGTCTAGACTCTGATCTTTCGAAAAATCCCTTTTCCGAACGATCCCTTATCCCTTATTTCAAGATTTGCTGCTATACCAAGGCTCTGTGCTTGTGAGAGGGGAAGAATTGCCTCTTTGAGGCACCCAGGGGTGTGTGTAAGATTTCCCAGGTCACTGGGTGGGGGCTCCAGCCAGCGTTGTATTATGTTGTTGAGAGGAGACCCTTAGATATTGAACCCGGCCCTTGCTGCAATTAACTTGTCCTGGCAGAAGGGTTACAGAAGCAACAAACCGAAAGTCTCTACTTTTGTCACTTCTCATTCCCCTGTCAAAGTTTTTAAACTGTCTATCTACAGTCTCTTCCGGGGGGGGGGGGATTCTGTCTCATTTCTACCTGCAAAGCAGCTAGCAACTTACTAATTAATTGTAACAAATATCATAGAGCCACATTTTGCCAACCATACTTTCCAAGGAGCAGCTGCACTGAGCCTGGGGTCAACTGAGGACTCCAGCTGATCCCGGGCTTCCACAGTGTTGCCCCTTTGAAATACCGCCACAGCGTTTCAAAGGGGCAGTGCACACGATTAATCGTGATTAATTTTTTAGTCGCTTGACAGCCCTACTCTGTAAACGTGCTCTGAACTGCAAAAACTTTTCAGACTCATTTTCAGGTTTCCAATCTGCCTTAGAATACCAGCCTCTCTTTCATAATTTGGGAGGAAACTAGGCTCAAAAGCCTGTCCAAAGACTTATTTCATAATTGTTTATGTGCATGATCCTGTTCCCACTGAAGTCAATTCAGCAGGATTGATCCACAAGCAGTTTTCCGAGACCTCCAGTCTAACTCTGCTCTCCAATTCTCCAATTTGCACATGAGACATTGGTCAATAATAATTACTATTAAAAATAACATTTACTTTTTATCCTTGCTACACAAAATAGCCAAAATTCTACAATTTACAGACAAATGAACTAAAGATATAAAAATCATTGAAGCAAAATGAAAAGATTAGAAGGGGAGAAAAACAACCATGCATTCAAGAAGGGTTTGAAGTAACTGAAATAGAAGAGCTTGCAGTTACTAAAGGTGAGGTAGAATCATCCTGACTTAAAATTGGGAGCAATAAATAAGCAAGTTGGTGCTAAATAAAAATCTATTGACTTATCAGAAGGAACATGCTGAAAAATCATTAAAGGTTAAATCATTAAAAGTCAGCTCTCAGGAAATCAAACTCAGCCTGTCACTTATACAAAAGTATCTTCAAAATAATTTCTAACCACACTAATTGTAAATTATTTGTGAGATTATTATCTGTCCTTGATTTGACTTCCATTTGTTAAAAACAAACAAACACTTTTTCTTGTGCCCTTTTTTTAGCCGATTACAGAATAAGAGTCACACATCTTTTGAGGTAGAAGGTGGCAATTGTTTGGCAGCACACACAAAAGTGCTTGATAGTTCAGGTCAGTAAAGTGATAAAGAATAACAAATCCAAATTAAAAAAATAAATGGACCTTAATCAGTCCTCTTATAGGGTATAAAAAACCCTTATTTTATAAGGAGGTATTTTGAAAGAAGGGTTTTTTCTCGAAATAACTGCATCTAAACTGCATTTTTTAATCTTGAAATAGAGTATTTTGAAAAAGCGGCCGGCCGCGATTATGCAGATGAAGCGCGGGAAATTCAAATCCGCGCTTCATTTGCAATTTTGTTTGTCTGCATTTGCATTCCTCTCTCAAAAGAGGAATGCAGTGTAGACATACCATAGTGTACCGTAAAATGGGGTTATATTCTGGAGAACAATCTCTGGGTTCTGCAGACTCCGGCAGAAAGTCCAGAGATACTGTGGCAGTTTGCAATACATTTAAATAATTGAGATTTTTTAATTAATTAAAAATAAAAATAAAAAATAGGTACATAGGAATTGCCAGAGAGAACTTGCCTCAAAATCCAGTTATTCCAGTGTCCTGTGTGAAAGGAAAATATGTGAGTCTCTCATCAGATGTGGGATAATCTGTCCCCTATATTGGTCTCATCCTGCTCTATAGCAGAGATTGTCTTACGCTTTGATGTATGCAATACAGTATACACTCTGGAATTTGCACTGTCATTATAATAACTCCGCATACTCTTGTTATTCATATACATGATCAATCAATTTTTAAATCTTGCTAATTTCTTGAATTATACAGCTATTAGAATACTCCTTCTATTGCTTATTTTGATTCAATTTATTTTATACTGTCCTCACATTTTATGTTTTCAATATACCACAGATTTCTGCATTGGCAAAGTCTATGTGCACCAAAGAAGTTATCCGGAGGAAATCGGAGATTTTGGAAGCTAGGTTAAGAAGTCTGATGCTTGGGAAGCATGGTGGATAATTTGCAATTATGAGATAAACAGACTGGCAGGATATGTCTGATAAAGGGATAAGCCGTGAAACCATGAACAGCATCTTTAGGTTTCAGAGTGAACAACTTGTTCCAGTGAATTGGGCCACTCACTTCTCTCAGAGCCAGTGTTTCACTGTTTGAAGATGCAGGGAGACAACATTGCATCAGTTAACCCTGCGTTTACTTTTCAGGATTATCTTCACAATCATGAGGACTACAAAATAAATTCATAATCTAAAGTACAAGGCTGCACGCACTGTGAAATTTACAGCAAATTCTCCAATCATAGAATCCACAGGACGGGCCTTGATTAAGAGCTCTGGCAATCTTGTTTACATTCTGCTCAAAAAACTTTTTAATAATAGTTCATTTATATTAATAACTTAATTTCAACTAGAAACCATCATTGTCCACTAAAACTGATTCTCTGAATCCAATTGATGGTATGTTTTAAATCAGAAAAAATATTACTGTGCTTTTATGTTATTTGTTGAAGGGAAAGATAATCATTAAAAACAGTCAAAGATTCTCTGTTTATGGAAAGATTATGTATTATTAAAAACTGTGCACCTAAGCCATATTGCGACATCGAAACAGAGGACTTAGCAGCTGCTGAACATATAATCATGTTATTACATGTTTTTATGAACAGCAGAATGTGCTGAATCTTTTATAAGGGAGGCTTTGCCTTTGCTCACACTTTCATCCCTCATTTTCCCTCAGCATCTTCTCTACAAAATACTACAGTTACAGCAACTACTATAAGATCTTGCAAATTAAGCAGTGTTAGTGCTAACATGGAAACTTCCTAAGTACACCCAGGTGCTGCTGGAAGGGATGTTGGTGGTTCTATCCGTAGCGCTCCATGCAAACTTTGCTTCTGTGTCAGTACTAAGCCATCTAGCCCTGGCATATCATTAGCAGGCCCTATGTTTTAGAGTATTATTGAAAAGGAAGCAATGCATAATTTAAAAACATATCTCCCTATCTTAGAGGATTGATTTCCTCCACAATTAGCACCATAATTTCAGCCTAGAACATGATACTCAAAACCTGGGATTTGAGAACTGAGCCCGTTTTAAAAAAGTGATGTAATCTTAAATGTACAACAAATTGGCTGCAGATACTTTTCTCCAATCTTTTAACTTAACTTTAACTAAGATTAACTATTTGAAAACAAAACATGTGGCTGTAGAAATTTCTTCTTTTCGGTGTTACCCTGTCATGTCACTTCTAAATATTAGACCTTTCTATATATTAATACCTTTGATTACTAACATTTAAAAGGCTAAGTCTCAGAAAGGAGTTGTGTTATAACCTTGCCAAGTTTCAGCATCAGGGAGATTGGCATGTTGGGAAATTTGTAAAGTCCACACAGCACTTATTTAGAAATAAATCACTATTCCAAAACATCCCTTACTCCTCATGGAATGAGGTTTACAGGGATGTCGGAATAGTGAGCCCATTATATTTCATAATAATGGGTGTGCTCAAAAGAGGCAGAATAGCTATTTTGGGATACCTCCATACCCTGAAATAGTGCTGCAGTGTACCTGTAGCCTTCCTGGAAAATGTCTTGTTCAGATTTACCAGGTAACTGATGCATGGTTTCAAATGTATCAAATCAATCATCATGGTTCCAGACAATAAGGGAACAATCTATCAGCTAAATCATGCAATCCTGACTCACATAGCAGTCCCTTTAACTTTGATAGGTTGCAAGATAAGCCCTGGTGGTGCAAGATAAGCCCATACTAATATATTCCATTCATGGGATAAATTATATTGTTTTAAATAATACGTTAAAGCACAATTATTCAGTCACGGGATATCTTTGAATTTCCACACTCACACACCTCCATAAAACACTGGGTGGTTTTAAAAGCTTTTTATATAACCATCTGACTTTGACACAAACCAATAAGAGCAAAGGAATTCAGAGCTGGCATAAATTACATCTTTTACCTGTCCCGTTGTGCTTAGAAGAACTTGCAAATATTTGTGAGGTCATTTGATGCTCGGCGGTGCCTGCAACACCTAGGCAAAACAGAATGAATGAAAGGGGGCTTTCAGCCCAATCTCTGAATTTCCTTGCTTTCATCAGTATATTTTTCCCCACAAATGTTTCATCTCCAAATTACTTTTTTTCATGTGTTCCTTCATCACAAAATAAAATAACTGAGAATATGTCCTTGTAAAAACACTGGGGAGATTAAAATGGGACTATACCATGCACAATGGCTTCCATCACTTGTGAAGCTTGTATATGTGGATTTAGTACTTGTGAAAATGTAACCCACACACCAAGTGGGTGTGGTTCACTGTCCCACGCCATGGCACTTAGCCCACTTACCGAGAGCGATAAGAATTAGTGACCTCTACAGCCTAAACAAGCTCAAGCTATGAGGCTCCTACACTACACTCTAAAGCAGGGCTACTCAACTTTGGAAGCCCCGGGGTCCACAATGATACCCGCAGCACATGCCAAGAGCTGCAACTTAAATGTGGTTGTATATATATGCAAATATATGTAACTATTTATGCAATATATGCAAATAGATTATTTCATATGATGGGCATGAATGCAAAGATTAAGGCAAGACTGCACAACACACAGGCCCCATTTAAGTCAGTTCTGCTGATACTAATAAAATGCAATATTTACCTGATTTCCACCCATATGACAGCACTTTTAATGAGCAATGACAGTCCAGGAATTTAACTACTAAAATTCATATCAACAGAAGACCATTATATTGATTACTTTTTTGTTTTGGCTTCACAATTTTAACAAATCAAACAAAAACTGCCAATACAATATTTACTGAAATACAAGTACAATCAATGTGAAGTTAAAGGCACTGAGGGGAGAAGTGGCATGGCTAGAAAAGGAACCCAGGAATCCTGCTTCCCAGAATCTGTTTTTTTCCTCTGCTTGCCCTACCAAGCACCAGCTCCCACAGACCAGAACCCCCAAATCTAACCAACAGATCCACTGCCCACCTACAGGAAAGGAAAGAAGTCAGAAGTTTTAACACCCAGTTCCCTACTCTAACCCAGTGCCTCTACCCTCACCCAGAACCAAACACCCTCTAGCCCTCCCGCTCCAACCCAATGCCCCTCCTCCCCCAGAGCCAGGTACCCTCCAGACCCCCCCTGCTCTAACCTAATGTAGGGGAGGGATAGCTCAGTAGTTTGAGCATTGGCCTACTAAACCCAGGGCCGTGAGCTCAGCCCTTGAGTGGGTCATTTAGGGATCTGGGGCAAATCTGTCAGGGATGGTACTTGGTGTTGCTATGAGGGCAGAGGACTAGACTCCATGACCTTTCACAGTCCCTTCCAGCTCTATGAGATAGGTAATATCTCCGTCTATCAATATATATCTAATGCACCCACCCATCCCCCAGAGTCAGGCCCACTCCAACCCAATACCCCTCCCCCAGAGCCAGGGACATAAATCTAGTGGGGTGGAGGGTAATGCACTGGGTCTCACCAGAACCATGCACTTTTCCTTCCAGGCACAGGGCGATTGTGAATGGTCTGGGCACGTGGCTTCCAATGTTCCATTGAAGGCACATGCTGACACCCCCTCCATGATCCCCTTTGCAGGGCTAAAAAAACCTGTCCAGATGGTGATTTAACATGCGAAAACAAGGACATGCCCAGGAAAAACTGGACATATGGTAACCCTACCCAAGCCCCAGCGCAGACCTTTCTCACCCCGGCCTCACTGCCTGGCTCTGCCACCGCCTTGACACATCTCTCGCTGCCCAGCCCTGCCACATGCCTCGCTGCCCGACTCCCCCGCTTCTGCTTGCCACCACTGGCAACTCCTGTGCATGCACCAACGTGGCCTAGCTTGGGAGTTGCTGCTGCTGTAGCAGACGCAGCAGGCATGCTCTGCCACCGCCTCTTGCTGCCTCCTCCCTTCTCCTCCTCCCCCCCGCCGGCAGATCCTGCAAAGACAGCTTGTTTCAAAGCTGCTCAGCTTGTGGCTCAGTGCTGCCACTGGGGCCCCAGCAATGAGGAAGGCAGGAGGCCCAAGAAACACCTCAAGGCGTCACAAACTGCATGCAAAGGGGTTGTGGGCTGAATGCAGCCCATGGGCCGTATGTTGAGTAGCCCTGCTCTAGAGACACCATGTTTGATTCTGCATGGTGGCAGTTACAAGTGGGAGGGGGAAGCCCCCCCTTGTAAACACCTGCAGGTGGAACCACACCAAACCAAACATCTTTTATGGGACCAACTTCTGCTGGTGGGAGAGACAAGCTTACACAGAGCTGTTCTTCAGGTCTGGGAAACCTGCCGTCTCACTTGTCAGACTCATAATTTTACTACTCATGAGTTATCTAGGAAGGAATTTTTCCCTGGGTCACATTGGCAGGGACCATGCAATTTTTCACCTTCCTCTGTGGCATGGGGCACAAGTCACTTGCTAGGATTATCTGAGTGTATCTCACTAAGCAAATTCCCTGCAATTGGAGAGGCCTCAGGCACTAGCATACCTCAATCCCTCCCATTATCTGGCACACTGTAGTCTCCTTGGGGCTGTAATACTTTGGTCTAATTCTGAATGATGGGCTTGGTGTGGGGATGGCACAGGGGTGTTTAGTGGTCTGTGCTATACAGGAAGGATGTCCAGCTTGATGATCTGCTGGTCCCTTCTGAACTCGAATTCTGATTCAATGGCCCACCTGTGATGAATAAAAGTCATACCAGAAGTAAACTGATGCTTATTGCGTGTGTGGAATTCACTGCGGAGCAGAGGTCCTGCAAAGACTGTGGTGGAGCTGCCATTGTCATGCCAGTGAGAGGCTGTGCACCAGAATCTCTACACTACTTCTACATCATATCAGCCCCTCCTCCTTAAGATGTCATGGAGGATAATGTTTGGGGGTGGGTCAAAAGACTGGTCACGGGATCCATGATTATGCAAACCTGGTCGTCTCAAAATCCTGGCTATGCCTGACAGGTCTATGGTACTGCTCAATCCCACAGCCTTGAGTAGTGGTATAAGGGGTCAAAAGGCAGCCCCGTGATTTGACCTGTAGGAGATAGACTATGCTCCCACAGTCCACATTCATGTGTACACACACACTTCATCCAGCTAAAGTTCAATCAGTCAAACTAAAGGAAAATAAAATGAACTTCTTTAAACAACTTTCCATGTTTTGAGAGCTCAATGAGTCCTCTGGCTCCAGTCCAGCCAGGCACTTAAGTGGTGATTAGCTTCAAGCAGGCGAGTAGTCTTGCTGTCATCCTTGACGCCAATCTGCAGCTTATGTGAATGTACCTTCTCTTTATATTCTGGAAATCTTATGAGAAAAGACTTTGCCATGACATTGGCAGTACATGTTGGTTTAAGTTAGGTAGATATACCTCAAGAACAACGTTTTTATGGTATTATTGTTCTTCCAGTCTCTGACAGAATTAGCTGAGCTAAAGAGAAAAAGCTCAAAACAAAAAGATAAATATTTAAAATTCAAAGACTGCCTTTGTCAAAGTATATAGAGCCCTCAGTTACATTCCAGAGAAAATATCTGAGTGGGGTAACTGGAAATAGAAATAGAAATAGAAACTGGAAATAGTTTGCTTGGGAAGCTGAAACCATGGTTAAAAGGACATTTGGGATATGTCTACACTGTGTAGCTATTTCAGGATACCAGAAGTATCCTGAAATAGCCATTCCACGTCTTTAAAGCAACCCATTATTTCAAAATAGATTTTGAAGTAACAGGCACGCTATTCCGACGTCCCTGTAACCATCGTTCCACAAGGGTTAAGGGACATTTCTGAATAGCACTTTAATTCAAAATTATTTAAAAATAAGCTACGCAATTTGCATAGTGCAAACTGTGTAGCTTATTTCGAGGTTAGGGTGCAATGTACGTGCAAAGAACATGTGTAAAAGACAATAAAAGAGGTGTGTCATGATATAAAGAACCTTCCCCCTCAGAGTACATAATTCATGTTGAAGCAATTCAATATTAGTACCCCAGTCATTCTATGCTACTGAAAGATAAAGAATTTATTCTGTTGTCTCTTGTTGTATACTTAGGTTGCAAGCAAAATCTTTGGGCAGGGACTATCCTTTTGTTCTGTGTTTGTACAGCACCTAGCACAATGAGATGCTGATCTGTGACTGGGAGCTACAGTAATACATAAAATCAAGAATAATAATTAATAATTAAGAAATGTGAAGCAAAAAAATCACAAAAATCTATTTGATGTTAAAAACACTCGTTTGAAGTTTTGGTCTGTGGGGATTTTTTAAGCTCTGTCTTACAGAAGAGAAAAACCATGTCCACAATCCTTGGTGTCAAGACCAAACTTGGCAACAAATCAGTCTTCTCAGCCCAATCCTGCATTCATCATATACCAAGAACACCTTTCAACTAGAGTTTTATCTGTTGAAGAAATGCAGAATCAGGCTCTTTGTTAGTATTTTTAACAGTGAGCGTCAGATGTTGGTAGGGCATGACTAACATTGCAAAAGGCATCTTCAGGGCCGGCTTGAGCCATTCCTGTGCCCCTGGGTGCATGGCGCATGCGCGGCCCCATCCCGCCACCACAGCGCACTGTGCACCTTACAGCTGCAATCGGGCGCGCGGTGCCTGATTGCAGCTCTAAGGGGTGCCGCATGGCCCCCGGCCCCAGGCACGCAGTGCCTGATGGCAGCTCTAAGGGGCGCCGCGCAGATGCCCGGCTAGCCCCCACCTTAATCCAGCCCTGGGTATCTGAATATCTTGTTCTCAACCTCAACTAACCTACCGCCTCTCTGAACAATTTAGAACACATGCGGGAATTCTGGCCTTACTTATGTCTCCAGCATTCTATTGATTTTTAGCCCTATATTGTCTGGGAATTGCACGGGTATAAAGGAGAGTGGAATTTGGCCCTAAACATAGCACTACATTGCCAACTCTCAAGCCTTTATAGTGAATCTCAAGGTATTTGGTATTTTATATAAAACCCCAGTTGCTGAGCCCTCACTGAGGGGAAGAAAAGCTTAAAAATGTGAATTCTAAACACTTCAAAACCTGGAGGCAAACAAAGCCCCACATTTTTCAAATCTGACTCATAATTTTTGAGTGTTAAGGTTATAGAGTATTGGAGACTCTTGTGCTCCGGTTTTCTAGAGCAGACAGACACCAACCTTAGGAGTCAAAATCTATCTCCAGCTGCGTCACTTCAACTCTACTGACTTCACAGGAGTTGCAGGGATTAAAGAGAGAGAAAGGTTGGGCTCTTAGATAGGTGCAGTTCAGTTATCAATGCTTTCATCTCCTGAAATGATGTAATTTATTATTTTAATGTGGAGAAGCCTTTTCATTTTCATCTATATCAATATATTAGTCTTTTAATAGGAGGAAGTCTCCACAAAGATGAAAAATTACCAATAAATAAATTCTATTTACTCCATCAGACACTAAAAAGGAAGGACAGAAGATACAATGTAGACAACTCATAAATATTAATAAAGTTAAAATGCCTCTGGTTAGGTTATTTTAAGAGGTCTATGGCCATTACAGCATTTTTTGTTTTTACCGATGTATTATATGGCTTAACAGCAACAGTTAGAATACAAAACTAATGGTTTTCAAGTGGATTTTGTTGATTATTGCATTTTACAGAAAAAGATCTGCAAAGAAAATTATCATTTAAGATAACAAAATCTATGCAGGATCAATGACATACCATGTAAGTTTGCTGTCTTATGGACAATGGAACAAAGAACTCAATGCGCAGTGGCACCAGCTCTTAACTTGTCTCCAAGGGCCAACAGGAGGAGGTCACTAGCTAGCCAATACAAGACTTTTATCCAATAACTGAGAAATAAATTTCAGCATAGGCTGTCTACTAATGCTGAACAACACCTTAAAAAATTAGTGACAGTTCTCTTGCCTAACAATGCTTTGTGGCAACGTTTCTATTCTATATTATAAAGCCTGTGTATTAAGTTCACAAATATTGTAACTCTTGAAGAACACACACACACAAAGCCTGATCCTATATTTGTCATAAATTCCCAAAAGCTTCAGAAGGGTAGCCGAGTTAGTCTGTAACTGGAAAAAGTGTGTATGCATGCACACACATGCACACACACAAACACACCCCTAATTTCAAATGGAGTTTTGTGTATGCAAGAAATACAGTATCAGGCTCTCAAAAATATGACAAATTCACAGACAAATGGCTAAACTGCGCAAAAATCATAGAGATTATTAAATCTGCCACAGCTATGTTGTAATGATTGTGAATTATCAGTTTTCCCACAGAATACAGGCCAGACCCTAACCTCAGTGGGTATGTCTACACTACCCTGCTAGTTCGAACTAGCGGGGTAATGTAGGCATACCTCACTTGCAAATGAAGCCCGGAATTTGAATTTCCTGGGTTTCATTTGCATAAGCCAGGCGCCGCCATTTTTAAATCCCAGCTGGTTCGAACCCCGTGCCGCGCGACTACACGCGGCACGAACTAGGTAGTTCGGACTAGGCTTCCTAGTTCGAACTACCGTTACTCCTCATTCCATGTGTAGTCACGCGGCACAGGGTTCGAACCAGCCAGGATTTAAAAATGGCGGCGCCCGGCTTATGCAAATGAAGCCAAAGAAATTCAAATCCCAGGCTTCATTTGCAAGTGCAGTATGCCTACATTACCCCGCTAGTTTGAACTAGCGGGGTAGTGTAGACATACCCAGTTAGAGCTGTCTAAATCTGGAGCAATTTAACTGAAGTGCAGATTCTCATCGAGTGAGATAAGAATTTGGCTTTATGCATCCTTCAACATTTCAGAAAAGTTGCAGAAGGAATTCTCTCATCTGCCACTGATTAGGCATATGAGAAACACACATGCGTTGCTGGTTAATTATTTACAGAGCACACCTGCTCTACATGACCTTACTCTGTCAGGACCTGACATTATCAAGCATATTCACAATGTAATGAATATATGAGCTGACAGAGAAGGAAATGGAGAAAGTTTAAATGCAGCAAGAAAAACAAATGTAACACTAACATTAGGCTGTTAACTAACCAAACTGGGCTGCCTTGCTATTTATCTACTTCATTGGCTTTGTTACAGACAGGCCCTATCAGAAGGGGGGGTCAGGAGAGCCATTTAGCTCAGGCTTCAGGAGACAAAGGGGTCTCAAATTATGTATTATACAACTAGCAGTTATAACAGAGACAACAAAAGAAGCTATATATACATGCAAAAAAATGATTTAAATCATTGTGGGACCTCAGCCACATCTGAGTTTTCATCTGCATGACTGGAGACTGGAGTAGCTTCTGTGATTAGTGATTCTACATTATGAAACGGTGATTACAGTCTCTGCATAGTTTAGAGGTTTTGAAAGTCGTAATAAATTCTGTTACTGTAAAGTGATTTTCTTTGGTCTGAGGGTGAGTTTAAACTTTAAATTAGATGTTTATCTCTGCATAGGAGATGTTCATATTTCTGTTTTTTCTTATGTGTCTTTCTATACAAAAACCATACCAGGCTCAGCTGTAAGCTACCTCTTCGTCCAGTTTTAGATTAACCTCTAAAGGCTTTTTTGTGATAATAAACTTTTAATTCTAGCTGTCTAACAAACTTTATATCTAATTTGGCAATTGCCCTGTGTTCATATTCATAATAACACACCAGTTATTAGAGGATTTAATAATGGGAACATATTAGCAGATGAAATTTCAAGACTTCGTAATAAAGCTATAAGGGCATAGTAAATAACACCCCCAAACTGTTATTATATAATTTATTGTTTGTTACTGTGTTTTAAAAGAATCCCTTTATAAAAATGAAGCAAAGATTTCAAAGTGGTGCAAGTAAGAGATGGTGAAAACAACAGAGTGAAGCAGCAGTTAAGATTTTAAAGCCACTGCCTCAAAATGAAGAGGTCATTAATCAAGACAAAGAAATGCCAACAGTAGCAATAGATGCAGAATCTACACTTGATTTAGAGACTGTGAAGGCAGAAAATGAGGACCTTGGAGGTGCTGCACGGCAAGAGCAAGAACTTATGACTAGCACAGGACACAGTATAACAACAGTGGCATCAGAACCTGATATTGGACTTCTTGATAAGAACAATGTTGCTCAAATGCAGTCGTTTCTCAAAGTTAGTTGTTTTCAGATTCCAAGTAATATACTGAAAGATGCTGAAAATCATGCTTTTCCCACTAATCTGCTGATAAAAATTCTTCCAAATGGAGAGATCTACACAAGAGATTGGCTCTGCTAGAGCATGGAAAAGCAGGCTCTGTTCTGTGTACCCTGTTTCATTTGTAACAGTAATACTTCAATTGCATCAGTACTGTCTGACCCATCCGGATGGAGCATCAGTAGAGGTTGGAGGAAGTTGAAAGACTGAATACCTGCACATGCAACTTCAGTATCTCATTAAGATAAGTGTGTTACACAAAAATCAGCTAATAGAGTAGCACTAGCTGACAGTTCAATTGAAAACTTACTCCTGAGTGAAATAAACATAGGCTATGTCTAGACTACATCCCTCTTTCAATAGAGGGATGTAAATTAGGCAGATCGAAAGTGCAAATGAAGCACAGATTTAAATATCCTAGGCTTCATTTGCATATTCGCGTCCAATCGCTGTTACGAAAAAGGGTATTTCGAAAGTGAAACTGCAGTCTAGACATGGTTCTTTTGGGGGAAAAAAAACCCTTTTTAGAAAGATCCTGTACTCCTGAAAAAATGAGTACGGGATCTTTCGAAAAAGGGTTTTGGTTTTTTACGAAAGAGCCATGTCTAGACTGTGGTTTCACTTTCAAAATACCCTTTTTCGAAACAGTGATTGGATAAGAATATGCACATGAAGCGCAGAATATTTAAATCTGTGCTTCATTTGCACTTTCAATCAGCCCATAGAAACTGATAACTGGAAAAAACTCTTTGAGCACATACCAAATGTCATTCTTTTTCTTTCTGAATGGGGATTGGCTTTGATTGGTTCCAGGCAACATATCAGTGACGCTACAAATGGAAACCTTCTTGGTATACTTGAGATTCTTAGCAAGTATGACCCACTTTTATCAGGCCATGTTAAGCATGTTCGTAAATCACAAGAGAGCGGAAAATGCATGCAAGTCCATTATCTGTCTACCAGCATACAAAACGAATTTATTGAGCTGGGTGGGATATTTCTACAAACAACAATTCTTGAAGAGATACGACATGCAAAGTACTTTTCAATTATTATCGATGCAACTTCAGACTGTTCTCATAAAGAACAAGTGACCTTGGTTGTTCGATATGTCAAAATTGCAGAAAGTTCAAAGGTTTCAATTGAAGAACAATTCATTTTGTTTGATAATTTCGATAGGCGTGAAGGACCATATGAATTTTTAGAATATGTGGCACCCAAATACCTGGCAACCCCAATCATCAAATGTGTCACGTGAACCCTTGTTCTCACCTTCAGGTAACACAGTAAACAAGAAGCAGGCGGCATTATCTCCTGCATATGTAAACAAACTTATTTGAGCAATTGGGCTGTACAAGAAATAGAACTGAGTGGACTTTCTATGCTCTAAAGTTTTATGTAGTTTTATTTTTGAATGCATTTATTTTTGTACACAATTCTACATTTTTAAGTTCAACTTTCATGATAAAGAGATTGTACTGAAGTACTAGTATTAGGTGAATTGCAAAATAATATTTATTTTGTTTTTTACAATGCAAATATTTGTAATAAAAATAAATATAAAGTGAGTACTGTATACTTTGTATTCTGTGTTGTAACTGAAATAAAAATATATGAAAACGTAGAAAACATTAAAAAAATTAAATAAATTATTTCTGTTATTGTTTAATGCATGATTAATCGTGCAATTTATCAGGATTAATTTTTGTAATCAGTTGACAGCCTTGAAACCGATTAAATTTGTACAGTAAGTGCCATGTACTGATTTATGCATACTCGCTCAAAATGTAGCTATATGGCTCACCCATTTAATTAAAAGTTCATAATAAACAGAATGTTAACAGGGACATCATTTCAGAGGAAGGAAATTGACAGCTTATTAATCTTCACTAATTGCAACATATTTTCAATTATATTGCCCAACTGAAAAATGCAAGGGGAAAACCAATGATTGATGATGGCCTAGAATATAGTTAATTTGAAAAATTAGCCTTTACTTCAGAAGCAAGATTTTCAGCATATCTGATATTAAGACTTGCATATTTATTTTTAAATTCAAATATTTGGTCATGGGATTGGATGGTATGGAACTCGCCCAGGACTTGCCAGGAAGAGAGCTAACACTTTCTTCAGAACATGAACCAGCTGCCTGCCTTGCCTCCCTTATAGGGAGATATGTCCAAATTCACATGGAGTAATATATTGAATCCCAAAGGAAATCTAATCTAATCTAATCTAATCTAATCTAATCTAATCTAATCTAGGTATTTATGTTGTTGTCATCACCATAGTATCTGAGTATCTCATAAGAATTTAAAACTCCAATCTTCCCTCCTTCCCAGACAGTCGGAGAAATAGTTTGTTTACTGTAATAATTTGGTGGGAGACTGGAGTGTGACTTCATTGCCCCTTTGCCTCCTTCAAAGCAGTTCTACAAGTTTGTATAATAAGTAACAGAGAGGTAGCCATGTTAGTCTGATCTTGGTAAAACAAAAAAAGTAGTCATATAGCACTTTAAAGACTAACAAGATAGTTTATTAGGAGATGAGCTTTCGTGGAGCAGACCCACTTCTTCAGATCATATTGTGTCTGCATCGTGTTTTGTTTTCCGCCCCAAACAGTGGTTTTCTTCATTCCTGCTTTTGTCTCTCTCAAATCATCAAAGGATGGGAGAGGATGCTGTGGTATAATTATCTATACCAGTAGACGAATCCTTGGCCTCTGATATGGGCAGAGTTTCTCTGAGTTTTATAATGTTGGCAGGGTCAGAGCTTTGGAGTGTAGAACATGATGTCTGTTTTGCAAAAGAAAAGTTACTTATTTGGGCCTAAAGAAGGAATAACAATCAACCTTCCCTGAAGTGGCTCAGGGCATGATTACCAACCACAGAGCAGACTACGAAGAAGCAGGGAACAGTCCCAAAATTGGCTGTGAGTTTTATACTTAGGTTTTATCTGCACTGGCAATTGAGCAACAAAGCTTTTGTAGTTAAACTGTGCCCCTCCCCCCCATCACAAAAGCTTTGCTGAGGCAATTACTAGTGTAAACTGAGCTTTGTTGACAGGACCTCTTTTCTGCCCACAAAGCAAATGCCACTCTAAGGATGCAACTTTCTAATGGGCAAAAGTGGGGCTAAATAGTGTTTAAACTGCCTGACTTTAGTGACACAAATGTGCTGACATAGCCATCCCCCTAAAAGCTGGGCTGTGTAGACATTAGAATAATGCAAATAATTAAACCAAACATAAATACCTCAGGCACTGTAACAGCCTAATCTTGAAGTCCCAGGTAGTTCCATTGGGTACTCCAATCTGTCTTGCCATCCAGGTAAGCCTACCTTTTGTGACAGATGGACTCTAAGGGTATGTCTACACTACCCTCCTATTTTGAAATAGGAGGATAATGTAGGCATACCACAATTGCAAATGAAGCCCGGGATTTGAATTTCCCGGGCTTCATTTGCATAAGCCGGGCACCGCCATTTTTTAATCCCAGCTGGTTCGAACCCCGTGCCGCGCGGCTATATGCAGCACGAACTAGGTAGTTCGAACTAGGCTTCCTAGTTCGAACTACCGTTACTCCTCGTGCAGAGCAACCCCCCCCTTTCCCCTTCCCCCGCAGAACACCCCTCTCTCCCCCCACAGAGCAACCCCCCCCTTTTCCCTTCCCCCGCAGAACACCCCTCTCTCCCCCCTCTCCTCCGGCAGGGCTGGGTTGGGTGAGGTGCTAGGGGGAGGAGGGGTTGGGTGAGTTGCTGGGGGAGGGAAAGAGGGGCTGGCTGGCTGCGTGCTGAGGCAGGGGAAGACTGGCCCAGCAGGATACCGGGATTTTCCAGAAATACTGACCAGTCTAGACACAGCCTATGAGTGTATCTGGATCTTTAAGAGGTAATTTTGGGGGAGGGGGACTAAAGAGGGGGAGAGGTTACAAAATAAAAGGAAAATGTACATGCTTTATTTAAATGATAGAATTTTTCAAAAATGAAGGGAAAAAGGAAGTTTGTATTAATATCAGAAGGAAAGCGATTAAAACATCAGCTATAGTTTTTTGGTGGACAATATTTGCAAGTTTTCTGTCTTTTGCTAGAATAAAAAGGGTTGGGGGTACAGGAGTGAGGGCAGGGGGATGAGAGAGTTGGGGAACTCAGGGCAAGGGTAAAAGGAGTGAAGGGTGCTGGAGTGAAGGCAGGAGGTAGGGAGCTGAGGGCACAGAGTTTGGTGCGGGGTGTTAGGATTGGAGTATAAGGTTGCAGGGCTGGAGTCAGGGCAGAGATATGGGGGACTCTTGGTAAGGGGTAGGGGTTAAGATGTGTGGGCAAGGGGCTGGAAGGTTTGTGGGGGCAGCGCAGGGCAGAAGGTGATAGAGTAAGGGCAGGAGGGGTGGATTCAGGGCACAGGGTCTGGTGGAGGGGGGGCTCAGGGTAGGGAGGTGGGGGAGTAGGAGTCAGGGCAGGAGGTAGAGGGTGCAGAACTCCGGAGGGAGCTGGAAGAGATTACAGGGTTTACAAGGGTGACAGTGCTGTGCTGACAACTCCTCCCAGGGGCACAGAGCTTCGCTTTCCTGTCAGTGGTTCGTCTGAGGGGGGAGAGGACCTGCATGGGCTGGGCCTGCCTTCAAGTTTGTCTGGGGTAAGCAGGACTCCATGGGCCAACCCTGGCCTTCAGCTGGCCCCCATCTTGCAGCTGGTGAAGGAGGGCAGGGTTCTTCGTATAAATTTCCAATACAATGTTGACAAATTTAAAAAATTATATTATTTGCATCATTCTGTCAATAAATCAGAATTTTTTCTATAGCGCTACTTCTTTAGTGTTAATCCATCAGTATTACAGTGTGCTTAATTAAGTTAAACTGTTTTTAATAACGTACATGTAGCAAGTTTTCCAATACTGTAAGCTTATGTTTGTGTTGCTAATAGGAGTACCAGTTTAATAATCCCGCCTAGGGCACCATAAATCCTAAGGACGGCCCTGTGAGGGTTACAGGAGTTGGAGTAAGAAGTCCTCCAGCTCAACATTATTTTGAAACATTGGCTTGCAGTGTAGATATACTCTTTGTTATTTCAGAATGTCAGTTATTCCAAAATAACTCTGCTGTGTAAACATACCCAAGCAGATTTATTTAGGCATGAGCTTTCATGGGTAAAAACCACTTCTTCAGATGCATGGAGTGGAAATCACAGAGGTATGGATATAGAAATAGATTAGATATAGATAGATACATACACTAGCATATTGAAAGAAGGGAATTACTTATCAAGTGTAGGACTAGTGTTAATGAAGCCAATTCAGTCATGGTGGATGTGGGTCACTTCCAGCAGCTGATGGAGAGGTGTGAATACCAAGAAAGGGAAAATTGCCTTTTTAGTGAGAGAACCATTCTAGATCCTTATTCAGTTATTAATATTTCACTCTACAATGAAGTCTTCATTTGCAACTCTCAACCTAATGGGGAGGGGAGAAGAGTGAAAAACAAAGTACAGTAAAACTCCAATAGTCCGGCATCCAATTGTACGGCACTCCCGATAGTCTGGCATCAAAATGGCAAGAGCCTAGTGAGTGACCTTCGGCAAAAAGTGAGTAACAAGGCAGCGGTGGCGGCAGCAGCTGAACTGAGTGATAAGGGTAAAAAAGGGTTAAAAAAACTAAAACATTACAGTATACTGTATACAGTATGTACAATAAAAAGGGTTAAAAACACTTTATATGCAGCTTACAGTACCAGCATATAGTACCTCCTGATAGTCCGGCATATCTGATAATCCGGCGCCACCTAGGTCCCAAAGGTTCTGGATTATTGGAAGTCTACTGTATTTGGTCTCCTTTAAAGGGTGTGTCTAGACTACAGGGTTGTTATTTTTTAAAATGGCCTTTTTTCGAAAAAACTATACTTGAGTCTAGACTACCTCCGCGGTCTGTCGACAGTAAATCGACAGACCACAGCGGTTTTGTCGACAGCGGAAAACCTCGTTTTATGAGGAAGAATGCCTTTGTCTACAGAGATCTGTCGACAAAAAGTGTGTGGGGATGCAGGGAGCCTCCAGGAAGAAGCCCTGGTGGACAGTCTAGCCTTTACAGGTACCTGTGGTTCCTGGCCGCAGCCTCTTAAAGGCTAGCCAGAGCACCCATGCCAGCCATGTCCCAGCCTCAAGGCCCCCTGGCCCTTCTCAGTTATTAATATTTCACTCTTCAATTAAATATTTTGGACTCACCCAGGTGCACCAAAAGACGGGCACCAGCCTGGTCAAGGCCAGAAATAAAAACCTGCTGGAGCTCTGGTCCCAGGAAGAAGCCATGCAGACATGCCGCAGGAATGCGGCCATCTATGAGCGCCTGACCCAGAGACTGACCACCAAAGGGCATCACCCCCACACCATGGCACAAGGGAGGGCCAAGGTCAAAGCGCTGCGGCAGGGATATGCCTAGGCCTGGGACCAGAGCTACTGCTGAGGGGCAGCCCCAGAGAGCTGCCCATACTACCAGGAGTTGGAGCAGATCCTGGGTGATGGGGAAGCCCAGACTCCACTGAGTGTGGTGGAGTCTGGGTTACCCCTCCACATCGTGGACCGACCCCTGAGGCAGGAAGACCAGGCAGGAGAGGCAAGAGAGCTGCACCAGGAGGAGGAGGAGGAAGAGGAGGCAGCAGGGACCCTCTCTCAGGAGCCGGTCCTCCAGACCCCAGAGGCCTCCCAGGCGTCCGTGGACAGCAGGGAGGAAACATCAGGTGAGTGCTTTGAGGGGTCACCACACACGGGCGGTTTGGCAGTGTGGGGGGCCATCTAGTCCCATTCCCACTGTGGGGCCCCTGTGAGGCTTTCCAGCCACTGCCCAACTCACACCCGGTGTCACGTGTAACACTCCTGAGTCTCCTGTCCAAAGGAGAGCCCCTGACAGCCACAGCATGCCCTCGGCGACAGCAGAGGTACACACAGACCCTTGCGAAATTTCAGCCATGTATAAATGTGCTTCCAATAAGATAATCAAACTTAAGAAATGCAAGAACGACTCCCTCCTCTCCAATGCTGTCAGACCATGCTAGAATCGCTATGTCTCCAGTGAACACTGGAAAATACATAACTGGAACCAGTCTACCTCATCTTTGTGTTAGTATTTTTACAATGGGGAGGGGGGAGTCGTTCTTACATTTCTTAATTTTGCCCCTAGTCAGATGATCCTATGCAAGACATGGCTAGTTCTGTGAAGGACCTGTGTACAATTTAAGGTGGAGTGCTGATTGTCCCAAACCTCCTATCTTATTGGAGGCACATGGTTGTAATTTCCCAAGGAGTTGACTCTTGTGAACTTCATCACCATATCAGAAAATGTCTCTATCCAGTTCTATAGGGTAGTGGTTTTCAAACATTTTTTCTCATCACTCAGTTGAAGAAAACTGTTAATGGCCAGGATCCAACATAATTTGACTTAAGTATGAGATCTGGGATGAGGCTGAGGCTGAGTTCATAGATATTTAGATCCAGGGGGTTTGGTTTGATTCAGTGTAGAGACAGGGACCAAGTACTCATTTCAGATTAACATCCAGATTTTCCCAAACTCTCTGATGCAGAACTAGCTATAGTTCTAATACATGTGATTTGGGTTTCCACTCAAACCTGACTGCAAGGAGCAAACCCTACTGCAAATACATGCACCTCAGTACGTATAATTCATATACTGATATCATCCTGGGTGTAATTTTGGTAGTAATATTAAGTTGAATGATGAAACACTGAGGCTACGTCTAAATTGCATCCCTTTTCCGTAAAAGGGATGCAAATTACATGTATCACAATTGCTAATGAAGCAGGGATTTAAATCTCCCCCACTTCATTAGCATAAAAATGGCTGCCGCTTTTTTTCGGCACAGAGCTTTGCCGGAAAAAAGTGCCAGTCTAGATGTGGATCTTTCAGAAAATAAAGCCTTTTCTGAAAGATCCCTTATCCCTCTTAAAATAAGGGATAAGGGATCTTTCGGAAAAGGCTTTATTTTCCAAAAGATCCGCGTCTAGACTGGTGCTTTTTTCCGGCAAAGCTCCGAGCTGGAAAGAAGCGGCAGCCATTTTTATGCTAATGAAGCAGGGGAGATTTAAATCCCTGCTTCATTAGCAATTGCGATATGTCTAATTTGCGTCCCTTTTACAGAAAAAGGATGCAGTCTAGACACAGCCTGACAATTATTCACTAACTCAGAAATGGCACTTATTGTGGCTTCAATGTTTTGTGACTCTATCAACAGGCTGAAGAGAGACTTTCATTCAAAACTTCTGTATTCAAATGCATGTAACTTTGTGGGTGTAACTTTTAAGGCTGAAATATTTCATGATGATTTTCTACAGAAAGGGGAAATGTTCCTGATTTATCTTTTACTCATCGTGTAGCTGCTGTCTAGCTACTCACATATATTTGATTACTCTTTTCTTTAACAGATTTGTTCTCTCTCTCTCTCTCTCTCTCTCTCAAATTATCATAGCAGAGTACAAAACTGTAAGCATCAACATTTTGAAACTATGACCTAAAACATCCCTTAACTAGTTATTTCACTGCTCTTTCTGGTCTTGAAAGCTCATGGACCAAATCCTTGGCAAGTGTAAATTGGCAAAGCTCCATTGAATTTCATGGAGCTACACTGACTTAAACCAACTAAGGATTTGGCCCTGTAGATCTAGTGTGAGCATTAATGTAATGTTTATCCTCTTCTCAAATGTGGCGGCCTACTGTTTTGTTTTAAAATTCTATCATCTTAAATATCAAGAAAATGACTTCATCCACCATCACTCAGGATTAAGTACATCCACACTGCATCAGTCAGAGTTTAATCATATTATCACTCCCCCTCCATAATACAGGTTGAACCTCTCTAGTTTGGCACCCTTGGGACCTGACCAGTGCCAAACTAGAGAATTAGCCAGACCACAGGAAGTCAATATTGTCTACTAGCATTACCAACATTTCCACTGCTTACTGGGCTCTTATAAGACATTTACGGGTAAATCAGAGCTAAATAACAGCATAGAATACTGAGAGACAGGACTGGTGTCTGTAAACAAACTTTATGGGACTGTGGAAAACTTGGCCACACTCATTATAAATGGAAATCTGGCTAACTAAAATCATGCCGGATCACAGATGTTGCCGGACCAGAGAATGCTGGACTAGAGAAGTTCCGCCTGTAGCAATATTGCTCTAGTGGAGCTGCTTCCAATCTTAGCTTGTCCTGGTACACCCGGCTCTTTAATACAGTGTTATCTGCCATTGCACAGACTACAGAGGATTAGATGAAATGCCACTTTTCTACTTCTACCCTAGGAGTCAGTCCATCAATGTGAGCAAGCACAGAACATGGGGAAATTATTTCTTGAAATTACAGTGTTCTGACCTATCTCTCCCATCTGCTCTGGTCCCATTATATTGTATGTGTTCATTCAACTCTGGGGTCTACTGCTGTTACATTTCATAAAAATAACTGGTTAATTCTGTTTTCAATCTTCTTTTCTTGAATACCAGAGACAGGTCTGGATTGCAAAGTTTAACATCCCCAATTTTCAGGGATGGTCAGGCACAAGGAGATGGAAGCAAGGGGTTGAGCTCGGCTAATCTCCACTGGACAGAGCTACACTCCCACACAAAATCTGTATTGCTCCTTTCTAAAGGGCAGTGATATGTAGCCCTTTGTAAAAGGAATAATTTGAATACACTTGTGCCAAATAAGATCCTTTCATTCAATGCACACAGGAATATTGTTATTGGTACCTTTGTCTGCAGGTTTTATTTCTGTGTCAATGGCTAGGCATATCTGTTTTCTTTATTTATGAGCACACCTAGATGAATCAAACTACATTTAAAACCTCTGTTATGGATAGTACTCAGGAGTGATTTTAAACAACAATTTAAAAGATTTGAATACAATTTTGTTTAATCTTTAAACAAAGGCTAGGTACTAGGCAATCTGTTCTACATGGTCTCTTGGGGTACGTCTAAACTACATGCCTCCGTCGACGGAGGCATGTAGATTTGTGTATTCGAAAAAGGGAAATGAAGCCGCGATTAAAATAATCGCGGCTTCATTTAAATTTACATGGCTGCCGCGCTGAGCCGACAAACAGCTGATTAGCTGTTTGTCAGCTCCGGGCGCTAGTCTGGACGCTCCCCTGTCGAAATGAAAGCCTTTTATCGACATCCCCTGTAAACCTCATCCTACGAGGCATAAGGGGGATGTCGATAAAAGGCTTTCAGGTCGGCGCGGCGCGTCCAGACTAGCGCGCGGAGCCGACAAACAGCTGATCAGCAGTTTGTCGGCTCAGCGCGGCAACCATGTAAATTTAAATGAAGCCGCGATTATTTAAATCGCGGCTTCATTTCCCTTTGCCTATCTGTCTAATCTACATGCCTCCATCGACGGAGGCATGTAGTCTAGACACACCCTTGGGTAATTGTTTATGGCAGGTTCCCCTGTAGTAATGACTGTGCACCCCTGAAAGCCCAGCTAGTTGTCATTAATAATACTAAGTTGTAATTAATTATTAATTATTATTATTATTATTTTCTGAGTCCACTATGATAGTTTCCTATTTTTACAGTCCCTACATCAGTTGCCCCACTAAGACCCTTTTCCAGTTCCGCAAGTGCACCTATTTCTAGTGGTTGACTTGTGTCTCCACTTCTCTTTGGGGTAGAATCAAGCAACCCAACCACTTTCTGACTAGGTCTGTTACATCTCCCTTTTTGTCAGCTGTATTACTTAGCAAGGTTTGGCACCAGCACAAGTTTCCCTCCAGGATCCAGTGGACAGTAACAGTTTCCAGTGACACAGAAACAGCTTCTTCAGAACAAAGAAGGATTTATTTTGCCAAAAGGTGCCCAGCACTTTGAGAAATGGATTTAAAATACTGTACCAAAGATCTAAACACATACTTTCTTACCCATGCTTGGCCTATTTGTGAGCACCAATTGGTACTTCCACACACCACAAAAAACAAAACAAAACCTGCATGTTAGCTGACTCCTTGATGTGTTATGGGATGCACATACCCATAAGATGGGATCTGTCACTTATATATCATCTTCCTTTTAATAAGAAATAGAATTATACAGCCTCATGTATATGCATCTCAAAATGCCAAACCATTTGTCTTCATTCCATGTTGACAGAATTTTTTCCTATATCTTTGTCATGGGCCCCCATGCTTTATGGAAATTGGCTTATGAATATGAGAATAACGTAACTCAACAACACTTTATGCAAAACACATTTTAAAGGTTGCAGTCTGCTGAATCTATATATCCTATTTTGTGCATGTACCATTTTTATGTGAAGTTAGAAATATGAAGTGTAAATCTGTTTATAATTGTAAATGTACTAACGAGGGCCATTACTGATACCCCTAAAACTTAATGACTCAGTACTCGAACCAACAACCTGTGAATAGTCTTGTTTGTCCTAAAAGCTCAAACTATGGTTAGTCCCAGAAAGGTATGTGATCAGGCCACTTGATGCTAAAAACCATTTTGGATCCTGTACTTTTCCACTTGATGTGAGAAAAGTTTGAATTGAGCACAAAGAATTCCCACATAAGAATGGCCATACTGGATCAGACCAAAGGTCCATCTAGCCCAGTATTCTGTCTGCCAACAGTGGCCAGTGCCAGGTGCCCCAGAGGGGGTGGACCGAAGACAATGATCAAGAAATTTGTCTCCTGCCATCTTTCTCCAGCCTTTGACAGAGGGCAGGGGCACCATGCCTTACCCCCTGGCTAATAGACTTTTATGGACCTAACCTCCATGAATTTAAACTCTATTAGGGTACGTCTACACTTTTTTAAACTCTGTTAGGGTACATCTACACTTGCTCCCTAGTTCCCATGCTTCATTGGCATGATCTCACCGGCGCATTACTCCGCTTATTAGCTGACTCAATAGGAAGTGCGCACTGGGACACGTTAGCTCGAACCAAACCCTTGGCTCGAACTAATGTTACTCCTCATTTTTAAAAAAATATTTAAATCCCCACTTCATTAGCAATTTTGGTTGCCTACATTTGCATCCCTAGCTCGAACTAGGGAGCAAGTGTAGACATACCCTTATAGTCCTAGCCTTCACAGCCTCCTCTGGCAAGGAGTTCCATAGGTTCACTGTGCGCTGTGTGAAGAAGAACTTCCTTTTATTTGTTTTAAACCTGCTACCCATTAATTTCATTTGGTGTCCTCTAGTTCTTATATTATTGGGCAAAAAGAATGTAAGAGGGAAAACAACAATAGGGGAGTTGCCAGATGCCATTAGATCTGCTCCCCTTATCACCTAAGATGTCTGCTTGAAATATCTAAGAATAGGTCTACACTGCAAGTTTATTTTGGAAAAAGATATCTTCCAGAGTAGCTTATTTCAAAATAGAGCATTCACACTGCAGGAAAGCCTTAAAATTAGTCTGAGGCAAACTCCCCTAATTGGATGCGCTATCTCAATTTAGAGCCCCAGGAGGCACTGGGGAGGAATAACTTTAGAATGGCCCTACTGAGGAGCTATTTCGACATAGCCGCAGTGGAGCATCCCCATACACCCTCTTTTGAAAGAGCTTTTTACAGAAGAGGTGTTATTCCTCGTGGAATGAGGTTTTCCAATGTTAGGCAAAGCCCTCTGTTGTTCTGATTTTCTTTCAAAATAATTCAATTGCTGTGGATGACTGTTATTCTGGAAAAATGGTGCAGTGGAGACGCACCCTTAGACTGAACATGGAGAAGGATGGGGCCCAAGCTAGGAGGCTGCTTAGCTTGTGAAAGGGATGTTTAGAACAACTGTTTAGGGTAAAAAAAATTGCATGAAACAAGCTTCTTATTGGATTAGGACTAGCTGGAGTTTTTGTTTCTTTTAATTTAGTAATCTACTTTGATCTAAGTGTTTTTACTTGCAACCACTTAAGTCCTAGTTTTTATACTTAATAAAAACACTTTTGTTGATTATCAACCCCAGTAAATAATTGTTGCTGGGGGGGGGGGGAGGTAGGGGGACAGCCACTGTGCATATCATTGATAAAGAGGGCAAACTCACAAGCTTTCTCTGTGTAAAACTTCACACAGAGTAAGATGGATTTATTTATGGTTTTAGTCCCTTTGCGGAGTTGGTTTCCTGGGTGCTGTGTCCTAAACTGAGTATTCCCAGAACTGGAGTGGTTCAACGTCTGTATTGCTCTGCAAGGGGCAGTAACCCCAACTCTGTGCCTTTGCTGAGGGAGACTAGAGCTTCTGACCCAGCAGGACAAAGTGGTGGGGAGCCCCAGAAAGCAGGAAGATTAGTGGCTTGATTTGACATTGGGGGACAACCCCAAAAGGATTTCTGTGATCTAACCCACCACAATCTTATTGTGCTCTTCCCAGGAAGTGTTCAGTCACAAATAGATGGATGCTCTTTTGGTTAAGGTACTGCAAATGAAGTCAGGATGCCTGGTATTTATTCTTGGCTCTGGCACAGGCTCCCTAGGTGATCTTCAACAAGTCACTTCATTTTTTGTGCCTCACTTTTTTCCTCTCTATAATGGGGCTAATGATAGCATTAATGTAAAATGCTTGGAGCTCTTTAGAAGAAAGATACTATAAGTGTTTTAAAAGTTTATAAAACTTTCAAAATAACAACCTCAATGAAATTCAAAGTCTCTAGCAGATAGATCTGAAGTGCAGTACAATTTTGAGCAGGTTTGAAATAGTTATGCCTCGAAACCCCCCTCATCTCCTTTTATAATGAATACACTCCCATGACCTCCTCTCAGGCTATAAACCAGAGAGTCAGTCTTCAGCTGACCTATTGACTTCAATGGAGCTATGACAAGTTACATCAGCAAAGGGTCTCCTCCATTCCCTTTTTTCTAGACATATCTTCTGCCAAAAAGTTGAAACATGACATGTTCAGCTCCACAGATTCTTGTGTTCTCTGGGCTATTATATTAAACAGGTCACTCATCTTTTATTTATTTTCTTTTTACTCTCATGTGTTCCTCATTTTATTGTATTCCCTCCCCTCCCGATGATTTCTTTGCATCTCTCTTTAAGCTGTCCTAGCTGCCTATAATTATCTCATATTTCAAAGCTTGGTCCTTGATCCCTTAATTGGCTTTTTACTCTTTGATCCCTTTGTAGCTTCCTCTGTGCCAATCCATTTTCCACTTCACAGGTAAAAAATAAACAAACTCTTTCAATCTGCAGCTTCACCTATCTTATTCTCTTTTTTTGCCCATTAGACCTTTCCAGGTTGTCCCCTCCACCTCTTCTTTGACCTTAGTCCTGGATTATTTACCTTCTATATTCTGTTTTTTCCAACTAATCCAATTCTATTTTTGATTTGGCTCATGGCTGAAGCATCACCAATCTTCTTAATGAAGTCTCCCTGCAAATACTGTACAAGGATGAGAAAAATGGGCTTGAGTCACCTCACACTTCACTCTGATACAAATCAGGTCAAGGGAGTTACAACAGTGTCATGGAGAGAAAAAATAGGTATAGGGCTTTCCATATTCACAACACTGCTCAAGCATTAACTAACAAATCTTCATAGCACTTTTGTGAAGCAGGAAAGTGTGTATTATCATTCCCATATTACAAAGGGAAAATTGAGGCAGAGAAGTGACATGACCTGCCTAGAGCCACACTGCAAACCAGTACCGATGCTATGATAACAATTAAACAGCTCATTTTCTACAGCCCATACTGCCTTCCAAAGAAATCTAGTCTGTTGTCATCTTTGCTTTCTGTGATTCAGCAGTTATTGTGACCTATGGCTCAGAGCATTAATTTTTTATCATTGTGAGCCCTAGTACATGCACCAATTCTGGTCACAATTGAAACTATATTAACTGCTCTCATTCTGACCTCCACTTGGTACATGCAGGGCCCTGGCAGAAAGAATATCAAAGAAGGGTGTGATGGTGAAAAATGCCTTTTCTTCTGGGCACCACATGGGCCAGCATAGTCCCAAAGATGGGCAATATTGGCTGGGTACGGGTAAAGCTGAGGCAGCTTGGAGATTTGTTAATTCTGGGCATCCTCTGAACAGCCTCCATCAAGAAGATTCCTCTCTGTGCCGTTTTGAGCAAAACTACCCCCATGAGCTACCCAGCTCAGAGGGTAAGGATGTGAAAGTTCTTCTGGACTTTTCAGCAAAGTGAAGTAAAGATCTGGCAAAGCACTGAAGGCAATGGGAGTGGAGGGTATGTGGCACCTTTCAAACGTGGCTCAGCAGAGCAAAACCATATATCTCTCCAGGTTCAACAGTAGTGTAGCCTCTCTTTGGGTATATACTGTATCCATGAGGATAATCAATGTACTTCTCTGTTAGACATGAGAATATTAAATAGGCTATAGGAATTTAAAGACACTGGACCACATTCTGCTGTCAAAAACAGTGGTGCAAGCCAAAGTAAACCCATTGGATCCACATTGGAGAAGCTCAGGATTTACACCAATGAAAATGAGATTGCAATCTGGCCCACATAGCTAAATTCTTCTTTTGGAACAATCAATCAGATATCAGCCAAGATGCATAAGATGTGAAAGAAGAACTTGGCAAATCCGCATTTCTGCAAAAATCTAGAGGGGCTAATGTGAGGCTATAAAGCAATGCTGCTTTCTGCTCTCAGAGCTTCTCTAACCAATGCTGGTTTTAAGAGCCCCTAGGAGCTATATTGTGGGCCTGGAATTACCCCAGTGAAGTACATTCTGGTCTCACTCCCTATAACTCCTGCCCCGCTTCCTCCTGGCCCCCACAACTCCTTATACCAATGCCATTTAACCCATATGCTGTCTTCCACCCACAAAAAGTGACATTGTATTTGCCAAACCTTCATCATATCAGCTTTATTGTTGCTGCTATTCTCATGCTATTCCCTTTTTATTGCAATTCTTTTTTGCTATCCTCCCACAAAGTGCTTTAAGTAAACTTCCAAAAGATCAAATCCTGCCCAGTGCTCAAGACTGCAGCATCTTATTTTCCTAGAAGCCTACATCTGTTCTTTTATGATAGTGGAAGTGTCTGGCACTGTTGCGATTGTGATCTAAAATACAAGTCCAAAAATATTAATCGTTTTGTCCTGTTACAGGCCCAAATTTCAGGCCCTTAGTCAAACTCTCACCACAGACAGTTTTATAAACCTGATTAATGTCCCATTGTGGAAGCTGAGCACAAGGAGCCTTTCCCCTGTGGTTGTTCAACACTGGTTCTAGAAGAAAGTACAGGAATTGTACAGGCAAAGACTTGGAAGACACTTTAATATTTTTGGAATATAACTGTTTTTTGCTTTTCCATTTCCCCCTCTTTTTAAAAAAAGACTGACACAAAGCTGAATGGACATCATGAGATATAAAATACTGGCCCAGTGCATGTCCTCCTACAAGAGAGGAAGAAACCTCCATAGGGATCTCTATATGGGACTCCCAGTAATTCCCCTCAGCTCCCTAGCAGCTCTGCTCTAAAGAAGCTGTGTTACATGGGCCTCCCCTCACCATGAATCTCAGCAGGATGCTCCACTTACAAGGTGCAGGCAGTTCACATCACTGAAGTGTCTATGGGGAGAACCATCCAGCTTGGACAGCAACTTTTCCTCTGGAGGACAAATGGAAGGGACAATGTAGAGTTACCCCTCAGACTCGCACACTCCCAGTGGAGATCCTGAAACTAATAATCCTTCTTGTTCTTAATTAGGTTGTCTGGAAGATACGGTGTCACACAGACAACTGGCACCACTTCCATGCAGGGCAGGGCAGATTTATGTACTGAGAATCTCCTCTGACACAGCTGTGGTGTACATTAGCTAGAGCAAGGGTTCTCAACCTGTTTCTAACTGAGGCCCTCCCTTAACATGTTATAAAAACTCCAGAGCCCAGCAGGGATGGGGGGAACCTTGGGCATAGGCGCAGTTTTATTTCTTTTGGGGGAAAGAGGGCAGCAAGAGCTGGCAGGGCTCAAACCACCTCCACCACAACTCACCTTAGCAGGGCACACTGCCTGCAGGACTATGGGTGGGCACAAGTAAAAAACACAATTCAGAGGGAGGATTCAGATCAAACAGTTTGAAAACCACTTAGCCTGCAGGCAGGCAGTAGCTAAGAGCTGAAGAAAGGAGTGAGGGTGATCTCACAATGCGGTTCCCAGCTTCAGCATGTGGGGGCACAAGGCTTCTGGCTTCAGCCCCACACTGCTCCCAACTTCAATGCCACAGGGGGCGCCAGGACTCAGGACACTGGGTTTCAGCTGCAAGGTCCCTGAAAGGACTCGCAGACCCCCAGGCTAAGTCTACCCTGCAGGCTTTTTGCGCAAGAATGGCTGTTCTTGTGCAAAAACTTGCAGAGCGTCTACACTGCACGTGTGTTCTTGCACAAGTAAATTTACAGTAAAACATCAGAAAAGAGGGCTTCTTGCACAAGAGTTATTCCTCTCCCCACAAGGAATATGCCCTCTTGCGCAAGAGCTCTTGCACAAGAAGGCAGTGTGGACGAGCAACAGAAGTTTCTTGTGCAAGAAACCCCTATGGCTAAAATGGCCATCAGAGCTTTCTTGCACAAGAGAGTGTCCACACTGCCATGGACACTCTTGCGCAAAAGCACATCTCTTGCGCAAAAGCACATGACAGTGTGGATGCGCTTTTGCACAAGACCTTTTGCATGTGAACTCTTGTGCAAAACAGTTCTTGCACAAGAAGCCTAGAGTGTAGACGTAGCCCCAGGGAGCCGCAGACCCTCAATTGAGAACTATTGAGCTAGAGTACTAGATGGGGAATATCTATGAAGAATTATAGCAAAGGATCTATCAATAAAAACATTGGCGGGATTGCAGGGCTGGAGGAAGCATAAGAAATTCACTCATTTCTGGTCACAGATCATCAGTTATATCATAAAATGAAGAAACCTGCCTACACGCCAAGCACCAGTGAAACACCTGCACGTGTTTCCGGGTGCCAAGTGGAGCTTTCTTCTGCATACTCTGACATTATCAAAAACAGAAAAGAGGAGGACTGAACATTTGCTCTTGGACTGAGGGAAGTACATCTGGCAGAGATGTATAAATGTTCTTTTGTCAGTTTGGACCAACTCTTCAGACACACTTAATTACAGTTGCCTTCCAAGATCTTCAAACAGAAAATGTGTGGCACTTCTCTAGGACATATACCACCCAGAAACTGTGATTATACAATACAACAATCTTAGCCTTCCTACAACTTTTGGGCTACGACCTGTTTTTTGCCTCTGTAATCACACATAAAGCCTTTCAGAACTCCAATGGTTACTGTATTTGGTATTCTGTCTTTCCTTTGTTACTCCTCCAAAAAATAATACTAAAGTACTTGTACTTTAAAATTATCACAAGGTGGCACTCATTCTGGGTGGAATCTTTGAACACGAACACAAACACACATACAGTACCGCTAAAGCTTCTGTTACAAATGCTCTTTGTAAATAAGATCCAGGCCTGAACCATTAGAGGGGTCAGATGTATGCTGTATACGATTTATGTGCCTCCAGAAGGTTTGAGATGAAAGAGTGGATGAACACTGGGTTAGCAGGAGATAAAACCTGAATACTCCTCCTACCATTTGAGGCACAGTGAATGAATAAGGCTATTATTCTCTAACCAGCTGCATTCAATAGATTAGGAATTTAAAAGCAGAATTGCACAGGTCAATTTTCTCTACAGAGTTATAGGTCCTTATTCTTCTCTCCCTTAAGCCAGTTTTACAATTATTTCAGTGATTTAATCCTGTTTTACACACACGTAAATGAAAGCCAGATCCCCTGGGCCAGATCCTCAGCTACTTTAAATCAGCATAGGATCATTGTAATCAATGGATCTATGTTCAATTGGCATCAGTCAAGGATCTGACAGTATCTTCAGCATCATGTATAAATCCCCACTCTGGTTTGAGAGGTAAGATCCCATTCACCTGTATCTCCCAGTGACATCCTGATTCAATGGTTTTCATGCACTTACAACATGAAAGTTGTAAAAAAACCTCTTGAAAACATAAAACATGAAGGAGGGAAAGCCAAGGTGTTGTGGTCTTGAATCAATCATGATTTGATGGTGTTCAGACTGTTCTCAGTAGTTGTCCAAGCAGCATGTGGAAACACTATTTACCTTTACTTTCTCATCTCATTTCTTCTTGCTGTATCTGTGATTATTGCTTAAGGCAGAAGCTACTATACTTCAACACCAAGAGCCATCTAGGGAACTTCCTAGGAGTCAGAAACCTCATCTAAGTAGCATATATATGTACATTGAATATTAAATAGATACACTCAGTTGTATGATAATTTCTCAGAGAAAAAGGAAACAAACAGTAATATATTGTTATTTGAGTTCCTCAACAATAAAGCTATATTCAGTCAGCTTTGTCTTCAACCTGTAGTTACAACCCCACCCACATTTTAGGACAGAGTGGGCCACATTTGGCAGTTCTGCTGCTGAGTTCAATAGAACACTTGTTTTCTGTCATCTGCTTCCATGAACTAAACACAGGATCTCATTATTTAAAAAAAAATCTTGTTAGGGCAACATTTACTGAATAAAATAAAGCCTGAGCTCTCAAGCTAGGGGGGTCACAATAGTCTGAGTTTCCACTGAAGTCTAGGAGATGGGGACAAACCTCTCCTTGTTTATAGCTGAGTAAAGGCGGGGAGGGCCCTGAAATACCTTTCTGTTGTGATGTGGGGGGCATAGTATGGAAAATAGCGGAGAACAGATCTGGCTGAAAATCCCCCAAAAAGTTTGGAGTTTTCACATTGAAGTGCTCAGTGCTGAAACACTATATTTTCTGTGGGTTTTTTTTTTCAATTTCTAACTAAAATGTTAACAAAATCACTTAACAATATTTTGTTTACAGAAAGCAAAAAAATGATAATTTTGAAGTTTTCAAAGATTTTTCTTAAACTATTGAAAAAAGGCAAAATATTCCACCACAATTTTTCACAGAACATTATATTTGAAAAAAGGCCATTTTTCAGTAAAACAAATCAAAAGTTTCTGCCAGCTCTAGCTGAGAGCCACGGATCTAAAGCTTTTAGCACTCTCATGCTCTCTCATAATTTATCATCTGCAATTTCTCTGAAAGGCTCAGCCAGGTAAGAAATAGATTATGCAATAACTGCAAACTGAAAGGAAAACACTTTATATATGTTGATCAAAAAGACAGGTCAGATCTAATTAATGACTGACCATGGAGAAGAAAGTTATAGCCACTGCAGAAGTGCCCAACTGACTTTTCAATGCCTTTGTTAGATCAATCGCTCACCTTTATCAATAGAGATGTAGCAGTGTTAGTCTGGTCTTCCTGAAACAAAAGACAGGACTAAGCAGCACTTTAAAGACTAACAAGATGGTTTATTAGGTGATGAGTTTTCGTGGGCCAGACCCACTAAGTGGATCTGGCCCACAAAAGCTCATCACCTAATAAACCATCTTGTTAGTCTTTAAAGTGCTGCATAGTCCTGTATTTTGTTTCACCTTTATCAGCTACTTTTGTTGGACATTAGGAAAAACTTCCTAACTGTCAGGGTGTGGAATAAATTGCCTGGGGAGGCTGAGGAATCTCCTTCACTGGAGATATTTAAGAGCAGGTTAGATAGACATCTATCAAGGATGATGTACAGTGGTTGGTCCTGCCGTGAGGGCAGGGGACTGGACTTGATGATCTCTCAAGGTCCCTTCCAGTTCTAGTATTCTATGATTCCACATTTAAAGTGCTGTTGAGGTCAGTGATTAACCATTCATTCAACAGAGGTAAAGCACTATTTTTGTCCTTCAAGTTCTGCAGATACTGTTAGTAATTAGCTGGACTCGACAAACTATAGAATCTACTCGCCCGGGGAGAGTAGATTTCAGCCACGCGCCCCGTTTACCGGCGATGCGCGCATGCACAGTGCAGGGCTGGTGAGCAGCTTTCACCGCTGTTTGTCAAGCCCTGGTAATTAGTATTTTAACATTTGCATTACTACATAAAAGTGAAAATTAATTCAAACATGCCACAATGCAACATAATACAAGAAAAAACAAACATCAAATACAAATTTCTGGGACAATGCAGATGCCTTAAAAGCTTAAGACATTACTGTAATTTAGGAGGTTAAATTATCTGGAGAAAGCCATTTGGCTAAAAGTGCCAACTTGCACAGGCCACACAGAGTGCCATTTTAGCTAACCTATTCAGCATCTCAGATGCACAGGAGGAGAATTCTTGTTTTCAGTGGAGTGAAAATAGCTGCTGTAGTGATACAGTAGACCATAGTTTCTCATCGAATTTTCACTACCTTGCACACATCTTGCTCAAAAGCTAAATTTCAGACCTGATTACTAATTCAGAGTGCTGCAATTTCTGGGTGCTCAACTTGAGACACACTGGGACTCATTTTCAAAAGTAGTGAGCACCCAAAACTCCAAATGAAGCCAGTGGGAGTTGCAGCAGCTCAGCAAACCCAAAATGTCTCAGGTGGACATCCAAAAAAATTAGGCACCCTTTTTTTTAAAACATTGGACCTTTACATATAAAATCCTCACTCTATTGACAGCTAGGATGAATAGAACTTCTTTCAAACCTGCGTACAATGAAAAAAACATATAACAGTTTTACAGTGAAAATGTCTTTACTACCGTTTCCTACTCTCTTAAGATCCTTCTCTAGGAAAGACAATGTTTTTCCATTATAGAAAATGAATTGTTACTTGGTGGTTTTAAATAGCTGACATTTTAGGTACCTAAGCAGACATGCAGGGCTCCTTTGAGTCATCTTCCTGTCAGGTGCCTACATATTCCATGAAGATAAACTCCTAAGTCATACTACATGTAGCAGGCGAACCTTGCTAGCTCTAACCAACATACAAAAAGGCAATGAATTATCAAGCTTGACATAAGGAACTGGGACAGAGAGGTCCCGCAGAGAAAACAAGTTTTAGAAACAGCCAGACTTAGGAGAAAAGCTTAGGCTGTGTGGTACATTTGTCTGTTTATATTTGAGTTACTAATAAAGCCAAAATAGAGGAAGGACTATATAAGGTGTCTGAATATTCTGTTCAGAGTTGTGTGGAAATTATACCTGCTTATCCATCTATGGTACTTATATGACCTCCATCACCACTGTATCTGAGGGAGTTCATAGTCTTAAATGTTTTTAATCTCACAATACTCCTGTAAGGTAGAGAAGTACTACCATCTCCGTTTTATAAATGGGAAAGTGACGCACAGAAAAACTAACTCATGGTCATGCAAGAAGACTGTGGTAGAACTATAAACTGAATCCAAGTCTTAGGTTCCTTAATCACAAGACAAGACATACTTTATAATTGTGTAAGATTACACGTTGCATGACTAGGAACTTCATTGTGTTATCGTTTGTGATATTATAAGACAAGACACTAGAGAACACCATTACCACACCCTAAACATCAGTTACTGCTGAAAGCAGGCAAGACTGTCATTGATCTTAATGAAAAAGAAATCAAGCCTTTGATGTAGACTGATTAAGCTGCTCATCATATTAAATAATGTGCCAGTTGAACATGGATAACAAGAAGAAGCAGAGTTCAATAACACTTATATAATTGCCATCAGACAGCTCAAGTGTATGTGTGCTCATCTGTATGTGTGCAACTTCATTTGGGGGTGTTACTTGTCTCGAATCTCCTTGCCAAATTAGTTGTCATTCCTAATTATTTCTAGCCAGCCTATCACTATGATAGGTAATCAAGATGTGATAAGTAAGCAAAGTGTGGCAACACATCCTTCTTTGGATGTTCACCTGTAACGCTCATCAATGCACAGGAAAAGCCACACCTCTAAATTTGGACCCAGCAATCACAAAAATTGGCTGTTAATGGTCAGTCACAAACTAAAGCAGTGCCTCTGCCTTTGGTTAGGAGTTCAAAATGATAACCATTGTAAGAGCCTATTACTATACTATGGTCACTCCATGCATGAAATTCTCACTGAGCTGTTTGTTCACTTGAATAGCAGTAAAGTTCACACCACTGCAGTACTCCTGCAGACCCACTTTGTAAGGACTCGTCTACACTGCAGCTAACTCAGGTTATAACCAGAGTCCTAGCTATGCACAAAATCCTTACTTCAAGCATAATGGTACATTTCACACCAGGTGGCAGGCCCTTGTTATCTCTGCAGTAAGACTTAGTCTCAGATTTTATTACGCTTATTTCTGAAGCTGATCTTCAAAATAAAAAGAACCAGTGAGGTCATTTTCTAAAAGAGACATCAACCTAAATATCACACTCCTATTTGAAAATATTTTACTTGCCAGAATTACAAGTAACCCATAAGATGACCGTAAATAAAAGCAGGTAGAGGAACAAAGTTTATTTATTTCAGACTTTTATTATGTGCATTTAGCAGAACTTTGTGCATAATTAGAATTAATTATTTTTATTATGGCAATGGGTAGGAGCCCTAGTGGTAGACCAAGACCCCAAAATGCTAGGCACTATACAAACACAGAACAAAAAAGATAGTCACTGGTCCAAAAAGATTACAATCTAAGTACAAGCAGTCTTAGCACTGCTCTTGTGAAGCAAAGAGGAGCAATCTTTACCAATCAGAATGTAGTAGGTTTCTTGAAGAAATACACTGTATTAAGAAAGACCAAATTCTTCACTTGAGCAAATAAAAAAAATGTTTAGAAAAGAAATCTAGGAAGGGAACATATTTAGGAAATCCAGGTAGGGGAAATCTAGGTAACGGGATATATTTTAAGCAAACATTATGGTTTTGAGCTACAGTTCCAAGATTTATAGTTCAAGTTCTCAAAGCCTTGAGAAGAGATACTAATTATCTCTTTATCAGAGTATATTCCAACTTCAGTCATACCCAGTGAAGATTGCGGGGAAAGACCACAGTGAATGATAACAGGATATATATTTTTAATCCATTTTAATGGTGTTAACATTTGAGCTCTACATTTTTACTGACCTAAAAATAAAAATCCAAATCACTGTTTAGCAACCATCTAGTGCATTATTGACAACAGCTTATTTTTAGTGAACTTAAGGAGACAGGAAGAAAAGGAAACGGTACATCTTTTGATGTCTGTGGCTCCAAAATAAAAGAGTTATAGGCTTCTTAAAGAATAATTTAATCTAATCAATCTGATCTAACTGGTACAACATCATTGCAATTAAAGTGTAGATATGCAAAGTAATAAAATAAAAAAATCAATGAAAAAATGTGTACAACTGGCCAACAGGATTAATTGCTTGAGTGGCAGGAGGGGCTTATGCAACCATGGGGCCTGACTCTCCATTGCATGGCACTCTGCTACCAAACAGATTGGTTGTGCTTTACACTCCCTTAGTACAGGTGCAAATGACTAGACAAAATACAAGGCAGTAGCAAAGCGAGATCAAGTTGTTTAAATATAGTGTGGTAAGGGCACTTCTATTAATTCAAAGTATATGTACTTGAGTCACACTGTCCAGCTAAAAGTAACTGAAACACTAAAGAGAGAGAGAGAGAGAGAATAGTTTACAATCTGTAAGAATGAAAATAAGAGCATTCTAGACAAAAAGTTAACTCCTTAAAATAAGTAAAATCAGGGCTGGCCTTACCATGAGGCGAACTGAGGCGGCCGCCTCAGGTGCCAGACTGTGCGGGGGCACCACTAGAACCCAGAATGTAGAAAATTGTGTCTGCTGCTGGTGCAAATGTATTCTCTCTGCTCTAGATGCACAGAGATGGTGGAGTGCCATGAGAGGAGTAGAACAGGAAAAAGGCAGAATTGAAACCTTTCAAAGTTTTGGCCCAAGCGTGGGGGCATCATTTGAGCTCCCCGCCTCAGGTGCCAAAATGTTGTGAGCCGGCCCTGAGTAAAATCCCCTTAAAAATAAATTAGTGTAGATTTTTACCAACAGGCAAATAAAAATCAATGCTTTTTAGGCTAGAAATGTTCTGTTATCAAAGCTGAACTGTGGGAGGGAAAATGTCTGAAATGTTTAAACTAAGGATAAAGACAGGATTACCAGATCCCGATCATGTAATCAAAAAGATACACCCAAATACCCAACACACACACCATCACTTCTGAAAGGGACCCTGCATTTTTGCAGTGCCATCACAAAAACTAAGTTGATTTTCCATTCATCTTAACTGTGTGTAGTCTCCGACAATTCCTGACTATGAAAACAGGTATCAGGTTCCATTCGGCATAGTTAACTTTTCTTTGGCAAATTGTCTAGTCCATTTAGTGAAAAAGAAATACATTTGGCTACTCAAAGTGTTCTGTCATCCTCCATATAAACATTCTAAATAAAAAATCATTCACCAAGCAGTTAGGACTTATTTTTCTGAAGTTACAACTTATGCTGAAGAGCTACAACATAATGACTTATTATGACCTATATCAACTATTTTATTGGTCTAACTAAAGCCTTTGACTCAGTAAATCGCCATGCCCTTTGGACTGTAATTTTGAATACTGGATGTCCTGATGAATACATCAATGTCCTAAAGTTGCTTCATGACAACATGAAAGCGACTGTTCTGAATAGCACTGGCTCCCACAGTGAACCTTTCAAAGTATAAGCAGGAGTCAAACAGAGCTGTATCATCACCTCAACCATGTTCTCAGTCTTTATTGCTGTCATTTTCCAATTACTTGCTGGGAAGCTCCCAGCTGGCATTGAAATCATCTACAAAATGGATGGAAAGCTGTTTAGGATTAGGAAGCTGAAAGCTAAGAATAAGATTTCCACCACATCTATCGTGGAACTTCAGTATGCTGATGACAAAGCAGTTTTTGCCCACTCTAAGAAAGTGCTTCAAGCTATCTTGAATGTGGCTGCTAATGCTTATGCATGTCTTAATCTCACCCTCAACATCAAGAAGACCAAAGTGCTCTACCAACCCTCTCCAAATAAGGTACCATGCCCCATCTATTAAAATCAAAAGAGAGGCACTGCAGAATGTTGATCATTTTCTCTACAATGGAAGTTATCTTTCATCCAAGGCTGATAGTGATGTAGAAATCCAACACTGTCTGAGCTGTGCCAGTGCAGCCTTTACTCGTTTATGGCACAGAGTTTTTAAAGATCATGACATTCGAACAGACACCAAACTTCTTGTCTATCAAGCCGTCATTCTCTCAACACTATGGTCTGAGTCTGAAACTTGGACAACCTATAGACATCACTTGAAAGTCCTTAAGAGGAATCACCAATGCTGCCACTGCAAAACCTGGAAGATCAAATGAGAAGACGGGTGCACTAACATCAGTGTTCTGGAAGAGGCAAAGACCACCAATATCAAGACAATGATCATCCGTCAGCATCTTCTCTGGACTGGTCATGTTATTCAAATGCCAAACCACTGCCTCCCAAAACAGGTCCTGTTTTCTCAACTGAAAGAAGGATACCGTAACATGGGAGGACAATGGAAGTGTTACAAGAACTTGCTAAAGGATAACTTTAAGAAGTGCAACATTGATGTTGACACTTTGGAGACACTTGCCCAGCATCGTTCAAAATGGAGACAAGTCCTACGCAATGGCTCCCTGCATTTTGAATTTGCCCACTGACAAACTGAGGAGGAGAAGAGGTGCAGGAGGAAGGAGAGACTGGCTTCTAGTCATGGTTAATAGCCGCCTGCTGTACCTGCAAACATCTGTCCTCACTGTGGTTCAAACATCAACCTTATCAGCCTCCTGAGGGTTCACAATTCCCATGAAAATAATCATACATGGCAATGAGTGATCGCCCATCGTGACATTAATGCTTTGTAGCTCTTCAGCAAGCAATCCTTGTGTCACTTTTCCAAATAGCACTTAAGGCCTTGTCTACATGTTGGATCTTTATCATTGCACATTGGATCTTTATCATTGCATAATATTATGCCAGTGATCGAAAACCTCATTTGTGCATGTTCACAGAACACTCCTTCTCTCAGCAGAGTATGTCCACAGTTGATGCTCTAGCATCAACAGCAAGAGTAGCGCATTGTTAATAGCTATCCAACTGTGCAACACACCACCTTCCGCATGTAGTGGTTGTGGAAAGGCAGAGTGGATTGCAGTGCATCATTAATATAGTGGGCTCAATGTCCCATGATGCAATTTTTCCTGTCCCATCATTCTATGCCATCATTTTATGGCTTCTGACTACATTTCACATGACTTTTCAGCGGCTCTTGTTTACTATGTGCCTACCATCTCTGCCTGAAATGATGGATCCTGCCCTGCTCTCTACTTCTGTGGTCAGTGTCATGAACACAACACAGCTGATCACACAATATATCTTGAGCTCTCAATCTGAACAGGAATCTATGATGCCTGACTTATGAGGTGCTATGGAAAGAAACGACCTCAGATTACTTTTGGCATTTATGGAGAAACTGTGTATAATGAACTGTGGCTTTTGGGCTCAGGAAACAAACAGGTCAGGGATGACAAGAAGTGATTGCAGAACTTTCAGAGGCAGAAAACCACCTTCCTGGAACTGTGTATGGAGCTTGCCCCAGCACAGCAACACAAGGACACTAAAATCAGAGCTGCCTTCTTGGTAGAGTAGCACATGGTGATCACTGTATGGAAGCTGGTGACTTCAGACTGCTACTTGTTAGTAACAAATCAGTTTGGAGTTGGGAAGTGACTGTTGGGGTTGCATTAATACAAGTGTGCAGAGTCGTTAATTGCACTTTCAACAAAGAAGTGTAACTCTTGCAAATGTGTATGAAATTGTGGATAGCTTTGCAGCAATGAGATTCCTTAAATGCAACGGGGCATTAAGATGGCACACATATCCCAGTTTTGGGCCTGGATCACCTCATGACAGAGTACATCAGGGGGTTCTCAAACTTTGTAATACCACAACCCCCTAAAATTCTAAATGAATTTGTGTGACCCTCCCACCCTCATTACTCCACAAGTAAAGGGGGAGTTGGGGGCAGCAAGGCTGGCCGGGGGAGATCAAGCGGGGGAACCAGCCAGAGGGAACCAGGGCTGGCGAGGGAAGGGGGGTTGGGTGCAGTGGGACTGGCCGGGGGACTTCAGGAGGAGGAGGGGAGAACTGGCTGCCAGAAGCAGGGCTGGCGGGGGCAGTGGGGCTGGCCAGGGAAGATCGGGAGGAGAAGTGAGGGAGAACCAGCCAGCCGGGAGGGAGTCGGGGGAAGCACGAATCAGCTGGCAGGGAGCGGGACTGACCCGGGCACGTGCAGATCCCAGGGTGCTGCCCGTCCCACGCACAGTCCCGGCAAAGCACGAGTGAGTTTGGCTGTGGCTCCACCATGCGCTTGACCAGCACTCAGGAGCATGTAGAGGGCTTCCCCCTCTCCCCGAGGCATCGCACACGACCAGAGGCTCTCAGTGGTGATCCCCCTTCTGTTCTGAAATTTGATTTGTCCTTTTCATATGTGTTCATTTTTTTGATTGTATCCTTTGGTATATATGGGTGTGCCAATTTTCTTCCACTATTTGATCTGAGGAAGTGGGTCTGGCCCACCAAAGCTCATCACCTAATAAACCATCTTGTTAGTCTTTAAAGTGCTACATAGTCCTGTTTTTTGTTTCAGCTACACCAGACTAACACGGCTACTTTTCTATCACTATTCAACAATAGGCTGAGCAGATGCAGAATGAGCAGATGCCTATTGTTGAATATGCAGTTATGGTGGATGAGGAAAATATTCCTATAATCATAACAGCCTGCTGTGTGCTACATAATATATGAGATGCTGAAGATTAAATGTTTCCTCCAGCGTGGAAAGTGAAGGCAGATCACCTAGCAGCTGATTCTGAACAGCTAGACATCAAGGCTATTGAAGGGCACAACAGGGAGCTATTAGAATCAGGGAGACTTTGGGGCACAATTTTGACAATGAACTCTAGTAATGTATCTTTCTATAAAGTATTCTGCCAAGCTTTGTTAACTTGCTGCCTTCCATGAAGATTTCGATGATTGCTTCCTGCAATTTTTTGTCTGAAAACGTACCATTTGCCACTATTAATTCCAGCAGCAACTACCATGCGTAGGAGACACATAAAAACTGATTTTTTTTCAGATAGTTTTTTTTATTAAATACCAATCACAACACACAGAAAATGCTAAGTGAAAAGGGAGATAACAATGAAGAGCAATCTCTTGATGGTGTCTCTCATAGCTGTGTATAACTCCAGCTATCATTTCGGCAGCTGTCCAAAAGGATGGAGTGAATCTCTCATTACCACAAGAGAATGAGAATATGCAAGGAATGTGTGAGAGGAGTTTGGGGACGGGGTGCATGACAAGCAGGTCTGGAAGAGCTGCAGAGAGGAAGGGGGGAGGAAACAGACATGTATTCTGCCTGTACCATGATTAAGTACTTCAACATCTCCAATTTCTCCATGCTTTTATCATCTGCTCCTGGCCTTCTAAAATACAATTGTAGCTGTCCTTCCTCTCCTGACTATCTATTTTAAATTTTTCATTAACTGACCCTCTCCACACCAAGTCCACAGGATTGGAGCACCTCCTGAAACATATCATCCTTGCTCCTCTTTTGTCGTGTCTTTATCTGGCAGAGAGCTCCACAGTGTGCAGGGCATTCCCCTGAAGGCTCCATCTGCAGAAGCACAAGAAACAATAAACAGAAGGATGACTGTTAGTGCACTCACAGCAATGAATAATAATAGTAAAATATGCCTCTTTCTTACTGTCCCTTGGAAAGCACAAATCTCAGCAAACGCTACACTTGGTGAGTTTGGCCGGGAGTGGAGGAAGACCTCAAGATGGGGAAAAAGTGTGGAGTTTTTTTTAAACAGGATCACTGCAAGCAAAAAGGACAAAATTGTAAATTCTGCCACTATTTTCCACAGGCAGGTGTCCTTGAAGTCAATATCTCACTTTTGAGGATAAGCAAAGGATGCAAAGATGCATCTCATGCATATGTGTAAATTCAGACTGGGTCCCTATGCTGCTTGCTTTGGTGCCACTTTGGGTCCTGCTTAAGTGATTGCCAACTGGTGTAGGAAAGTTTTCTACAATGGGTAAGGAACAAAGCAGTTTGGCTAAGGAACCTTCAGCAGAAGATTGGCAAGTACATCCAGAAAAGATTCCTAGAAAGTTCTGTGGAGGCTTTCCATGAAATCTGGTTGAGCATTCACACGGTGTTCCATCCCATTGTGTAGCTGCATAGGGGAATGTGATGCATATGCCAACACAGCTAGTCTTGTACATTTCTATCCCTCAACTCACTTGTAGTATAACCAAGCAAAGGACAGGTCTACCTCATCAAACCAAGTAGCATCAACTCAAAAAGACTACTTACCAGAGCTTCCCGTTCCTGCATCATGCATGCCAGAGATGGAGTATTGGGACTGGCTCAAACCCTCCGGGTCGAGAAGAGGTCCTGGCTCAATTTATTACTGGACAACTCTGTCGCCTGTGTCATCTTGTCCCCCAGATTCACTTCCTTATTCATCACTTTGTGCCTGGGGTTGAGTCTGCTGCCCACTGTCTTCAGCACCCCTGATGTATATATGGGACTCTTGGCAGTGGAAGTGGGGTTTCCACCAAGGCAGGTGTCCCATTCCTTATAGAACTGGCAGGTCTTTGATGCAGTACTGGTGCTATGGTTTGACTCACTTGCCTTCTGGTATGTCTGTCTCAGGTCCTTTATCTTTGCACGGCATTGACGCGTGTCCCGTTCATAGCCCTTATCCAATATGCTACAAAAAATTAGACCATAAGTACTCAAGTTCCTACAGCTAGAGCAGAGCGGGGACTGCACAGCCTCCTCTCTGCACAGAGTGAGCAGATCCAACAACTCAGGTGAGCTCCAAGCGAGTGTTAGGTGCATGGAGCAGCCATGGTCAGCTGGGAAGATGTGATGTAGGCTCTCCACACTAAGCAAACAGGAAGTGGAATTTCAAACAATTTCCAGTCTATGAAAAGGGAAGGCGTGGATGCCTGTGTACTTGGGAGTAGGGTAGTGGAGTTCACAATGCTGACTAGAACGGTCAGGATGGGCATTGTGGGACACCTCCTGAAGGTTATTTACTGCAACATAACCAAGCACAGTGTCTACAATGATACTTTTCTATCTAACTTTGCTACAAAAAGCTCCAGGCACCTCACCAAAGTGATTTTATTTTGTTTGCAGAGGAAGAGAGTTTTGTAAGCAGAAGTAGCACTGTGGTGTGTAAACCTCTGCTGTTTTTGTCCATGAGAGCTGACTTCTGTGAATAAAACTCTATATTGTAGAGAAAGCCTAATGCTGCCCTTGCACCAATGGAAAGCCTTGTCCACACATAAAAGTAGCACCATTTTAAATCTAGGTGTAGACAAGGATTAAATCAGAAGTACCACCACTGAGGCTATTGATATTATATAATAGAGTAAAACTCCCATAAGTGATCAGAATAGGAGTCTTTTCATTGGATTCTGCAGAATCAGAATTGCACCCCAAATTATTCTACTTTCTTCTGCTTTCTCATGAAGCAGATTAAAGGAATTCATTTACATGAACATTTTAGGAAACTTTATAATCCATCCCTGGGCAATCCTACAGTCAGATAAAATGGCATATTGTGATAAAGTTGTCTTCCATTCTATGCAAGTGAATTCCCAGACTAAGGCACAAGTGAAATTCCAGTAACTGCTGTAGCTTTATTGACCAAAACCCTGCATTAAATTTCCCATCATGATCAGAGTTTCAATGCAAGCACGTTCACTTATTAATGTCCGTGCAGGTTTATTTTTCAGGAAACAGAATTCTTACCTCTCCTCCACTGGGCCCTGCAAGCCCCACGAAATAAAAGAATTGTATAAGGGCACATAAGGAAATCCCGCTGCCTAAATCAAACGATCAAGAGCAGAGGGGGGCACTGATGATGCGAGCGCCAGTGTCAGAGCGTGTGTGTGTGCTCATAATATGTGCAGCGGTGAGGCTATTCCACACCCACCCGAACCCGCAGCGCTGTGGCCCGCTCGTAGCTCTGCAGCAAGCCCTCGCACCAGTCCCCTGCCCAGCCACACAGCGTAAGAGCAACGCAAAGCGCCCCGCGGGGGAGGGCATTACAAGCAAAGCGCGAAACCGCTGCTCCGGGCAGAACTGTGGCTTCACCCTGCTGGCCCCCCCCCCCCCACGAAAGGGGAGCGGGCCGTGCCCCGCTGCCGGCGTGGGGGGAGAGGAAGAGGCTGGTTGCCGCCGCTAATGCGTCTCATTACATTTGCAGCCGCTATACGACAGCTTGACAGCTCGCGTCAGGCAGCAGAATGTCAACGGGGGGAGCCCATCGGCTAAGAGGAGAACAAGGCAGCTGCTGCTGCGGCCCCAGTGGGGGGGAGGGGAAGCGAGAGGGGTGATGTTGTCCCTACCCCCCACCCCACCCCACCCCACCCCGTTGGCCAGACCTGGTCCCCAGGCTGCGGAGCATCCCCCCGGCCCCTCCTCCCTTACCAGTCGAGGAATGGATCCTCGCCTTCCTCTGCAGCGACATCCTCAGCGCCTTGCCCAGGCCAGCCCGGCTCGGCATGCTGCCGGCGGGCGCGCACAGCGGCGCGAGCGCAGCGCGGGGGACACGCGCCGCCGGGCGGGGGCGAAGCCCACAGGCCCGGGCGAAGGCGGCGGCCGGGGCGAGACGCGCGCCGCGCTGCTGCTCCCGCCACCGCTGGCCTCGCTGCAGGGGAGGGGAGCTCGGGCCCGGGCTCAGCTCGGCTCCCTGCTGTGGGCTGTGAGGGCGGGGGGAGCTGAGCCGGAGACGCGAGGCGCAGGGCGAGAGCTGCCTTTGCATTGCGGCCGGGGGGCGCTTTCTGCCCAGTGGCTGGAGGTAGCAAGGGCTCTAGGGAGGGCCCCAGTTACCTCCATTTGTGGGCCCGATCCTGCCCCGCTGCGCTTCAGTGGGGACAAGACCAGCCCCGCAACTTGGTTACCAGGCTCTTGTCCACACACAGTGTGGCTGGCCTTTCCAGAAGGCACTGGCAACCTCCAATCAGTCCCCTGGGACAGCCAGCCTGGAGAGGCCTACTCTTAGCTGTCAAATAATCCTAGTAAGTGCCTGGGTGCACCTCCCCTCTGGGCTGGGCATGACTCACTCTGCTAATGCAACAAAGCCATTTGTCCCCTTTTTAAAGGGTTATTTTTTCTAAATATAAGCACTGCATTATCCTAACCCAATGCACACCATACTGTTCACCAAGGTCAGGCACTAAGGGCTGCTTCCAGCAAAACATCCTGCCCAAGGCATCAAGAGCTTTGTGGAAAAATCGAAGGCAGGATATGGAGCCAAATCTTTACTACCTACGTTATTGCTATTAATAAAAATAACATATAGCACCTGTCACACAAGCTTTGTAAAAACACTGTGCTCATTACCATAGCAGAAGCAGCTAATGCTTCACAGCAATACAGGGAGGCACTTTTACATTATTGGTCCATTTCATAGATTGTACACAGGAATCTGACTTTCTGCTGTCTTGCACCTCATCTAGCCATTTGTGCTTGAACAAAGTACTACTGTAATAATCTCATGTCCCCTTACAATTTAATTTGCACAATGTTCAATTCAATGAAGGATTATTTCCACATAGACATAAGTTATTGGTCCTAGATTGTTCAGGAAAGTCTGTAGCAAAGCCAAGCTCAGAACCCAGACTCCTAAGTCTGTGCTTCAGTCATTAGAACATCCTTCTCCTTAGCAGCAAGTTGCACACCGCCTCCCCATTTTTAAACAGGGTTTATCCAAAATATGTAGTTCTTACATAGATTAACCACCAAATAAATGGTGATAAATAAAAAATAAGAAAATATTAATCCTGATACTACTTACCATTATAGTACATTTTGTTTCTTCAGTATATTGTGTGAATGTTTACAGGAGTGATATATAGGTACCTAAGATAAACACAGCCAGAAAGAAAATGAAAAACAGCAATAAATCAGACAGGCACACCAATCTTTACACATGCTAGACTTGATCAGCATAAGCTAGAAATGGTTGTTACACATAGGCACTGGAACTAGGGGTGAGAGTGATGCTGAAATGGTTTCCATTATATACAGGATTTACTGTCTGGTTCAATGGCTTGCAAAATCCCTAATATAAAAATTGTTCCAGCATCCCTATTTCTCTCTCACAGAACCTGCCTTGCCTGGTATGTGAGGTTTTTACAAGGGTCATATACCCTGCAAGTTCTGATAACCTTGCTTTAAAAGAAAGGAAAATATGTTTTAGGTAAGAAGACATGATGTTTGAGGGAGACCTCCTGCATAACCATTAGGATTCATGTGAGTACCTGAGCATCCCTGAAGAATCAAATGCAATCTTGTCCTTTAAGCAGCTGATGTGTCGCAATGGAGATGGTGTTACTAGGTGGTTAGAAGACAAGGGATTCAGGAGAATTGGATTCTTTTTGAATTGGCTAGGAAACTAAATCTGTCCCTCAATTTTCTCTTCTGTATTATGGAGATAATGCGAGATTCACAACAGGCTATCGAGTAAGTTCATTAATGTTTGTAAGTCACTCGGAGCTCCTGAGATGCAAGGTGCCAGGGAAGTGAAATGAGTTCTATTGGCTTCATAGGTTTAATGCAGCTGGAAAAACAAACTTTTAGTCCAATACTTCTGGTATAAATTCTTAGCCTCTGAGAAGCATTTACTTTTGTTGAATTTAACACTCTTGAGAATGGACAGCCTGAGCTTTCAGGAGAATTAAGTCATATGATTATCCCCAGAACACATAGAATGAGCAGTGGCAGTGCAAGGTTCCCCACATGACCCCATCCAGGATCCTTAGCCCTGACCTGGAGGAACTGTTTTAAAGAAGTAAGAGTGCAGTTCACTCTCATTGCCCTCTCTTTTGGCTTTCTGCAGATGGTGTCAATTTTTCTCCTTTGAGGCAGGCATTTCTACATCCACTAGAAACTATGAGGACACAAAACCATTTTACATAGGCCTCCTGATAGCTAGATTATGGATTTAAAATTGGGTCATTTAGAATTTAAGATGGAGGGTAGGAAAAGTGTTTTTCTGCCGTTCCCAGTCCCTAAATTGTAATATTTCCACTACAGTTATATTCTGAAAAGCAAAAAGGAAAATGGTACCAATGGGTTCCATGTTGATTTTGTTTCAATTAAAAAAATGTCCTGTATTTATGATTAAAAGCATCACCTTCAAAACCACTAGCCTTGCAAGTTGATCTCAAAATTGGAGAATAAAGTTGGATTGTTTCCTTTTTCTATACCATCACAAGCAGGAAAAATTGTATTCTTAGTGCCACCTGTATAACTCTATTGTCTTCAAATTATGCCCTCAATAACATCAATGCAATCCCAGGGCCTTCAGCTAATTTGCACAGGTGAGTACTGCTCTGAACATAGTGAGCAATTCTTTTGCTAGTACCCAAAGAGGAATATACAGTACAGCCTCAGAGCTACAAACATCAAAGTTATGAACTGACCAATCAAACACATACTTCAGAACAGGAAGTACACAATCAGGCTGAAGCAGAAACATACCAGAAAATAAACAAAAAACAAATGCAGTACAATACAGTATTAAATGTACACTACTAAAAAACAAAGGAAAGCAGAATTTTTCTTCTTCATAGTACAATGTTCAGTTATAAACTTTTGAAAGAACAATCAGAATGTTTTGTTCAAAGTTATGAACATTTCAGAGTAACAAACAACCTCCATTCTGGAGGTGCTCATAATTCTGATATTCTGCTGTAAACCAACTCCTTCATCTTGGCTCTTCAGGACTAACAGGAGAAAGGAGATGACTGTTTCTGCTTCCTTAACTGCTAACTTTATTTTAAAAATATGATCTCCTTTTTAGGTTTCTTGTGTATGACTTCAATGCTGTAAATGTCTGGGGACTAATTTTAATACAAAACCAAACACAATGTAGTGTCAGAAGGTGTGAGAGTATGGCAGGATAACAATAGTTTCTGCATTGCTGTTGTTTTTTAAAAGGGTAGATTTTCAACTGGACTTTTTGATCTCAGCACGTCTCCATTTACTGGAGCACTCATCTCCAAAAGAGACCAGAAGTCTGAAGCTGAGTACAATCTCTCTTTGAGGTAATTGCAATTTAATATCTGTGCATCATGGCTTACTTTGCAGAAACAATAGGAAATATTTATATATAAACAGTAATAAAATCAATGAACTTTGTTCTCTTAAAAAGAAAGGAACAGTCTTCATTAGAGCTGGGATTAAGTCCCAGAATTTAGATTCAATTTCAAACATTCCCCAGCATGAGAGAGGGGAATTTAAATCTAAAGTTTTGTTTTATTTAATAAAAATAAGGCCCAATCATAAAATTCAGATACAGATCTGGATTTCAAATGCCCAGAAATTCAGGCAATGTTCAGATTAGGAGTGCTCAAAAAGCACAAGTGCTCCATCCTTCATGTGGTGAATTTGACAACAGTGTTGAAGTTGGGTTCTAGTGATTCTCTTGCATAATGATGTAATTTACAGGTTTCAGAGATGTAGCTCTTCTAGTCTGTTTCAGTAAAAACAATAAGGAGTCCAGTGGCATCTTAAAGATTAATATATTGATTAGGGCATAAGCTTTCATGAATTGCAGCTCACTTGGTTGTGCATCTTACAAAGTATGCTGCGACTCAAAAAAGCTTATACCCTAATAAACTTTAGGGGGTAGCTGAGTTAGTCTGTACAGGATGAATTTCAAAAAAACAATAAATGGTCTGGTAGCACTTTATAGACTAACAAAACATCTATATGTTTTGTTAGTCTATAAAGTGCTACCAGACCATTTGTTGTTTTTTTGTAATTTATCCTAATAAACTTGTTAGTCTTTAAGGTGCTATCGGACTCCTTGTTGTTTTTGAAGTAGCTGATAGCATTCTACGCTCTCAACTTTCAGCACCTCAATTCACTTTTATAACATGGAATTGTACAACGAGAACACTACTGCAGCATTGCTGAAATGGTTTCAAAATTCTGACCTCTATATAAGACTATTCACTTCAATGAGGAGTCATGGTCAGAAAGGAAAAGCAGTAGTCATGTCTCTTCAAAGAGAACAAACTAGTTTCCTCTTGCATTACTACATTTAATGAAGGCATGACAGTGAGGAATTGAACCAAATATCAGTACTGCAACTATTTATTTACACTGGTTGAAAATCAGCCCCATGCAAAGGGCCTCAGCCACAGACTGGATGGGAAGTTCAGTGTATAGGTCTCTGCTTGGGACGGATTTCAGATGAGTTACAGAGTGTTGTGAATCTGAAGACTCATTCCCATGTTGATTAGTTAGGAACTACATTAGAAGGGAAGGGGAGCTCTAACACCTTATTTTGCTTTTTATCATGATAAAATAGGTAGCAGGTTACCTGAAAATAAAAGAAATGTATCAGTCTCTTATACAGTATCATATCTATGTCATTCTGCTGATAAAATACATTGTGTATTACAGAATCATGAGCCATGACAATGTTAATCTCTGAGGCCTGTCATAATGATTCCATAATATTAATTATGTATTACAAAAACATTAAGAGAGTATTTTCTTCTTACACTGTATTCACTTTTCTTATATTTATAGCAAAATCCTTTCAAATAGAGAAATCAGTATACAATGTGTGGTCTGTTTGCTGTATTTCAATGTAATAAATACTGCAAGAGGAGGAAGGATGGACTTGTGATCAAGGCACAAGACCAGGAGTCAGAACCTTAGTTTTATTTTTGGCTGTTACAGATGTTCTTTGTGATCATGAGCAATTTACTTAAGCCAACATTTTCAAACCAGGAACCTCAATATACTTAAGTCAACATTTTCAAACTAGGCATTTTCAAACTAGGCACCTTCAGTTTAGTCCCCTTGTCAATAGCCTGATTCTGAATGGTTCTTAAACCATACAACTTCCATTGGAGAAGCCTCACTCTTCTCAGTGATAAGAAATAGTGACTGTCAGCTGCAATTTTCAACAGAATCTACATTGTAGAGACAAATTTCACTCAGTTATACAAGAGATCAAAAACAGCATGCTGTAAAGCAGGGATACTCAACACGCGGCCCGCAACTGGTTTATTTGTGGCCTGTGGTGCAGTTTGGGTTTACGGAGGGCTCAACACATGGCCCACGGGTGGGATCCTTTGAACATGCCTCCACTGGGAACATGCTCCATAATGGCAAGGTGTCTCCCAGATGGGGTGAGCACTGAAAGACGCAAGTGGATGGGCTGGCTGAAACAGATGGGTACAGGGTTCGGTGTTTGTAGGCCCCAGAGAGGGGGTGCCAGGAGTGCCAGGGCATTGTGGGAAGTGCTTTGTATTCATGCCTGTCAGTGTGAAAGAAGATATTTTCATATATATGCAACCACACTTAAGTTGCAGTCCTCAGCATGTGCTGTGAGTATCATTGTGGCCCCCAGGGCTTCCAAAGTTGAGTAGCCCTGCTGTAAAGGATATGTTGGAGTAAACGGGAGGTACCTATCAAATCATTTTATCACCCACCAAAAAGTTAGCATTTGCTAGTTGCAACATTCTAGAGAAAACAACCTAAAGATTGTTTATTGGGGGTATATTTTGTTAAACAAATACAGGCAGTCCCCGGGTTACGTACAAGATAGGGACTGTAGGTTTGTTCTTAAGTTGAATCTGTATGTAAGTCGGAACTGGCGTCCAGATTCAGACACAGCTGAAACTGACCGCCAGTTCTGACTTACATACAGAATCAACTTAAGAACCCCAGGCGTCCCCAAGTCAGCTGCTGCTGAAACTGATCAGCAGCTGATTCCAGGAAGCCCGGGGCAGAGCAACTCTGCCTGGGGCTTCCTGTAGTCAGCGCTGGTCAGTTTCAGCAGAAGCTGACTTGGGGACGCCTGGGGCAGAGCAGCTGGGGTGCTGCTGGGTTGCTCCAGTAGCGCCGCTCCTCGGTGCTACTGGACCAACCCAGCAGCACCCCATCTGCTCTGCCCCAGGCGTCCTGATTCAAAGTAGGAATAAGAGCCTCCGGAAAAGGGCGCTTTTTCCGGAGAATCGGGGCCAGTGTAGACGCTCTTTTCCGGCTTTTTTAAAAGCTGGAAAAAAGCGGCGGACATTTTTATTTAAATGCCGCGGGGGATATTTAAATCCCCCGCGCATTTCCCTACTACGACTCATGAAATTTACATGCCCCTTCCGGAAAAGGGGCCAGTGTAGACGAAGCCTAACTGTGTCCAATGTAGTAAACATTGCTTTTCTGAGTGATATCAGGGTGAATGTATTATGCCCATATAGTCCATAGGTATGAAGTCACAGTCTACACTTTGAATTCATGTCAACACAGCTGTGATTCTCAGAGATGTGAAAAATCCACACCCCTGAGTGACATAGCTATGCCAGCCTAACCCCTGTATAGAAATTGACAGGTCAATTGAAGAGCACTTCTCTCCACTTAGCTACTGTCACTCAGAGAGATGTTCTTCTTACACCAACAGAAAAATAACCTCCATCGTTGTAGTCTGCATCTGTGCTACAGGGCTATATAGTACCCATAGCCTGGACGTGGTAGAAAACAGAAACATGAGTCTATAAGGAATCTACAGGTCTTCTGTATGAAAACCAAGAGAAACTACAGAACCATGGATAGTTCCACAGTGTCTATAGCCACATCCTCCTTCCCTCTGCATCCTCCACTACTAGCTGCGGACCTGATTATGCAGCCATTCAACTTGAGTGCATCCTAAGTAAAGCACAGGTGAATCTGAATCAGGATTTTGAGATTTGGTTCAGTAGTTATCTAGCATTAAGAGTACAAAGCTTTTGGAGCAAATCAATATAATGTGCACATCTGAACATTTCACAATGATGACTGTGGAAAGGGTAAAGGAGTGAAAAAGGAAGATATGGTCAGTTTTATTTGTACTTACAATCTATATATAGTTTAAAGAATAATTTAATTTTCCATTTGATTGATTTAATGTTACTTGGATAAAGAAATGGAGATGGGAGGAGAATCCAGTTGGCTAAATCCTTAAAATTTTACTCAGTCTTCACTCAGGCAATCCCTCAAAATCTTCAACAGAAACATCTGCTTGAACATGGGCAAAGTTAAAGATAACTTTAGAGGCTTCAGCTTTGGCCCACTGACTTAACTGAAGAAGCAAGTCCTTAGCACCTGGTAGTATTTACCCAATATATACCACGTGAGAGTTTTGCCTAAGTAATAAATCAGGATTTAGCCCTAACTTAGTACAAAAGAAAAGTAGTGCGGTGAGAGATACAAATCCAGAAATGCAAAAGTTAAGGCTGAACAAATGTCATTAGTCCTTGCACTAGGACTTACTCTAGGATACCATACTTGTAGTAATTTCCCCTACATAATTCAATGTAATAAAATGCTATTTTTCAAAAATATTAGATACAGGATTTCATTGTATGAATTGAGTAACACCAAAAGTTGAAGTTATTTGCTCAAGTGCAACGTTTGCCTTTGCTTATATATGCATCCATGACACGGGCACTGAAGAAAAAATGGTTTTGTAGGGGATTTTTGTTTGCTTTCTTTCTTTTCTTTTAAAGGTAACCATGATATCTTATCTGTGGATCAGTTGTCAGGGTAAGGCAGATTCCCACATTGAAATAGCAGCCCCATACAATTCCCCGAACATCCATGTCTAAGATTAAAGGGATGAGCCACCATTAATCTAGCATAGAGCTGGATTAAATTCAAAAATATCTCACAAGGCTGTAGAGGTGAAAGTAACTTAAGTTTCTTACAAGTACTGTTGTATTGCACCCCTCGGGGGAGGGGGGGGCGCCAGCGGGACAGGGATGCAATAGGACAGTACCTGTAAGAAATTTAAGTGTGGGGTGGAGTGTGGGGGTCTCAGGAGGGCAGGATCTTGAGAGTGTGAAGGGCTCAGTGCAGAGGTCTGGATGTTGGGGGAGGGTTTGCAAGAATCAGGGTTGGGAGTGTGAGGAGCTCAGGGCAGAGGGTTGATAGGTGCAGGGACTCTGGCTTGGTGGTGTGTGAGGGGTTAAGGAGTCAGGGTAGCAGGCTGACAATGTGGGGGGCTCAGAGCAGTTGGGATATGGGAGTACAGGAATCAGGGCAGAGGTTTCTGGGTATGGGAGACTGAGGGCAGGGGGCGGGTGTGTGTGTGTGTGTGTATGGGTGAGAGGGGGACAAAGGCACCATTTGGGAAAGTGGGGAGGCTGCAGCTGCGCATACCAGGATGCAGCTGTTCTTCTTCCCCTTCTCTTGATTATCAGGGAGCCAGGGGAAAGTGCACAGCTTGCATGAATGACTCCTCTGCCCCTCCCCTTGACAGCCAAGAGTGAAAGGAATGCAGCAAGCTGTGTACTTTCCCCTCACTCCCTGAGAGTCAGGGGAAGAAGAGCAGCAGCATACAGGTACATGCAGCTGCAGCCTCCCCTGCCCTGCCTAAAAGTGACTGTCGGAGGAGGCACTGGGGCAGTCCAGGCCCAGTGGGAGGTCTCCCAGCCAGCCCTTTTCACCTGCCTGGCTGCCTTTTGCTTAGCAAGAAAGCCCCAGGAGCCTGGCTGGGAGCAGCCATTCCTTCTCCTGTAGCTGAGTGCCTGAGCTGGCTAGCTTCTTTTCCGGAGCAGTGTACTGGGGCCCGCCAGCTTACTTTTACCTCTGCATGGCTGTAGAAGGTGTGTTTTGAGGGTGCTCAGCAATGTAGAATTAATGTTGCACAGGGAAAGAGATTTTATATTGAGGATCGTCATGGACAAAGGCTTAAGAGAGTAGGGGAGCAGACTAGATCTGGGAAGGGAGGAACTTAGCATAAAAATTAATAGGCTTTTTGCAGCACCTGTAATAGTAACAAATGTACCATGTCTATCTTAATCTACTGAGAACAAACACTGTGGCTGTGTCTAGACTGGCAATTTTTTCCGCAAAAGTAGCTGCTTTTGCGGAAAAACTTGCCTGCTGTCTACACTGGCTGCTTGAATTTCCGTAAGAACACTGACTTCCTACTGTCTGAAATCAGTGCTTCTTGAGGAAATACTATGCTGCTCCCATTCGAGCAAAAGCCCTCTTGCGCAAATGCTTTTGCGCAAGAGGGCCAGTGTAGACAACGCGGTATTGTTTTGTGCAAAAAAGCCCTAATCGCGAAAATGGCGATTGGAGCTTTCTTGCGCAAGACTGCGTCTAGATTGGCACGGACGCTTTTCTGCAAAAAGTGCTTTTGTGGAAAAGCATCCGTGCCAATCTAGATGCTCTTTTCCGCAAATGCTTTTAACGGAAAAACTTTTCTGTTAAAAGTATTTGCGGAAAATCATGCCAGTCTAGATGTAGCCTGTATGTTTGTTGTCAAGCCCAAGATTCTACATACTCGATAATAATAGGCCATACTAATCCCATTGTTGATACAGATATAGAAGAAAATTGTTTTGGGGCTTTTTTTTTTAAATGGTACACAAGCTTTATACCTTGCTTTTCAACCACATGACATTGTGGGCTAAAATCAGTGGAAAAGAAAGTGGTGGCATAAACTATTCAGAGAATGGGTATAGGAAGCAAAACAATCTTACTTACACTGATTTGGAACACAGTGGCTGTGTCTACATTGGCAAGATTTTGTGCAAAATCTTGCTGCCTTTCTACATTGGCCGCAAGTATTTGCGCAAGAATACTGACGTCGTAATGTACAAAATCAGTGCTTCTTGCGCAAATACTCTGACACTCCCACTCAGGGATAAGTCCTCTTGAGCAAGTGTTCTTGCGCAAGAGGCCAGTATAGACAGGTAACATCAATTTCTTGCGCAAGAAAGCCCAATGGCTAAAATGGCCATCGGAGCTTTCTTGCGCAAGAGAGCGTCTACACTGGCATGGATGCTTTTGCGCAAAAGCAAATCTTTTGCACAAAGGCACATGCCAGTATAGATGCTCTCTTGCGCAAATATTTTTAACGGAAAAACTCTTCCGTTAAAAGTATTTGCGCAAAATCATGCCAGTGTAGACGCAGCCAGTGAGTCTCATTCTGATCTCATTCAGACTCGCCTGAATCAGGAATAAGCTCAGTGAAGTCAATGGAATTATACTTGTAAACCAGTTCAACTGAGAGTTGAATCAAATCTGAGCTATTCTTGGCACAAGACCCGAGAGGCTGGTGGAACAGTGGTTTTAACTAAGTCACCTTTGTGCTCCCTGATCCTTTGGCCAGCACCCATCCTTTGTAAATTAGACCAGCCTGAAAGCTTCAGTTGTTGCAGGAGATCACATGCATCACATAATGGCTGTGTCTACACTGGGCCACTTATTCTGGAAAATCAGCCGCTTTTCCGGAATAAGCTGCAAGCTGTCTACACTGGCCCTTGAATTTCTGGAAAAGCAACGACGGTCTACTGTACAAAATCAGCCGCTATTCCGGAAAAACTATTCTGCTCCCACTTGGGCATAAGTCCTTATTCCGGAACACTGTTCCGGAAAAGAGCCAGTGTAGACAGCCCAGTAGTCTTTTCCGGAAAAAAGCCCCGATCGCAAAAATGGCGATCGGGGCTCTTTTCCAGAAAAGCGTGTCTACATTGGCCACAGACGCTTTTCCGGGAAAAGGGCTTTTCTGGAAAAGCAGCCTGCCAATGTAGACGCTCCTTTTCCGGAAAAACTGAAAACGGAATAGTATTCCATTTTAAGCAGTTCCGGAAATTCATGCCAGTGTAGACACAGCCAATGTGTTTCCCTTCATTTCAGTTCACTTATAATAGCTGGGAATACAAACTGAAGCCTGAGCAACAGAATGGAGTATGGAGAAGACTAAGGAAACAAAGTGTTATGGATTAAATGTAATAGGCTCAAATTACTCTTCTTTCACTTACTCTGATGTGAATCCATTGAAGCCCATAGAACAGCTCTGGTGTTCTTATGGTGCATTCAAAAGGGGAATCAGACCCAATGTCCTCATCCTGTAAACCAGGGGTGGGAAACCTCAGGTCCAGGGGCCGGATGCAGTCCCTGCTTGCCTAGATCTGGCTGTCGAGGCTCAAGGCTCCCCTCCTAGCATTGGGGAGTCTGCGCCTGAGGGACTGGAACACACAAAATCTACAGTAAAACTCCACTGGTCCGGCATCCAGTGGTCCGGCACTCCTGATGGTCCGGCACCCTCTGGAACCCGGAAGTGCTCCGGGCAGCCGGACAATTGGAGCTGCTCTGCCCCAGGCTTCCCGGAGTCAGCCGCTAGTCAGTTTCAGCAGCAGCTGACTTGGGGACGCCTGGGGCAGAGCAGCTGGAGTGCTGCCAGGTTGGTCCTGCAGCACCGAGGGGCATCCCCCCCCACTCCACCCCAGACCCCTCATAGCCCCCCCCTTCCAATAGTCCGGCATATCTGATAATCTGGCATCCCCTGGGTCCTAAAGGTGCCGGATTATGGGAAATTTACTGTACTAGCCTAGTGAGAGAGAGGAATGTGGGGAGTGTCTTTCCCTTTCTCAATCAGGGGCTACCTCAGTGAGGGTTTGGGGTTTTTTTTTGGCTTCTCACTTGTGTGTGGCCCCAACTGATTTTTCCATGGGTCAGTGGCCCAGGACCGAAAAAGGTTCCTCGCCCCTTCTGTAACCCCTGTGGGCAGAACCTAATCTCATTAATACCAGTGACTTAACACCCTCCCCCCCCCCCCCCCAACTGGCAGATGTCTGAAAGAAATAATATTTCTTGGACAGCAGTTACTAGAGATCTGAGGCCTCACTGGATCGGTAGTTCTTTCAAAGGGCACTATGCTTGAAGAACGGTGTTTATAACAGAAGGAAAGCAGGCCATAACCTACAGCAGAAATAAATTAGATAACCATACTAAGTCACTCTGCATTTGAATTTGCTCAGCACTGTATAGGACGAGCCCATGATTTTTGTAATCTCTAACCCCACAGCCGCTACGTATATATGCGAAGTCAAAGCAGAAAAGCACAATGTAAACACTTGTTACAATACAATATCACTATGGCTTGACATAACATAGCCATATCACAGCATAAAACAATACAATGCCATTATCTTCTGGACCAATATATTCAGTGTGGGTGTGTCTAGACTACTGAGTTTTTTCGAAAAAAGTGGCCTTTTTTCAAAAAAACTTCACCTGCATCTAGATTGTGGTCACATTCTTTCGAAATTAAATCAAAAGAACGCAGCATTTTTTTTCAAAATCAGCAAACCTACTTTTACCAGGAAGAATGCCTTTTTTCAAAAGAGCTCTTTCAAAAAAAGGCATTCTTGAATGCAAACAGGGCTTTTTCAAAAAAGAGCATCCAGATTGCCTGGGTGCTCTCTTTTGAAAAAACAGACTACTTTTTCGAAACCCTTGTAGCTGTTTACATGATCTCTTTCGAAAGAGGCTTGTAGTCTAGATGTACCCTGTTTGACAACAATCCTGGAGACTAAACCTGAGCTCTGAAGATCAAGATAAGTGGCTGTCATAGTTCCTGAGCTAACTGCACCGCTGATTGTTTTATGACCTTTTAAAGAGCACCCCAACCTATGTTACAGGCCATTCCTTCCTGACCAGGCATTTAGGCAGCAGACTTCTGAAATTCATTGTGGTCACTTCACCAAGTCTAACTTAAAAGGAGCACCAGTAGTCCTGTTCTCTCAAGGGCAATGACCATAGTATTCCAGAGAAAACGTATTTTGAAAACAATAAACAGGGTATATGCATTCCTAGCTTCCCAGCTGTCTCCGGTCTTCCAAAGTTTCAGAATATTTCACATTCTCTCACAGGGCCTCTTGGTCCCAGTGGCAACCTTACGCTGCACCTCTTTCTCCCTTCATAAACACAAACTGATGCCATTGCACCTGAAGTTCCTTGGCAGTGCCAGAGCAAAGTACTGTTTGGAACACAGTGTGCTCCTAGGGTGATGGAGTGAATGTTGCTGTTAAAAACATGACAAGGCTTAGAACACTAGCAGGGATAGAAACTTAAAGACTTAGAAACAATAAGAGCAAAGAGGCTGCTGAACAGAAAGAAGCTGTAAGATTTCTCTTCAAGTTGTAGTTATGTGACTTTACATAAAATACCAGGAATCTATTTCTGGGTTACACAAAACATCAAGGAACCATGAGAGAGAGAGAGAGAGAGAGAGAGAGAGATAGGGTAAATAAACAACTTAAAAAAATCTGTCATGGACATTAAAGATGAAAAAGACCTATTAGACCATCTAGATCATCTCACTGAAAGTGCAAGAGTGCTTTTTCCTAGTGCTCTGAAAATCTAGTTTTCTAGTTCTGTTTCACCATTATAGCTTTCCAAGTTTATCTCTCTCTTTGAACATGTTAGCTTAGCTTAGTTTTCCCCCAGATGATTTGGCTTGCATTTTATTATTTTCTGCCCATACGTCTAAACTTTAGGGTCTTTTATGTTACATATTTGTTTTGAATACTGCTCACAGCTCCTTAATGCAACATTTCTGCAAATTTAATGAGCATGCTGTTTACTCCTTCTTCCAGATCACTAATGAAGATTTTAAGTCTGATATCAATATCAATTACTACACCACCCTATTAGATGCCATCTCCAGCTTGATAATACATTGCAATTTATCAACATTTATTATTTAGCAGAGCTTAAATTTTTATAAAGTATACCTTGGAGCAGTGGGGCTCAGGGCATCTGACCTCCAGGTTTGAAATATTTATCAGAGCTTTGCTCTGGACAGTTCTGGATGAATTTAAAGCCCTGTATTTAGCCAGTTTCAGTACATGAAGTTGTGCTTTATAGTTTACACTTACGCCCAGCCCTGCCCATTGCAGACTGTGGTGGGTGGGGAGCTGCTTTACTCTCTACTGATTAACCTTAATCAGATTAACCTTAATCAGTAAGCATTACCTGGTAAAGATGATACTTACAGGTTAACCGGATAACCATTAACATCCCTAATTTATGTAAGCTAATTTGAATCAGTTCATAATGAACTACATAAATCCATGATATGCCCACATCTGGAATACTGCATGCCATTCCGGTTGCTCCATCTCAGAAAAAAAAAAGATATCTTAGAATTTGAAAAAGTACAGAGAAGAGCAATAAAAATGATAGGGATATGGAACAACTTCCACATAAGGAGAGATTTAAAAGACTGGGAGGGTTCATCTTAGATAAACAGACATCTATAAAATCATTAATCGTGTGAAGAAAAAAAAGGGAGGTGCAGAGAGTTTGGGTAGTAATGTAGGGCAGTGGAATAGGGTGCAGAGTCAGAGAGGGGTATGAGTGCCAGAGAAGAGTCTGACCTTGGAGAGGGGTATTGGAGGGGGTGCAGGGTCTGGGAGGAAGTTGCGATCTGGGGGAAAATTGATACAGATCATTTGGGTGGTGGCCTGGACAGGTAGTTGGGGAATAGAGGGTGGTTGCCCGAGGCACTCTGGTGGGGAGGCACTTACTTAGGTGGCTCCCAGCCACCAGTCCTGCAGGAACATGAAGGTTGCAGTCGCAAGCTGCTCCACATGGCTCTGCTCGGGGCTGAGGAGGTCAGGGAGAGGGGGAGATGGAAGGGAGAGGCTTCATTGGCTGCCCCTGCCACCAGCAAAATTGTTCAGCTCATATTGGCCAGAAACTGGAAAATGGGAGCTGAGAGATTTTGCAGGGGGGCGATACAGAGCACAAAGCCTCCCTCCTCACTCCCAGCACAGAGCAGCCATATTTAAAGCAGCAGCAGCTACGCTGTGCTTAAGGGTCCTAGCAAAACAGTCGAGGGCTGGATTTGATGGCTTGGCAGGCATGACCTGGGCCCACTAAGCCACCTCTTGCTCACCCTGGCCTAAGGTTTTGTCTGTACTAACAGCTTTAGGAAAATCTCACTCTAATGCAATGCACCAAAGCAACTCCATCAGTGGGCTAACAAATCTACCATTAGTGTTTTCACCACTGCATTGTATAGACTGATGCAGAGCCTGTCAGTATTGTAAGTTTTTATAACTTCTTTTGCTCTATTGAGTCCTCCCAATGACTTACTGCTGTTCAAACCTCTTGTACCTTTTCATCTTGAAAGGAAACCACATATAATTAAATGTACCTCATCAGTTGAGGAAGACAAAATATTACACAACTTCAGCATCCAAAAGATTGTCAGTATCCGGGTTAGCTGTGCTAAATGCAATACAAATGTACAGAACTACATGGACTCTGCCATGAAATACTTCCACTGTAAGGGCCTACTCTGACAGAGAGAAGACTGTCATGGAATACTTGTGTAGAGACCCATTGCTAAATCTACAAATGAGACGTAAGCTCAACATTGCAATAGCTTAATTTAGGCATCATGCCACTTAATGATATCCTCAACCCCACGTATAAAGACAAAAAACAAAATTTTAAAAACTTTTTAAAAAGACAATCTTTCTAAAAGCGTGCCAAAAGACTAAAAAATAATAAAGAAGTTCATCAAAGTCAAAAATAAAGTTAAGCTAGCAATGTAGGAGAGAGATTGAATGGCTCTCTCCTACATTACTAGCTTAACTTTATTTTTGACTTTGATGCACTTTTAGTCTTTTGGTGCGCTTTTAGAAAAAGATTTTTGTCTTTTTGGTCTTAAATCTAGTGTTTCAATAACTCCAAGGTTCATTTTGATATGATTATGTATTTTGAGCTAGACTGTTTTTCGGACTAGGTATTTACATTTTTAATTAAAATCAGTTCTGTTTAGGCAAGAATAAAGTAATTGAGGTGATCAATCAATTATCTTGTTGGTTAAAAGAAGGAAGGCTTCAAAGACGCTGTAATTCTTCTAAGGCGTCTTTATGACAAACATTGTTGCCCATTAATTTGTTTGAATCGATTTTGTTGATCTCTACGCCTTCCAAAGAACGGACTCGAATGAGTGCAACAAATGGTTGAGCTGGTGCAAAGTACTGAGGGAGAAGGTTCACAACTGTTCTATCCATCATGGTCCCTTGTAGTTTGTGGACAATGGTTGCATAAGCATGGATGATTCGGCCGTATCCCAAATTCGCTTGAAATTGACATGTGATAGGCTCAATGATGTGCTTTGTGACATCACCTTCAAATTCAATGTCAACTTTAAGGATAGCAGTTTTGTGAATATGGCTGCAGTGGAAGTAGAGCCATATTATATTGTTGATGATGCCAATTTTGCCGTTGACCAAGCCTTTTGCGTGGTCAACATTGTACCGAAGCATAACTTTAGCGCCCAAATGTATTACAATTTTCTTTGGAATGCCTGCTCTTCGATTGATCTTTGTTGGGATAGCTTGATAAAGGTTAGGCACTAGTCTTTTGTGCTCAATGGGAGTATCTTGCTCTGTGATTGTGAACATTTGGAGGTTTGCATTGTCTAAAGTACACCAAACTTATTGTGGTCGTCTACCATTTTACAAGTTGGCATGATTTTCAAAGCTTTTTCGGGTGAAAAGTCCCCTTGTTTGCTTTCCGCACATTTACACAGTAAAATATTTAGTTGTTTTTGTATGAGTTTTTCCTCTTGAAGATTATTTAAAATTTTGATAAATGTTGTATCCCCTCGCTGTCGCATGTTTTCAGTCAATTCACAAAAGCTAAAGAGGCACCAGAGCTGCACAGCCTTCTTATTGAAACAGGTTACTTATAAGCAGGATTGCCTGATACTGGTGGAAACTGAAGGAGATCATCGAAGAGCAAGATGTTCAAGCCTCCCAAAAGTTAATCTGTGTTGGAAACCAAAAATGTAGACACATGTAGATTCAAGCAGGAGTGTTTATTACACATAGAGCTGGCAGAGTGCCACCTTGACACTTGGGCTCAGCGGACAATGCCAAGTAAATCATCACAAGACATTATAAAGGGAGCTGACTGGTGGAGTGAAACAACGGGGTGGGCATGCCCAAGCCCCTGGATAGATTCTAGCAGCAAGGCATCATAAGCCAATAAGCCAAAAAGAGTTACATAGTAACTCTGCCCACAGCTCAGGTTAACACAATTGCTAAACACAAGTATATGTCACTACCCCTCCCCTCAAGGATTGCCTTAAAAGGCTTAGCTATATTCCGGTTGGGATGCATAGGAGTGGTAATGGCGCCTTCCAGATAGGTAAGAGGTGTGGTCCATAGGTGCTTGTCTAGGGGTATAAAGAAAAGCAAAAATAATGTAAAATATCAGAAAGCAATTATTTAGAATGCACCTTTGATAGATTTGCAAATTGGGCTTGTGAAGGGGGGCACTATCTCTAGTTTTTTAGCAACAATTCGTGGTTGGCCTTGGGAAGGCAGCTGTTATTTCTCTCTCAGGAGAGCAGCCCAGACTCTGAGGCCTCTTCCAGGGTTCTGGCCTTGCATGGAGGTGTGAAACTTATGACATGAGAGTTAGTTTTGGCTTTTTATCTAATATTATGCTTCTTTGGCTCTCTACTTTAAGATAAACAGGCAGGGTTGCTTACTACGCTCATCCTGTTTTTTCTGTGTACTCAAGACTTAGTTAGCTAGGGCAGCTAGGCCTTATGGGTCTTAGGCCAACTGACCAGCAAGCCTTTGGAAAGCTTAGCCAGAGACCATAGTTTAAGGTTTTACCTATATATTAAAGGGCTACTGGCTGCAGTGGGTTAGAAACCTGTTCTTACAATCAACATCGATCAAATATTTGTTTGCAGAAATTATTGTTACCTGTAGCTTCCTCCTCTGGATCTTGTTCTGGTGGATTTTCTGCTCGTTTGTCTTCCTCCAGGGCTTCCTCAGAGTTTTGAACCTCTTCGTTTTGCACTTTTACAACTTTGTATCGAAGGTCAGGCTTTCTTGTGTTAACAGAAATGACTCTTCTCATGCTCTCTTTCATAGGCATGCCACAAAGAAGGAAAACATACTCACAGATGGAGACTTGACATTGATTTAATATTGCCATACATATTTTAAACAACTTTCAAGAAATATTGCTTTCCTCCTCTCTGATTTGATCACTAGTCTCTCTGATGCTTCTTTCAAGACTCATAGGTTCACATTCAGCAACCTATTTGGCAATTTAATAGGCGATGGCAATAGCAATTCCACACAGTTGAATGTCCATGTTCGCACACCAGCGGCTTAAGATCGAATCTTCTTGAAGCCTCTAGACCCAATCCCAGTCAAATCAAACTTTCCAGAAGCCCTTCCAATCCTTACAATGCAAAGACAATGCACACCCATATGTTTGTATATGCATGTGTGTGTGAAAGTTGAAAATCCCATGACAGACAGACAAGAATGGTGGCCATTTAATAGAAACACTGTCTAATAACAAGAAAACATTCAACTTCAGCTAGCATTTCATCAAGTTCAAAAGTGGAAAACCTAAGTCAAATGATGATGATGGTCCCAAAAAGTTGCTTATGAAAAGATGATGTGACAATGATTATATAAAATATGGCTTTACATGTACTGGTGATCAACAATATCCAAAGCCAGTATGTAATTTATGTTCTACCAAACAGTAGCCTCAAATCTCTACTTTGGCACCATTTATAAATTAGACATCCTGCAGAATTTGACAAGTCAGATTACTGCACACGAAAATTAGCTGACTGGAAAAGTGATATTACCAGTTTTGTATCCAAAACAAGTTTTGATAACAAAAATGCTCTTGAAGCATCATATTGAGTAGCAAAAGCATCAGAAGCCCATACCATAGCAAAGAGCTTGATTGGTTCATGTATACAAGACATTGTTCATTGCATGCTCACAGAAAAGGCTGCAAAAAGGATTGATGTAGTACGTTTGTCCAATAACACGTTGTCATGAAGAATTAATGACATGCCAAGTAATGTGGAAACGACAATTGTACAGAAAGTGAAAAAATAACGACAACAGTGGATTCATCCACTTGTACAGGATAATATAGACTAATCTATTTTACTACTGTTTGTACGTTATGTGAATGAAGATATGGTGGAAGATGATTTGTTGTTTTGCCAAACTTTAAAGAACGTACAGCTGGAGCAGATATCGTCAATCTGATTAACGCATATTTTCAAGAAAAGGAAATAGATTGGTCTTGCTGCCTAGGCATTTGCATTGAAGGCATCACATCAGTGACAGGGAAGTATTCCGGATTTGCTGCTCAATCAACCAAGGTTGCCTCAAACATCTCTTGGACTCATTGCAGTATCCGTAGACAAACCCTCACGGCAAAATGCATGCCTGAGGGACTGAAGGAACTGCTAGACAATGCAGTGTAAATGGTCGATTTCATAAAATCACTGCCAACAAATTCTAGAATATATGCTTTGGGAAGAAATTGGTAGTGTAAACAATTAGCTGTTGACCCAGGCTGAAGTTAAATGGCTCTCAAGTGGCAAAATTCTTAGGTACTTGTTTTAGCTTAGAATGGAAATCCTAGTTTTTTTCAGCAGCCATTCTTTCCACCTCACCGGCTATATGGAAAAAATCAGGTGAGAAGAGATAATTTTAACTATTGTTAGGGTAACAAATTGCATGTAACAAGTTTTTTTTTATTATTAGGCTTAGCTAACCTGTTTTATTTTGTTTAGTAACTTACTTGGATATGTCTGTTATTACTTGTAACCATTTAAATCCTACCTTTTATACTTAAAATAACTTTTGTTTTTTAATAAATTCTATGTAAATAATAGTTATGGGGAATAGCTGTGCATCTCTTTCATTGATAAAGGAAATAAATTATTTATAAGCCTGCTTTATATAAAAATGTAAGCAGACAGATTTGTGTGTGGTTTAGGTCCCACGGGGGCTATGCACCTGAATAAAGTGTCAAGTACCTTTGACTAAGCCTTCCCAGAGCTGAGCTGATTTTAGTTCCTGTGTTGCTCTGCTGTGGGCTGCGTTCCTAACGCTGTACTATTGTAGAAGGAGACTGGAGGGTCCAGCTCAGTTGGACAGGATGATAGGGCACCCTAGAGGGCAGGTAAGTGGGCTCAGTGGTATTTAAGCATATTAAATGGCAGTCTCCGGGGGATCCCTGCTATCTGTGACAGGTTTGGTCACACTTCTTCAACACAGATATTGAACACTGAGGAAGAAGAGAAACTGACTGAGATCTACTGTGATTAACAAACTGAAAAGGAGTTTCAGAAATCTGTCCATGACCAACTTTTGGCTGAGTTCAAGAAATAAGTACCACCTTTTGGCAGAAAAAAAATACTACAGTTTGTTACCATTTTTAACAGCATACTTATGCGAGAAAGCATTTTCCACGTATGCACATCTGAAAACAAAATACAGAAGCAGACTCAATGCTGAAGCTAAGACTTTATCATTCTCCAGTGGCTCCAGACTTCCAAAAGCTATGCAGATCAAAGTAAGCACATTCATCACTCTGAGGAGATTTAAACTTCAAGACTCCTTATGAGAAATTGAAAAGATAAATTTTTTTTGCTGTTTTTTTAAATAAATAGGCCGCTAGTGTTATTATAGTCATGCATTGTTTGTCTGGACAGCTCAAGACCCAAATGCCTGTGTACAAGGAACTCTTTATGGGCAAGTCACAACTCCCTCCCAAACTCTGCACCCCCTCCTTTATCTCTACTCCAACTGAGAATCCTCTCCCGCACCCATGCCCCTTCCCAGACCCTGCACTAGTTAACCATTACTCAGTAACACAAAACACATCCTGAGTACACATGCCCTAAAATTCTGGTGCTTCACACAGACTTGAAAGAAATTAAAAAATAAGCCAGACCTGTTCTTAAATGTACATTAGCACTTCTATTGAAGTCAATATACAAATATGTGTATTTTGTTACTTGTGTACATCCACATGCACACCTGGAACAAAGGAAGCTACGCTTAAATTCAGTGTAAAGGTCATATATTAAGAATGACATCTTCCTCTCACCCTATAGAATATGATGGAATAGTAATTCACCTGAAGCCTTCATTTTGTTTTGTTCCTGTTGCAATTTCATGACTTTATAAGTTATTGATATAAATTTTAAGATCCGATATTATCCAGGAATGTTTGGAGAAAGCCTAGCTTTCTTTACACTATTGTTGTCATTCCATGTGGTTATCAGAGTTTTTAAAAGGACTAATAGTGTAAATCTGTGTTTTTATACAAAAGTACAATAAATCTGTATTTTCAAGTAGGATTTAGAAATCATGCCTGTTACATGATGATCAAGGAATTCTTTCCATCTTCAAATCAAGGAATTCTTTCCATTTTCAAATGAAAGTGTCTTAAAAACATGAACTAGGATTAAATAATTTCAAGGCAAATAAAAGCTTCTTAAATGTTTATTTTTTTCAATGAGTTTTTATGTTCAAATGAGGCAGGCATTCTTAGAATTGTCATTTTGAGTGATCTGACTGCTGACTATTGAAAGACAGTGATTGTCAGAGTCACTGCATTGAATTATGTACATTTCAAAATGTCACTTAATCCAATCCACTTTCAAATAAGAACTTGTCAATATTAAGCACTGTGTAAAACCACATGCAAAAATTGCTATAAAGAAGCTTAAATAGAACCAAACTTGCAGGTTTTCAGAAAGGATATTCAACATTAAAAAAATATACTGTATATTAAATTGAGCATTTCTAGTAACTTAAATATCTTCAACAAACATGTCCAGCAAGATATCCTTCTGTAAAATAAATTGTTCTTAGAACAAAAGCTAATGAATGGCTATTTAGACCCCAATTTCTCAACACAGTAGCAAACCTGTGAGACAAATGTGTAATCTAAATAGAATCCACTGTTAAAAACAAACATACACATAGCAGGACTGATTAACTATTACATTTCTATATTTACAAAAGTGCTTAGCATAAAAACCATTACCTAAAAAAATATAAACTTTATGAAGATCATTTGGCTCTACATACAATACTAGATCAGTGCTTTGGAAGGAAAAAACTTAGTATGTACATTAAGTTTAGGCAACTTTCCTATATTTTTAAATAAGTCTAATAAAAAGCTCCAAACAAATTTACCCTTATCCAAATTATGATTCAGCCTATATGATTCACCATAAATATAGCAGAAGTAAATAATTGAATGCTAAATAATATAAGTAACTTTAGCCATTGTCTGCTGAATTAGTCGCTAATACAGGCTGCCGACAAATGGGGCAAGTAGAATTTTCAGAAAGCCAGCGATCGATACAATGAATATGAAACTCATGCATGCACGGTAACTGCCTTAGCTTGTTCCCTATTACATATTCATTGATACAAACACTACATGTTTTACTTATTTCACTCTCTGTGTTATTGTCCCCATAGTTACGGGTATTTAGATTGTCAATCTGCTCTTTGGTTAAACCTCTCAAGTGCTCATCGTCATCATCTTCATTTAGCAAGAAGAAATGTGCAAGACGAAGAATGGGCAATGTTCCATTTTCAACCAAATTGTTTGCCTCTTGAGACTGTCTGCTCTCCTGATTTTCATTAATGAGACCATAATGTTGATTCCCATCATTCTGTCCACTTGTTTCACTGCTGGCTCCTTCAACATAGCTATGCCTAACTGAAGCCTCATTTAGCTCACTATTATCATTTGCTGCACGTGAGTAATTCAGCTCTGATTGTATATCTGGTAAGTGCTGACGGCCCCTCTGAATTTCTGAATTAGATTCAGTCTCCATTAAAGAGCTCAGTTCTCCAAAACCAGTCATGATTTGCCTTAATATTGACCGAAGAGCCACTGATGAAGGTTCACCAAGCCCAGTTTCTGAAATCCTACGAAGAGGTATCCGTATAGTGCTAACATAGGTTCGCACACCTGCACGTTCTGATCGGGAAATTGTTCGGCGAAATCCACCAGTATCACTTTCGAAAGTAACAGTGTTTTCTGCCATTCCCACTCTAGAACGTGTTCTACTAGCAATACTATCCCGATCTCTATTTTCCCCAGGGCGAATTCTTCTCACCTGAAGATCTAGTGTGATAGTTGGATGTCCTCTAACTGCTGCTGTTGATCTACTAGATTCATCCTCTTCCAATGTTATGCCCAATGTTGGGGCTGAATTAAAAAACTGTGGTGCCTGTGTGCTGCCAACTGTTTGATCAGCCGGCTCAGAGGAAGACTGAGCTGTATATCTCCTAGTAGACCTTCTAGAGTTACGGTGTGAATTCCTACTTTGCCTCAATCTAGGCTCCTCAGAATTAGAAGAGCCATCTTGTCTTTGAAGTGGAGAACGGCTTCGACCGCTCAAAGTAGATCTTAACCTTAGAATTCCTAGTCTTTGGCTTGTACTCACCTGAACATTAGCTCTAGCTCTTTGGAGTCCAGTGGATGTAACTCTTGCTTGTCTTTCCCTTTGCCTAGCAACGTGCTCACTAGTGTCTGAAAAAATATGTGCAGTGCTTCTTGTTCTATAAAGGCCTGTTGACTCCCTAGTTCTGTTTCTGAGCCTTCCTAAGACATGAGAAGAAGTTTCTTCAGTGCTCTGTGCTACAGAATTTCTCACAGTTCTGGTCCTTGCAGTGTTAGAAGTTTCACCATGTGAATCTCTTGAAGTCCTGCTCCTAGTTCGTGTGGCTACTGGACTGACTGCTCTTTGATGTCTGTTATCCATATGCATGGTGCTAGTATCCAAGTTTGAGATGTCTATATATTCATCACCCGAAGCTTCAAAACTATTATGTTCATGATTTATGTTGATTTCAAGACTAAACCGGAATTCCCCACTATTTGGATTTGTCCGACTCACAGCTCTCCAGGTTTGATTCCCACTCTGTCCACTGCGAGTAGCATTTCCTGTACGACGAAATGTGTTCAGCCATTCTAGTAGAGAGTCACTATTCGAATTTTCCCCAAAAACCTCTGAATCTGTAAGAAGCAGATATAGAACCCTCTTATTTTTCTAATGTTTAAAATTTTACACATTTTGCATACAATGGTGTCCTCTAACCTATGTACTACCTGCAAGCCTTTTCAAAGCTTTCTTCTTGATTTACATGATTTCAGCAGTAGGTTAGATGTGTGTTTATACTGCTGCTATTTTGCTAAAGATAAACTTTTGGCTTTATTATGCAGTGTAATAGAGTCAAAGTTCAGAAGGGACCATTAAGTTTAACACAAGACACAGAATTCCCCAAGATTAAATTTTAGGGTGCATTTTACAGTAAACATTCAATTTTGATTTTAAAAATTGCCAGGGATTGAGAATCCATCACAGCCCATTGTAAACAGTACCAATGGCTGATTATTTACCCAGAATTGCTTGGGTCCTTAACTCAGTTAGCCTTTAAAAATAAATGCACGTTTTATTTAAATTATTATATTTTTATTAAAGATTTCTTAAATTGTTAAAACTTTTCCTTTTTTTTAGTATTTTTTTAAATGGGAATTTTGTCAAGTATATTTCCCCCCCACACATAAAACATAGCAAATGATAAGAGTTTAACAAAAAAGGCCTGTAGTCAATTTGATTTCCAATAACATTTTCTTCGAGTTTTCAAACCTTATGCACACATTCATTTAGCTGTGCCAAACCAGAATACACCAAATTTCTCAGTTTTATCTCTTTTCCATAAGTTTTATTGAGAAGCAATCCTATTCCAGGTGCGGACAGGAGCTGCAGACAGAGGAGTTTGAGAGGGACCGCAAGAGATCCCGCTGCTGAACAGGCTACTTGGGGAGTACTCGCTTTTGGTGTGAATGCGTTTGCTCGACTGTTTGAATTTTGTTTGTTTGTTGAATTCTGAATCTGGTTTCAGGTGACTGCAGTTTCAGTTTCAGCTGCTGTGGCAGTTGGGACTGAATGCCTGACCCTTTGTCCCCTCAATTACTCTCTTGATTGCATCTGGTCAGCCTTCCCCTGTGTGACTCACGAGGGGGCAGGCCTGGCCTAGGCAAGCATGCTTTAAAAGCCAGAGGCAGAGTGACCAGGGAACGAAGTGGACAGGAGCTGCAGACAGGGGAGTTTGAGAGGGAGTTTGACAGAGGGAGGCCTACGATGGTCAGGAAGACCTGCAACACCTGTGCCAGCACTGCTTCTGTGTTCCACACCAGCGCCTGTAGCCAGACAGAGCACTTGAGCATGGATGCCGCTACCCAGATCCTGGTGTTGTTTTGCAGGGATTGTGGATTGCAATTCCCACTTACTGATATCCAGGCTGGGGAGATTATCCAATGTGAAAGGTGCCTGCTGGTGGAATCTCTCAGGCAGCAGGTGGCAGAGCTACAGGAGGAGGTGGCTAGGTTGAGGAGCACCCGCATCTATGAGAAATTCCTGGACCATGTTCATGAGGAGACAGCTGAGGTAGCTGTCCTGGTACACAGGACTGGAGACACCCCACTGGTGGAGAAGGAGATGGCTCAGAGTGGACAGTGGCAGCTGGTTACTTCTGGCAGCAGGCAGTGCTCCACCTCTGCTCTGAACCCTCCCACCATGGTACTAGGAAACCGTTATACTCGTATTTATACAGGAGATAAGCAATTACCCCCTACACCGGAGAAGGAGAAGCCCCGTACTCCCAAGGCTGGGAGGTCTGCTGCCATCACTGTGAATAGGAAACATAGGGTAGTGGTGGTCTGAGACTCTCTTCGGAGGGGGACGGAGGCACCCATATGTCGCCCTGATATTTCATCTCGGGAGGTTTGCTGTCTGCCGGGGGCCCGTATCTGAGATGTTACAGAGGCACTGTCTAGAATTATCTGGCCCTCTGACTACTACCCCATGCTACTCATCCATGTGGGCACTAATGATACTGCGAGGCGTGACATTGAGCAGATCAAGAGTGACTACAGGGCTCTGGAGGTATGGGTGAAGGAGTTTGGAGCACAGGTGGTATTCCCTTCGATCCTTCCTGTCGAAGGTAGGGGCCCAGGCAGAGACAGGTGCAAACTGGAGGTGAATGCCTGGCTGCGAAGATAGTGTCGCCAGGATGGCTTTGGATTCCTCGATCATGGGATACTATTCCAGGAAGGACTGCTAAGCAGGGATGGCATCCACCTTACGAAGAGGGGGAAGATCCTATGTAGATACAGAACGGCTAACCTAGTGAGGAGGGCTTTAAACTAGGTTCAACGGGGACAGGTGAGCAAAGCCCACAGGTAAGTGGAGAACATAGAGACCTGGGAGATGGGTTGGAAATGGGAGGGAGCGTGGGCTACAATGGCAGAGAGAAAGGAGGGTCAGGGCAAAACTGGGAGGCAAGGACACATCAGGATCTTAGATGCCTATATACAAATGTGAGAAGTATGGGAAATAAGCAGGAAGAACTGGACGTGCTAATAAATAAGTACGATGATGACATTGTTGGCATCACAGAAACTTGGTGGGATAATACACATGATTGGAATGTTTGTATGGAAAGGTACAGCTTGCTCAGGAAGGACAGACAGGGAAAAAAGGGAGGAGGTATTGCTTTATACATTAAAAATGAACACACTTGGAGTGAGGTGGAGATGGACAAAGGAGACGGAAGTGTTGAGAGTCTCTGGGTTAGGCTAAAAGGGATTAAAAACAAGGGTGATGACATGCTAGGAGTCTACTACAGGCCACCTACCCAGGTGGAAGAAGTGGATGAGGCTTTTTTTTAAAACAACTAACATCATCATCCAAAGCCCAAGATTTGGTGGTGATGGGGGACTTCAACTATCCAGATATATGTTGGGAAAATAACACAGCGGGGCACAGACTATCCAATAAGTTACTGGACTGCATTGGAGACAACTTTTTATTTCAGAAGGTTGAAAAAGCTACTGGGGGGAAGCTGTTTTAGATTTGATCCTAACAAATAGGGAGGAACTGGTTGAGAATTTGAAAGTGGAAGGCAGCTTGGGTGAAAGTGATCATGAAATAATAGAGTTCACAATTCTAAGGAAGGGTAGAAGGGAGAACAGCAAAATAGAGACTAATGGATTTCAGGAAGCCGGATTTTGGTAAGCTCAGAGAGCTGATAGATAAGGTCCCAGGGGAATCGAGACTGAGGGGAAAAACAACTGAGGAGAGCTGGCAGTTTTTCAAAGGGACATTGTTAAGGGCCCAAAAGCAAGCTATTCCAATGTGTTGGAAAGATAGAAAATACAGCAAAGACCACACCTTGGCTTAACCATGAGATCTTGCATGATCTAAAAATAAAAAAGGAGTCCTATAAAAAATGGAAACTAGGACAAATTACAAAGGATGAATATAGGCAAACAGCACAGAAATGCAGGGGCAAGATTAGAAATGCAAAGGCACAGAATGAGCTCAAACTAGCTACAGGAATAAAGGGAAACAAGAAGACTTTTTATAAATACATTAGAAGCAAGAGGAAGACCAAGGATAGGGTAGGCCCACAGCTCAGTAAGGAGGGAGAAACAGTAACAGGAAACTTAGAAATGGCAGAGATGCTCAATGACTTCTGTGTTTCGGTCTTCACCAAGAAGTCTGTAGGAATGCCTAAAATAGTGAATGCTAGTGGGAAGGGGGTAATTTTAGAAGGTAAAATAAAAAAAAAGAACAAGTCAAAAATCACCTAGAAAAGTTATATGCCTGCAAGTCACCAGGGCCTGATTAAATGCATCCTAGTATTCTCAAGGAGCTGATAGAGGAGGTATCTGAGTCTGTAGCTATCATCTTTGGAAAATCATGGGAGACAGGAGAGATTCTAGAGGACTGGAAAAGGGCAAATATAGTGCCCATCTATAAAAAGGGAAATAAGAACAACCCAGGAAACTACAGACCAGTTTTTAAGTTCTGTGCCAGGGAAGATAATGGAGCAAGTAATTAAAGGAAATCATCTGTAAAGACTTGGAAGGTGGCCAGGTGATAGGGAACAGCCAGCATGGATTTGTAAAGAACAAATCATGTCAAACCAATCTAATAGCTTTCTTTCATAGGATAACGAGTCTTGTGGATGAGGGAGAAGTGGTGGATGTGGTATACCTAGACTTTAGTAAGGCGTCTGATACTGTCTTGCATGATATTCTTATCAATAAACTAGGCAAATATAACTTAGATGGGGCTACTATAACGTGGGTGCGTAACTGTAACTGGCTGGATAACCGTCCTCAGAGAGTAGTTATTAATGGTTCACAATACTGCTGGAAAGGCATAACAAGTGGGGTTCCGCAGGAGTCTGTCTTGGTACCGGCTCTGGTCAATATCTTCATCAACGATTTAGATATTGGTATAGAAAGTACGCTTATTAAGTTTGCAGATGATACCAAGCTGGGAGGGGTTGCGACTGATCTGGAGGATAAGGTAATAATTCAAAATGACCTGGACAAATTGGAGAAATGGTCTGAGGTAAACAGGATGAAGTTTAATAAAGACAAATGCAAAGTGCTCCACTTAGGAAGGAACAATCAGTTTCATACATACAGACTGGGAAGCGACTGTCTGGGAAGGAGTATGGCAGGACTAGGGTTATAGTGGACCACAAGTTTAATATGAGTCAGCAGTGTGATGCTGTTGCAAAGAAAGCAAACATGATTCTGGGATGCATTAACAGGTGTGTTGTGAGCAAGACACGAGAAGTCATTCTTCCGCTCTACTCTGCGCTGGTTAGGCCTCAGTATTGTGTCCAGTTCTGGGCACCACGTTTCAAGAAAGATGTGGAGAAGTTGGAGAGGGTCCAGAGAAGAGCAACGAGAATGACTAAAGGTCTAGAGAACATGACCTATGAGGGAAGACTGCAGGAATTGGGTTTGTTTAGCTTAGAAAAGAGAAGATTGAGGGGGGACATGATAGCCTTTTCAGATATCTAAAAGGGTGTCATAAGGAGGAGGGAGAAAACTTGTTCATCTTGGCCTCTGGGGATAGAACAAGAAGCAATGGGCTTAAACTACAGCAAGGGAGGTTTAGGTTGGACATTAGGAAAAAGTTCCTAACTGTCAGGGTGGTCAAACACTGGAATAAATTGTCCAGGGAGGTTGTGGAATCTCCATCTGTGGAGATATTTAAGAGTAGGTTAGATAAATGTCTATCAGGGATGGTCTAGACAGTATTTGGTCCTGCCATGAGGGCAGGGGACTGGACTCGATGACTTCTCGAGGTCCCTTCCAGTCCTAGTATTCTATGATTCTGGCTCATCTTGGTTCAGTCCAGAGGTAAAAGTAACTCACATTTGTTATAGGCGCTGATGTATCACAACTCCTCCTGCGATGTGTGTGGAGGTGGGGTTGTGAAACACCAGTACCAGTAAGAAATTTAAGTGTGGGGTAAAGTGTTGGGGGGCTCAAGGCAGAGGTTTGGGGTGTGTGGGAGAGTGCAGGAATCAGGGTTGGAGAGTGTGTGTGTGTGTGTGTGTGTGTGTGTGCGCGCGCGCCTCTTTCACCAGCCTGGCTGCCTCATGCTTAGTGCAGCAGCCTGTAGCAGAACCCTGGTGGCCAGGCTGGGAGCACGCACCACCTATTCCAGCAGCCAAGCGCCCCAACTGGCCAGCTCCTTCTTACCAGAGTGGCATACCAAGGCACACCACTTGCTTTCACCTCTGGTTCAGTCTCTTTCAACATTTGCTGACTTATAACAGTTTTGAGGACAGTACCGGTACTTGATTTTGTGATTGCTTCTCTTAAAACCAAACAGAAAAAAGACAGAATCTCATTTCTGGCACAACCCACTTCCTGGCACAACCGAACCCTTAGGTTACTTTAAGTTTTGATAATAGGAAGCTTTTAGCAGCCTGGGGCTGCAGGAATTGTGCTGGGTTGCTGGCCAGGAGCAGTTTAGGTAAGCACCTGCCATCCAAAGCCTGCATTTGGCAACCCCTACCTCGCGCACCCCTGACCCAGGTCACCACCCCAATATCCAAACTCCCTCCATTCACCCAAATTCCCTCCCAGACTGCACACACCCTCCTGCACCCCAATTCCCTGCCCTGCACTCCCTTCTGCACCCAACCTCCATCCCAGACCCTACACTTCATCCATATAAAAGTATGCCCCTTGACCACTTACCAAAATCTTGGAGCGGCCCCCCCATTAAAAATTATTGCCCACCCCTGAACTATGTTATAGTCTTCATCAAGAAAACTGACTAATCATTCAGCATTCTCTCAATGATTAATAAGGAAGTAGACAAGTTATTTCAATTTTAAACTGCCACATTTTTATTTACTATTTAGAATTATCCCTTGGATAACAAGACTCTGGAAAATTAAGTCTCTTTCCCTGCCCAACTCTTTTCTTCCACCCATTTATACATATAGGATTCCTTCCAGCTCACAATGAAAGATGTGAACCTTTGGTACAATTTTGTTTATAGAAAAAAAAACACTTATTCTCACACAAATAGAGCTAGATTTTTGGCTCAGTCAGATTAATGAAGGGCCACGAGACTACTCACCAGATCTGATTTCACAAAGAAGTGCTTAGAATTAGATGGATTTTTCAAAGAAATAAAGAGACTGTGATATAAAGAAGTTAATCAAATTTGGGAGCTTTAATCTGGGAATTAAACAGTCTTTTTTGACCTAACTATCTATCTATCTAGGAAGAGAATATTAATTTCAGCATAGAATTTACCTTTTTTTAAAAGAAGGACAAGTTTGTTTTTAAAAAAGATTAGTTTTTAAAAACAAAATCATTTCTCTCCTAATGTCAGCTGTTGGCCAATTCTATAATAAAGAAAAAAATAGTTTGATCTGTCTTTATTTTTAAAAGGCAGAAATAAGTATGTTATTTCTATGCAAATATTGCTTTTTGGAGGTAAGGGTCAGGTTGAATAATATGTTGCCAACCTAAATCATTTACTGTGAAGTAATGTAAGTTAATTCACTTTCATAGGATATACATTCTGTTCATTTTGCTACCTGGAGAAAAAGAGTTACACAGAATAAAAAATAAATAAATAATAAACCAGACTTAGAATGAATGCCACTTGAATAGGCCAGTATTTATTTATATATATTAAAACACCCACACAAAACAAAAAAACCCCAATGTGTTATGTATAGACATAAAGGATGAAAGTTTACCTCCAGCTGTTTCTCCTTCACCTTCCCTATTTTCTACATCAGTTTGAGATGCTAGATGCTCCTTTGCCCCCTCTAAACGTTGCTGTAATTCTTCTGAGGTTATTTCTCCTGAAATAGTTCACATACTTAGGTAATTATGTCATCAGGCTTTCAGTAAGTTATTTTGATTGTCAAGAACATTTGCATATTACTTTTTTATACAATTATAACAATGAAATTGTTTCCTATATTTCTCTTGTTACATCAATATTCAAAAATAATATAAAACACTAAGACATAGAAGAGACACCAACATGATTATAAGATTACTAGAAGATTTACCCAGTATTGCTCAGGTCCTTCACAGCAGAGGGCTGGGAGTGTGCAGGGTGCAGAGTCAGGGTACGGTCTTGGGGATGTGGGGGGCTCAAGAGTCAGGGTTGGGGAGCTATGAGGGGCCTAGGTAGTGGGGAGTGCAGGAATCAGGGGAGGGGGTTGTGAGGTGCGTGTGTATGTGTGGGAGCTGGGAGGCTGAGGTGTGGGAGCTCAGGACAGTGTTTAGGGTCATGCTGTTGGCCAGTGACTGCTCTCCAGTGCTGGGGTGCTGTGTGCCTCCGGTGGTTATTCAGGGGTCTCTCATGCTTGCTACCTCTATGTGGTCATTCCTGAGTATTACTATCCCTGCTATCACACCCTTCCCTTTGTTTGGTGAGAAACAGTTGCATTCCACACACATCCCACTCTTTTGCACAACCAAACCTTGACCTTGCTTTAAGTTATGATAAGAAGAAGCCACATACCGAATTTGGTGGTCGTAGCTCTTACCGTTTAGGAGTAGTTCTTAAACAGACTCACAGACAGACACACATACGGTCTCAAATATATAGCAGACAATCAATACAAACACAGACAGTAGAATAAAAGTAGGCACCACAAAGGAACTAAATGTATCTAAGCAGAAGACTGCATGTCATTATAAACTGTCAATCTATTAGCATCAATATGCTCTTAGAATTCAGATGCTGAAAAAATTCTCTTTTATACAAGATGTACTCTAAGTAGGGATGTTAGAGTGCACACAATTAACCATTTAACAAATAACCATATGCTTATCAGTTAATGGTGTCAGTTACATTTAGCCCCCTCGGGGAGGAGGCTTCGCTGGCACAGAGCCTGCAGCGTATGCAACTGCTGAGATTTTCAGTGTTTACAGTTACCCTATTACACAATTTTTAACATGCCTAACTAAAATGTTCATTTAAAAATATCATACTTAAAATTGTAATACACTGGAAGCTCATGTTTTCAGTGTTATCACTTAGATGCATATTAAAAATCTAAACATTAAGATGGTGGCTGTCAATGGCGGCTCACCACTGATGGACAACGGGAGCTGTGGGAAGTGGCACAGGCCACGTCACTACTTCCCACAGCTCCCATTGATCAAGAATGGTGAACCGCAGCCAATGGGAGCTGCAAGTGGCCGTGCCCGTGAATGCTCAAGTAAATAAAGTGGCTAACCCTGATGAGCCACTTCCAGCCTCCAGACCACTTATTGCTCACTCTTGCTTTAAGCTATGAAAAGAATTTGTTTTGCAAGCTTTAATTTCCATTTAAAATCACTGATTGTTAAGAGATATGCCATCAACTTAAAAAAAATCTCACTTTTCAGTGTTCCTGCTACACAGACCAAATTGTACTTTCAGTTACGCTGGCATAATACTACTACAGATTTATGCTGGTGTATGGTCTCCTCTGCCGTAACCATCCATATCTTACCAGGAGTGCCAAGAAGATTGTGGTCTCTCATTAACCTGTAGTCTTCATCACTGAGTTCATTAATGAATTGGTAATAGGCCTCTTCTCTGCTAAGGCGCTCCTGCTGCCATTGTCTCTCATCTTCACCATGACTGTGCTCCATGGGAGAGGCTTGCTCATCACCTCCCCCCAAACGAGACCTAGATCGATCCATGCTGAGATAACCAGGTTGTTCTGAACAAAACCAAAGTTCAGTACAGTGAAGTAAAATTCCAAGATGTGGGTTGCTCCGTTTCTAATTTAAATTAGAATTTAATTTAAATGTAAATACAATAATGCTATTAGTATTAGCTCAACATGAACTAGATTCTATGTCCCTATTTGTCAGGTCAGCTCACCAAGAATATCTTGCTTTGCAGCTGCTTAAAACAATAATGAAAGTCATCCTCTTGGTGAAAAGACATCAAAGTCAACTTCTTAAAAATAAATCAAACAGTTAAAGTTTTATTCTTAGCCTTATAAAAATAAAGAACTAAACACAAAATTTCAATTCCTTCCTCTCACTGCAATAGCCATTCTGAAGTCAATCACAACAATGTTTTAGGAGTAAGGAGAAACAGCACGAGAAATTTTAGTTAAACAAATGTAATTACCCAGCACAGAATTATGATGCAATAGCTGAGTTATTAGTATAAAGATCCAAAGAACAGTACTCTTCTCCAATGACAAATAATGAATGCAGCTTTACATCATATCTAAGGGATAACCACTTCCAGCAACATAAACCCTATAAGGTCACACTGGGGAATTGCTTCACGTCTAATAATGCTTTTAGGTTTTTTGCAAGTCTCTCATCCAAGCAGCAGACTGACAAAGGGATGCATAATTCCGTCAAGCTCAGAATCAGAGAGAAATGACTGGATTCTTTTCACACACGCAGTTTCTTTTGCTGCCAAGACAGGCAGGAATTCAAGGATAAATTGATTGCAAAATTTATTAACAAAACATGAGCAAGTCCTCTAGTACTGACAGTCCAGCATTTTTAATAGTCCATTTTTACTGGTTACAAGTTAATTAATATTCCCTTCTCATACTCTCTGGTGGAGAGTCCATTATAATCCCATCCCTGGTCTTCTCACTTTAAACTCTCTTACTTTAAAGTAATTTTATTTGCCCTCGTGGCTTAAGCTATCTTTTTAATCACCTCCAAATTTACCTTCCTTCCACCCCCAAACCTGTCTCTTTATATTAAATCTTGCATCTCAACTTGTTTCTCTAACATTCCCACCAAATTAAACAAGAAGTATTCAAAATTGAATTTTTCCCACCTCAAAAAGAGCCCATTGAACCTCTTTTAGCTGTTTCTTGACTGAAATATCATCGTTCCTATCATATGGTTGGCATCACGGACTTCTCTTTCTTTCATCCAGGTTGTGACCAAATTTTGTTGTTTCTTTCTTCCCAGTATTTTTATGATTATTTCCATCCACAACCAAAATTTTAGCCCATGCCTTCATTTCCCCCATCTTGCGTACTGCATCCTCTTAAATAATACACAGCCTTTAAATCCATTCAAACCATAGCTAGTAAGTCAATCTCCCTGACCATTTTATCACTTCTGCCTGATCCAACCACTAAGAAACATCTCTCCTCGCTGACTTTAATAAGAGTTGGATTGAGCTCTCAGTTCCTCCACCTGCTCCCTTTTGTTCCCAACATTAAGTTCAAACTGCTTGTTAACAGGCTTCTTCATAGCTCTGTCCCTTCTCTTATGTTTCCACTGATGCCAGCTTTCACTAGCCCATCACGTCTGTTTCTCTCAATTATTTTTGCACTTTCTTCCATGATAATTATTATCTGGCAACTATTGCTGTACAAAGGCATCATCAGATTTGTAGATCACCACGCTCTGCACTGCACAAAAACATCTTCACAGGCATAACCTCTGCCCCAAACGTTCATAATCCAAAAACAACAAATATATATAGCATAGAAAGGGATCTTTTTGGTCACTGAGCCCAATTTCCGATTATCACAGGCAATCCAGTCAATCAATCTCATACTTCAAATTTATCAAGCTTGACCTTAAAACTACATGTAATAGGGGCAAACAAGCTACCTATTGGAAAGCTGTACCAGAACATCACTTCTCTGATTGCTAGAAACCTCTTCCTGAATTTATTCATGGTTCTTTTATACCTTTTGGTTCTTGTGCCTACATTGTCTTTAGCCTTAAATAGTTCTCTCTCCAGGGTAATTGCTACCCTGATGTATATAGAGAGAACAACTGTATTCCCTCTCACCCTGCATTTTACTATGCTAAACAACCCAAGCTCTTTTGGTCTCCTCTAGTAAGACCAGCTCTCCATTCCTGATTATCCTAGTAGTCTTCCTCTGCATCTTTTCCAGCTTGAAATAATTTTTCTTGAACATGGGTTATCAGAATCGTGCACAGTATTCTAGCTGAGACCCTACCAATTCCTCACACAATAACATTAGTACTTTACCTATATCTTTACTGGAAATAGTTTGCATATATTGTAGGATCATATATGACTTTTTCAAAGCCACATTATACTGGCAGTTTTTATCCTGTGATTAACTAATGTACATGGGTCTTTCTCCTGTTTCCAACTGCTGAGTCTCAAGTTTAAAGCAGAAATTCTTGTTATTCCTTAAGAGCATGAATTTGTATTAAATTTCATCCAATTTCTTAGTCTAATCCTCTAACTCACCCAATTTTTCATGTATAATATTCCATTCCTCCTCTGTACTGATCATGCATCCCAACTTTGTGTCATTGGGAAATTTCATTAGCACACTTCCACTTCCTGTGCCATTAGTCACTAAAGAAAAAAATATTCAAGATTGGTCCTCAAATAGATCCTCAGGGAACTTAATCAGTCATCTCCTTCCAGATGGACAGCTCTCCTTTCAGTATAGCCCTCTTTCTCTGTGATGGAGTGGATAAGGACCTTTGAGATCTCCCTGCTGGAGGCTTTTTGTTCCATCACACTCCACTCCAGGCCTACCTAGAGAGGCTGTGGTGAAGTGGCCAATCCGCACACACCAGACTCAGTTAAAAAGAGCTGCAGGCCCTTAATAGATCAGTTGCTTGTTGGGACGTGGCAAAAGAAAGATGCTCTTTGCTGGATGTGGGAGCTCAAGTGATAACTTCAGCCCTGAGGTAAAGATAAAGTGGAAAGGGGACGTGTGGAAAGCGGCTCAGGGAATAGCAGCAATGTAACAAAAGCAGTAAGTGATTGTTATTTATAGGTTTCCTGGCTTAGGATCCAGAATAGTGGGTGGGCCCACGTCAGGTCACTGGCAGAATGGTCAAGTTTTGAGAAGGGGACAAGTGTTGCTTAGAGGCCCCATTGAAAGGCAGGACTCCAGGGAGAAGGCCAGGGTGGAAACTACTCTGCAAGGGTGCATCTACACTGCAGGGCTTAACTCAAAATAAGCTACGCAAATTGAGCTACATCAATTGTGTATCTTATTTCGAAATAGCTTATAACCCATACAGTGAGGGTTACAAGAGTCAGAGTAAGAAGTCCTCCAGCTTGACAGTATTTTGACATTATAATAATGTTGCTGTGTATACATACCCCAAGAGAGCAGGATAGATTGTAGGCTGGCCCATAACGGGCTGAAATCTTAGTCCAGAGAGGGGGCTAAAGAAATTCCAATGGCACGGACTGGCTCTTTTTCTTTCTGCATTCAAACATGTAAGAATATAGCTTAGAAAGTGCTGAGCCTCTGCAGACCTATCTGGCAAGATTACCTGCCAACAGAGGGCACTACAAGCAGAGAGCAGATCCTCATCTATTGATGGAGGTGCTCATTGGAAATCATAGAATCATAGAATCATAGAATAATAGGACTGGAAGGGACCTCGAGAGGTCATCGAGTCCAGCCCCCCGCCCTCAAGGCAGGATCAAGCTCCGTCTACACCATCCCTGACAGATGTCTATCTAACCTGTTCTTAAATATCTCCAGAGAGGGAGATTCCACCACCTCCCTTGGCAATTTATTCCAATATTTGACCACCCTGACAGTTAGGAATTTTTTCCTAATGTCCAATCTAAACCTCCCCTGCTGCACTTTAAGCCCATTACTCCTTGTCCTGTCCTCAGAAACCAAGAGGAACAAATTTTCGCCTTCCTCCTTGTGACACCCTTTTAGATATTTGAAAACCGCTATCATGTCCCCCCTTAATCTTCTTTTTTCCAAACTAAACAAGCCCAGTTCATGAAGCCTGGCTTCATAGGTCATGTTCTCTAGACCTTTAATCATTCTTGTCGCTCTTCTCTGCACCCTTTCCAATTTCTCCACATCTTTCTTGAAATGTGGCGCCCAGAACTGGACACAGTACTCCAGCTGAGGCCTAACTAGTGCAGAATAGAGCGGCAGAATGACTTCACGAGTTTTGCTTACAACACACCTGTTGATACAACCTAGAATCATATTTGCTTTTTTTGCAACAGCATCACACTGTTGACTCATATTCAACTTGTGGTCCACTATGACCCCTAGATCCCTTTCCGCCATGCTCCTTCCTAGACAGTCGCTTCCCATCTTGTATGTATGGAACTGATTGTTCCTTCCTAAGTGGAGCACTTTGCATTTCTCTTTATTAAACCTCATCCTGTTTACCTCTGACCATTTCTCTAACTTTCTAAGGTCATTTTGAATTATGTCCCTATCCTCCAAAGAAGTCGCAACCCCACCCAGTTTGGTATCATCTGCAAACTTAATAAGAGTACTCTCTATCCCAATATCTACATCATTGATGAAGATATTGAATAGTACGGGTCCCAAAACAGACCCTTGAGGAACTCCACTTGTTATCCCTTTCCAGCAGGATTTAGAACCGTTAACAACAACTCTCTGACTACGGTTATCCAGCCAATTATGCACCCACCTTATCGTGGCCCTATCTAAGTTATATTTGCCTAGTTTATCAATAAGAATATCATGCGAGACCGTATCAAATGCCTTACTAAAGTCTAGGTATATGACATCCACCGCTTCTCCCTTATCCACAAGGCTCGTTATCTTATCAAAGAAAGCTATCAGATTAGTTTGGCATGACTTGTTCTTCACAAACCCATGCTGGCTATTCCCTATCACTTTATTACTTTCCAAGTGTTTGCATACGATTTCCTTAATTACCTGCTCCATTATCTTCCCTGGGACAGACGTTAAACTGACCGGTCTATAATTTCCTGGGTTGTTCTTATTCCCCTTTTTATAGATGGGCACAATATTTGCCCTTTTCCAGTCTTCTGGAATCTCCCCTGTCTGCCATGATTTTTCAAAGATCATAGCTAAAGGCTCAGATACCTCCTCTATCAGCTCCTTGAGTATCCTGGGATGCATTTCATCAGGACCTGGTGACTTGCTGACATCTAACTTTCCTAAGTGATTTTTAACTTGTTCTTTGTGTATCCTATCTTCTAAACTTACCCTCTCTCTGCTTGTATTCACTACGTTAGGCACACCTCCAGACTTCTCGGTGAAAATGGGTGGCATCATCTATTAGTCAGTTCTTTATGCAGTTACAGGTCCTGTACTAATCTCCATTGTCTGTATTACAACTAATAATTTCATGTGTGGGACTCATTCAAATGCTTTACTGAAGTCCAGATTATACCTCCTACATTTCACTTGTTTAAAATGTATCAGTTATCTAATAAAAAAAATCCAGATTAATCTGGCAACATCTGCCTTGGCAAATCCATATTGAATTTTATTCCCTTTTTCTCAGACTCATAGACTTTAAGGTCAGAAGGGATCATTATGATCATCTAGTCTGACCCCCTGCACAGTGCAGGCCACAAAATCTCACTCACCCCTCCTAGAATAATCCTCTCACCTATATCTCAGGGTATGTCTACACTACAGCTAATTCGAACTAACGCATCTAGAACTAAAAACTAGTTCGAATTAGCGTTTTGCTAATTCGAACTAGTGCGTCCACATTAAGTGGACCCTGAAGCGGGGTTAAGGATGGCCAGAAGCAGTGCCGGCAGGGCATCAGAGGAGGACTTAGAGCATGGAGATGCTGTCTCAGGCTAGCCGAGGGCTGTGCTTAAAGGGTCCCGACCCCCACCCCGGACAGACAGTTCTCAGGGGTGCCCCACTTGCAAAGCAGTCCTGGCTTGGAGTGCCCGGAGTACCCACACTGGGCACATCACAGCAGTCGGCCATCAGCCCGGCTGCACTTGCCGCAGGCTCCCACTAGTTCGAATTAAGGGGCTACACACCCCTTAATTCGAACTAGCTAGTTCGAACTAGGCTTAATCCTCGTGGAATGAGGATTACCTAGTTCGAACTAAGCGCTCCGTTAGTTCGAATTAAATTCGAACTAACGGAGCGCTAGTGTAGCGCCTATGAAAGTTAGTTCGAACTAACTTTGTAGTGTAGACATACCCTCAGATATTGAAGCCTTCAAATACTTTGAAGACCCCAAGATGCAGAGAATCCTCTAGCTGTGATCTGTACCCCATGCTACAGAGGAAGGTGAAAAACCTCCAGGGCCTCTGCCAATCTACCCTGGAGGAAAATTCCTTCTCGACCCCAAATATGGCGATCAGCTAAACCCTGAGCATGTGGGCAAGACTCATCAGCCAGACACCCAGAAAGTTCTCTATAGTAACTCCTATCATCCCTCCATTGACCTATTTCCCACTGATAATGAATGGTCAATTAGTTACCAAGATCATGTTATCTCATCAAACCATCCCCTTCATAAACCCATCTAGTTTAATCTTGAAACCAGATAGATCTTTTGCCCCCACTACTTCCCTTGGAAGGCCGTTCCAGAACTTCATTCCTCTAATGGTTAGAAACCTTCGTCTAATCTCAAGTCTAAACTTCCTACTAGCCAGCTTATATCCATTTGTTCTTGTGTCCACATTGGTATTAAGCTTAAATAATTCCTCTCCCTCCCTGGTATTTTTCCCTCTAATATATTTAAAAAGTGCAATCATGTCCCCCCCTCAGCCTTCTTTTGGTTAAAGTAAACAAGCCAAGCTCCTTGAGTCTCCTTTCATAAGACAGGTTTTCCATTCCTCGGATCATCCTAGTGGCCCTTCTTTGTACCTGTTCCAGTTTGACTTCATCCTTCTTAAACATGGGAGACCAGAACTGCACACAATATTCCAAATGGGGTCTCACCAATGCCTTGTATAATGGCACTAACACCTCCTTATCCCTACTGGAAATACCTCGCCTAATACATCCCAAGATCGTATTAGCCTTTTTCACGGCCATGTCACAATGGCGGCTCATAGTCATTCTATAATCAACCAGGACTCCGAGGTCCTTCTCCTCCTCTGTTACTTCCAACTGATGTGTCCCCAGCTTATAACTAAAATTCTTGTTATTAATCCCTAAATGCATAACCTTACACTTCTCACTATTAAATTTCATCCTATTGCTATCACTCCAATTTACAAGATCATCCAGATCTTCCTGTATGATATCCTGATCCTTTTCTGAATTGGCAATAGCTCCCAACTTTGTGTCATCAGCAAATTTTATTAGAACACTTCCACTTTTGGTGCCAAGATCAGCAATAAAAAGTTTAAATAAAATTGGCCCCAAAACTGATCCCTGAGGAACTCCGCTAGTAACCTTCCTCCAACCTGACAGTTCACCTTTCAATATAACCCGCTGTAGTCTCCCCTTTAACCAGTTGCTTATCCTCCTCTCAACTTTCATATTAATCCCTATCTTTTCCAATTTAACCAATAATTCCCCATGTGGTACTGTATCAAATGCTTTACTAAAGTCGAGGTAGATTAGATCCACTGCATTTTCTGTTTACTACCCCATGTAAATTGCATCCTGCTCCTTGTTCAGCAGCAAATTCCAGATGAAATTTCTTAAAGCAAAGGGGTAAAAACTAAACTTCTTACACATTTAAATCCTAGAGCTTTTCAGTCCAGATAACTTTACTGTCTCCAAATCTGTCTTTTTGAAATCAAACCTTAGTTACAACTTTTTTTCCACTATTCTCCTATTTAATTTACATTGAATCAACTAGGATTCATTTGATTCAAGGTTTTTCATCACCAGCTTTTCTATAACATAGTTACTATGTCCCAAACAGCATCATGTCTTGTTGTTTCAGTGACTATTTTCTGAAGAAGTTTGTTATACCTACAGATAAATAGGCCCTACCATTATTAACAGCATTTGTTCTCCAATCTGTCACCTGGGAAATTAAAATATGACAATTTCAGATAGAGATCTTTTATTATTAGAGATAAATATGATGCAACTACAAATCTGATCCTGTTTTTACAGCACAGGGCGAGAGCTAGCTTTTATACAAATTCACAATTGATCTAAATGAGAAACTATTTCTACTTCCCCCTCAACTGTCATCTAAGTGACTTCTCTAACATTCTCGTAATGCACAGGAAGATGCATATATAAATTCTTATTCATTAAGATGAAAACTGTCATGCAGGCTAATGTTTCTTTATTCAATTTAAATGCTCAGAACTCTGCCCCACTCCCCTTCTCATGCACAATAATGGAATGAGCTCTTTTCTTAAAAACAAGTATGTGATAGAAGAAAACAATTAAATGATCATTTTGTTAATTCTTATGGTAGAATGGTTAATCACAGGCTCTAAATGACTCACGAGCATGTAATGTTATAGCTTCACTGGTCCCAGGATATTGGAGACAAGGTGCGTTAGGTAACTTTTTTTTATTGAATCTACTTCTATTTGAGAGAGATAAGCTTTGGCGTTTACACAGTTCTTCAGGTTTGTGTAAGCTCATCTCTCTAACAAATAGAAGTTGGTTCAATAACAGATTCTCGCCCACTTGTCTTTCACTTCGAACAGTAATCCAGTCTGTTTAAAATAACTACATGGATGCCATTTGCTATCTCCTATTTAACGTTGACTACCATCAAAACAAGATACTTTTGTATTTGAAAGGAACATACTCTAAGGGTTGGTCCACACTAGAAAATTAGATGGACCAAGCTATGTCGCCCAGGCATGTAGAAAAATCCACAGCCCTGAGTGATGTAGTTAAGCTAAGCCAACTAAAGCATGAGGTTAACAGAAGAATTCTTCTCTTAACCTACTTATTAGGGATGTTATATTGCATTGAATCAACCAATTGAGTAGTTGGTGGAATTAGTTAATAAGGGGGGAAGCTGCGGAGCCGCAGTGGGGTTAGTTCCAGACCCTGAAAACTAACCCTGCTAAGCCTCTGCTTTTTAAATGTATTAAGAAGTCCTAGAGACAGCTGACACTTGGCTTGCATCAGATCCTCCCAGCTGCGCCTCTGCCCCTGGCAGCTTTTAATACATTTAAAAAGCAGTAGGGCAGCCAGGAGAACCCAGCACAAACCGGGACAGTTGATTCCCAGCTCATGCTCCATTCCCCTGGCGGTGTCTCTGCCTCCCGTGCCGCCACCCCACCTCCCTTGTCCCCCACATGGAGACAGTGCTGGGGGGAACCAGCTTTTAAGCCAGCTCCCCCTTCACAAGCTCATGTTCCCCCCCCCTTCTGCCTTCCTCTGATAGAGACAGCAGGAGGGGTGCGGGGGGGGGGGGGGAAGAGACTAGTAGAGTGACTATTTGACTACCCAATGAGCATATGCTTATTTAGTAATTGACGGGTCCCTTACATCCCTACATCCTATATAGCCTTTCGGACATCAATTATCCATGCTGACCAGAAAACCCTTCTAGTTGCTGAAGGTCTACAGGAGTATAGTCATCAGTGCTAAATGTAGACAAGCCCTAAATTAAGGATTTATTAACTATTAAAAAGAACAAAAATAGCAAAACTAACCCAGGCATCTCTCAGAATTCCTCTTCACTTGCAACTGTTTCCACATTCATGTCTGCTAGAAATTACCCATATCACTATGTCACTTTATACATTTCTAAAGTGTAATCCTTTCTACAAGCAAAGAATTAGCACTCACTTCAATCAAAGCGCTCTATAGCTTATTTCTCCTCTTGGCCTCTTCCCATTAATTTGTACCCGAGTTTCAAAGAAGTGAGCATTTTATCAAGGGCCCTTCCACGTTGCTGCGGCGAGAGTGTAGAAGCCCAGGCACAGGCGCCACTGCTGTCACGTCTGACCCTCCGGGCGGGGCGAGATCCCCAGGGTCTGAGGGAAACAACGGCGGCATCCCCACGTCAGTAAGGAAGCGCCAAGAAATGGGCCTGCGGGCCCGGCCCTACACCAGCCCCAGCGAAGCCCCCGCAGGCGCCAGGGCCAGGGCCTACCGCCCCGCCCCGACTCAAGGCTGCCGGCCCGGTCCCCGCCCCCGCTAGCCGCTCTGCGACTCCGCCGCCCGCGGGGTGGGGCGAGCTCCCCGCGGCCCCCTGCCCGGCGCCGCCATCGCTTAGGGCCGGCGCCTGCTGTCAGACCGGCGCGGGGGTGACTGACATCGCGCCTCTCGCGGCCAGGCACCAATCACAGCAGGGCGCGGCGG